>NW_024080741.1:0-727492 GCF_003009895.1 Hyaena hyaena | reverse complement strand
AGCGTTCCTTCATTTTCTATTTTTTTTTTTAAATAGTTTATTGTCAAGTTGGTTTCCATATAACACCCAGCGCTCATCCCCACAAGTGCCCTTCTCCATGACCATCATCCCCCTTCCCCTCCCCCCACCCCTTTCAGTCCTCATCCATTTCTATGTTTTGGAACAGCTTGAGAAGATAGATATTAACTCTGATTTAAATGTCTGGTAGAATTCCCCTGGGAAGCCATCCCAGGACTTTTATTTGTTGGGAGATTTTTGATAACTGATTCAATTTCTTCGCTGGTTATGGGTCTGTTCAAACTTTCTATTTCTGTTTGAGTTTTGGTAGTGTGTTGAGTGTCTAGGAATTTGTGCATTTCTTCCTGGTTGTCCAGTTTGTTGTCATGTAATTTTTCATAGTATTCTCTACTAAATTGTATTTCTGTGGTGTTGGTTGCTTATGTTTATGATTAATTGTTGTATATTAATTGATTTATACCCCCTTCAAGTTGGGGGTGTAAATGTCTATAATTGTTAGCTCATCTTGATGGATAGACCCCATAATTATGATATAATGCCCTTCTTCATCTCTTGGTATAGCCTTTGGTTTAAAATCTTTTTTGTCTGATAATATATGGCAATTCCAGCTTTCTTTTGACTTCTGGTAGCATGATAGATGATTCTCCATCCCCTCACTTTCAATCTGAAGCTGTCCTCAAGTCTAAAATGAGTCTCTCATAGACAGCATATAGATGGATCTTGTTTTTGTTTTGTTTTTTTTAACCATTCTGATACCGTATATCTTTTGATTGGAGTATTTAGTTCATTTACATTCAGAGTTATTGAAAGTTAAGGATTTAGTGTCATTGTGTTATCTGTAGGTTTCATGCTTTTGGTGATGTCTCTGATCCTTTCTGGTCTTTGCAGCACTCCACTCATAGAGTCCCCCGTAGGGTTGGTTTAGTTGTCATGAAATCCTTCAGTTTTTGTCTGGGAAAGCCTTTATCTCTCCCGTCTATTCTGAGTGACAGCTTTGCTGGATAAAGGATTCTTGGCTGCATAGTTTTCCTGTTCATCACATTGAATATTTCCTGCCACTCCCTTCTGGCCTGCCAAGTTTCAGTGGACAGGTCTGCTATTACCCTTATGTGTCTACCCTTGTAGGTTAAGACCCTTTTGTCTCTGGCTGTTTTCAGAATTCTCTCTTTGTCTTTGTATTTTGCTGGTTTCACTATGAAATGCCTTAGAGGAGACCTGTTCTTGTTAAATCTGAAGGGAGTTCTCTGTACCTCCTGGATGTGGATGTCTGCCTCCTTTTTCAAATTAGGGAAGTTCTCAGCTATAATTTGTTCAAGTAAACCTTCTATCCCTCTCTCTCTTCTTCTGGAATTCCTATGATATGGATATTATTACATTTCATTGAATCACTTAGTTCTCTAATTCTCCCCTTGTGGTCTAGTATTTTCTTATCTCTCTTTTTCTTGGCTTTATCATTTTCCATAATTTTAGCTTCTATTTCACTCTCTGCTTCCTCCATACTTGATATCACTGCATCTAGCTTATTTTGCACCTCATTTCCAACATTTCTTAATTCCTTGTGACTATTCCTTAGTTCCTTGATCTCTACAGCAATAGATTCTCTGCTGTCTTGCTTTTTTTCAAGCCCAGCTATTAATCTTATGACTATTATCTTAAATTCTCTAGCTGTCATTTCTTCCTGGAATTTCTTTTGAGGAGAATTCTTCCGTTTCATCATTTTGGATAGTTTTCTGTCCCTTATGTATTTTAATAGCTTATTATGTGTCCTGCACCTGTGAGCACTATTATATTAAAATTGGGTCATACACTGTCCAGGGCCTGGCCCTTCAGGAGGTGTTTTTGGAGTGTGTTGCATGTTGTCTTTTGTTGTGACTCTGGTTGCTTTATCTTCCTACATGTGGTGGTTTGGGCCTTCTACCTGTTGAGCTTTGATTTGTTTGTGGAAGTAACCCTGGAAAAATTTAAAAAAAAAAAAAAAGGAAGGAAAAAAGAAGAAAGAAAGGAAAGAAAATAAAGAAAAAGAAAGGAAGAAAGAAAGAACACACACATAAATATAAAGTAAGAATTGACCAAGAATCAAATCAGAACATGCAAAAACACTGGACTGATATCTGATGGTGCCTTGGAACCAGTGGCTGTGCTGGTCTCGAGGAGAGTCTTTTTGGTCTTGTCAGCGTCAAACTTGCTCAGTTAGATATGCAGTTACCAGGTCTGGAGGGGTGTGGTTTGGTGTAGGTGGTCCCACCTCCACTGTGGGCCCCTTGTCCATTCCCTGAAGCCCCACCTTGTTGGTGATGGGGAGAAAAATGGCGACACCCCAGTCTCCCCCTGGACCAGGTATCCCAAACTAGTCTGTTCAGGTCATCCTCACTTTGCAGGGCAAGCGTGCTCCACAGTCTCCACAGACTCCCGCACCTCCCAGGCAGTCAGCTGGGATTCAAACCCCAATGTCTTAAAGGATCCCATTCCACATGCTGCAGTTCCGGGGAAGTGCTGCTCCACCCTGCCAGCCAACCAAGGGCCTCTGGCTCCTCACAGTGCTGGGCGGGCATGAGCAGGGCTGGTTTGTTGGATGTCTTAAAGGATCCTGCTCTGCACCCGGATTCCGGGGTAGCACCACTCTGCCCAGCTGATAAAGGGCCTCTGGCTGGCAGGAACCTGCAGAGTCTTTTGTCCTTGGAATGGCTATTTGCCTTTTTTCCCACAGCACTCAAAGGAGAGGATTGTGGTCTCTGACTGCACCTCTGAGCTGGCTCCTGAGCCTGGGGCTGACTGCCCTCCTCCCCAGACATGTGCACAGGGTGGCCCCTGTCCAGAGAAAGCCCTGCCACACTAGAATGAGGTAGAAATTGGTTCTTCCTGTTTTTTCCTTCTCTGGTCTGTGGTTTTTGTCTTGTCCAAATAAAGTCCTACACTTCCATAGCCTCTCTTTCCCTTCCTTTTGTCTCTCCACCGAGGGCCATCCCTCCACTCTGTGCTGTGCCGCCCATTTTGTAAAGGCATTTACAAAGTACAGCTCTTTGAGAATCATTAGAAAAATGCTGCTTGTGGAAATAGATTTTATGACAGCCCAAAATTGGTCAAGTGGCATTGGCAGACAATAGCTCAAATTCTATGAAACATGAAACTCAGATATCCACATACTGTTACTGATAGGTATTATTTTGAATTGTTAAAACTAAAAATTGATCATTTTTGGTGATTTCTATCTATATAAAGGTCTGGCTTAAGAGAGCTATATGTGATGAATAGGCTATGCTATGTACAAGAGTTATATATATATATAATAATTTAACTTTTCTTTATTACATTAAAAATTTGACCTCTGGAGTTGTCATTTCATGAGCAGTCTTTTAATTGTTTCAGACTCAGATAGCACAGTTTATATAAAATGTGGAAAGGAGGAGGGCCCGGGTGGCTCAGTTGAGTGTCAGACTCTTGACTTTGGCTCAGGTTGTGATCCAGGGTCATGGGATTGAGCCCCATTTCAGGTTTTACACTGTGTGTTGAGCCTGCTTGAGATTCTCTCTCTCTCCTGCCCCTCTCCCCTGCTTGTGTGCATGCGCTTCTCTCTCTAAAAAAGAAAAATAATGCAGAAAGAAATGCTTAATTTTCTTTTCATGTTCTGAATACTTGGAAAATTTTAATTTTTTTAATGTTTGTTTATTTTAGAGAGAGAGAGAGAGAGACAGAGCATGAGCAGAGGAGGGGCAGAGAGAGAGGGAGACACAGATCCAAAGCAGGCTTCAGGCTCTGAGCTGTTAGCACAGAGCCTGATGCGCGACCCAATCCCATGAACCATGAGATCATGATCTGAGCTGAAGTCAGATATCTAACCTTGACTGAGCTACCCAGGAACCCCTGAATACTTGGAAAATTTTATAGGTGCTTATATTTAATGATTGTGGTAGTAAAAACACTTTATTTAGTGCTTGGGACTATTTTCATTTTTTCTTAATTTTTAGAATTATTAAGTTTATGTTGGGATAGATACACAAAGTACAAAATTCTGATCTTAGAGGAAAAGTTTTAAGTCTTTCACTATTGAGTATGTCATTTGCTGTGGTTTTTTCATATATGACTTTTGTGAAGATTTCCTTCTATTCCTGTTTTACTGAATGTTTTTTATCATGAAAAGGTGTTGAATTTTGTCATATGCATTTCCTGCATCAGTTGTGATGCTTATGTGTTTTTCCTTCATTTTATTGATGTGGTGTATTACATTAATGGATTTTTCTGGTTTGAACTAGCCTTGCCATTTCAGGAATAAGTCCAGTTGTCATCGTGGATAATCTTTAATATGCTGCTGAATTTTTGCTAATATTTTGTTGAGGATTTTTGCATCAGTGTCACAAGGGTGATTGGTCTGTAGTTTTCTTGTGATGTTTATGTCTCGCTTTGTAATCAAGGTTATGCTGGCCTCACAGAATGAGTTAGGAAGTGTTCAGTGTTTTGGAAAAGTTTGAGAATTGGTATTATTCTTTAAATGTTCATAGAATTCAAGAATGAAGCCATTAGGTCTGGGGCTTTTCTTTGTTGGGAGATTTTTTATTACAATTTCAATTTCTGTACATAAGTCTGTAATAAGTCTAAAAGGTCAGATTTTCTATTTTTTTCCCAAGATTTTAGTCTTGGTAAGTTTTGTTTTTTTAAATTTATTTATTTATTTTTAATGCTTTATTCTTGCAAGAGAGAGACAGAGCGTGAGCAGGGGAGGGACAGAGAGAGAGGGAGACAGAATCCAGAGCAGGTTCCAGATTCTGAGCTGTCATCACAGAACCCACTGTGGGGCTCCAACTCACTAACTGAAATCCTGACCTAAGCTGAAGTTGGAAGCTTAACTGACTGAGCCTCTCAGGTACCCCGGTAGGTTTTGTTTTTTAAGAGTTTGTCCATTTTATCTAGTTATATCTTTTTGGTGTATAGTTGTTCATGGCGCTCTCTTATAATCCTTTTTATTTCTGTAGAATTGGTAGTAACATTCCCATGTTCCTTTCTGATGTTAGTAAGTTGAGTCTTTACTTTTTCTTAATACACCTAGCTAAAAGTTTGTCAATTTTGTTGATCTATTTGGAGAACCATTTTTTTATTTCATTGATTCTTCTTTTTTGGTTTTCCTTTTTTCCTGTTCTAATTCTTATTAATTTCCCTCCTTCCAGCTTTAGGATTAGTTCTTTTTTTCTAGGTCTTTTAAGTTGTAAGTTAGACTGTTGGCTTGAGATTTGCCTTGCCTTTTTTTTCCTTAAAGTTTATTTTGAGAGCGAGAGAGTGCATGTGAGCACCAGCAAGTGGAGGCGAAGGGAGAGAGGGAGAGAGAGAATCCTAAGGTTCTGTGCAGAGCCCAGTGCAAGGATCCCATGAACCTCGAGATTGTGACCTGAACGAAAATCAAGAGCCAGTTGCGCAACAACTGAGACACCCTGGTACCCCTATCTTGCTTTCTGTTTGTTTGTTTGTTTGTTTGTTTTTTTAATGATTACTTTTGAGAGAGAAAGCACAAGAGCATGTGAGCAGGGGAGGGGCAGAGAGAGAGAGAGGATCTGAAGCAGGCTCTGTGCTTGACAGCAGAGAGCCCAATTTAGGGCTTGAATTCACACTGTGATTTCACGTCCTGAGCTGAAGTTAGATGCTTAACCAACTCAAGCACTCTGCTTTTTAAATCATTTATAGCTATAAATTTCCCCCTTACCACCATTTGCACTTTCTTATAAATTTTGATATGTTGCCAATTTCATTTATCTCTAAGTATTAAATAATTTCTTTTGTGATTTCATCTTTGATCCACTGGTTGCTTAAAAATATGTTGTTTAATTTGTATAATTTTATCAGTTTTCCAGTTTTCTGTAAGTTATTGATTTGTAAGTTTATTCCATTGTGGTGAGGTTTTTAATGTATTAGATTTAATTTGTAGCCTAACATGCGGTCTATCCTGGAAGATGTCCCATATACACCTGAGAAGAATGTGTGTTGTTGAGTAAAGTGGTTCTATATATGTCTGTTAGATCTAGTGGTTTATTTTGTTAAGTCCTCTATTGCCTTACTTCTTCTTGTTCTATTATTGTGAGCTGTGTATTGAAGACTTCAACTATTATTGTAGAAGTGTCTGTTTTTCCTTTTAATTTTATATCACCTTTTGCTTTATATACTTTGATAATCTATTATTAAGTGCCTGTTTGTAATTGTTGTATCTTCTTTTTTGAACCCTTTATTAGTATATAATGTCATTTTTGTCTCAAAATCTTTTTTTTTTTTTTTTGATGTAAAGTTTGTTCTAATATCGGTATAGCCATTCCTGCTTTCTTTTGGTTACTATTAGTTGATACCCATATATTAATTTTATACCCAATCATTTTGCTAACTTTTTTTATTATAATTTTTTCTCCTATTTGATTCTGTTGGCTTTTTAGCTGAAGCATATAACCTGTAAATCATATATAGTTTTATAACCCTCATTTTCACCTCTCATTTAATTGTCTAAGCCTCTGGGACAGAGTTAAATAATGGTGGTGTTAAAGGATACCTTTGCCTTTTGTTTTTGTTTTTAAAGGACACCTTTACCTTGCCTGTTATTTTACCTTAGACTCCTACTATCAGTGCTTTTGGTTTCAAAGCATTAAATCCAGTAACAATTCATTTTATCATTAGGTAGAATGCAAATAAACTAAAATGTATAGTAAATTACAGTTCTTGAGTGTTTTAGGATTATGATGTTTTGTTAAATCTTTAGGAACCTAAGGGCTGACATAAGTGCTTTTTCCTTAAATAATTTTATTGTTGAAACTCTAAAATATCAGGGCGCCTGGGTGGCTTAGTCGGTTAAGCGTCCGACTTTCACTTAGGTCATGATCTCGCGGTTCATGGGTTCGAGCCTCGCGTCGGGCTCTGTGCTGACTGCCTGCTCAGAGCCTGGAGTCTGTTTCAGAGTCTGTGACTCCTTCTCTCTCTGGCCCTCCCCTGCTCACGCTGTCTCTCTCTCTCTCTCTCTCTCTCTCTCTCTCTCTCTCTCCTAGAAATAAATAAAACATTAAAAAAAATTAAAAAAGAAACTCTAAAATATCTTAGCAGTCCTTTTTCCTTTGTGTATATGTAATGTGAATAGAAATAAATTAAAAAAATTTTTTTTACATTTATTTATTTTTGAGAGACAGAGACAGAGCACAAGTAGGGGAGGGGCAGAGAGAGTGGAAGACACAGAATTTGGCTGTGAGCTGTCAGCACAGAGCTTGATGTGGGGCTCAAACTCACAAACCATGAGATCATGACCTGAGCCGAAGTCGGACTGTTAACCGACTGAGCCGCCCAGGAATAAAAAAATTTTTAACGTTTATTTATTTTTGAGAGAGAGAGAGAGGCGCAGAGTGTGAGCGGGGAGGGGCAGAGAGAGGGAGACACAGAATCTGAA
Organism: Hyaena hyaena; assembly: GCF_003009895.1. Taxonomy (NCBI): domain Eukaryota; kingdom Metazoa; phylum Chordata; class Mammalia; order Carnivora; family Hyaenidae; genus Hyaena; species Hyaena hyaena. Next base: position 720,072 of record NW_024080741.1, on the reverse strand, counting down.
GCAGACTCCAGGTACTGAGCAGTCAGCACAGAGCCTGATGCGGGGCTTGAACTATGAATCGTGAAATCATGACCTGAGCCGAAGTTGATGCTTAACCAACTGAGCCACCCAGGTGCCCCAGAATTAAATTTTTTTGATTGAAGATTTTTACCGTGCCTTATTTTGTTTATTTTTCCTTTATTTTATGTGTAAATTTAGAAAACAACAATATTGCATTCGTAAGAATGCATACTGATCCCATGCCTTTCTGGAAATGGATTTTCTTTTTATTTTAAGACAAATCCTTTACAGATTCTTTGGGGAAACTCTTTATCTTTTTTTTTTTTTAAGTTTATTTATTTATTTTGCCAGAGAGTGAGGGTGAGCAAAGAGACGGGCAGAGAGAAAGGGAGACAGAAGAGAATCCCAAGCAGGCTCCGTATCATCATTGCAGAGCCAGACACAGGGCTTAAACTCAAAAACCGCGAGATCATGATCTGAGCTGAAATCAAAGAGCTTAACCTACTGAGCCACCCAGGTTCCCCTGGAAAACTTATTTCTTATTATTTGCTATTTTTTCTGAGTTGTGGATTACCAAACAATTCTAACTTAATAGAACATTCCATTTATATTCTCATAAATGAGCAACACTCCTCCATATATAGCTCCCACTTATGAAAAGTTTAGTGTGGTCATATTTCAAGGATACTTTGCAGTAAACTTTTTTTTATTTGCCACAATTTGAGGATAAAGATTCTGATTCTGTAGTTTACTTGCCATGTAAGTCAAATGACTTTAGCGTTCAAGTTTTTATCACCCCCCCCCCCGCCATCTTAATCTTTGGGGTATAGAAAGAACATGAGCATTGTGAGGGCAAGAAAGACCTGGGTATAAATTCCAGCTTTTCGTCTTGACTAATGATCTTGAATAAATTAACTAATCTCCAAGTTTCAGTGTCCACATCTATAAAATGGGAGATAAAATACCTCAGGGGGCTATATATTAGGATTATGTGAGATACCACATAAATTCTGGTATGGAATTTAACTTTGTTGAATTTTTGATCTGCAATAAATGTTAGCTTTCTCTTCCCTGAAGCAAATGAAATGGTGGGTGTGAAATAGTTTTATGAACTGTACATAAATAAATGTAAATCATTAACATTGTTTTCTTTTTTCAGAATTGGGCATGAATAGCATAGTTTATAATCTCAATATTATTAATATGCTTGCTCAGGCCCTTATGTGATAGACACATGCTAAGTTTTGGTGATCTTTAAAGGTTTGTGTTTGTTCTTGCTCCAGAAACTTTGAAAGCCCTTAGAGAAATCCTGAAGCAAACTCACATGGTTTGTTAAACAAACAGTTGTTAATTTTTAGTTGAATTTGAATTCTAGGACTGATTCTTATTACTAAGACTAAGACTTTTTAAGGTATCCAGGCCCTCCCATTTTACCCTACTCCTTCTTTCCCCAAGTAAGAACTTTGAATCTCAGGGGATTTATAGCATGACACATTCCCTGGCTTTGGTGTTTCTAGTTGGATTGGCTGTGATAATGGCCTTATTAGTATATATAACTACATGTCTAAATTAAGTTTTGCACTGTGAGTTAAGAGGGCCAAGGACTTGAAATAACTGAATTCCTAGGAAACTTACTACAGTCTAGTTTAGAGATAGTGGTTTCTGGAAGTGTTTTTACATCAAAACATTGAAATATTATTTACCAAATATTCATTAAACATTCATGTGCATAGCACTTTCTGGGAACTCAAGGAATGTAAAAGGAGTATATATGCTCTGGTCCTGAGTTTCTTGTTAGAAACTTCCAGAGAAGTCTAGTTAGAATTCAAAACAACTCAGATATTGAAATGTCAGACATTTAAACAATTTCTATGCAAAATATTACCAATCATATGTGCTATAAAAGTCACAGACTTTGTCCTGTTTATTTCATACAAAGTATGGTGAATTTTGGTTTCCTTACCTGAAAAGTAGAATCACAAATATACCCTATCAGGTCATTGTGATGTTTAAATGAGATTGGATATGTAAGACCCAGCTTACATATTCTTTGTGCAGTTAGGTATGTTTTTCATTGAAAACATAATGATTTATTGTAAAATGGTATATTTGAAACAGTAATGGCATATTGTAAAAAAACAAAATACAGGCAGAACAAAATGAAAAGTTTTCCTCACTTGAGGCCATAGGTTCTTCTCTGTGTACTTATGTATCAAGCACAATTTTGAATATTTTCTAATAATTACTCTGTGTACGTATACAAATAGTACTTTTATAACTTCTGAAACTATTATACACATTGTCTTGTGTACTGCTTTTTTCATTTAAAAAATGTTTTTGGCAATCTTTCTTAGATATTATATACATTGTTTTATTTTTCTTTTCTTTTTTTTTTTAAATGTTTATTTCTGAGACAGAGAGACAGAGAATGAATGGGGGGCGGTGCGGGGGGGGGGGAAGAGGCAGAGAGAGAGAGGGAGACACAGAATCCAAAACAGGCTCTGAGCTGTCAGCACAGAGCCTGATGTGGGGCTCAAACCCTCAAACTGTGAGATCATGACCCGAGCTGAAGTTGGACGCCCAACCGCCTGAGCCAGCCAGGGGCCCCATTGTTTTATTTTTCTTAATGATTGCTTAGTATTCCTTTGTTTAAGTGTATAATAATATAACCTGTGTCTTCCTCTAGCATTCATTTAATGTGTTTATTTAAAATATGTTAATTCATAACTTTCCTCTCCTTAGAGTCAACTCACTATCAAGAAAGTCCATCCTCCCACGAAGAAGGGACAGAAAGAAACACCTCTTTGTAAGAAAGGCTTGATTGTCCCATGAACCAGACAGCAGAAAACCGATTGGGGCGCAGCAGGACTCCAGAGCCAGATGTAAGGCTCAGAAAAGGGCACCAACTTGATGGTACAAGGAGAGGTGATAATGACAACCACCAAGGAAATTTGGAACCTATTTTAGAGGCATCTGTTCTTTCTTCATGTCATAAAAAAGTAAGTTAATGGGGGAAGGATGGTAAGTAAAAGTTTATGGGAATGTGGTTGGAAGGAAGATGTTAAAAAAAAAAGTATGGACCATTGCTGGATAGAGGATGGGAGTTTGAAAAGGAATCTTGAGCACATTTGCTTTTGTTTTCATTCAAGATAATTTGAAGTCCCATTTTTAAATTGACTAGTTATTTTTTTTTAAATTTTTTTTAATGTTTTATTTATTTCTAGGAGAGAGAGAGACAGCGTGAGCAGGGGAGGGTCAGAGAGAGAGAGGGAGTGACAGACTGAAACAGGCTCCAGGCTCTGAGCTGGCAGTCAGCACAGAGCCCGACGCGGGGCTCGAACCCACAAACCGCGAGATCATGACCTAAGCGAAAGTCGGACGCTTAACCGACTAAGCCACCCAGGCGCCCCTAAATTGGCTAGTTATTATTTGATTTTATTATCCCTTTCTGCTGACACTTAAAATCATACTTAATTTGCTTTATTTTGTTTCAGATGGGAAATGGGTTTTTGTAGTTATTATTTAGTCTCTGTAATTCAACTGTATTTTATTTTTTTTTAATTTTTAAAATAATTTTTATTTATTTTTGAGAGAGAGAGAGAGAGAGAGAGAGAGAGACAGCAAGCAGGAAAGGGGCAGAGAGAGAGAGGGAGACACAGAATCAGAAACCGGCTCCAGGCCCTGAGTTGTCAGCACAGAACCCAACGTGGGGCTCAAACCTACGAACTGTGAGATCATGACCTGATCTGAAGTTGGTTGTTTAACCAACTGAGCCACCCAGGCGCCCCTCAGCTGTACTTTAGTTATGACATTTATATTTTTGGAGAAATTCCAACTCCCTGCTGGTACTGCTTCTCTAAATATGGTTTACCTCTAGTGCATACGTTGGGAGTCATTAGAATTCTGGGAACAGAAGGCAGGTTTTAATCTTTCCTTTCACTTCCCAAAGAAAAGAGCAGCTTTCAAATTATTTAAGCACCTCTACCTAGAGAGCAAAGGCATAAGTATTTGTGAATAGCATCAGAAAGTCCTTATTATAGGGGCACCTGGCTGGCTCAATTGGTTGAGTATCTGATTTCAGCTTGGATCATGATCTCACAGTTTGTGAGTTTGAGCCCTGCATTTGGCTCTCTGTTCTCAGTGTAGACCTGCTTCCAATCTTCTGTCTCCCTTTCTCTTTGTCCTTCCCTTGCTTATGCTCTCTCTCTCTCAAAAATGAATAACCCTTAAAAAAAAAAACAAAATATGTGTATACTATTAAAAAAATCCTTAATATAGTCATTATGTATATGTATGCTTTGTAACTTTGAAATCATGTAGCATGTGTTCAGTGTTATAGCTCTAATACAGTGTTTCTAAAACTAGGTTGTGTCCTTTAGTAGTTTGTGAAATTAACTTTGACACTGTGAGCTATATTTAAAATATTAAACAGCAAAATAGAACAAAGAGGTGCATGTATGTAGTAATGTACATTTAAACTGTTATTTGATGAAATTGTTTAGTTTTATATGGATACGTGTACAGATAGGAAGAATACATCTGTATTATTCATGAATACAACATGTGAGTTGTAGCTAAAAACATTTTAAAAACCTTTACTCTGAACTGCATCTTTACCATCCTAAGAGATATATTGATTGTGTGGTAATAATGGTGTTTGTTTGAACTCCAGAGGGTTGTCTTGTCCTTTCAGGTCTTTTATAAGAATTTCATCAGAGCATTGTAGCAGTATAGGTACAATATCGGAAATTTAGGTATTTCTTCTCTTCTTGGAAACATTTTCTTTATAAGTCAACTTTATCTTCTTGGTTAGGTTATGCTATAGTGAAGGATTATTTGCATGCATGTGTGTGTATGTATACATACATACACAAGACAAATTAGTAGGTTTAAAAAAAAATCACCTGTTTGCCTACAGTATGTATAATATAATTTGGCTTTTAAACCAGCATTATTATCATTAACAACAACAACAAAAAAGTTTGCCAGGTAACTGGGTCAAGAACTTCTATCCACACTTAAGACCTTGTTTTCTTGCTGCCTTTTTACAGTAATCTATACTAGTAACTAAGACTTCCCTATCCAAGCTGAGCCAGCTGTTTTCCTCATTTGCTACTAAGACCTAAGCAATGTTACTAAGCTTGGGTGAGTGACTGGGGTTATCTTTTCTTTTTTTTCTTTTTATGATAGTAAGGACAACATGAAGTCTGTCCTCTTAACACAGTTTTTAAGTGTATAGTACATTATTGCTAACTATATGCACATTAGGTCTCTAGAACTTTTTCATCTTATATAACTCAAAGTCTGTACCATTGAATAGCAACTCTCCATTTTCTCTGCCCCTTCTAGCCCTTGGCAACCACCATTCTGCTTTCTGCTTTTATGAGTTTGACCACTTTAGACTCCTCATGAAAGTGAAATCATGCAGTATCTCACCTTCTATTATTGGCTTATTTCAGTTAAGATAGTATCTTTAAAGTTTGTGCCTGTTGTAGCATGTGATGAGACTTTCTTCTTAAGGCTAAATAATATCTGTTGTAAGTATATAACACATTGCTTTTATCCATCCATTCACTGATTGACATTTAGGTTTTGTTTCACATCTTGGCTGTTGTGAATAATGCCACCAATATGGTTTTCAGTTCTTTTGCATAAATACCCAGAAGTAGGATTACTGGGTCATATGATAGTTCTATTTTTAGTGTTTTTTTTTTTTTTTAAGGAACTTTCATACTGTTTTCCATAAGAGCTGTATTATTTTACATTCCCGTCACTAGTGCACAAGGTGTCTAATTTCTCCACATCCTCGCCCAACACCTTCTGTTTTCTTTTTTGATAAAGGCTATTGTAACAGATGTGATGTGGAGCATCATTGTAGTTTTGTGTTGTGTTTCTTTGATAATTAGTGATGCTGAGCGTCCTTTTCATATACCTGTATGTGTCTTTGAAGAAATGTCTGTTCACATCCTTTGCCCATTTTTTAAAGCCAGTATAAAGTGATTCGGGCCCCCCACCCTCCTGTAGAGTTACATATATTTTGGATGTTAACTCCTTATCAGATACATGGTTTGCAGATATTTTTCTCCTACTATTCAATAGGTTTCTTTTCATTCTGTTGATTTTGTTGTTGCTGTGCAGCAACTTTTTAGTGTGACATTTTCCCACCTGGCTAATTTTGCTTTTATTATTATTTGTGTTATTATCATTGCCAAGACCAATGTAATGAAACTATTTCTCTATATTTTCTTCAAGGAGATTTGTAGTTTCAGGACTTACATTTAAGGTTTTTTTTGAGTTAAGTCATTTTGAATTGATTTTTGTGTATTATGTAAGGTAAGGGTCCAGTTTTACTCTTTTGCATGTAGGTATCCTGTTTTCCAGCACTATTTCTTGAAGAGATTGTATAGTCTCTTTCCTATTATATGGTTTTGCTGTTCTTGTTGAAGATCATTTGACTATATATGCATGAGTTTATTTCTAGGCTCTTGATTCTGTTCTGTTGGTTTATATATAGGTCTTTATGCCAGTACCATACTAGTTTGATTACTGTACTTTTGTAATATGTTTTGAAGGAAGTGGGGTATTTCTAGCTTTTTTCTTTCTCAAGACTTTTGACTTTTGAGGCCATTTGTCATTCCATTTGAATTTCAGGATTTTTTTTTTTAATGATTGAGGTTATCTTAAAGTGGAAATGTAAACAGAGTTAGAATTGGAAGAGGGTTGACCAGTTTACTGAACACAGGGTCAGAAGACCTATCATTTAGCCTTGTAAAATACGCAAGTTATTTAATTTCCTTGGATTTATTTTTTGTCATATGTGATAGGATAGTAGTTGATATCTGTGTTCATTTCCAGTTGTGATAGGAGTCTACATTTTATCAATTTTTGATAGTAAGAAATATTCTCAAGTTCAGTGTGTACATTGAACTATTCTTTTTTTTTTTTCTTCAAGATTTTATGTTTAAGAATCTGTACACCCAATGTGGGTGGGACTCCACCTTACAGCTCCAAGATCAAGAGTTAACGTGCTCTACCAACTGAGCTAGCCAGGTGCCTTACATTGAACTATTGTGATATATACCGATAACTAATTTAAAGAACTGATGGTGATAAGTAGTACCTCTGGCAGTTTGTAAAAGTGATTCTGTAACTGAATGTTTAGTAAAGGCTGACTGAAAGTGGGGGAAGAGGAAAGGAGGAAGTATGTATAGTGCATTTTGAATAATAGAGTAGTATGCACAAGTCTGTGAATCTGAAAAAACTTGGCATATTTAAGAATTGTGGTCAGTGTAGATAGTGGGGAGGATAGTAAGAGATGAGGGAAAGAAATGTAGTTAAGGACTTTTGTAGACCATGATATGGAGAAAGTACATTGGAGGCTTTTGGAAAATTTTAAGCAAGGGAGTGACAGAATCTTACTTACATTCTGAAAAGATCACTTTTTGGCTCTCATGTGAAGACAGTAGATTTTGGGGGCTGTTGGCAGGGAGAGAGACTTGGAGATGAGTCAGAAGGCTGCTACAGAAATTCATGAGAGTAGCTTATTCTGGGTTGATGGTGATGGTTGGTTGGCAAGAAGTGGATACATTTGAGCTATTCCTTGGGGATAGAGTTGACAATTTGCTGGTAGATTGGATGTGATGGGTTAAGGGAGGAGAGAAGGAAATGACAAGAATGAGTCTGGGGTATGATGTGAATAATTGGATTGCTGGGGTAAGATCTGTATTTTGAGATGGGAAAAACTAGAGGATAAGTTTGGAGGTGAAGTAGGTTTAAATGGGAGGATCAAGTTTGCTTTTGGCTGTTAAATATGAAATTCAGGGGCTCATTCAGTTCAGGTCCGACTCTTGATTTCGGCTCAGGTCATGATCTCGCCTGCTTTGGGCTCAGTGCTGATGGTGCAGAGACTGCTTGGGATTCTCTTTCTCCCTCTCTCTCTGCCCCTCCTCTGCTTGCATGCTCTTTCTCAAAATAAACTTGTAAAAAAATATGAAATGTATGTGAGACATCTTACTTGAATGAGTCTAGAAGATAATTGAATAGGAGTGTGTCATTCCTAAGAGTGGCCTGGGCTTGAAGTAATTATTTAGGAAGTAGCTGCAATGTAGATGGTACTTAAAACTGTTGAAATGGTTAAGGTTACTTAAGAGTCCTAGGATCTAGCTTGAAGAACATCAGCATTCACAGGGCATTTCGAGGAGAGAAAGGAAGGAGAGGAAGGAAGCTAAAGACAACAAGCCTGTAAGGTAGGAAACTCAGGAAAGTGTAATATCACAAAAATTAAGAAAGTGTTTCAAGAAGGAGGGGAGGGAGCAGTGATTAGTTTGTTTCTACTGCTGCTAAAGAAATCATGGACAAAAAGGATAGACTGGTGACCATTGGTTCCAGCAACATGGTGTTCATTGGCAAACTTAAAAGCTATATTGGTGGAGGAGTGGGAACAGAAGCCAGACCTTGGAGTAGGTCAAACTGTGAATAGCAGGTGTAAGTATTCAGTGACATGTGTACTAAGCAGTCCTTTCTCTGTCATGTAAAAAGACATGTGAGCCTTTTTCCAAGTGTGTTTCTTGTGTCCTGAAATTACTTTAAACTTTCTGGTTTCCCATACAAAATAATAATACAATTAGAATTACATAAAGCCTTTAATTTTTTGCTTATTCCTTTTATAAATGAGTGCATTTTGCAGTCTACTAATGGCAAACATGTAGATATAAGTATTTATTTTTTAGGTGTTTTTTTTACTATAAAAGGAATACTAAGACTATATTGGAGGACACAGGCCTATTACATTCTGACTCTCTTAATTTGTGGACACTTTTCCTGGATTCTGTGTACTTGGAAGTTATACTGCGCTTATCTTTGTGATATGTTTTTACTTTTTAAATATTTATTTTGGGGAGAGCACAAGCCTGGGAGGGGGAGAGAGAGGGAGCAGAAGATCCAAAGCAGGCTCTGTGCGGATAGGCTGAGAGCAGCGAGCTTGATGTGGGGTTCAAACTCATGAACTGTGAGATCACGACCTGAGCTGAAGTTGGCCTCTCAATGAGCTGAGCCACTCAGGTGCTCCTCTTTGTGTTATTGTGTTATTGAAATGTGACTTGAGAATTGTAAAACAACTGTCTTCAGTGCAGACAGATGTTCTGATAATTTTCGTCTCTGAAAGTGATCATAATATGCATATTGAATATTGTTAAAAAAAAGCAAAAAGATAAGACAGTGTGTGTGTGTGTGTGTGTGTGTGTGTGTGTGTGTATGCTTAGAGAAAGAAGGAGGGAGAGGGAACAGCTTATAAAGTCCTATACACTGAAATTCAGAGTTATGTAAGTATTTTGATGTTAGTGTACCAAAAAGTACATTCCTATGTTAGTCCGCTTTTGCTGCAGGAACTAAATACTCCAGAAGTTCAGTGACTTACAAACTTACATGAGGGCACTAGGTCAAATGTTACTAGTCTAGGTTGCCAGTCTGTTGCAGGTCAGCTCCATGAATCCATTCTGGGACCCAGGCTGAAGGAGGCTGGCTGGGACAGGTTCTTATGGCAGATTGCAAAAGTCCCAGAGAACAAGTCAAATCACGTTTGCATTCAAAGTATATGATGTGTGTTACATTTGCTTATGTTCAGTTGGCCAAAGCAGTCATGTAGCTGGGTCCGAAGACAGTGGGATGGGGTTATATTCCTCTGAGGGGAAGGAGTAAGTGAGTAATTGACAACATTAATATATGATCTGCCACAGTTTCTAAAGGAAAAAGGCATTCCCTATTCGGGTATCTTTATATAGATTACTTGTCCATCAAAAAATAAATTTTCAGTGCTGCACCAGATGCTGGAGAGAATTTTCTTGTACCACAGAATGTTGGAATGACAATTGGAAGATCTAGGTTCTTCTATTTATCTAACTCCTGATTATGACTTTGCAGAACTTTTCAGTGCATCAGTTTCTCTGGAAAAGAGCAAAATAACATTGTATGTATCTTCTATATGTATATTATATGGATAATGTGAGGATTTGTAAAAATTCTTGTAGCTTTTAGATTTGATGCTTGCTTTTCTATACCTCTCTGTTGCTCTAAATTCAAATAATGAGCATTGGGTTTAAAAAAAAAAAAAAAAAACAAACTTAGTAGTGTAAATATCCAGATCCTCAGATGATGTAAACTAGTGGTACAGTTGAACTATGGTATGTTGAGCCTCTGTGATAGGTTGAACCTCTGTGTGTTATAGATGAGAAAACTGAGATGGTGTAAGCCCAATTGACTATACTAGTGGTGTACAATTTGGAACAATTGTGACTCTCAGGAAATATTTTGCAGTATCTGGAGTCATTTTTGGTGTTTATATTGGGAAATGTGTGCTATTAGCATCTTGTGGGTAGAAGCCAGGGATGCTACTAAACATCCTACAATTCACAGACCGCCCCCACAGCAAAGAATAACCTAGCCAAGTATGTCAGTAAGTGCCAAGGTTGAGAAACCTAACATATGTTCTGACTCCCTTAGTAGCACATCATCACAATAGCATATCTGGAAATATTATACTTTTTGTTAATGGAAATATTGTAGGAATATATTTTTTTCAGATCCAGGTCTGTTTTTGCAAATCTCCAAGAGATTTTCATCAAATCATAGTCCATGTAAATGATCCATCTAAAGTTGTGCTGTGTACGCCTACAGGGTAGAACATAGTGGCCCTGTTTGCGTGCTCGGGACCAGGTGCCTTTCTAAGTGCTAGGAATATGGTGATGGGTAAGAGCCATGATTTTTTCCTGCATGGTACAGGTACAGAGGTAGGGAAGACAGGCAATAAATCCCTGAAACACATAAATGAGTAAGATAATTACAAACAGTAATAATTGTTACAAGGACAAAAGTGTGTCAAGGTAATGAGGTGAGATGATTTAAAGGAATTACTTTTTATTAGGATTTTATTTTTTTAGAGTAGTTTTTAGGTTCACAGAAAGATTGAGGGGAAAATACAGAGATTTCCTGCATTCTCCCTGCCTGCACATGCACATAGCCTCCACGATCCCCCACCAGAGTGTTACCTTTGTTACAGTTGATGAGCCTATATTGACAGCATTGTAATTACCCAAGGTTTACTCTTGACATTGTATATACTATGGATTTGGACAAATGTATAATGATCTATATATCCATATGGATCCATATATCCATCATTATGGATATCCATCATTATGCTATTATACAGAATAGTTTCAGTGCCCTAAAAATCCTTTGTGCTCCACCTACTCCTCTCACCCCTAGCAATGCTTTAGATATAGTTAAGGCAGGCATGTTTGAAATGAGGCCTGAATGATAAGGAACCAGCAAAGGCCTTGGGGGAGAGTATTTCCAGGTAGAAGAAACAAGCTAGTAAAGAGGTCCAAAGATAGAGCCCTTTCCCCCTCTGCTTCTGCTGTTTCCTCCTATCTCCTCCTTCCATCCCCGCCGCCCCCTCCCCCCCCGCCCGAGAACTGAAAGGCTAGTACAATTAGAGCGCGAGGAACAAGAAGGAAGAGTGAAATGAGGTCAGTAGACAAGAGATGGACCAGGATTCTGTAGGTGTATAGAAAGAGCTTAGATTTTATTTTAATAAAGTCCACTAGAAAGTGCAGCTTTTGGGGTGTTTAAACAGGGAGAAGGGACTGGTGATTTTAAAAAGATCACTAAGTGTGGAGAATGAATTGTGAGAAGACGGAATGGAAGGACAGGAGCTTGTAGAACCTTCCAGGTGAGAATATATTCCAGTATTCCATGTTAGTTTGAAACAGGGTGGTAGTAGCAGCAGAAGTGGAAGTGGATGGATTCTGAGTATATTTTGGAGGTCAAGTCAGCAGGACCTCCTGATGGTTTTGATGTGGACAGTGAGGAAAAGAGGGAATCAAAGATATTACTGGGTATTTTAACTGAGCAAAAACTGGGATTGGTAAAGTGAGCAGGTTTAAAAAGGGAAATCAAGGGACGCCCTGGTTGGCTCAGTAGGAAGAGCGTGTGACTCCCAGTCCTTGAGGTCATGAATTTTAACCCCATGCTGAGTGTGGAGATTACATAAAAATAAATAGAACTTAAAAATTTTTTTTTAATGTTTTATTTCTGAGAGAGAGAGAGAGAGAGAGACAGCGTAAATAGGGGAGAGTCAGAGAGAGAGGGAGACACAGAATCTGAAAGAGGCTCCAGGCTCTGAGCTGGCAGTCAGCACAGAGCCCGACACCGGGCTCAAACCCACGAACCGTGAGATCATGACCTGAGCTGAAGCCGGACGCTCAACTGACTGAGCCACCCAGGAGCCCCTAGAACTTTTTAAAAATGGGGGGAGGAATCATGGAGAATCAGATCTTCATTGGAAACACTCTTCTGAAACCATCTTGTTTACCTTCCTCAGTTTACTAATGAGGAAATTGTGTGTTTTTGTTCCTTATGAAAATTTATCCTTTGTGTTTCCCTTTGTTGGAAAAAAAAAAAAGAACATGGTTTATGAAGAAGCCAGTGCATCTGTAGGTACTATGTACTTGGGAGGTAGTTTTGATAGAAAACTTACTGGATCACTTAAGCAATGAACAGTTTTCTACTGCCCTAGTTCTCCCTTGGCCATTCATTGCTGTATATAGGGCACTGTTCCTTGCTGCTAATTTCCAGGTTATTAGTATAGAATAGTCATGGGAATTAGAAAAGAAGGAAGCTATATAGAGTTACAGAAAACTATGTAATTTTGAGGCTGAATTAAAGACAAAATATTAACTTAATATCTTCAAGGGACTTCATGATTTCCTTACACTAATTTGTTTTGTTTGTTTCTGAAGGAGCGACTCATGTCTTGAAATTTCCAGTTTTGAAGTGGAAGTGTACAAACTGTTAGCAGAGAGTATCCTTTTAAATTATTATAGTGCCTTCAATTTGTATGTATCACTGCCACAAACATCTAATTTGCTTCTCAAGATTGCCCTCTAAAATAGGAAGAACAGATATGATCTCTTTTAAAAAGTGGATAAAAGTAAGATTTAAAAAGTTTAAGAGTAATTTGTCTAAGGTCACATGTATATGAGAGCATGTGCTCATTAAGTCTTCTGACTGCACTTTTGGCTGAGCAAAGCTGCCTTTATGAAAATTGGCAGCAGGTTGACTTCATGTTTCTCAGTTCCAAACTCTGAGTATTTATGTTGAGCCCAGAGGTTAGATTCAACTATTGGTACTTGTTTTTTTGACAGAATTGTTGCGCACATCTCATTTTTTGTTAGGCCAGGATAATTTTTTTTCTCAGATGCATTCTAACTTTTATTATTATTTTTTTAACCATTTATTTATTTTTGGAGACAGAGCACGAGCCTGGGAGAGTCAGAGAGAGGGGGAGACACAGAATCCAAAGCAGGCTCCGGGCTCTGAGCTATCAGTACACAGCCCGATGCAGGGCTCAAACCCAGGAGCCGTGAGATCATGACCTGAGCTGAAGTCACATACTCAACCGACTGAGCCACCCAGGTGCCCCACATTCTAACCTTTCAATGGATTTTTTGCTTGCTTTGAAAGTAAATAAACCTAACGTTACCATGGTGCAGTCTTTCACATTTCTGATAATTTACATCATTTTCTTTGAGTATTTGTTGTCTCTTTTTAAGATGTACAACTTAAGGAGATTGCATAGGCTTTTAAAAAACATGGCAGTTTCCCCTTAGAGACTCTAGCTACATTAAATGCCAGTTGTGCATAAGGATAAAAATGTAATAGAAAAGATAACAAGAGTCTTTTTTTTTAAATAAAAAGTTAAGGGAAATTCTGAATTTATAAAAATAAGGGTTATAGGTAGTTTTATCCGTTACAGAGTGATAAGTCTTTATGTGCAAGTGTATATCAGCAGGTTCCTTTAAATCAGTGAATCTGTTAGGAATGCTTATCAGATTGCCTATGGCTCTTCAAGGAGAATAAACACAAATGTCAGGATTTAATTTTAACCTACTAAATCAGAATCTTTGGGTCCTGGATAAATGTAGTTTTTAAAAGCTTCACAAGTGATTAAGATGCTCACTTCTGTTTAAAAACTAGTGCCTAAAGTTATAGTTCTGTTTTATTTAAAATGTACTAAAAACTTCTCAGAAACATGATTTGCAAAAAGACAAATCTATATATGTTCTCTGAGGAATATTTGGGAAATCAAGTTGAATTTATTTGCTGTTAAAGGAAAATGTCACATTTACTCACAGTTGACTCTTTAAAAAATATTGAGATAATTCATATATAAAATTACATCCTAAAGTGTACAATTCAGAAGTTTTAGTATATTCACAGAATTGTGCAGCCATCACAACAATCTAATTTAGAACATTTTTATCATCTCTAAAAGAAACCTTCCCTATCCCCACTCTCCAACGCTAGGCACCTAATTTCCAGTCTACTTTCTGTCTCTGTGGATTTTCCTATTCTGGACTTTTTATATAATGGAATTACACAATATGTGGTGTTTTATGACCAGCTCTTTTACTTAGAATAATGTTTACAAGGTTCATTTATGTTGTATCACATATTAGAACTTCATTCCCTTTTATGATTGAGTAATATTCCATTGGATATATTATACTTTATTGAATAATATTGATAGGAACATTCATGTACAAATTTTTGTGTGCACATATGATTTAATTTCTCTTAGGTATAGATACAGGAATGACTTTTCACTGGACCATGTGTTAACTATGTTTAACATTTTGAGGAACTGCCAGACTATTTTCTATAGCAATCATACCATTTTATATCCCTACTAGCAATGTTTGAGGGTTCCATTTTTTCCATGTCCTGGCCAACACTTTTTTAGTAGCCATCCTCATGGGTGTGAAGTGGTATCTCACTGTGGTCTCAGTTGACTGTTGACTTTTTATCTGTGGCTGAAGATTTTAATTACTTAACCTCTTTGAAGACTTTGGAAATAGAAACCAAATTCACACCTACTACAAAACTCAAGTTGTGTCTGTTCAACTTTTTATAGTCCATTTCTTTATCTATACTGTCACTACTTTAAGCTACTGTCATCTCCCATCTGGAATATTAGAATATTGGGCTAGATCTCCTAATAGGGCTTTCTATTTTGTTTGTTCTTGTCCAGTGTATTCGTCACACAGTTGCTAAAGAGAATGCTTTTATTTATGTGTTTGAGAGAATGCGAGCAGGGGAGAGAGGCAGAGGGAGGGAAGGAGGGAGGGAGGGAGAGAGAGAGAGAGAGAGAGAGAGAGAGAGAGAGAGAATGAATCTTAAGCAGGTTCCATGCCCAGTGCAGAACCTGATGTGGGGCTCGATTCCACGACCCTGAGATTATGACCTGAACCGAAATCAAGAGTTGCACTCTCATCTGATTGAATCACCAAAGCCTCTCTAAGAAAACTCTTAAAAATGCAGAGTTTATTAGCCATTTCCATTTTTAAAAATTCATTTCTTCCCATTGCACTTAGGACAAAAACTCCACTCTTTTCCATAATCTACAGGACTCTGATGATCTCACCTCTCTAAGTTTATTGCACAGTGTTCTCCTCCTTGGTCAGTGAACCTCAACCACACTGGCCTTGTTTCTGTTCTTAAACAGGCTAGGCTCTTTCCAGCTTGGAGAGTCTTTAAACATGGCTATTTTCTTTGCCTGGGGTGTTTGTAGATCCACACCTCTGACTAACTGCTCCTTATTCTTTAGTATTCAGGTTAAGTATCACTTCCTTAGAGAAACCTTTCACAAATTCTCTATTCCCTAGTTTATTCTGTTTCATCTTTCTCATTCTTATCTTTAATCATAACTTTTATATTTCATCACAATACATACAGTAACTTGTAATTATGTATTTGTATCATTAGATAGATGTATAATAACTATTTTTGCTTGTAGACAGTGTTCCATGGTGGAAAGAATCTTGCCTTTTGCTCACCCCATCCTCGGATTCTAGCCCAGTCTTTTTGATCCGTGGTGGGCGTATAACATATAGGTGAATGAGTTTATCAGTAGCCAATATAGTGTTCTAGGTCTAAATTGTCTCAAGTCTTTTTCATAAAGAGATGTACAGAAAGAGAATATTGGGGTATGCTATTTTGATGTTCAGGGAAAATTAGTTAACATACTTATTTAATCTTTCATAAAATGAGTGCATTCTTACTATTTATCAGAAGAATGATAGCTCATATTTATTGAGCCTATACAATGTATGAGACAACTTTCTGAGCTCTTTTGCACATATCATCTCATTCATTCCTAGAGTAGCCTTATAGAGTAGCTATTAGTAGTATCTGTTACCGATGATGGAACTGAGGTTTCATTCAATTTATATGAGTTATACACAGGGACTCCTATTATAGGATCATATACTTCTCTTCACGGGGGCTAGAGTTTTTCTATTCATTGGTTTATTGTTAAAAGTATGATTTGGCAGTTTGAGTGCTTACTTGCCTTTAATACATTTTCAAGGATACTGTTTTCATCGATGGTCAAAATTGTGGAAAAAGAGACTGATAGGTGATAGTGATCCATTGTAATTGTAGAATTGACTCTTAGCATCAAATGAATTATCTGTGTGCACAGTTACATTCATTTCCCTGTGTGTGGGAAGTCCTTTATTTGAGGGAACAGAGAGGTTAATCTGCTTGATTCCTTAGGAAGCAAAATGTGTTTTTTTTTTGGTTTGTTTATTTTTTTTTAAAGAAAGGACTCTGCTGGAAATCAAACAGTTGACCCTTAAACAATACAGTTTTAGGGACGCCTGAGTGGCTCAATTGGTTAAGCGTAAGATTGTTAATGTTTTTGGTTCAGGTCATGATCTCCCCTTTTGTGAGATCAATCCCCACACCAGGCACTGCATTCATAGCTTGGAGCCTGTTTGGGATTCTCTCTCCCTCTCGCTCTGCCCCTCCCCTGTGCATGCACTCTCCCTCCCTCAAAATAAGTAAGTAAATGTTTAAAAAAAAAAAAAAAGAAAAGAAAAGAAAGAAAAAAATCCCAATATAGATTTAAACTGTGTGGATCCACTTATATAGAGATTTTTTTTGATATATGCAGTACCAGTAATATAAATGTATATTCTCTTTTTAAATAACATTTTCTTTACCCTGCTTCATTGTAAGAATACAGTATATAACATATAAATACGTGTTAGTCAACTGTTTATGTTATTGTTAAGGCTTCTGATCCATAGTGGACCATTCATAGTTAAGTTTTTGAGGAGTCAGAAGTTATGCATGGATTTTTGACTACATGGGAGGTCAGTGCCCCATCCTTGGCTATTCAGGGGTTAACTTACTTTAAAATTAAAATCTCTTCAATAGGAATCAATTTTTCACACACACACCCTCCCACGGTTCTGGGGCACACTTAAAATTTGAGAACAAGCGATTATAGCCTTTTCCTTTTCATGATACATATGTGTAGACTCTAGACAGATGGAACTTCAGCAGAGTAAACCTAGGCCCAGAGTAACTGAGTATGTCCTTATCTGTAAATGGAGTATCTGATAATATGTACTTTGTCTCTCAGTGTTGTAGTGAGTATAGGACCTGTAAAGCAGTGAGAACAATGCCTGGTACATGGAAAGTACTTACAAACGTTGGATACAGCACGTCATTGGAGGCCTGTATTTGTGTCAGAAAGAAAAGATTTGCTTAAATTTCACCTTACAAAGGAAGACTGCCCAATCCAAAGGACAGGACATAGTTAATCTATCGGATATTGTTCTTATTAGACTTTGTAATCATCTTAAAAAAAAAAAAAAAAAGATTGGCTTTGTTATCTATTTTCACTAACCTAAACATAATGTCTGTTCAGCACCTAAAATAGTCTGGGAATATTGTATTTGCTCAATTAATAAGGGAAACAATGAATGAATGATTGAACCTGCATTTTTAGTCCTGGTATACTGCCAGCTAGTTGTGTGATTTTGGCCAATTTTCTTTATTTCCTTGGGCCTCATTTTCTTAATATTGAAATGAAGTTGTTGGAACTAGGTGATATCTAAAGTTTCCTCAACCTCCAACCTCCGCATTTGTTGTGTGTCCTTGCTTAAATAGCCCTACTTAATAGCTTCTTTTATCACTTTTACCAAATTTGGTTTTATTTAGTGAAGCCATTTCTGTGTTTCAGTAGATAATCTTAAAGGAAGCAGTTCAGTAAAAGGGAAAGGGCAGTTTTGGGTTCAGAGAGACCTGGATTTTATTCTCTAGTCCCTTCTGCATCATTACTTCCCAACTTTTTTGAGAGAGAAAAAAATAAAAAAACTTATTGAAGTATATAATATGCATACAGAAACATGGCTATAGCATAAGTGGATGATGCAATCAGTTTTTATAAACTGGACACTACCTGTGTAACCAGTATCCCTCGAGGCCCCCTTAATACCTTCCCTCCTCCATAGTGACACCTGCCTGTCTCTTTCCCAGAGGTAACCATTATCCTGACTTCTAATGTATAGATTAGTTTTGCCTGTTTAATACTTTATGTCATCCGAACCATTCAGTATGTACTCTTGCTTGTATCTGGCTTTTTTTTACTTAGTATCATGTTCATGAAATTCATTCATACTTTGTTTAGCTGTAGTTCATTTTTACTTTTCTATCTGTAGTTTTCTTTGTGTGACGATAACACATTTATTCTATTATTGAAGGCTAGTTGGGTTGTTTCAGGTTTCAGGCTATTACAAATAGTATTTCTATGAATATTCTAGTATTTGCTGGTGAATGTATAGAAGCATGTCTATTAGCTATATACTTATGAATGGAATTGCTGGTTCAAGAATAACCCCTTCCCTTCTTTAAACATTAAAAACATTAACAGATCCCAACATGATAGTCATATTTGTAGTATTAGTTTGAAAAAAATGCATGATAGATATTGACAAGGAATTTAGTTCATCTATGTAAGATAACATCATTAGGTTGGGATTCCAGTTAGCACTTAGGGCTGTGTAATTTCCCTTAGATTCCATTTCTTTATGTACCACGCTTGGTCTGGATTTCCATATCATAAAATGAGGATAGAAATACTCATCTCAGGAGGTTGTTGAGGATTTGATTAATTTGTAAAAGCACTTAGTACAGTGTCTGGGATGTGGTTAGTACACAATAAACAAGAATTCTGTTTCGCTGTCCTTCCTTTGTTATAATACTCAAGTAATTGCAGTAGATCGTGGTAAACACATCCTGAACTTACTCTTCTATCTCAGCCACCCTCAACTTCAGTAGTCTTTTCACAAAAGTGATTTCTGCCATCTTAGTACTGACCTCTTTATTGGACCTTTAACTGTTTCAAAATGAACTAACTAATTTAGCCTGATCTCCCACTACCCCACCTCCTTCCCCTCACCCCCATAAGCCTTTCCTTCTGACATACTGTTTTCTATTAAATAGTCCCACCTGGAGCACCTGGGTGGCTCAGTCAGTTAAGCATATGATTGTTGATTTCAGCTCAGATCATGATCTTATGGTTGGTGAGATTGAGCCCTGCATCAAGCTCAGATTCTCTCTCTCCCTTCCCCCCCACCCCATCCTCCACCCGACAAGCCCCTCTTTCTCTCAAAAAAAAAAAAAAAAAGTCCCAGCTTTCTTCCAAGTACCTAAACTTGGTTCCTAGAATGTCAGAATGGAGGGAATACCAAGAGTCATTTAGTTTAGTAAAGATGCATGCATTAATTGGGATTACTTGGGGTGCCTGGGTGACTCAGTCAATTAAGCGTCTGACTTCCGCTCACGTCATGATCTCGCAGTTTGTGGATTTGAGTCCTGTGGGTGGGCTCTGCTGACAGCTCAGAGCCTGGAGCCTGCTTTAGATTTCATGTCTCCCTCTCTCTCTGCCCTTCTCCTGCTTGTGCTCTGTCTCTCTCAAAATTAAATAAACATTTAAAAAAAAAAGATGCATTCATTAATTTTCTGCAGATGTTTTTGGGTGTTATTTTTTTTTAAAGTATGTATTAGCACTCTTGGAATACAAAGATAAGACATAGTTTCTGCCCTTAAGCAGCTGACACTCTAGTTGGAGGAGCAGACAAATATATCAATACATTTATGCTAAATGCTGTGTGATTGTGCAGGGTACTATGGGAGCAACTCTACTTTTTAAAAAAAATTTTAAAAAATGGTTTATTTATTTCTGAGAGAGAGCGACAGCTTGAGGAGGGGAGGGTCAGAGAGAGAGGGAGATACAGAATCCGAAACAGTCTCCAGGCTCTGAGCTGGCTGTCAGCACAGAACCCGACATGGGGCTTGAACCCATGAACCGTGAGATCATGACCTGAGCCAAAGTTGGACACTTAACCAACTGAGCCACCCAGGTGCCCCGAGCAACTCTACTTTCAACTGGGCATCTAGGGAGGTAAAACTTGAGTTTCAGAGTTAACTAAAGTTGAGAAAAGATTAAGGGCATTCTAGACAGAAGGAATAGCAGATGTAAATAGACACAGAAGTAAATAGCATGATGCTTTTAGGGAATAGTATCAATAATAACTAGCATGTATTGAGTATGTGCATACCAGTGTGTATTGGTATGTGCTGGTGTCTAAACCTATAAAATGTTCAGCATAGCTAGAATGAAGGATCAAAAGTACAAGGAAGTGGAGAGTTTGGAAGCAAGTAAGCCTAGACAATTGAGGCCTAAAATCCAGATCTCTTGAATCCTGGTGCATTATTTTTTGTCATCCAAAATTCTTTTTGAAATGTATAATGTGGATGTATTGGTTGAAATGAATAGGCCATTTCTTCCAGGCCTCTGACTCTAAAACCTGAACTCTTCTAACTATATTTGCTCAAGTATATAGTTAAGCATTTTGTAAGCTTCCTTAGACAAAAAGGCATTTCAAACCAGGTTGCCCTGATCTTTAGTTTTATGGTCCCGCCCCCTCAGGTCTCTGAGTTTTCAGGGTATTAAGTCAGATAAAGAGAACAGCCTTTATGGTTGTCCTACTTTTCCTCTGCTCCAGATTCTTACACATTTTTCAGGGCTTGCTTCAGATGTTACCTTTCTAGAAAACTTCTCAGCAGTGCCAAAGTTAAATGTTTTTCTTTTCTATTTGTATCAGACCTTTTTCATACAGTTCATACTGTTCACTAGTTCCTTGCTGTATTTACTTTCATGCATGTCTTCCCCACTAGGTTGTGGTACTAACTTTAATGTTCTCAGTACCTAGCCCATCCTCATAATAATAAGGACCATCATTTATTTATTGCCTTCTGAGTCCTGGGCCCTGTGCTAGTTTCTTTTTAGTTATTATCTTTGATCCTGAAAACATCTATCTGTTTGTAGGTAAAATTATCTCACAGATAAGGAAACTGATGCATTAGTTAAATATAATCTTGTCAAAGATGATAGAATTTATCAGTGCTCACTTTATCTGACTTCAAACTCTTAATCCATTATGGGAAGCCACCCTTTCCTAAAAAAAAATGTTTGACTAAATGTATAAACACTGTTTTTGACACTAGTTGGTATTTGACTTAGACCATACATCCCACATTCTGAATGTACTTGTTTTCTTTCAGTAAACATGTATTAGCATTGCTGAGGATGTAGAGCTGTTTCTTCCCCAGCAACAGTGTCATGAACTATTCATCTCTTTGTAGATGGGTATATTGAGTACCTATGGAGAAAGGTCACCCTACCCTCATTTCTTTCTTATCTAAGTCTGTAATTTAAGATTAAGTGTGTAAAATGCCTTTTCTTTTGCCAGGGAGGCTGGTTTACCTTTTCCTATCAGTAGTCTTCTATGGATCCAAATGCATTATTAACCTGATACTCAAAACTGACTGATTGTAAGTAATCCCATTGATATGTCAGATAGGTCTACAACTTAATCGGATTTTACTTATGATAGTACAGGAAGCATTTAACTATAGTTCTACTTTATGTCTTCATTTGTAGTTTTATTTGAAACTGCTAGCATAATTTATTTGTAAGAAAGTCCAGACTGAATCTTTGCTTCTGTTACTCTTTGTGTAGAGCTAAATACATGTTGAACATGCATAAATATTTGAGTTGTTTTACATTTTATATGTAAATTGATATTTTGTACTTTAAAATCAGTCGGCTAATCATTTTAAGCTATTTTTTTTTCAGTTTTCATATAATTGATTTAAAATTTTTTAAATTATATATTTATTTTTGAGAGAGAAAGAGAGCGAGGAAGGGGCACAGAAGGAGGGAGACACAGAATCCGAAGCAGGGTCCAGGCTCTGAGCTGTCAGCACATGGGCTCGAACCCATGAACTGTGAGATCATGTCCTGAGCCGAAGTTGGACACTTAACTGACTGAGCCACCCCAGCACCCCATGTTTGTTTGTTTGTTTGTTTGTTTGTTTATGAGAGAGAAAGAAAATGTGAGTGGGGGAGGGGCAGAGAGAGGGAGAGACACAGAATCCGAAGCAGGCTCCAGACTCTAGGCTCTGAGCATCAGCACAGAACCTGACTCCGGGTATGAGCTCAAGAACTGTGAGATCATGACCTGAGCTGAAATCAGATGCTTAAGCAACAGAAGCCTCCCAGGCACCCCGTATTTGATGTTTTAATGAAGTTTATCATTTTAAATGTTTTTTTTTTTTTTTTTTAATTTATTTCTAGGAGAGAGAGAGAGAGAGACAGCGCGAGCAGGGGAGGGTCAGAGAGAGAGGCAGTCACAGACTGAAACAGGCTCCAGGCTCTGAGCTGGCAGTCAGCACAGAGCCCAACGCGGGGCCCGAACCCATGAACCGCAAGATCATGACCTAAGCTAAAGTCGGACGCTTAACCGACTAAGCCACCCAGGCGCCCCTGAAGTTTATCATTTTAATCTTATGTTTTATTAGGCACAATCCTTTAAAATTTTTTGTTGAAAAAGTTTTAAAGCATTAATTAATTGAGTCCACAGTGAAGTATGTAACATATTACACAGAGCTGTTCTCAGGGCTGTGGGGAAGAAGACCACAAAGACCCTTAAAATCTTGTTTAGGAAATGATCCACTACAAAAGTAAAATCCAGTCAAACATGAAATAAAACCGTGTAAATCATTGAAACAGAGTTGTAATTCAGATGTTATATTCATTGTCAAATGAGAGTTGCAGACTTCAAGTGTTAGAGAAGTTCAGAAGTGGAGCCAGTTGCTATGGGTTAGGTAGGGCATATACATTCTCTGGTAAAAACTGCTTCTTGATTGAGGGGGGATTGAAAAACTCTTAAATATTACAGTGGTTTGTAGCCCTCCAAAGGGCCATAGCACATAAACATATAATACAGTATACCTGGGTTAATAAAATTTTCTGGGAATGGGAGAAACAATCTAAAAATGCCTGGGTGGGGGAAGGTAGCAATCATGAAATTAAGGTTGAGAAACTGGGCACCGAAGGGCAGACAATAAGTTTTAGGTAAGTAACAAAGGGAGGGTGTTGTATAAGTAAGAATTGTAGAGCAGAGTCAAGATAGCCTTCTTGGAGAACATAATTTTTTAACAGTTGAGAGTGGGTATGTAACGTGTTTCACATGCCTCTTAATACTAAGCACCTAGTTATCTTGAAAAGTAAAGAGTAGGAAAATAAAATATTAGGATTTCTTTTTAAACATGTTCAAATTAAAGTGTTGTGGTAGATTACTGATTGTGCCTGCATGTTCAGCCTTAACAGTTTTCTGACTGGAGGTAGAAGGTATTTTCATTTCTTCATGCAGTCATGTTAGCAGTACTATTTATCTAGCAGACTTATTAGATATGGAGTTACTGTTCTCTTGTGCTTTCATTATTCACTGAGTTGCAGAATGTCAGTCTCCCTAGGGAATAGGGAGGACTGTAGATTAGTTTTAAACACCTCTTTTAGATTAGAAATGAGAAAATTGAGGCTCAGAAAGATTGAGAGACCTGTATAAAGTTCCATGGATACTAGTGACAAAACCAGACTTAGTACTGCTTAGGTCTCCTGACTTCTGGTCAGTTGTCCTTCTCACAGTACCCTTCTGTCTAGTATGAAGCTTCATCTGGAAAAAGAAGTCTTAATTTCTTAAGGTCTAACCAGATTGTCATTTCTTTCTTCATTTTGTCAATAGTGTGGAAAGACATTGGGCGGGGGGGTTTTTACTTTTTCACTTTAATAGTCTTAACCTTAGGCAACTTATTACCTCTTTGCCTAATGCTTTTTATGTGTTAAGTGGGGATAAGAATACTTATCTAATAATAAGTGGCTGTCAGGATTAAGTTAGATGGCCTTTATAAAGTCCTTTCTTTTGGTTGGCATATTTTAAGAATTGAGTAAATGTGTTTTTCTTTTTTTCCCTTTTTCCCCCCTAGAGCACTTATCACATTGCATTACAATTATTTATTTTATATTCACCAGGTGGGGTTCCTGGAGATTTTCCCCTCAGTAATTTCTCAACTTTAAATGTTTAGTAATAATATGTAATCTGTGAATATATTCTTAAAACAAAAAATGAACCATTCAAGCTACCCCAGGAATTTGGTACTGAAACATAGGAACACTCTTGTATTTCATTTGCCTGTTAGAGAAGAACTGAGTAACTGTTATTCATTTTTAATAGTCATAATTCTATAATAAACTGACTTTACTTCCCATATTGTTTGAGGCCTTGCTTTGACCTTAAGAGAGAATTGTTTCATTATAATTTTTCAAATAAAGTGTATTGATTGTTTTATTTGGCCCTGGTCTCTGTCCCTGACTGCTTCTACGATTGCCTTACAGATCTCTGAGGAACATGAATGCAATGATGAAGTTTCTCAGGAAGATGAGGGGTTTATGGGCATGTCCCCCCTTTTACAAGCACATCATGCTATGGAAAGAATGGAAGAATTTGTTTGTAAGGTAAGATGGCAGTTTCTTGTTATTCCTGTGCTATATACTTAACCCTTTCCAAACAGCAACTTTTAAGGAGAGTTGCAGTACCAGCCTATGGTTTACTTTGGGGATAATCTGTGGCAAAATGGAGACAGAAGCAATCTCGTGACTTTAACCCTGGTTAAGACAAAATACATTTGCCTGCCGCAACCATGATAAAGTTGTGATAAAACTAGAATATCCATCTATGAACAAGTGTTTCCTGATGTAAGTTAACAGAGTAGATGTCTTGTTGATAGTTTAGATAAGACAGGATGAAAGTTGTGTGTGTGGGGGGTGAGGGGGTGATGCTTAGATATACTGAAGCCATCTCCAATTCCCTTGAATCTCTTTTGTTATTTGGCTGTAAAGGCAAATGTGCTAATCTTTCTAAAGATTCCTTGGCTAGTCAAACTACTCTTTAGATAGAAATTTCCCGTTTTTCATGCACATCCAGTATTTCCAATTTAGCTGGCATGTTTTCTGTCTCTGAATTTTTTCTTCTAATGCATTATGTGATTCTTTAGGACCTATTATGGGGACTTTTTTCCTTCTAAATGGTAACTGAAATTGGGGGTGCTTTCTTAGAATAGGAACACTGGTAAATTTACAGCTTCTTGATAATCTGATTATTAGATAGGGCTCTGAGAGATCTAAAGTCATAAGTCAGTCTGCCTGTGTTTGTATGTGTAAATAGATTAATTTGTTAAACATTTCTGGGGAACTCTTGGTCATTTAGAGAGAAATTTTTGTGACTCTTATCTTTCTCAGGAGTTTCATGAAATCAAGACTTTTTATGCATATGGACCCTGAAAACTAAGTTAGGTTTTCCTGCGTTCACAGTGGTGGTAGAAATAATTGGGGTCAGTTGACTCTAGAATACTATACTTTGGACAAGAGGATGAGAAGAGAACATTATAATCCAAATATAGACATCCCTTCTAAGATAAAGGGATGGATGGAGAGTGGTGAGGGAGGGATATAAACATGGGTCTACTTACAGCCCAGGAAATTTTAATCAGTGTTTGAAAGTTGGTGAAGGAAGCCAAGCAAAACAAGAGATTCTTTCTAGTGATTGCTGTCTTAGGAATTAACATAAAAGGATGTAGAAGATATATTTTGTTTTTCAAAAAGCAAATTTGGTGGTAAATCTCTCAAAGTTGAATACTTAGTGTCTGGGCCATTAGGGATTTTTAATATTTATAGATTAGTGGGGTGCTATAGTTAACTTGACTCCCTTTTTCTCTTTTTCTGAACTGAGAGTAAAGAATAAAGCAAATAAAACTTTCAATGTAACAGCTAATGGGAGAATAAATAGGGCATTTGTTTGCTCCAAACTATGATTTACTGAAGAAAACTGAATGGAGCACAAAAATTATTACCATTCCCTTATCATCCTCTAGCAGTTTGTCTATGAGAGCAGACTGAAGGGGCTTCTTGTGACATGGCATTCTCTAAGCTTGCTCTACCTGCTGCCGTGGTGCACCTGAGTGTACTTGACAACTAACTGGGTCTAGTGACAAGAAAAAAAATTTTTTTCTTGGATTGAAAGCAAGTAAACAGAATTTAAAATGAAGTGTCCTGTGGCCTTGTTCGTATACTTACTTTCCCTTTTAAAAAAGCTTTTCTGGTGTTCGGTTTTCGCGGTTGGTGGGTAGTAACCGAGCCAACATGCTGTGGACTCTGCTGGCTCTTCGTCAGATTGCCCAGAGAACCATAAGTACTGCTTCACGCAGGCAGCTTGAAAATAAAGTTCCAGAGAAGCAAAAGATATTTCAGGAGGATAATGGAATTCCAGTGTATCTAAAGGGTGGAGAAGCTGATGCCCTCCTGTATAGAGCCACCATGATACTTACAGTTGGTGGAACAGCGTATGCCATATATCAGCTAGCTATGGCTTCATTTCCCAAGAAGCAAGACTGACTTCAGTTTATCATCTCAACAGGCAGTTGGTTCAGTTTCATTCAGCTCTCTCTGGACCAATAATTGATAAATAACTGAGTTCTTCTTTGGGGATCAATATTTATTGACTTATACTAACTGCCATCAATAAAGCAGTCTTTACCATTAAAAAAAAAAAAAGCTTTTCTTACAGGAATAGGGGAAATAAAATCATTTAGTCTTTATTGAGTATCCAAGTTTGAGCATGGTCTCTTTTTCTCCAGCTTCTAAAATTAAGAATAAGTGTTTTTTGTGTTAGTGGTCTAATACAAATCCAGTGGACCATTAGGGATTTTTGATATCAGATATATGCAGTACCTTTGTTATGCTTATAAATACATTTGTATTTGTATTTTTTTTTACACCGGGGGGTAGAAGAGGATGCCTGTTTGGGTTGGCATTTGGATTGACTCCAAGTTGAGAATTGAGGGTGCAATGTCCGTTGAATAAGACACTAATTTCATTATAATTATGAAAGTGTAGCTCCTTGGTTCAGCTTAGACCATTAGAATGTTTGTTTAGAAATGGAGAAAAATCACTCTGTTATATGCAAACATAACTAGTAAGAAACTCAACATATTCTTTCTGACTGCAAAAAGGGAGCATTTAGGCTGTGTGGGATAAAACAATAGCACTTTTCATATGGTCACAGCAGAGCTGTTTGCATATTGTAAACTACATAGCAATTGTGAGAATTGATTTCTCTTTTCCTCTCCCTGTTAGATTATAAAATTCTCCCAAAGTGAAACAGTAGCATCTTGTAAAGTTAACATTAACAGTAGCTGTCTTTTTTCAAGTAAAAATTAGATAAAGGAAATTTCAGTATCTTGGAGTGTTCTCTCTTTCTCCAGAAAGTCCTTATACCAGTAGACATTAAAAATCTAGATTAGTCTTTTGGCATTATTATTATTTTTAACTGTATATTATAAACAAGTATAGAATGGCCAGATTTGAGTTAGAAGGTGAGAGAGGAAGTGGGGAGGCTACGGAGTGAGTGAGTTTTAGTAGTGTTAAGAGGGCCACTTCTACTGTTGAATTCTCATTTCCTTTGGAGTTACACAGAGGATCAGTTCTTTTACAAATGTATTTCAGTAGAAAGGATCAAGGATAGCAGAGAACTGGAAAATGTGCTACAAAAGTCTTTTTGCACCATAGAGAGAGCGCTCCAAGTTTGTATAGCCTAGCCGTGTTATTTGTCATAAGAATCCTCAGGGATAAAGGTGGGAAGACATTGTCTGAGCTTGAAGCCTGTAGGTAGACCACGTACCTGGCATTTTTCCTTGTATCTTTATGGTTCATAGGAGTAAGTTAGTTCAGGATTAAGTGAGCCTTGTGATGTGTGCTCTCTGGGCTGAGAGACATTAAAAGAAACAGAGTGCAGGGATTGACAAACTTATTTTAAGAATGAGTACCAGGGGCGCCTGGGTGGCTCAGTCGGTTGGGCGTCCGACTTCGGCTCAGGTCATGGTCTCACAGTCTGTGAGTTCGAGCCCCACATCAGGCTCTGTGCTGACAGCTCAGAGCCTAGAGCCTGCTTTGGATTCTGTGTCTCCATCTCTCTCTGCCCCTCGCCTGCTCACTCTCTGTCTCTCTCAAAAATAAACAAACATTAAAAAATTAAAAAAAAAAAAAAAATGAGTACCAAATTCCTGATCCCTTTTCTGTTAGAGTCTTTGGGGGAGGGATAGTGAAGAAAAGGGGAGGCGGTGACAGGGCTCGAAGGGCAGTGAAGGTTTGAGTTGCTTTGCCATCTCTTTAGCACGATTGAGGGTAGATTAGTCACTGACTCCTAGTGATAGGCTCTGGGGATGGTCCTGGTGACATACCACCTGTGGGCTGGGTGGATGCTGGGGCTTGCTTTGAGTTATTTCATTTGATCCTTATGAAGGAATCAAAGTATTGTTGCCTTCATTTTATAAATGAGGAAACTGAAGCTTGGTGATTTTCTGATTAAAGCTCTTTCAACTAGTTAATGGCAGAGATCCAAGATTTTGACTGCTGTGCACTTTCTTCATCATGTTTGTTGTGGTAGGAAGAGAAGGGAGAGGGAGAGATTTTAGCAGAAGGCACAGAAGTGATTCCGATGTGAAATGTTGTTGGGGTCCAGGAGCAAATGTTCAAGAAAGAAATCTTGAGACATCTTTGGTGCAAAAAAGGTGGTTTTATTAAAGCACAAGGGATAGGACCTGTGGGCAGAAAGAACTGCACTAGGGTTGTGAGGAGGGACTAAGTATAATACTTTCAAGTTGGGAGGGGGTTAGGGATAGTATAAGTCTCTAAGGAGTTTGGGAGCAAGATTTCCAAGACCTTGAAGGGCTAGCTGTTAATAGGAAAAGGCCACTTGTCATGAGACCCTTCAGATGTATGTCAGTGGGCCGTATGCTTGGAGAATGATTGCTAATAGTTACCTTGGGGACTGGGGGTGGTCATAGGATCTTGGAGTTCAGGCTAATGTCAAGTTAAGGTTGCTTTTTGCCTCCAGCACAGTATTAACATTGAGTCCAGTGAGTTCCTGGAGGGAGGTCATTCTGCCTGTTCCAAGTACTTGTCAGTGGGCTGTAAGTTATAAGGAAATTTAATTTTTTTCTTTGGCTTTGTTTTTCACATCAATTTTGTATACCACTGCCCTTATTGGCCCTTGAATGATACAGGGATTAGAGGTACTGACTCCCCATCACAATAGAAAATCCATGTATAATTTTTGACTCCTCCAAAACTTAACTATTAATAGACTACTGTTGACTCGAAGCCTTATCAATAACATGAACTCAACACATATTTTGTATGTTATATGTATTCTATACTGTATTCTTTAATAAAGTAAGCTAGAGAAAGAAAATGTTTTTAAGAACATAAGGAAGAGAAAATTCATTTACAGGGCTATACTGTAAAAAATCTGCATATAAGTTGACCCACGCATTTCAACCCCACAGTCAGGGGTCATCAGTTCTTTTTCCACCAACAGAAATATTAAGTATAAGAATGGTAATATTTAATATCACAGGGCATTTTCAGAGGTAAAGTCTTGTGGATAATGAAGGAAGGAGAATTTGTATAGGTTGACCCTTCACTCTGCCTTTAGCCAAACTGAAACGAAGCTTGAAACCACTGCCTTAGGGCAACCAGTGTTGCTTCTTTGACATAACCACAAAAGTATTTGATATTCTTCTTCCAGGTATGGGAAGGTCGATGGCGAGTAATCCCTCATGATGTACTACCAGACTGGCTCAAGGATAACGATTTCCTTTTACATGGACATCGGCCCCCAATGCCTTCTTTCCGGGCTTGTTTTAAGAGCATTTTCAGAATACACACAGAGACAGGCAACATCTGGACCCATCTCTTAGGTATGTAATATCAGTGGTGTCAGGAACTAGTGATTCACTATGTTCTTTTTTTTTCCCCACCCATGTATTTGAGGGTTAATGATAAAACTTTAAAAAGGTATTTGGGACTTGCCCTTTTGTTTTCTGGATTTCTGATGATAATTTCTTATTGGTTTACTGTGTGGTTATCCTACTTTGCATTTTGATTTTATTATACCGAAGTCATATTTTTTTCTACTAGATTTTTAACCTTGTCCTTGAACCAGGCCAACACCATTTTGCTCTACAAAATGTGTATAGTATTTTAATGAACAATGTGAGGAAGGTGATTATTTAATAGAATTAAGCTGATTTTGGGGGCACCCCGGTGGGTCAGTCAGTTGAGCATCTGACTTCGCCTCAGGTCTTGATCTCATGGTTCGTGAGTTTGAGCCCCATGTTGTTCTGTGCTGACAGCTCAGAGCCTGGAGCCTGCTTTGGATTCTGTGTCTCCCTTCCTCTCTCTCTCTCTCAAACAAAAATAAACATTAAAAAAGAAAGAAGCTGATTTTTCAGTCATTACTTTATAAAAAAATTTTTTTATGTCTTTATTTTGAGAGGCAGAGAGCAAGCAGGGGTCAGAGAGGGAGACACAGAATCTGAAGCAGGCTCCAGGCCCTGAGCTGTCAGCACAGAGCCTGATGGGGGCTCAAACCCACAAACTGTGAGGTCAGGATCTGAGCTGAAGTCAGTCACTCAACTGATTGAGCCACCCTGGTACACCCCCCCCCCCTTTTTTTTTTTTAAAGTTTTTAATGTTTATTTTTGAGAGAGAGAGCACGTGTGAGGGAGAGACAGCAAAAGAGGGAGCACATTTAACTTCTTAATTTCTGTGCCGTCCTTCTATTAAATGGCCTTTTCCTAAGCAATAAGAAGAAGAGCAGTTTAAGAACTGGTTATGAAATAACATAAATAGGCACAATTTATTGTCCTTAACTTTTGAATCTGTTGAGTCAGTGGATAAGACCAGAGACGCATAATATTCCATGACATCTATTGATAGAGGAAAGCTGTATTTCTTGCCAGGGTTTGGAGGTATTAGAATTCATTGCAAAACAAACACAAAATGGACTTTTTGAAAGCTGGGCTCCAATATATGTGCCAAAAACTTTTCTTTCATGTTTTCTTTTTTAAGTTTGTTTATTTTGAGAAGTAGTACAAATAGGGGAGGGGCAGAGAGAGAGAGAGAGAGAGAGAGAGACAGAATCCCAAGCAGGCTCTGCTCTGTCAGCGTGGAGCCCAACGTGGGGCTCAAACTCAAAATGAGATCATGACCTGAGCCATAATCAGGTGCTTAACTGACTGAGCCATCCAGGTGCCCCACCAAAAACTTTCTAAATGAAATTTTATACTAGATCTAGAGGTAGAAGATCTAGTATAGAGGTAGAAGATCTATGGTGTTTTTGTTTGTTTTTTTGGATTATGCTGTTAGAGAAAGAAGTTACTATATTCTATAAACTCATTTTTTAAATAGTTTATTGTCAGGTTGGTTTCCATATAACACCCAGTGCTCATCCCCACAAGTGCCCTCTTCCATGCCCATTACCCCCCGGTCCCCTCTCCCCTATACCCATCAGTCCTCAGTTTGTTCTCAGCATTCAAGAGTCTCATGGTTTGCCTCTCTCCCTCTCCCCCACTATTTTTCCCCTTCTTCTCCTCCATGGTCCTCCGTTAAGTTCCTCCTAATCTACTTAAACATGCAAACATATGGTATCTGTCCTTCTCTGCCTGACTTATTTTGCTCAGCGTAACACCCTCAGGTTCCATCCATGTTGCTACACATGGCCAGATTTCATTCTTTCTTATTGCCATGTAGTATTCTATCATATAGATAAACTACATCTTCTTGATCTATTTGTCAGTTGATGGACACTTGGGCTCTTTCCATGATTTGGCTATTGTTGAGAGTGCTGCTATGAACATTGGGGGTACATTTGCCCCTATGTATCAGCACTCCTGTATCCCTTGGGTAAACTCCTAGCAGTGCTATTGCTGGGTCATAGGGGAGTTCTGTTGTTAATTTTTTGAGGAACCTCCACACTGTTTTCCAGAGGGGCTGCACCAGTTTACATTCCCACCAACAGTGTAGGACAGTGCCTGTTTCTCCACATCCTCGCCAGCATCTAGAGTCCTCTGATTTGCTCATTTTAGCCACTCTGACTGGCGTGAGGTGGTATCTCAGTGTGTATAAACTCATTTTTTGAGGCTGAGGAGTATAGGGTACCAACCATGTATGAAGTAGACCAAAATTTTGGATAAACTTCAGTTATTTGGAAAATTTTTCTTATGGAATGTTTGATTTAGATATCATTGTGATTGTGAAGGACTGAAAGCCTAATGAACACAGAGCACTGATTCTTCACAAGGATAATCTTTTCTCTTCCTATATTCTTTTCGTAGGTTGTGTATTCTTCCTGTGCCTGGGGATCTTTTATATGTTTCGCCCTAACATCTCCTTTGTGGCCCCTCTGCAAGAGAAGGTGGTCTTTGGATTATTCTTCTTGGGGGCCATTCTCTGCCTTTCTTTTTCATGGCTCTTCCACACAGTCTACTGCCACTCAGAAGGGGTCTCCCGGCTCTTCTCTAAGTAAGTATCTGAAAGTCTACATCGTAGTCAAATATTAGAGTCAGTGGTTAGGGGAAAACATCCAGTAGAGTTGGCAGAATTCTTGATACCATCTGAAGGGAATGTAAAAAAAAGTTGTCGTTGTTGTTGTTGTTTTTATTTAAAGCAAGCATCCTAGTTTGCTTCTTGGTTGTTACTGCTAGCTCATGTCATAGGGGATTAATTGGAACCTGTAGTGGGCAGTACATTTTAACATCAAATGGATTTTTTTCCCCCCTAATTTAGACTGGATTACTCTGGTATTGCTCTTCTGATTATGGGAAGTTTTGTTCCGTGGCTTTATTATTCTTTCTACTGTAATCCACAACCTTGCTTCATCTACTTGATTGTCATCTGTGTGCTGGGCATTGCGGCCATTATAGTTTCCCAGTGGGACATGTTTGCTACCCCTCAGTATCGAGGAGTAAGAGCAGGTAAGAGATGTGGGGGTTTTACACTGGACATTGATTTATTTGCCAGTCATTTATTAAAGGTCTACTTGACAAGTCTTATGCTGTGTACTTGTGATGCAAAGATACTTAAATTTAAGTCATAGTTTCTATTCTTCAGGGGCTTTTAATGTAGTGTTCCTTAGTTATCTTAAAGTGCTAGAGTTTAGAGTATTGTGAGCTTTATGAACTAATGCATATATTTTGTAATTCATTTGAGTTAACGGCTGTATGCTGTCCATTAGGCAGTGAGTGGCTCTGTAACCTTTCTAAAACAGTGATTCTTACTCTCTCAGCTTGGAGTGTATTTTTTTCTTAGTGATTGGTTCTTTTGTTGTTATTATCATTTTGTTTTATATTTTTATTAAAAAATGTGTACTGCTTTAGGTAAATAAAAACTTCATACTGATTGTATTCTACTAAAGTAGGCACCATACATTTCTTCTGATGTAGAGATAAAGAGGCTTTTCATAGTTAGAATAATGGCCTGTTTAGCTAGAGATCATATGGAAAGCCAAAAGGCTCTGGCTGAGCTTTCCTATAGAAGTATGGAGTTCAGAGAGACATGTTATGGATTATGTTTCCTTTTGACCTTTAAGAAAACAAAAACAAAACATTGAGTATTAAAATCCAAGCTGTGGTTCATTTATAGTTACCTAGAAGGTTAGAAGTTAGAATTTAACTTTTTGTTAATGACCATTGTTAGCAACAGTCTACCTACTTCCCTTTTTAAGTGATTATATGAGCAGATAACCAGTGATCAGGATTGGCTTCCAATAGTAACTTAACTGTGGTACTAAGCTTCCTTCAGCACATGAGATAAGAGTACAGCCAAACATTCTGCTGTGATACGCATCAGAAGAACCAAGTTCCTGAGGCTCTGACTTCCAAGAATGATAGTCAAGACCGCTAGAGCCTTTATTAACCACTTAAAGGGAAATAAGTGAAACAGTATCATGATGATTTTTCTTTAGTGAGGGGTAGAGGGAGGAAAAGGTTTTTATTTAGGCCTGCTTGATTCCTTTCTTTTGTGAGATGAGCATTGCCATTTTCCTCTTCTCTTATAGATGTATGTGTATACATTTATTGCTGCATACCAGCAATGTATTTGGTAATGTCCAGAGCAAGTAGTATGCTCCTTGTCATGTACGTTGAGTTAAACATCATTTTTAACTGTGTCAAAATGTAGGAGCAGTTACTGGGTGCTACAAGATGTTCCTGTGGTGTTTTGATGGACACAGATTTGTGTATATATTCATAAACTCACACATATATAAATTACTCCGCTTTTTTTACAAACTTTTACTTAACGTTCCATTTGTCACAGTCTGGTAATTTTTACTTTGTTTTAAGTTCATTTAAAAAAATTTGCTGATTGAGATCACTCAGTTGATTTTACTAATCTAGTTTTAATCCAGAAGTTTGAAAAACACTGCTGTAGATGATCTGGAAGGCAGTAGGGCTGTGGTGGAGTGATTCTGATAGATGTCTGTACCAGATTGGTACTTTCTGGCGCTGGGAGCTTTCCACAGCAGTCCTGCCTTCCCCCCTCCACCCTTTCACTCTGCTCCAACCCCAGGAATGTCTGGTGATTCAAAGGGAACATAAAATATGTAAAACTGCTGTTTTGCAATCTGTGTCTCTAAAGAGGCAACATTTAGGGAAGTTTAAACAATCTCCTTGAGCTGCCTGTTCCTGAAACACTTAGCGACATAATTCTGTACCCTTGGAGGACTGCTGACTTGTTAAGCTAAGCATCTCTCAGCAGGAGGCTCCTTGCATTGGTAAATAGATATACCTTTTAGAACTTAGCTGTGCTGTCTGGTGTGGCAATGTCCCAGAGTTTGAAGAACGTTTTTCCTTTCAAACAAGAAGCTAGTGTTGCATCGCGCTTGAAATATTCAGTTTATAGAATTACTAGTACTGTGTTGTAATATTGATGACTTCTTCCTTATTTCTCTTCTGCATTTTTGCTTTATTCTGTTCTTACAATCGCTAGGAGTGTTTTTAGGCCTTGGCCTGAGCGGAATCATTCCTACATTGCACTATGTCATCTCGGAGGGATTCCTGAAGGCTGCCACCATTGGGCAGATTGGCTGGCTTATGCTGATGGCCAGCCTCTATATCACAGGCGCTGCCCTATATGCTGCCCGCATCCCTGAACGCTTCTTTCCCGGCAAGTGTGATATCTGGGTAAGTATGACCAGGGGCAGTTAGTGTATATACATACATATCTGTTAGTTGGTTATTGGCAGACGGGGGAGTGAAGTAATTAAAAAAGTTGTAGACTTAAAATCGAGAGGGGCGCCTGGGTGGCTCAGTCAGTTAAGTGTCCGACTTCAGCTCAGGTCGTGATCTCATGGTTCTTGGGTTCAAACCCCGCATCAGGATGTGTGCTGACAACTAGCTCAGAGCCTGGAGCCTGCTTCAGATTCTGTGTCTCCCTCTCTCTCTGACCCTCCCCTGCTCATGCTGTCTCTCTCTCTCAGAAATAAATAAAACATTAAAAAAAAATTTTTTTTTTTTTTTTTTAATTGAGAGACCTGTATTCTGGCTGTAACTATCCCTCAGTAGTTGTATTTCTCTGGATAAGTACAGTGATGGCTAACATTTACTGAGCACTAACTTGGTGGCTGGCATGGTACTGAGTGAGCACTTTATACAGATAACCTCGTTTAATACCTTGGCCCTATAAGGTATGGCAACTATTATTGATGTTTTCATTTTGCAGATTAGGAAATGTGGTTTAGGGAGACTAGCAGCATTAAGACAAGTTACTCCTGGGTGGTAGGAGTAGAATTTGAATCAGGCTACTAATATCAGAGTCTGTACTCCGTATACTACACTGAATTGGCCATGCGTTTAGTTTGTTTTGGTTTCCTCATTTATAAAATGAGGGTGCTGGACTAGAGTTTTTACCAAAGTTCTTTTTGATACTAAAATTCAGTGAATTGTAATGAGAGATTGAATGTGTATATGTGTGTTAGGTTACAAGAGGAGGTAGAGCTAACTAAATTGTGGTTAAGAGAGAAGGAGAGGGGTGGAAAAGAAATAGAAGGGGCCAACAGACTGGAAAATTTTATAGCTGAAATTGGCCTGAAACATTTTCAATAGGTATAGAATTAGAGTGTTGTTGGATATGAAGTCTGACCTATGGCATTCTGTTCCTCAAACTTGTTGCTCATTATTATAGGCTAAGCTGATCACCTAGTCTTCTAAGTTTAATGTAGCCCTCCTTAAAATGAAGATAATACTAATTTAGGCAGTCTTACCAGATTCTAATTAGTTAATTTATCTTTGATTGCATCATCATCATTTTGACATTGATTATGGAGGTAATTCTCCCCCCACTTTTTTGGGGAGAAAATCCCCATTGGTTTCCTAGGAAGCCTTTCTTGGGATGTGACTTGTGGGTACTTCTAGTTTATACCTCTAAAATCAGTGTCTTTCCCTTGATGAATACTGTTTTTGCAACTGTACTTTTTCATTTTGAGAGTATAATGAGAATAGTGTAATTTTTTTAAAGTGATATTTGGTGCACTGAGCAGTTGATAACCCCTCTTAAGAAATGAACTAGCATTCAGAAGAACAAGTTCAGTCAGAAAAAAGTGTCACATGCTTGTAGACCAGTTTCTTATTTGAGAAGGAATTAAAAGGCCCTGACTTTTGATATAGTATGTTTTCCATGTAATTCCAGACTTTTAGAGCTGAACGGATACATGTTTTGACCTTCTATGTAATCCTGGAAATCCCTGTAATTTTTCTGAGAGAGAGCAACATTTACATGGCCATAGCTCTGTCCATTGCTGGGCATGGAGGGATCCTTGGGCCTTTGGTGTCTGTTGGCAAGAGTGTGTATATGTCATTTGCCCCTGAGTTCACCAGATACTGCAGTGTTACCTGCGCATATCTTCATGATGAGAACTTAGTGGCAGCACCTTGATTTCTTTGGGGACGGCTGGCCTTCATTTCAGTAGAATGTGATATGCCTAATGAATGTTCCAAGATCTGTGGACACCTCGAATTTGAGCTCTGTCACCTCCTTTCGCTGCCCTGCTCAGCACAAATGATCTGAAGACTCTTTAGCAGACTTTAATAATGAATGGATTTCTCTCTTCTCCCCACTCCCCCTTGCTTCCAGTTTCACTCTCATCAGCTGTTTCACATCTTTGTGGTTGCTGGCGCTTTCGTTCACTTCCACGGTGTCTCAAATCTCCAGGAGTTCCGTTTCATGATCGGCGGAGGCTGCAGTGAAGAAGATGCACTGTGACACCTTCCAGAAGCCAGGGACTGTGACCCTGAACCAAGGCCTGCGGCGCCTGCAGGCCTCTCTTACTGGCCATCGATGCCAGTGCCAGAGGAGCCCCAAAACTTTGACAGCCTCATGGGCTTTGTGATGCCCACGGGGCTCCACCTGGTACACGGCTGAGAAGAGAAAACAAAAATAAATCATACCTCAAAGGATGGAGTGCATCAATTTGGAGAAAAGGAGAAATGGCCCAGACCTTGACTTATACTTGGGATCTGTCAGTTGAGGGTTCTGCAAGACCCTTGCCAAACTGGCTTCTGATCCGTGTCATATTTATTTGTAGAAGATGGGAAAACAGTTTAGCTGGTGGTGGTTCTTCTCCCTTTCTCTCTCCTTAAATCAGTAATACAAACCAACTTAGGTGAACATTTGTATCCTATTAAAAGGGTGGGAATGTGATTTTAGATGCTCTTTTGGGAGAACAAAGAAATTCATGTAAATAAGATTTCTAACTTACTGTTTAAATAAGAATTTATATAAATGTTTAAAACATAGGGGTAGGGGAGGGAAGGGAATTTTTGTATAGAATGAAACATGCAAGTACCACACACTGTTTCAATTTTGCACAAAGTGACTGTAGGAGGATCAGGTGATGGCCCCAGAATGTATAATGCCTTGGTGCACCAAGGTGCCTTCTAAAGGCCGACATAACCTTGGACCCGGGTGGGGAGGGTAGAAAGTATAGCCCTAGCCCAGTGATCACATGACCACTCTCATGTCTGAGAGCCTTTGGGAGTCCTGAGGTAGAGGGAAGCTGTATGTGTTTTCTCAGTGGAAGCAGCACGTGAATGGCTAACAGGATGTGTTAGACAAAGGCTCTGGTTAAGGTATCATTTGAGAGACTGACCAGTTTTCTGTGCTGATAGTGACCCCTTCTAAAAAGTAGAGCCGTCTACTTGGGAAAGTCAATTATGCCAGCAAAGAGGTAGTGGAGACAGTAGAAGGAGCTCTGGAAATGTCCTGATCTGATTACTTCCTGGCGTCATATTCAATTTTGTGGTGATTTTTATCTGATTGCAGGGATGTGAGTTTTCTATATCCTTGCTGTAGAGCTCTGGAATGCCCTAGAAATTTCCTTCTGTTAAAGTCACTGTCCTAACTCCCTTTCTTCCTTCTGGGAATACAAATGGACCTTTCCCTGGCATCATAGTTCCTGGCACAGGAGCCAGCTACAAAAGAGATTCTGACTTGTCCAGGTGCCTCCTGAGCTCATTTACACAGGTTGGGAGAATGCTTCCTTTGAATCAGGAAAGATGAATTTCACCTCTGTCATCACTTAGTGAGCCTAGTTTGTGACACACACATCAGCTGTCCTTCGAACAAGAAGCCCAGTGGAGCTCTTGTAAAGCAAGGTCTAGTACCCACCATGGAGTTTTCAGTGTTCTCTGAACCCCAGTTTTGGGGGATAGCATGATGGGAAATTTTAAAAGAAAATTGTATATTACTGCCAGGGAATCTGGTACAGTCCTTCAGCTGTGTCTTTAAAGAGTTGCCAGGAATAGAAAAAGATTTCTCATGCCCCAGAGGTACCCTGTTATGGTATCAGGGAGAGTGGTAGGGGAAGGGTTTGGTTCATAGAATCCTGAGCTTGGCTCATAGGCGAACCACTGACATAGCACTCGTCTTAGGTTACTTGCTGTCATCCAAGACTCTAGGTGATTGAGTTACACCCTGGGGATTGTGGGCTTTAGAGGGAAACATTGAGGCCCTGAGCACAGGCACCAGCTCCCCCAAATAGGTTCCTGGGAATATGGGGAGGGCCTTCTGTTCAGTAATGAGTTTTCTTGGTCATTATTCTCTTTTTTCTCCCCTTCCAGTCTCCAGCAAAAGCTGGGAACCAGAAAGAAGGACTCCACTGTAGAACTTAGGAGGAACTTAATAGTATTTTGGTTCTGAATAAGGTAAACTGCCCTGGGTGCTAGGGGACCCAGCAAAAGACTGAGTGGGTGAACTGGTGCAGTGCCTGACAGAATAAAGAACAGTATTACTCCCTTTGAGGGAACAGTCCAGCAGGTCAGTGGCCATCAGGAAGAAAGCTCACTTAGTCTCATGGAAGCAACAGCACATATCAGAAGCCAGACTTGCTCTTTGGTCACGCACTTTGGGATATAGGGTGTAAGATGCAGCCCCGTTAACAGCACCAACAGAAGTAGCGGTTTCCGGGCGCAGTCACCCCACACCCCAAAGGAGGAGCTGAATCTGGTTCAATATAGCACAAACTGTTAGGAAAAATGAAATTAACATCAATGATGTGTAATCCAGTAAAACTCTCCCTCTTTAGGGTGTGTGTGTGTGTGTGTGTGTGTGCGTGTGTGTGCGCCCATTTATATGTGTACGTTTATGTGCAACTCACTACCAACAGCCTCACTGTGCACTTGGTCTTCACAGTGCTTGCTGAGAACTCTCACCAGGTTGGCGCCTGAATGCCTTACTCTCAGCATCAGAGGCTTGCTTGCTCTGTGCAGATTTTTAATTTTCTTTGTTGGCCCTAGGCTGATTAGGACCTCTACAGCTTCATTCTTTCACCATTAAATAGTGGCCTTTTTCAGTATTTTCCCCCTTCCCCTTTATAAATTGCTGAAGCCACAAAGCACATTTTTGGGGATCATAGAAGGTTAGGGTTCCAGAAAGGCCTCTGTGTGATGGTTCCATTCATCATGGGATTTCCCTTACTTGCTGTATTCTCAACTTCTAATAAAAAGAACCAAATGGAATATGAACTTTTGTTGTGTACTTTTTTACTGATTCAGCTTACTTTCCTTGAAGCCTTAATTTAGACACTGAAGCTTAAGAAATTTCCAGAGACTTCCCATTCTCAATGTACAAGTCGAAGGATGCCCAACTCAGTTTTCCTGACCTTTCTTGAACTTTCATGGCAACTGGGAGCAGTTGTAGAATGAATGGGGAGCTAACTCCAAGGACAGTTTTTAATTTATGGTTAAAGTTTATAAGAATAATACCTAACATAATGGACACTTCGTGAAGGTTTCTGTTGAAGGACTCTTGACATCTCAGATACTCCTTAACCACCTCCCTGTGAACAGATTAGTATTCACGCATTTCCTGGATGAGGATACGGAAGCTCAAAAAGGCCAAGTCCAACTCTTGTGCCAGCACTTGTTACAATAAGAAGTTTGGGTTAAATAGTCTCATGTATGTTGACTTAAAGGTTTGGGGATTTGTTAACCCTTTGTGTAATTTATGAAAGGAGAGGAATCCCTGCCCCTGTGCCTTGAATAAATTGTTTTTGCAAGGGGAATTTCCAGTATTTGAATTCTCATTTTTAAGTATAGATCTAATTTTAGGGTTTCCCTATATATTATCTGTGTATAGAACACTGGATTGCATTCTCCTCTTTTGAGACCCTTTTAAAAAAACTAGTCTTGGGGCGCCTGGGTGGCTTAGTCGGTTAAGCGTCCGACTTTCGCTTAGGTCATGATCTCGCGGTTCGTGGGTTCGAGCCCCGCGTCGGGCTCTGTGCTGACTGCCAGCTCAGAGCCTGGAGCCTGTTTCAGTCTGTGACTCCCTCTCTCTCTGACTCTCCCCTGCTCACGCTGTCTCTCTCTCTCCTAGAAATAAATAAAACATTTAAAAAAAAAAAAACTAGTCAAAAATTTTGAT
Organism: Hyaena hyaena; assembly: GCF_003009895.1. Classification (NCBI taxonomy): domain Eukaryota; kingdom Metazoa; phylum Chordata; class Mammalia; order Carnivora; family Hyaenidae; genus Hyaena; species Hyaena hyaena. Next base: position 678,998 of record NW_024080741.1, on the reverse strand, counting down.
GTTTTTATTTTTCTGAGAGAGATAGCATGAGCAGGGAGGGTCAGAGAGAAGAGACACAATCTGAAGCAGACTCCAGGCTCTGAGCTAGCTGTCAGCACAGAGCCCAACGCGGGGCTCAAACGCATGAACCGTGAGATCATGACCTGAGCCGAAGTTGGATGCTCAACCGACTGAGCCACTCAGGCGCCCCTCCTAGTCTTGTTCTAAAAACTCAATATGTTCCCTTTCTCAGGTGATTTCCTGTGGATATCGCAAGGGAAATAAAGGACAAGTTTGAATTTCGACTTTATAGACTGCCAGGGCTCTGATTTCCTTTTAAAGAAGCTCCTGGCAATGTTGCTTTAAAGTTATCCTAGAAATAATATCCTTGTCTCTAGAATATTTGGCTTCAGTTATAGCACATTCTGTATTTTCCTCCCCTCACTGGTCATGAACTGTTGACCACTGCTCCCTGTGTCCAAATGTATGAAGTTTTACTGCCTTCAACTTTTTGACTTGGTGGAAACAAGGCCAGTCTGCCTCTGGTAACTTCTATTTGTGATGGCCTCGAGCAGGGAGTCGGGAAACTGAGGAAGCAGGGAATCTAGCTGCACAAACATGAAAGCCTCTCATTATGGCCCACTGTCATCCCTGCCTTAGCTATACCTACACGAAAAAAGAGGTTCAGAGTCAGGTTCTGCCATTTGCCAGTGACCTAGGAAGAGGTTGTTCTATGTCCCTAATATGCCTTTTCTTAGCTGTTAAAACGGGCTTATAAGATACTCTGCATCTTTCACTGAGATTAACATTTCTCAAACGTTACATAGTGGCTGGCATTACTGCCAAACTCTTGCTCTGATTCCTCCTTTTTGTGACCACCTTCCGTATATTTTCTAGTTTTAAGATCTGTCCATTTGCTAAAACTTCACTTATTATGAAATAGTGAACTCTTACCTGAAAGCACCTCTATTAAAATGTACAGGATTATTAGGTGGAGCTTGTAGTATCACTGGTACTGAGAACACAGGATGTGACAGCAGCTCTGAGTTATTGGTCATCCAAAGGTATGCAACATTGTAAAGAAAAGAAATGTCAAGATTCTGTCTTCCAGAATCTTGTTCTTTATTAAATGACTTTGGTTTTAACTTTGTTCCTCTGAAATCAAAGTGATGGCTCTTTAGCTTGAACTAGGCTGCCACCTGCTGTCCTTTAGTGGTTCTGTTAAAAGAAGAAAGGAATAGTTCTCACCTCAGGAGCTCAAGAGAACATTTTATTCAGCCAGGCAAGGAACAAGGTTAGTTTGTCAGAAGTGGTTCATTCCTTCCATTGGTTCTAGAAGTGATTTCCCAGTTTTACAGTCTCCTCTTGGCCACGCAGAAGCATGGGGATAAAGCAGACAAAACAAGGCCAGGAGCTGCCCCAGCACTTCTAACCTTGATTTTTAAGTTCTATAGCCATGACGGTGGTTACGTTTGCCTGAAAATGCCCTCCCTGGTTGGGCAGGGAAGACAGGCCTTTCAAAAGACAGGATTGCTGTTTTAGGGGAGAAAGACCAGCAGCCTGTGTCTGGGAGTTGGTAGTAGAGGTTGGATCCTGTTGGAAGCCAGGAACGTGGAAAGGCAGGGGGGTGGCCGTGGGTCCTGGTTGGTGGTGGTGGTGGGCAGGGGCGGGGGGTGCTGGAGCAACAGTTACGAAGTGTTTATGCTGCCATAAGGTCTTCTTGTCATGATGGTGGCGAAACGAGCTATGGTAACCGAGGGGGCTGGAGAAAGGTTTCCCTGATGCTTTCTCAACCACCTGTGCCAGGTGGACACCTGTGATCTTTGTCTATCATTCTCGGCATCCAAACTGTCCCTTCTTGCCCTTACCTCCATGAAACAAGGGAATAGAATAATAGCGGTTAACATGTAATTCATGCTTACTGTATGCCCAGCAAATTGCGTGAATATCACACTCAAACTTCATAGAGTTCTAGTAATTTGCACCCAATTTTCAACTCTGTGCTTCTATAATATGGGGCTAATAACAGTACATTATTCGGATGGTTATTGTGAGGATTAACTGAGTCAATACCGGTTACTTACTAGGTACCTGTAAGCCTTAGCCGTTTCTAGCATTATTTTGCCTCAAACTGGCTGAGCAGGTGAGCTTGAGTCACTCTCGTCTCTGAGGCTCGATTTCTTTAACTATAAATGGGGCTGTTAATGCCTACCTCGCAGGCTTGTTGTGAGACTAAATGGTGAACGTAACGTCATATAGTCAATAATACAAGGCATGTTACAAACACTGCAGTGAATGCACCGTACAGAGTGGGCCTACTCTAGGGAAATGGCACCATTTGCTGCTGGGCAGCTTGTGCTCTGAATTGTGGAGGGCTGGGAGGAGGGGCTCCCTGACGCAGGCCCTGCACGCTGTCCGTGCCCATCGTGGGACTTGGCTGGACCTCCTCACTGGGGGTTGGTTAAATTTAAAGATCTGAAGCCACCTAAGGATTTCTACATGGTTCTATCTTTAACATTGCTCTCACAGTGGAGACCGCTGTCTCTTAGGAGCCAGGGCTGAGGGAGAAGGAGGAGGAAGCTGCAGGGCCTTGAGACCCCTGGGGGGAGGTGTGGATGTGGAGAGGGAGTTCCTAGCTAGAGCACCCCTCCCAGTGGACTCTGAATATTGGAATGTTCCCTGAAATTCCAGCCCCAGCAATGGAGTCTGGTAGTGTCTTGTACAGATTAGTGGCTAGAAAAAGACCACCATGGGACCCAGACCTCCTGGGGAGTCTGGAGCTATCCCTCAGGAGACCCCTCACCAGTCCACTGTGAAGGACTGTTCTTTTTCCTGGGGCCTTTCTGCTTGGCTGCAGCTACATCTATACTTATGTCACTTACATCACCTTCTTAGTGCAGCAGCTGTATATTTCACCCTATTGGCTTTTTCTTAGATGCAAAAGTTCCTGTACGTTAGGGCTTTGTGAAGACATTTTTAGAAGTTTTAATAGCAATAGTCTGCATATATGCCACAGTAATATAAAAGGATTTAATACCTGTAGGAAAAGAGTTTTTCCCATTACTGTTTACTTTCCTGCCTTCTTTCTGCCTGTCTCTGTTTCTCTCTCTCTGTCTCTCTCTCTCACATGCACACACACAACTTGTTTGAGCAGCAGCTAGGAAACTGAGCTACCCTCTACCATGCATCTCATTTTGAGAAAGCTGTATTTCAGGTTGGTGAAGCATGTTCTTCATCTCACTTTCTGCTGTTGGCCTCCTTCCGCCCCCTCTTTCTCAGTACCTTTAAGTTCTTGGATTCTACTGAAGTCCAACCAGGTTCATTAGAAACAGCTGACCCTTGGCTGGGTCTGGACTTCCGGAAATTATATGGAATTGAATTCTTTTGTCTTGGTCCAAGTTGAGCTCATGCTGGGCTCCTGACGAGGACGTAGGAAGGATGGGAGATGCCCATCGACGCCCTGGAAGGTCTTTGAGACGTGGTTTCTGGTTCTGTCCAGCAATCTCAGGAGGCAGCGACCATTAGCCCAAGATTGAGATGAACAGTGACCTGGGTGCAGTGAGGTGGATCCCACATCAGTTGCTGACTCTTTAGAATCTCTCTGCAAGGACCATCTCATCAAAACAGAGGTCAGATTGGGCAGGTGTCACCGCAGCAGCTGGGGTGGCAGCACCCAGGCACACACAGGCAGCAGGAGCATGGGGAGCGAGGCTGAGAGGTCCGAGGTGCCGCCACAGTCCTGGGCATTTTCCTGTGAACCCAGAGCAGAGATGAAAGGGGAGCGTTCAAGATGAGGCAACCATCCCAGCTAGAGGAGGCAAGGAGTAGGGAGGAGGGTCCCTGGGGTGAATAGAAACCAAAAACCTGGAGAAAGAGGGAAGTTCCAGAAACCAGAGGAAGCAGTCACCTTTAGACTGCTTGCCTTTTAGGGAAAAGTAGATGCTGTACACTCAGCCCAAAGCTGGGCTCAAGCCTCTGCTTGTCTCCAGTCTTGGAGCAGCTGTGGGGCCATCCTCTTAAGAATGACTTCGGGGAAGCCATCAACTCTGGAAACTTCTCCGATGTGGATCATTTGTGGCAGTCATGGTCAGCAAAGACAATACCATGTGTAAAGCACCCAGGTTAAGGTCGTAAGCTAAAAGCACCTTACATAGTGGGTGTTCAATTAATGTCGCTCACCATTAGTATTACGCATATAATGGTTTCTTCCTGTTTGCTCAGATCATTTGGAGCTAAGTGCAGTAGTAAGAAGAGCAATATGGGGAAGCTGTGTTTTAAATCACTGAGGGCCCAAACCCTGGGAAATTTGGCCCTCCTTGTAAGAGCACCCTTGGCTCCTGGTTGACTTAGTATTTGAATGACACAGGGGCCCAAATGTAAATGCGAACGCACGAATGTATTCCACAGAGGTGCATGTGTATGGTTGTGTTCGTAAGTGTCCAGAAGCACTCCTATCTGCAGGTGTATTGGCACAGTACCAGAGCTGAGGATTTGGGGATGAAGACCAAGTCCTGCCCCTTGTCGCCCCTCCAGCCCTCACCTCTGGATGGAAGGCATGACAGGAATCTGGTCTCCTGCGAAGCTTCTGGGAGCGCATCCTCTCACACTTGACAGAGGCATTATGTGCAGAATTCACTGTTAAGGTGAACACCTCACAACAGGAATGGATTCTGGAGATTCTAGAGACCAAGTTCAGGAAAAACCTATCCTTGGTGGGACCAGCTGCCTTGCAAGCAGCTTCCAAGGTCAGAAGGCAGCACTCAATGGTGGGGGGATGGGGTGGAGGGCTGGAGAACAAATCATGACGCTCTGTGGGGGAGGATGGGATGCTGGTGGTGAGAGAGGCTGGCCTCGGCTTCTCAAAATTTGAGCCCCTCAATGACGTCTCTTTCACCTCCACCCCTCCCTCTGCCCGCATATCCTGGAGGAATGGAAGGATTAGAAGGATATATTTGACTTCTGTGGCCTCCTGCAGCACTAGTGGGAAGATGCTACAGTCACAGGTGGGGTCTGTCACCAGGAGGAGAAGGTTACTACTGGGAATCTGTTGCATCACAAATATCCTGCAGCAAAGAGAGAGGTGTGTCATGGAACTTGTCTATGGCAAGCTTGACGTTGAGCTTCTAGGGAGAGAATTTGCGGACACTTAGTGTGGAGTTGGGCTGGCCGAGGAAGGAACAGAAAGATGAGGCAGGTCAGATCAGGGGCAACCGCAGGGACAGTTCTAGGCAAAGATCTCAGTCCTCTTGGCTTATTTTACCCACAAGCCTTTGCTGTCATACTGCTTCTTTCTAGCAGATTAGAGGTGAAGAAATCCAAACTGGGACATTCCTGAGAGTGAAAGGAGTTGTTGTAAATATATGAAGGGACAACAGGCATACATCAAGACTGTCCCAAGCAGTCCTTGCTCGTGTGGCTGTCCTTGCTTTGGGTGATGATGGTGGAGGCAGGCCTCGTTGGAAAGATGCAGTGCTCAGTCTTGGCCACAAGGTGGCAGAGCACACCCACACACAGCCCCGGAGCCCGCCAGAGGGAGGGTGTGAAGGATTAGGGAAGGCCTGTTATGCACTAGGCCTGGTGCATTATATAACAGTAGCTGCCACTTCCTGAGCATTTCCTATGGAGTGGATGATTTTACACACACGCGCGCGCGCGCGCGCGCACACACACACACACACACACACGTGAGCGTATTCAGCCTTCACCGCTCAGTATGAGGTTGGTATTATTCCTGTTTCGTAGCTGAGAGGAACAGTCTAGAAGTGGTTAAATAACTTGCCCAAAGTTACACAACTAGGAAGTAGCAGAGCTAGTTTTTTTTAACTCAAATCTGTCTACTCTATAGTCTTGGCCTTATACCATTCCATTACTTTATCCTCATAACAAACCTTTGAGATAAACAAATAACAATAGTTCCAAGAAAGCTGTTATGGTGAGGTTAAAATCCCAGGCATTGCACACTAGTATGAGATGGAAATCTGACTATCTCATGCCACCATCTGAGGTGCTACACTATAAAATAATTTGCTTGAGGTCTAGAGCTCTGAGGTACATCCTGGGAAGCCCCTGGTCATGGCAAGGCTGGCTGAGGGGACACCTGAGAGAGACCCAGGACAGAATTTCCCAGGTTGGGAGGTCCCAGAGGTCGGGGTGCGAGTCGCCAGGAGAGAACTTTCTCTAAGGCTTCCCTGTCCTCCTGGGCCAGGGCTCGGCAGAGCCGGTCAGATCTAGCAGCCTATACAGGGAAGAAGGCCCTAGTCTGGGCAGGGCCACACACAGCTCCAGCCCCGGGAGTGGAGAGGCCAGGTGACAACGCTACGAGTCCTCTTCCAGCCCACCCACCCCCTGAGAACACCTTCAAACTCGCTAGTTTCTCTGCACAGAGATTTCCGAAGGAGAGCTGACTAGTTTCTTCCCTCAAAGCTGTCCTTGACTTCGAGGGCTCACAGATGCAGCCGAGCTTGCCTGGCCCTGACACTGAGCTGCTGTGGGCTATGCAGGTGTGAGTGAGACCCACACTGAGGGTGTCACCGAGAGAGGCTGTGGAGACTTTGGAGGCTGAGGTAGGGCGGGTGGGCCTGCATCTGGTCCCTGGACCAGCCCTTCCTCCCAGGTCCCCTAAGACAGCACACTGAACCGTTCAGCGCCCCCAGTTGGCCTGCCCTCCGAGACAGCCCACATTTCCTTCACTAAGGAAAGTGAGAAGCCAAGACCCTGGGAGCATGGCTAGGGATGCTGGGAGCTGCCCTTGGGTCTTACTTCTGGCAGGCCCCACACTCGATGACCCCGTTGGTCTCCCGGATGGCCGTCTGGTGCACAAACACGGGGTACTGTGTGTCGCAGGGCTGCAGCATGTCCTGTTTCTTGTGCTTGTGAGCTGCAGGGAGACAGAGTCACACATGGGGACGGGGCATTGCTGAATTGGGAGGGCCTCAAGAATCCATTGCCTGGGGGGGTCTCTGTGCCAGCACTGCCGGGGCAGGGGCAGCCACTAGGCAATGAAATGCCCCTTTGTCCATGTGCGTGCAGATAGGCCCCTTGTCAGGAGTTACAGAGAGGGGGCTGGGTGAGAGAAAGACAGGGACGTAAAAGGAACGGAATAAACGCAGCAAATGATATCACAGTGGGGAGGGCAGCAGAGGGGGCGTTGGGGGCCTTGGGCTCTCAGTTGTGTGTGATTAGCACACCAGCCCTGTGATCTTGGGGAAAGCACCTCCTCTCTGGAAGTCTGATCCTCAGTGTAAGCTGGCTGGTTGGGAGGAGGGGTGGAAGCAGACCTCTTGAAGGCGCCCATGAGCACTGACATCCGGGGTCCGAGAGGAGAGCAGAGGCAGTAGGAGTGCCAAGGGGTGGCTGCGGGAGACCCCTCCCATTCCCATTGAGTACACGTGACATTTCTCAAGTCTACTACAGTGCTCTGTAAATGCAGCTCCCGGACAAGCCCTAGGCTTGCTTCCTTACCCCCGGGGCCAGTGATGAGCAGAGCAGCAAGAGCTGCCCGGAGCTGGGGGAGGCCTGGCAGGGGAGGTGCCAGTGCCCAGAGCCACCTGAGCCCAGGAGATACAGCTCCCAGGCTTTGGGGCTCCCTGGTGTCTGTGCGGTGCGCTTGAGTCCACGCAGAAGGGGGCAAAGGATGGAGTGAACTCTGCTAAAGGAAAAGTTGAGGCCCTGGAAGCCCAGTGCTGAAGGACCCACATTTGCTCCTAAGGTGAGCAAAAAGCAAAAAAACAAGGCTGGTTCACAGGCTGAGTGACATTATTTTTGTTCAAAATAGCACTGTTTTGTTAACAGCACTTCTCTGTCTTCCAGGCACTTATGCCTTTCCCTTTGCTCTGAGGGCCCATCTGTGAAAGAGGGGGTGGGAGGTGGGCAAGTATCACTCCCATTTCACAGACCCCGATGTCAGAGTCACCTAGGTTAGGAGGTCTCAGAGGTAGTAGGTGAGCTATAGGTCTCCCAGACTCCCAGACCTAGAAACTTCCCACTAGACCTTGAAGGGGAGGGGAGAGGAGGCTGCAGCCAGAGAAGCCGGGCGTCTGCATACTCGGTCAGGTTCCACCAGACCTTCAAGGGCTCCTCCTGGGCAACATTGCTGTCTGGGCCCCCTCGGAATCTGAGAGTGGGTGCTCTGGCTAAAGCCTGCAGAAGACTCAGGGCTGACTCCACTCCTTCCAGGGCCCAGTTACACTGGCTTTGTCCCCTGAGCCTGTCCCCTGAGCCCCTTTGTGTGGGTAGGTTATCTCAGTGACAGTGATAGTAACAATGCCAAACCATGATAGGGAGAAGTGGCTTCCGTGCAGCTGGGAAAGGGCATCAGGGCCTCACTCATCCGTGTCCTTGGACTCCAAGTCAGCACTGCTCACTGAGGACATGGATGAGTGGCCAGACCAGGCCCGCTAGGCAGGAGGGAGATGCTCCAGGGACAGCTGCCCTGAGGATGAAAAATTCTGAACAAGCAGATTGAGGGAGAGCATTCCCAGTTTTTGCAAGATGCAGCTGCTGGCAAAGAGAGAAAGATAAGGGAGGGGAGCTGTGTCCCCCCCCCCACCCTGTGTTCCCATGCAGAGGGGAGGAGGGACCTGTTTCTAAATGGGTTGTGACACATGATTCCTGGTTCCTGTCACAGACACCATCAGGAAGCCAAACTCTTAACAAAAATGGGGTGGGGAGTGCAGCCCAGGCAGTGATGATGTTCCAGAACCCCACGGAAAAGGCTCTGTTAAAGTGGAGAATTGAGCAAAACTGGTTAAAGCAAGACAGTCCTGTGTGCTGGGGGAACCCTGTGCCAGCCAGGGACATGGAAGCCACTAGCTTCCTTTTTTGCATTTAAAGATCAAGTGGCCGCACTCTCCTGGGAGGGGCAGTCCAGAGTCACAGTTGATCTTTGGTTTGTGGTCAGGCCTTTGGAGGACAGTGTCCTCAGATACAAGGTCACAGGAGATGTATTATCCCCAGAGTGTCCCTGTGACCAGACCAAGGCCTCCACCTGCCATGCCTTCAACCCCAAGCACTGCTGGGGGCGCGGTGGACACCTGAGCTGGAGGCATCACTGTTTTCTCCTCTGCGTGAGGAGACTTGGTGGCTGCTCACCCTTTTCCTCTTGGACTCATAAATGTTCTCACCCAAGGAGGTGGCTTGAGTGTTCCTTCTCCTAGGGTAGGACTGGACTTGCGTGGGATGAGATCTGGACCATCCCCCCACCCTGTGAGGAGTGGGGCTTTAAGCTGGGAGAAGCCCTCTGAGTTAGGGAGTCCCCGATGAAGAGAGCTCAGCTTTCCTTGGATGCACGCCTGAGATGCAGAGCTGAGGACAGGCCCTTCGCAGTCCCTCCCACACACACCCCCCCAACCCCCCGCCGGGCTCCCCAGTGAATGCTACTTACACTGATGGAAGACCGCTTTGGCTGTCCAAGACATGAGGCCCAGCACAGGGTGGGCATGATGTCCCACGAGGACAGGATGGCACGGGTGGTGATGTCACATGGGATGAATGATGTCACGTGCAGCAGTGGTGTCCCAAGATGGTGTAATGTTGCCCAGAGAGGTGAGGGGAGCCAGGAGTGATGGGGAGGCAATGAGTGAGAGATGGCCCAGCAGGGTGAGAGGTGAGCGATGGACTTTCCAGAGTCCCTGTCCCCTCTGTCCTCTGCCCAGAAGTGACAGGTTCTACTGAAATGGCTTCGATAGTAAGCGCTCCCTTTTGTGGTCCCGTATACTCACCCTCGGCCCCACTGTGTACATGCCGGGAGCCCCAGGCACTCCAATCAAGCAGGAGCCTGTCAGATGCAGAGCAGAGTCCGGAGAGCTGCATGTCCTCCCCATCTGGGCCCTCAGGGCTGGAGCACCAGAGCTCCCCGATGGCCCCTGGGTCAGGCCCTCTCCTCCAGGACACCCTCTCCCTGCCTGAGGCTTGTAGGTGAGCAGAGGGCCTCCCAACCTCTGGCAGCAGAGTGTAGGGGGCAAGAACCATATGTGCCTGGCCAGTTCCACCCAGGAATCCTGCCTGCCTCCTCTGGGGTTGTGGGGATCCCAGGCAGCTCCTGCTCAAAGGGCTCCCTCATAAGCCATACCTGCATGAAATGCCCCACCCCACCCCGCCCCACCCCCTGTCCCAGATGCAGACCCCACTCACAGCAAGAGCTCATTCACTAGCCACCTGGTAGCAGTCAGGAGGGCGGAGATTGGCTGGGAGGGAGAGGGGACACACAGTTAAGCCCAGGACACCAGGACCCTGGCGAGGGCTTCCCTTGGCACCACCATTAAAGACCACGGGGAAGCTGGGGGAGTTCCCCCTTCTGCTGCCCCCATCCCCCACCCCTTCGAAGCAGAGGGAGCATTTATAACAGTTATCTGATAAATTCCTATTGTAAGGCAGACACTTAGGGTTAAACAATGCCCATTTAGAGGACTAGTCAAGTTCTCTTCCTGATGAGCCACTTGGTGACGTTTCTGGTGCTGGTGAAAGCATTAGCAACTGGGGTTAGGAACAAAGCAAGAGAGGAGTTATGGTCTGCTTTCTCTGCCAGAGGTCCTCGTTATCTCATGAGCTGCCAGAACAATTCCCTGAAGCCCCAGAGAGAAGACCTACTGGCCTGGGGAGGAGATCGGCTGAGAACAAGGAGCAGGGGTGCAGGAAGAGGTTGGACAGGACTTTCTGATCAGAGTCAAGAGTGGGGTCCTGGGGCTAGCAGATGGGAGTCTGGGGTGACACTCACGCTGACCAGGGGCCGGGCCGCGCTGTGGTGGTGATTTGGGGGTTTGCACATGGCCTGGTAGTCATACATAGTCACTCTGAAAATCAGAAACAGGATCTGGGGAGTCCAGACCCTCCCCTACCCCCTGCCCCCTCCCAGGGAGAGGTTTGCTGCAGGGTTTTCATTCACCAGAATTTGTGAGGGTGCATGAGTTAGGATGGGCAGATCAGAAAAGTACATCTCACACGTTGACTGCTTTAAAGAAGCTGAACGGCAAATTCGGTTTTCCCTCTAAGGGCCCATATGACCTTATACCTCTCTCTACCTCGTGTCAAGTCCCTGGCTTCAGAAAGGTTGCTGTGGGAGCTCTTTGGGGCTTTCGCTATGGGTTTTTGAGGTCAGGATCCCGATATCTGTCGGGACCATTTAGCATCAACTCTTGCCTTTTCTATGTGTATTCAGTCTGGGGAGAAGCATGTCCCACTTACTGGCTGAACACCCCCATGCTGAGCAGCTGGGTCATGAGAGCGCCATCCACCTCCCCCAGGAATCTTCCCATCTGTGAGGGAGAGAGAGGGGGGAGAGGGAGGGGAGAAGGAAAGGAGGGATGGAGAGGGAGGGAGGGAGGGAGGGGGTGGGGGGACACAGGGGGAGATGAAGGGGAGGGAACAGATGGAGGAAGAGAAGAAGGGGGAGGGAAGGGGGTGAGAGACGGGCAGAAGGGGGAGGGAGGGAGATGGAACTTGATGAGGACTTCTAGGTCCTCCACATTAGGCCAGGGCTCATTTCTGAGCTCCAGATTAGTTGCCAGTTGGGTTTCCCCTCAGATTCCTTTCAATATAATCAGAACCATATCCATTCCACCAGGTCCTTCCCTCTTTAACCTCTTCTGCCATATTCTCTATCTCAGTCCTTTTTAAACTCTAAGTTGTAACCCATTAGTTGGCCATGAAATCAATCTAGGGGTTGCAATCAGATTTTGTTTTTTTTTTAAGGCACAGAATTCCTTTGAACAATTTCGGGTGACTTGCACGCTGTTAGGTTAAACAGGTTTTACAAAATTTGGTTTGTTGTATACGATGCATGTGTATGTCCTAGATCGGATGTAACATGTATTTCTTTCTGTGAATCATGGTCTAAAAAGGTCCACAAACAGAGTTCTGTCTCTCACACTGGCATCCACATCACCCAGCTGAATCCTGTTTGCAGAACTCTGGAGCTGCCTTTGATCTCCTTCCCTCCCCGCTCCCTCCACCTTTCCAATTGATCAGTGTGCCCTGTGGGTTCGTCCGTTCACCTGACTCCTGGACAGTGACTTAACCCAGACCTTTGTCAATGGCAGCTCACTCCACCCTCCCGACTGGGCTGTCTCCTAGTCCCCAGCCCTGCTGCCCGATAACCTTCCTCAAACACGCTGGGATTTGGTCTCTCTCTTCTTCATTTCCTAAAGAACAAAACAGGACCCTCCTTCCTGCTCCATCCCTTTATTACCCAACCAGCCAGTACTGGTGAGTACCCACCACTGGGTGCCAGACCAGGCAGTACCCTCCACATTGTTGACACTCAAGCCTGCTGTGCTCTGGCCTCAGACTGCCCTCCAGCTGCACCCCTACACCAACCACCTCGCCTGCCTTGGCCTCTTGCTTCTGTGGTTTCTCAGCATGGCAGAGTGAAAGAGCCTGGACTTAGGATCTGGATTTTGACTCAGATCCTGGCTCTGGCACTGCCCACTGTGTAGCCACGCGTAGGTTAGGGGCTAGCGTGTACCACTCATCACACACAGTGAGGGCTCTGTATGTGGTGGCTGTGTGACAGGAGAGGCTCCAGGCCTTGGCTCTTCTCTCTGCCTCAATGACCCTTCCTCAATCCCACTCCAAGGAGCTTTACTTGTCCTCCTCTAGAAGTCTTTCTTTTCTCCCCTTTCCAGCTGGAGTTACGGCCTCCCTCCTCTGCCCCTGGAAACCGAGAGGCTGATGACTAAGGCACAAGGAAGTAGCCATGAGACAGCTGGATACGATGAGACTCTTCTGAGCTCTGTGCTCCCTTTGGCCAGAGGCTCATCTGTTCTGAGGCCTGAGAGGCTTCTTGGAAGAGGGCAGCGGACAGACTAGGGGACAACAGGGAAGGGGCTGAGAGCATTGAAGGGAGAGGAGAGCAAGTGAAAATGTGAGAGGCATCCAGTCCCGCTGCTCTTCACAGTGCGGCCCTGAGCCCACCTGGAGTCCCTTCAGCTCAAGCGATCCCTCTCCATCAGCTGCGGATTGATAAATTTTGCTGTTCCAGTGATCAGATGTCTGCGCACTCCTGAATTACCAGACAGTGAGATCCTCCAGGGCAGACACCCACCTCCTGCCTTCCCATAGACCACACAGTGTCTTGTTCGTGGTCACTATTCAGTGTGTATTTGCTGAAGGAATGTGCGAGTGAATGGACAGGAAAATGAATGAGTGACCTGAGTACTCTTACTGGGAAAATGGAGCAGGGTGGAAAAGAGGCTCCTGATGAAGCTGGCCGCCCAGATTCCCACAAGGCTGTCCCCTCATCTCTCCTGACTGTGGGCATATTCACCAACAACCTTGTTGTTCAGATACTTGATTCTGAGAAGACAGGCTCCTGGACACTGGGAAAAATGTATCCTCCTCTGTACATACACATTCACAACGTGACTTTCTTGGATATGTCACTCTAGCAGAGCATATCCATCCCTCCTTTCTTCTTTTGGTAAGGCAATCCTGACTTGAATTATGGTAGCAACGTGTTCGGCTAAAAGACTACATTTCCCAGACTCCCCTGCGGCTGGGGCTGGCCAATGAAATGTAAGCAAAGTTCCTGGGTGAGACATCCGGGAATCTGTTTAAAGGGAGATCTACAGGAGAAGCACCTCATTCATGGCTGTTGCCTTCCCTTTTCTTCTTGTATGGAAAGTGGACATGAAGGCAGGAACTCCCATGGCCATGTTGTGATCTTGAGGATGGGGACACCTGGTGACCACACCATTCTAGGCCTGGGCTACTTTTCTTTATTCTTTCACACGAGAGGATAAACTTTTAATTTGTTAAAAATATTGTAGGGGCTCCTGCGTGGCTCAGTCGGTTAAGTGGCCAACTTTGGCTCAGGGCATGATCTTGTGTTTTGTGGGTTCAAGCCCCACATTGGGCTCTGTGCTGACAGCTCCAGAGCCTGGAACCTGTTTTCTGTCTTTCTCTCCCTTTCTCTCTCTCTCCCTCCTCTGTTCTCAAAAATAAATTAAAAACAAAACAACAAAACAAAACCATTAAGAAAACACTGTAGTGGGGGCTCTATTCCTGACAGCAGAACACAATTCTGTGCTGATAGTTTCATTTGAACTTAATCAGAGTGAATTAATGCCTCAAATAGGTAAACTGATTAGTTCCTGACCCTGCAAAGCCAAAGTCGAAACACTCAAACTTGAGTACCCTTGTCAGTTTAGTTCCCCTGGATTGACTGTGGCATAGCACCCAAAGCACAGCACAGCACAGGGTCTTGCCTCTGTCCACCCACAGCACAGTACAAGGGCTCTGGAAGCTCCAGGTCCCCATGCCAGCTAGGTTTGCTCAGAGCAAGGCAGGGCTCCACTTGTACAGGGGCCAGTCCACAGATAAGCAAGCAATGGACTGCCCGAGCTCTGGGGCTGCATCCAAAGGGCTTGGGGCTTTCAGTGTTTTCAGTCTGTTATGAGGTGGGCTTGAAATGGGGCCCTGTGAGGTGCCACCCAGGGCCTCAGGCGAGAAGCAGATGGGGCAGGTGCTGACAGAGGACTCAGAAATGATGAGTATTCCTGCTGGCTGAGCAGCAGCCCTGCGCATAGGCTAATTTGCATGCCTCTGTGAAGCTACTATCCCCAGAGGGAAGGGAGACCAGAGGGTGGGGGTGAGCCCTCAACTCTGGAATGGGGCAAATGTCTCACAGCCTCTTACCCAGGGACAGCCTCAGTGTCTTCTCTACAAAGTTAAGGGGTGTGAGGATTAGGTGCAGTCACTGTGTGTGACTTCATCAGGACCAGTTTCTTCTTGTTCCTTTCTAGTGTACAGCCCCACCTGGCTCCCCTGAGCTGGTCAGTCTCTTGACAAGTGCGTGTGGCCCCACAGTGGGGCCAGGGAAGCATGTCGGGGAGTGACCATTGGCACCACACTCTGGAGAGAGCCGCCCAGAGGGCCTGTGGCGTGATGGGCCACCTCTGGGGCAGGTGGCCAGCTGCATTTTTCTCTGGAAACACCAAGCCTGAGCTGTCCAAGTGAGGCTGCCCTGATCTCAGAAAGGCTCTGCTGCCAGAGCGTGGGGGAGCATGGGGATGTGCTAAGACCAACGGTGAGGGCTGGTGGCTGGAGGGCGTGGTCACCAGCATGAGCCAGGCAGAGAGGCTGGGGGCTTCTCCTGCACTGTGTCCACCATGCCCACTGCTCTGGGAGTGTGACTAGAAGACTGGGGGGGGGGGGTGGCGCATGGTTGGTAGGTGTGTCGGGAGGCAGGGAAGGAGAAGGGAGAGCCCAGGAAAACAGGAGCTGGGGCTTAAGACAGGCACATCAGAGGCCCTGGTCTGAGGATGAGGTCAGCATTTTGGGCTGGGGATGGAGAGGGAGAGGGTGCCATTCCCTCTGAGAGATTCAAGTCCTCAGGGAAAGACATCATGATGGGGCATCTGATTTTTTACCTTTGCTGCCCCTTTGAGGTCCATTTTGAAGCTCTCCACGGGCAAATGACAGGACTTGGAGTCCCCAAATGCAGGGTGACAGATGCACTGTAAGCATTACAAAGATCTATAGAGCTGTTGTCACTCTCTTGGCCCCAGCTGTCTGTTCTCTTTCTAGGCCCCAACAGAGGGCTGTAACCCTGTCATCCATAGTTCTTTATTAAAAGAATGAGCCCTGGGGCACCTGGGTGACTCAGTCAGTTAAGCATCTGACTTCAGGTCAGGTCATGATCTCCCAGTTCACAGGTTTGAGCCCCGCATCGGGCTCTGGGCTGACAGCTAGCTCAGAGCATGGAGCCTGTCTTTGGGTTCTGTGTCTCCCTCTCTCTCTGACTCTCCCCTGATCATGCTGTCTGTATTTCTCTCTCAAAAATAAATAAAACACTAAAATAAATAAAAGAATGAGCCCTGAGCTGGAAGAGAGTTCCAATGGGACCAAATGTCTAAGCAGCAGGCCTGGAACACCACCAGGGCCAGGAGGGACCCAGGCCGCCCCTCCCTGGGGCAGACCACAGATGTGCCCTTGGACATTGCACTCACACTATTCGCTGGGCAGGAGGGCCACAGTGAGGAAGGGCTGGGAGGGACTTTGGGAAGAATCTTTGCATCCGGAGCAGTGACAAGGTCCCTGGATGGACCTCAGCAGGGACAAAGAATAGTCTGGGCCTTCTGGCACATTAGCCCAGCTGGGAAAGTGCATCCAGGTCAACAGTAGCTGGCATTCAAGCCTAGAAAGTGGCTGTCAGACTTCATCGCACATCAGAATCATCAGAGATCTTGTCACAGCACAGTTGGTGGGCCCCACCCCGGACTTTCTGATTCCCTTAGTCTGGGTAGGGCCTGAGAACTTGCATTTCTGTCAAGCTCCCAGATGCTGCTGCCGCTTCCAGTACCCCTGTCCCCCAACACTGTGAGGCTTAGAGGTAAAAGGGGGGAGGAATGAATGAGTTGGCCAGGCCATGTGGTTCTTGACAGCATTTGGGTGTGTTTGAGGAGGCGGAAGGAGTTTATGGTAGAACAATTCTGAAATGACTCCCAATGAGTCCAGCCTCTTGGGAGGTTGGACCTAGTAACTTGCTTCCAGTGAATAAAATAAAGTGATGGGATGTCACATCTGAAACTAGGTCCCAAGAGACTGTGACTTCTACTTTGTTCTCACTCTCTCTGTCTCTGGCTCTTCTTGGCTTGCTCACTCTGATGAAGCAAGTCGCCATGTTGTGAGCTGTCCTGTGGAGGGGCCCATGTGGTCACTCACCATGTGAGTGAACTTGGAAGCTGACCGTCCTCTAGTCAAGCCTCGACATGAGTACACAACCCTGGCTGACACCTTACTTTCAGAATCACGGGGTCAGAGCTGTCCAGGATGAGGAAAGAGGAACTCCATCAAGAGACTGCTCCCAGAGTCCTGGCACCAGCCTTGGAGTTTAATCCGGGGCTTGGGATGCCTGGCCTTGGCGTTCAGGGTCCTAGAGGCATTGGTCCTAATTCCATTAGACTCAGCGAAGTGCAGCAGAGGGAATGAACTCTGCTCCAAGCAGTAACAGAGTGGCCTGGGGTGGGTGCCCAGGCCACAGGAAGACTGACCACCCGGGAGGCTGGGGCTTGTGGCCTGCCACGTCCCCCAGAGAAGGCCGATCTCCCTGTGGTCACCGTCACTGCCCTTTACTGGTATTTCTAGGCTCAAAGCCTGGCTTTTCTATAGCTGTTGGTTTTCAGGTTGCTAACCTCACGTTGCAGCCTCAGTTTTAACTCCAGGATAAAATGAGACTAATACCATTACCAGAGATGATGGTGGTGGTGGTGGTGGTGTGGTGTCCCCGCTGAGGCCCCAAAGTGGGGGAAGGGAGGGAGTGGAAGCAATGGAGTGTCAGAGGCCAGGGTAACTGAGCACAGTGGGGGCTTGGGGCTCTGGAGGAGCTTCTGGAAGTTCCCAACCCTATGATGAAGATTAAATTCCATTTCGTTTACACCCTGCTTCATCCTATAAAGGATTTGGGATGGCTTTTAAAACTACATACAATGTTATAATAGTTGAGAAAACAGGGATAAATAAGCTAAATAAACACATACTTTATAAAATATAAGTCTCTAAATAATTGTTTTTACAAATATTATCCAAAGTTGTGCCAACTTGTGAGCAAATGTGATCTGCGTAGGACCAAAGGGGCCCAATGGGTGATGCAAAGAGCCCACCTCTCCAGATGTGGGGGCCCCACGCTGGCTTGGTTTCCTTCTCTGCAAGGTCATCCCTCTGCTTCTGGAGCAGCGTCAGCCAATGACGATCCAAATCTGGGTCGCCACCTTTTTATGTCAGCCCCTGAGCTAAGAATGTTTTTCTATTTGCAAACGGTTGGAAAAAAATTTTTTTTTAATTCATAATGTTTCATGACACATAAAAATGGTATAAAGTTCCAATTTCAGTGTCCATAATTCAGTTGTATTGGAACAAAGCCCCGCTCATGGTTTCCATACGGTCTATAGCTGCTTCTGCACTGTGGCATCAGAGCCGGGTAGTTGTGACGGGAGCTGTCGGGCCTGAAACGCCTAATGACACACTATCTGGCCCCTTTCCAGGAGACACTCGCTAAGGCTGTCCCGGAGCACGGTCTCCAGGCTTGCCCGCCCTCCCCCTACATCCTGCTGCTCTCCTCACCAACTGTCAGCCTTCTACTCATGCTCTGAAACTCTGGCTCCTGAGAGCCAGCACCACAGGCACCTGGAGACAGGGCGGTCGCAGGTCCCCAGGGCAGCAGGGATCAGCACATGAATGACTGAGAGCATCAGAGCCTCCTGCAGCCTCATCCCATCCACTGGTTTCAACCCCTGTCATCACCCATTTTCTCCCAGAGCTACAGACAGATGCTAAAATGGACTGGTGCTCTGTCGGGCTGCCCTGGGGACTGCGGGGAATGATTGGCAGTTCCCAGACAGGATCATCTGCAGCTCCTACCAGAGGAAAATGGGGGAAACCATCTTTCTCTTCACCACAGCTGCTGAGGAAAGCTCTCCTCGAGGAATCAGTTTCCATGACCCATTGGTGCTTCTTCCTCAGGTTCCCTCTTTCCCACGTCCCTTTCCTATGCTATGGGTCCTCCATGTTCTGATGGTTCCTTTGGACCCTGGGCCCTGCTTGGGAGAGGCCAGAGCACCAGCTGTGGCCCATGTGGAGACAGCCATGGCCAGGACCTTGCCCTGTGGCTCTACCCCAGGACTCAGAATCTCGGGGCGAGGAGGAACTTAGAAAACATGTAGTCCAGCCTCCTTACATCAGAGAGGGGGCAACTGAGGCACAGATAATGGGAGCTGCTTAGACAAACTACATATCCAGTTAGTGGCCAGGATCACACTGGATCAGATTCCATATCCCTTCCCTTGAGCATCAGGCTGGAGGCCCTTTCAATGCTTTTGGTTTGTTAAGAAATACTTTCGGTGAATATATTTGGGTTTGGTTCAGGTTTGAACAGCCTTCTTTTTTAGTTTGATTCCTGGCTAAATAAGCCACTAATCTGGGGGCTCAGCAAATACAAAATTATGATTATACTTTCTTTTCTGCCTTTCTGAGTACATGCTGGGTCTGGGGAGACATCCGTGTGCCCGAGGGAAGGCTAGGTGTGCAGCCAGGCTGCTAGATGAAAGAGGATTGCCTCCGTTCATTTATTTCCTCTCTAGCAAGCTGAGGGTCAGTCTTGGTGGGTTAGAATAGAATTTTCCTCAAGGGAGGTCTAGACAGAAGAGAGTCCAAAGTGGGACAGGCTTGGTCTTTCTGGGACCAATGAAGATAGAAGGGAAGGATGCTATAGTCTGAATGTGTCCCCCAAATCCACATGTTGAAACCTAACCCCCAAGGTGATGGTAGAAGGTGGGGCTTTGGGGGAGTGATTAGATCATGAGGGTAGAGCCCCTAGGAATGGGATCAGTGCCTTTATCAAAGAGACCCGAGAGCTCCCTTGCCCTTGGCGCCATGTGAGGATACCACGAGAGGTCTGTGACCCGGAAGAGGGCCCTCACCCGAGCACACCAGCACCCTGGCTTCTGACTTCTGGCCTCCAGAACCATGAGACATAAATTCCTGTGTGAACCACGCAGTCTGTTCATGTTGCAGCGGCCTGAATGGACTAAGTGGGGAGGGGACGTGATGGAGGGCAGTGGGGTGACGGGCAGTATAAGGGAGTGTGGACTCTGGGAGCCAGCGGCACGCCTCGGCACAGGACACATGCGGCCCTGAGGTGGAGCTTGGCCTTGCCGATGCTCCTCATCATGTGGGCAGATTCCCTACCCACCATGGGATGAGGCCAGATAAGGTACAGACAAAATAAAGAGGTAATGTTTTCTCTGACCATCCGAGTGGAGAAGTGTCTGAATTTTGTGATCTTGCTGTACGGACTTCATTTTAAGAAGAGACCCCGTTTTCTTCAGACCATTTACTCTCATCTGCTCTATGTCAGGATTACTTCCTGGGGCCATTAGCCCTCTCCCTGACTAGCCTGGCTATGGGGTGACTTGACTGCCCCCTAATTCTACTTCCCCAATTCCTTACCTCCTGGGACCTCTCTGAGATCAGGATGAAGCCATTGTTGTCGATGACGAAGCAGTCCAGGTTCTGGGGAGAAACCCAGGAGGAGGTCATGGCTGGGCCCTGACGCCTGTGTGGCCTGCCCGTCCCGGCGTTCGGGAGGGCCGGCCTGCGTGTCCAGTGCAGAGACACCTGACGTGGCCCACACTGCAGGGAAGGATGTGGTTGGGGGGCCTGTGGAAGAACTTACACTGTCCTGGCAGCTCTCTGGGCATGGCCCCTCTGCAGTGCCGCACTGCAAAGAAGAGGAGAAATTGTAAATTGTGTATACCTACGTATGTGCATCTGCACGGTGTTGTGTGTGTGTTATATTCGCATACAGATGTGGGGTTTACACTGTATGTGCTTGGTGTGTGTGTGTGGTACATGTGGTATGTGGTGTGTGTGTGTGTGTGTGTGTGTGGTATATGTGGTATGTGGTGTGTGTGTGGTATGTGTAGAGTGTATGTGTGCAGTGTGCATGTATGGTGTACACGTGTGGTGTGAGGCACGTGTGAAGCTGTGTTAGTGGGATCAGGGCAAGGAGAAGCGGGCCCTCGCTGGCGGGTTCAGCCTCGTCTGAGGGAGCCACGGCTGCTGCGGCCCATGTGTGAGGAGGGAGGTCAGCCCCACGGCACTGGAAGCCTCCCAGGGTGGCTCTGGAGACTCCTGGTCTTTGTGACCCCACCGGATGTGGAGGGTGCTGCTCGGTTATGGAGCTGGTGTCCCTTTCCCTCCCACCCCTTCCGTCTTCATTCTGTGGTTTCCTAAACCCTCTCAAAGTGAGGACACAGCAGCACACAGACAGGGCCATTGCCCAGAGGGACCGATTCTGGCCGGAGGAGCTTGAGGGGGGCAGCAAGGAGGCCCAGGAAGTGGGGAAGAGCGGGTTCAAGGGCTCTGGGCTCTGGGGAGGGGCAGCGGGAAAGGAAGGGGTGGAGTGAGAAGCACAGGATGGACAGCAGTCAAGGCCCCCGGGTCTTGGCTGGAGGGACTGAGGGGTGCGCTGCCTTCTGCCTGGTGGGGCCTGCCTTTTCCCCGGGTCTGAGCTGAGACAGAGCCCCTGGCGAGGAAGGCCAGGAGTCCACAGGCTGAGGCGTGGGGAACTGAGCCAGGCAAAGAAGGAAGGGATCTGGGACAGCAGATTGAGGGCCCAGGAGGTGGGTCGAGAGGCAGTGGGGGCAGCCCGAGGGAGTTGCCCTCCTCACCCCAAGGTGGCAGCCATTCCTTTGGCCTTGGCCTGGCACCTTCACACCCACCTGCCGGGTCGCTGCCCAGAATGTGCGTTGCAGGAACTCCAGCCTCATTTGGACGCCCACGGCTGCAAGGAAGTGGGGAGAGGGAGGGCAAGACCATGGCCGTGTGTTTGGGGAGTGGGGTAGTAGGAGGGAAGAGACAGTGAGAGAAAAAAATAGATCCAAGTCAGAGAAAGGAGGTGCATCCGCAGGAACTGAGGTGAGAGGTAGCACCGAGCTGAGTCAGATGGCAGCGTGCTCGAGAGCCGAGGCTCCTGGGGAGTGGGAGTGGGGAGAAAAGCAGACGGGCTGGTGGCTTCTGTCTCTCCGTAGCAGGCAACACCAGAAAATTCTCAAGAGAAAGATGAGGCCCAGGTTCTACAGAACAATGAGGACAACACTCTCCTCTCATCTTGGGGAAATCAAGGCAGGTGCACTGGGCACTTCATTCTCCCTTTTCCCACAGATGGAAAAACAGGCAGAGAGACTGAGCCATTTGCTCAAGGTCATCGGACCAAAAGTGGTACGCTGAGAGTGGAATTCAGGGCCCCTCATGGGGCTTTCTAGATTTCAGGCCCATTCCTGCTCAAGGTCTCCCCCACTTTGTAAGGCTCTTTCCTTGCTGAAAGGTATGATCCGGTTTACCCAGGTTTGCAGGTAGGTTCCAGAAAGCTAGAGATGCTACCAACTGGCAAATGCTACTGTTGATGATGCCACGTCCAAGGGCCACCCGTGCCTTTTTGGTTCCCAAATAGTCTCGGAGGATGAGAGCTGGAGCTCACATGCTAAGAGAAATCTGAGGTCAGAGAACATAACAAAAAGGCAGGTTATATTGAAAAGAAAAGGAATAAAAAAAACTAGGTCGACTTCCTACTGTCTGGAATAATAATATTGAAAATTCTGAGTGCCAGTCACCTTCACATCCATGAGCTTATTTCATCCACACAGCGGACCACTTCTATTCTTATTCAGACTTCACAGCTGAGGAAATGGAGGCTTGCAGAGGTGATGTGCTTGCCTAAGTCACCCAGCCCCGAAAGGCAGAACCAGGGCTCAGCTGGGTCTGGCCCTAGGGCTCTTAACTGTCTGTTCTCCAGGCAAGCACTCTCCCACCTGGGGCTGTGGTCCCCTCATCCGCACACTGTGCACGGATCTGGGCTCCTGGCTGTTATGCCATATTCATGAGACATTGTAGGCACTCCAGTGACCACTCATTGGAGAGATCCTCCATCATGGCCATTCTGACTTGCCAAAACTCAGGAATGGGCTCTTCTAAATGGGCTGGAGTTCTGGAATGGTACAGAGATACAGAATTGTATCCTTTTGGTTTTTCAATATGGAATGATCCTAAACAAATATTATGAAAAAAATAAATGAGACAAAGGAAGGGTCAAGGGGCCAGAGTCCTGTCCCTGGGGTTGCCAAAGCTGTGATCTTTGGATTTGTTTCTTCAGTTACAAAATGAGCCATGATTATACTTGCCCTAGGAAGGCAGAATGAGTATGATTGTTGAGGCTCAAATAGATAAAGAAGGAGACTATTATTCTACACTAGAGCCTTGGTTCTCAAACTTTGGCATGTATTAGAATCATCTGGAAGGTTTGTCCCTGTCCCCAGTCTCTCATTTAGTATGTCTGGGGTGAGGCCTGAGAATTTGCATTTCTTTAAAAAAATATTTTTAATGTTTATTTATTTCTGAGAGAGAGACACACGGAGTGTGAGCCGGGGAGGGTCAGAGAGAGAGGGAGATGCAGAATCCGAAGCAGGCTCCAGGTTCTAAGCTGTCAGCACAGAGCCCGATGTGGGGTTCGAACCCCCAAACTGTGAGATCATGACCTGAGCTGAAGGTGGCTGCCCAACCGACTGAGTCACCCAAGTGCCCTAAGAATTTGCATTTCTAAAGTGTTTCCAGATGATGTTGATGTTACCCGTCCAGAGACCATATTTTGGGAACTAAAAATGTAAAAATTGTAAAGCAATGCTGTTTGATTGAACTTTCTGTTCTAGACACTGTCTCATACAGTAGCCACTAGACACATGTGGCTATTGAGCCTTTGAAATGTGGCTGGTACGACCGAGAGCCTGAATTTTAGATTTTTAATTTAATTTTAATTAATTTAAATTTAAATAGCTACATGTGGCTGGTGGTCACCATATTGGACAATGCGATTCTAGAGCACACAGACAAAACCAAGGCCCTGAGAGGCCCCTTCCCTCCTTTGGAGTCTCATGGCGCTTCTGTGCCTGGAACTTTGGCTAGCCTTCTGGAACAGGTTCTATGATACGGGAACATTTGAGCTTTCTGTACACTTCTTTAGGCTGCAAGGTTCAATGGCCGAGAGGAAGGGTGGGAAGGGCCCAGGCACACCCACTTCTTGGTCATGACAGAGACACGAGACACACAGACACAGCACGTGGTCAAGTACATGAGGCCTGTGCTGAAGGGTCCAGCGCTGGTGACCATACCCTATCCTCCCTTCCATGCTTCTCTCTAAACTTGCAGGTGGCTCCTCACTTTCTCTCCCATTCTTCCTTTTAAATGATATTCATTTTAGACCATTTGTTTCATCTGTAGAAGAAAGCTGAGTACAAGAAGAGGAACCTTCTAAAAATTGCCAGAGAGGAGTCACACCAATGCTTAGAATGATCAGAACTTTGGGCTACTGACCGCTGTCCTTGGCTTCCATAGTCAAAGAGCTTTCAGACGATTCCTTAAGGGAGACTCTGCCTGCTCATGGAATCATGACATTCCTGAGCCAGAAGAAACTCTGTGACTCTAACAGAGTCTTGAGAGGGTGGGGGTTAGTTTTTCCCTAATGAAACTCGTTTTGAGGCTCTTGGCTAGAA
Organism: Hyaena hyaena; assembly: GCF_003009895.1. NCBI lineage: Eukaryota > Metazoa > Chordata > Mammalia > Carnivora > Hyaenidae > Hyaena > Hyaena hyaena. The sequence goes on along the minus strand of NW_024080741.1, from coordinate 654,981 downwards.
ATGGAAGGAGTGGGGAACAAAGCAGATTCTGTGTCCCTACGTTCCATCTCACAAATGGACCAGAAGCCACTCTAGGGCAAGCTCCAGGTCCTTTGTATCTGGGTGTCCTTTGCAGAACTGAAGACATTCCAACTGCTTACATCTCCACTTGGGTCACTAAGAGGCATTTCAAACATCCCATGTTCAAAACTGAACTCTGGCTTTTCCTCTCCAAAATGTGATCCTCCTTGAGACTTCTCCATTTGGGGCATATTCCACTTAATTGTTCTCATGTTCCCTTCTTCAATCCAAGTTCTTCAGCCCTTATTCCAAAACACTGTAAGTCTGTCTACGCCACCCTCTGCTGCTACTATCTTGGGCCAAACCAACATCCCTCACTTGGATTAACGTGCTAGACCCCTAAGCAGTCTCCCTGCCTCTCTGCCGTCCGTTCCCCAATAGCCATGACAGTGATCTTTCTGAATACCAAATCACATCACTCCCTTGCTTAAAACCTTCCAATGCCTTTCCACTGGTTTTGGAACAAAATCTAAACTCATCTGTAATATGGCTTCAAAGCCCCATAGGAGCCTGCCCTGCCACTCTCTCCGATTTCAATATGAATCATCTTCTCCCTCAAACGGCTGTGCATCAGCTATGTTTCCTTCCTGGAATGCTCTTCTCCTAGAACTTTACATGGCTGGCTCCTTCTCATCATCCGCTCTCAGCCCAAACATCACCTCCTAGAGAGGCTCTCTCTGACCTCTCCAGACAGAGCAGCCCATTCCTTCATCATCCACTCTATTTCATCACTTTTAGTTTCTCAGCAACAGGATTTATTTATTTTATTCTCATTTATTGTCTGTCTCACCTTATTAGCATGGGGGCTAATAGTAGGCAAGGGGGAGTGAGTTCTGATCCCTGGCACCTACTATAGTACTGTGGGGCTCCATAAATATTTTTTATTTTACTTTTGAGAGAGGGAGAGAGAGCGTGCAACAGTTGGGGAGAGACAGAAAGAGGGAGACACAGAATCCAAACAGCTCTAGGCTCTGAGTGGTCAGCACAGAGCCCAACACGGGGCTCGAACTCACAGAACCTCAAGATCATGACCTGAGCCAAAGTCAGAAGCATAACTGACAGCCATCCAGGTGCCCCTCCATAAACATTTTTTTAAAGTTTTTTAAAAATTTATTTATTCTTGAGAGAGAGAGAAAGAGAGAGAGCAGGGGAGGGGCAGAGAGAGGGACAGAGAAAGAATCCCAAGCAGGCTCTGCACTGTGAAATCATGACCTGTCTTGAAACCACGAGTCAGACGCTTAACTGACTGAGCCACCCAGGCTCCCTACCACAACTATTTTGTGACCTAACTAAGTAAATATTTGTGAATTCCATTGAGTCAGCCACTTGACTGGGAAGCAAATTCTACAAGATCTTGCCATCTCTTCCCTTACCTTTAGGGCTTAGGACTGAGCTGAGCTCCTTCCTCCCATATGAAGCTTGGCCCTCTTATGGATCTGGACTTGAGACCCTAGAGGTTTAGCTGTGCTGATTCCCCTGAAGGCTTAGGAGGGAGCCCCCTAAGAAATGGGGACTTCAGGTGAGACAAAAAGAGCTTCCTCATGGTAGGAACTGCTAGATCCTGACAGCAGGGGCTGGTAGAGAATGGGGGAGGTAGTGAAGAGCATGGGGGCATCTTCAACAACAAATCGTCTGTTCTGTCATTCTCATTTCAAATTCGGTTCAACTCTTGCCTTAGAACCCAAACTGTACTTTTCCACCCAAGACACTGTGAGAGCCCAGCCTTCTCTTCCTGGGAGAACTGCCAGGGTGGCCCTTGGGTCCCTGTTCTGCTTGCTCAGGTGGTCGGCTCTTATCAGAACCTTACTGGACCCCCATCTCAGGAGAGCACCAGGCTGGCCACCGCCACCCCCACCCCCCCCACCCCCAGTGCCTCCTCTAAGCCTGCTGTGTGCAGGAGATAATACCTCATGGTATTATGTTTGCAGACGGGCACAGAACTCGTGGTGAAGAGAAATCCAAGCAAAGGGATCTAGGGAATGTGCGGCACCAGCTTCTCTGGGCTGCTTCCCCCAGTGGGTTATTAAGAGACCTCCCCCTCTTGCTTGTGCATGATTGGTCCTTGTTTCAGAGGCAGCCGTTGGAGCGCATGTCCCACTACAACCTGACAGAGGCAGAGAAATGATGCCCTTTCCTCCTGCCTTTCCTCTCTCCCCGCCTCTACACAAAGATCTCTGCTTCTCCAGTACGATCTTGTGCCTTCCTCCAAGGCAGCTTTTCTTTAAGATCCCCTTGACTGTCAGACAACCTAACAAAGAGCCTCAATAAGGCCACAGGCAGCAGACGGCTTATCAAGATGTACCTCTCTGTTCCGGGTCCTGGCTGTCACCTCGATGCTGCTTTGTCATTACAGATGGCAAAACAACACAGCTGTGCGCACACATACACACGCACACACAGAGAGACATGCAGAGAGCCATTCTCCCAGCGAGTCGGCACCTCCACACTTTACCCTCTAGCTCTCCTAGTTACTTTGTCTTTTCCCCTTCTCTGCCCTGATAACTCGGCCTGGAGACTGTTGAATTGATCAAGAGCTGTGAGATTAGGAGGGGGCCTTCTTTTACCCTACAGGCTGGTTTGCCAGCAGATGCTCAAGGTCATAGAGTGCCAGTAACAGAAGGAGACCCAAGATCTCAATCATTCTCCCGCCTCATTGTACAGAGCAGAAAATCAAGGCCCAGGGCTGTCAGGTTCATTAACTAGCTATTAGCAGTTAATAGCTAGCAGCAGAGTCTAGACTCCAGGTCCCCTGATGCCTAGGCTTGGGCTCCTTCTTCCCTTCTTTTCCTCATTCAGCTGACAAGAAGGCACTGGGGTGTGGGAGAGGCAGAGTCCATTTTCTGGAACAGTTCACAGTGTACTAAAGAAGAGAAACCAGCCCACAGAAAGCTGGTGTATGCTTTCTGTGATATGAACCGCAAAGGTGCCCCAAAGAAAGGCCATAGATTGGAGAAGGTTAAGTCTGTGGACCAGCCAGGAAAACCTGGTAAAGGAGGTGACTTTCTGGCTCAGCTTTTAAGAAGAGTGAGCCTACCCGTGGGGAAGGAAGGTGTTTCCTACTCGGGGAAGGAGCTGGAGGAGTGGAGGTCTGTTTAGAGGTAGGTGGGTGCGTTTAGCCTGGAGGGTAGGATGTGTTTGACCTCTGTGTAGGTGAATTCCCAGGTAGAAGATGCCCTCTCTCCTCCTGGGACAGCAGTCTCAGCCCCCGCTTCCATGTAAAGCAGCCGAGCAGACAGAAAGGACAGTGTGGGAGGGTCTGTCAGAGGCATCCTGGCGGTTTCTCAACCTGACCCCCACCCCTGCTCCAGTCTGATGGTGCATTTCCCAAGGAACATAGGTAAAGTGGAAGAGAGACACCAGGATACCCCTGACATATATTGCCAACAAGCCATGCCATCTGCATGTCAGACCGATTTTAAGAGATGCAAGGAGAGGTCACTCAGGGGGTCTGTGCTCCAGGCTGGGACTCCTCCTTTGGCTTAGTCTCTGGCGTCCTTTGCCTTTGGATCAAACAATTGCCATCTCTTGGAATATCAATTTCCCCAACTTCTTTGTCCTGATTGGTTAGTAACGAGGCCTCTGAGTTCTTGAATACCAGTCTCTTCCCTTGTGCAAGCCTATCCCATCTAGATAAGAGCTGGGAGCCTAGAGAGAATGTAAGCCAGGTAGGGGCGGGGCTGCATTTACTCCAGGCACTCCAGGGCTCACTCCAGACAACCTGTCAACCAGCTCCAGGCCCCTTAGCTCCCAGCGTGCCAGCCCCCGCATGTTACTTCCCTAAATAGCCCTGGTCTGGGGTCTTTGAGCCTCAGTGACCTATGTATGACCATGTGACACTAGCTCTGTGTGGCTCAGGGCCCCTATTCTGGAGGAACGTTGGGGTAGATGGGCTGCCCTGTGCACTCCTCCAATGACCTTCTCTGGAATAAATCAGGCTTTGACCCGGGAAAGGGTCCGGTTTTTCCTTCTCCACAGGCAGGATGGAAGATATTGCCCTGCAGATCTCTGAGTAGGAGACAGACCCAGATTCCTTAAGGGCCTCTCTGCTGTCTGGGTCCTGCCCCTTTTTCTCCAAAGGGAAGGAGAGAGAGGGGAGAGGAGGGCGGCGGTCGGGGACAGGGAGAGCTTGGAGGAAGGAGCATGGGGAAGGAAGATGGAGAGAGCCTTCAACAGCTTTCCTCCTCTCGAGTTGGAAGCGGTTAATCCATGGGTGCTTTTTCCACCGAAATGTGAGCATTTCAAGGGTGAGCGCTGCCCTCTGGCCGCAAGCGCCAGAGTGTGTGTGTGCGCCTGTGCGCGCGCGCTTGTGTGTGCTACTGTCGCTGTCATCACAGATGTACCCCCAGCTGTCACTCCATTGCTCCGTCTCTTCGCTCGCGCGCACACACGCGCGCGCTCTCCTCCTCTCCCTTTCTTCCCCTTTCCTATCTGTCTCCCTCTGTCCCTCCCTCTTTCCTTCTCAGTTTGCTATTGACCCAGCAGCCCCTTCCCCCTGGCAGCAGCGGCAGGCATTCCTTCTCCCCCGTGCTGTGCGCTGCGTGCCAGGTCCCTGCGCCCGGCGGACTGGGCACTCAGTGCCCACCACGCTCCGCTTGGCAGTGCTGTCTGGATTTCTCCAGGAATCCCAGGAGGGGCTCACTGGACGGCTTAGAGCTACTTGATTTAAGGAGCTTGCGGTCAGGGTGAAGAAAGGTGAGTGCTGTCCGCTGGAGGGAAGGAATGAAGGACTGGTGGGGGTGCAGGGAACGGGCTGGGACACAGGGAGCGGGGCCCATCTTTGCCGGGTCTCCTGGCGCTGTACGGACAGCGGCTGTTGCCTCCGGCCGGGGAGGGATGGCTGGGGTTGGGGAAGTGCTCAGGACCGGACATCTGGGGGCCCAAAGATACAGGACCCAGGGGTCCTCTGACCTCACAGCGCTGGGGAGGTAAGCTGGGATTCTGCTGGGGAAGGAGAGAGGAGAGGAGGGCAGTGCCAGTGCCAGTGCCAGATGACAGGCCAGGGGCGGCATAGAAACCAGTCCCTGCAGCGCGGGGAGTGCCAGCCAAGAGCCCTGTGCCGTCTGCCTGCCCAGCTCCGTGCATACAGCCTGAGGAGCTTGGGTGCTATGGGAAAGGGATGCTCCTGGTGACCGGGCTGGTACAGAGGACAGGTTGGTGGGGGGATGGCAGACTGAAGGACTGTGCTGTCTGAGCTCTGGGAATAGACCAGGGGCGGCCTCTCCGCAGGATGCCCTCAGCACGGGATTGTCGGCCTTCAGGCAGCTGTCCTTGGACAAGGTGCGGAGGAGCCCTTCCCTAGGTGGACACAGGTCCACAGCGCTGTGGGGGAAGCCTCCCTGGTGGGGGCGTGGCTGGGAGTGGACCACAGAGAAAAGCCCTGCAGCTCTTCCTTGGTGAGCCTGAGGCCCTGCTCCCAACCGGGCAGGGGCCTAGGGGCAGGGGGTGGATCCAGGCTTGTGAAAAGCTACAAGCACGTCCCCTAGAGTGTCCCCCAACTGCACACTGGGTCCTCTATCTTTAACTGGGTCTGGAAGCCTTATGCCATGGTGGGAGTTGTGGACTCAGCTTAGGGGGAGCAGGTGGTATACAGCCAAGCCCTGTCTACCTGGTTTCCCAGCCCAGTAGGGCATTGGACACCCTGAGTTGCAGCAAGAAAGTGGCTCTTAGCAGCTCTGGGGCCGTGTTGACGATGCAGAGAGGGTGGTCTGACCAGGAGTCCCTACTGCTCAGCTCAGTTCCAGTGGCTGCTTTGTCTTTTTCCTGAGCTAAGCTTTTCAGAGTTGCTGGGGTTGATGGTGAGGGTGGCACCTGGCTGTCAGGGCGTATTGGGCATTGCCTTAGCATGACTCAGATTGACACCGGCAGCTTAGATAACTACATAGGCTGTGGGGGGGCTGAGCACGTGGAGGGGGCGGGGGAAGTCCAGCAGGAGGGAAACCCGAAGCAGCTTCCTGCTCTTCCCACCCCACCTCCCTGCTGCCACAATCTCCAGCACTGCCAAAAGAGGGAGCCCAGGAAAGCCAGCCTGGGGGTGGCAGAAGGAGGGAGGTTTCTTAAGCAACCGATCTGGTTTCTTTGGGGTTTGGCTGGAAGCTGTGTCTGGGGCCCGGATGAGCAAACCTTATTCCCATTTCCTAGGCACCAAAGCCCAGGGGCCCTATAGGGCTGCTTTTGGAAGAATGGGTATCATGGGGAGGAGGCAGGGGAGAGCCTTTATGTAATGTTGGGGTGCCTGGGGAGGAAGGAGTTGGAGCAGAGGCAGTCTCTCTTCTTGGGTTCTCCCTCCTATCCAGATCAAGCTTCTTCTGTCCCCCTCCCCACCCCAACTGCCTCCTCCCCTCCCCCCAAGGCCAGATCCATGACCTCGATGAACTTGCTTAGTTTGTTCACAATGGAGACTGGCTCAGGTGAGGAAAGCCTCAGGGGGCTTTTCTGTTCTGATTAGCAGAGAATCTTTTTGGGATCAGGAATATTCAACAAGGAAACCAGGATGTAGGAAGCCTGAGGGTGAGAATGGGGTATGCATTTTGAAATGAACCAGAAAGATTTGCCTGTTCCAAGTACAGATAGAGAGATTTAAAAAAATCTGCTTCCGTGCTGCCTGGGCAGTGTATGTTATGGGGGTGACAGGCAGGAAGAGACTGAGAATGTTTCCTGGAAGGGCCCAGATGGCCAGACTGGAGGCAGCAGATGCAGAGCCCAGCCCTGCACAGTCCCCACCAAATGGGGCTCAGCTCAGGCCGCCCTGCGGTCCAGGTACCACTCACCATCTTGGTGCTTCTCACCTGCCTGTGACCTTCACCTTTCTGCAGAGTGAAGTGGGTGCATAGGCAACCATGAAGGCCCTTTCTGCTTCTAAGTTCTGTGAGTCTGGGTTGCTGAGGGTGTGCAGAAGGCTTGTCCTCAACTAGGAACACTTGACCAAAGTGAGAGATACCAGTGGAGGTGAATGGCAGGGCCCGCATGATGTCCTAGGGGTCAGGAACCCTGGGTTGAGGTACAACAGGCATTAAGCGGTTGTGTGGTTTGGACACCTGAACTGGGGAGATGCACACGACAGATGGGTGTGGACACCAAGCTGCTGGTGGGTGTGTTGGAGGTTTCTAGCTGGGGTTTGAGGCAGTTCCACGTGGAGGATTATCTCTGTCTTAGGAGGAACTGAAGGGACAGAAGCACAGAGAGGCCATAGCTCTGTACCATCCTAACATGAGCATTCGGGTTTGGGGGTTCTGGCTGGCTGCTCACGCCCAGGGGGCTGAGGCGAGGTGCCCCACTGGGGAGGTGGCTCCCACTCCCAGTCTCCAAGGGAGGCTGCACCCACTCAGCTCGGCGGGAGCACGTGGAAACTTCTGGTCTTATTGCTGCCTCATGTTCTATCACTACCCTCCACCCCTGGCTTCCCTGGGGCTCCCAGACTACCCTTCTCCCCTCAGCACCCAACCTTCTGCCAGAAGGGTTTCTAGAAAGCCCTCTCCCCTTCCTTTCCCAAGATCTTGGCCACGTGGGGCTTCTCTCCACTGCATCTATGATGTTACTGGAAGGAGGGGCTGGGAGGGGGAGACCAGGCTTATGTCTGAGTCCAGGACCGCACAGAGCCTGTTTCTTCACCAGTAGGAGGGGCATCAGAACGCCTGCCTCCTCAGAGCCAGTGAGACGATGGGGGAGGGAATGCTGTGTAAACTGTGAAGTACTGTACACAGTACAGCAACACAGCAACACGTCTCCTTTTTCTGCCTTTTCCTTCTTATCCCGAACCTCTGTGTGTAAGCAAACTAGGAAGAGAACATCCCGAGAAGGCTGTAAAGGCAGCTGAGTTAGTAGCTTTGTCACCAGACTGCTTGGGCCCAAAGTCGTATTCGTTCTTCTGCGGCCTAACCAGAAGCAAGTTACTTAATTTCCTTTGCTTCAGTTTCCCCCATCTGCAAAATGGTGTTAATAATAATATGTCCTCAAAGAGTTGCTATGAGGACTAAGGACACTATACACAGTTGTTTGTGGCTATGACCATTTCTTCTCTCCATACAGAGGCTTTTTGAAGGGGGTGCTGATGTCCATATCCTCCCCACTCGGCCCAGGTCACTGCCACTCCTGAGATGGGGCCTGGCTTTCAGAGACTGACGGGCATGGCCCCCTGGGAGGTGCTGGGGCCTGCTGGGGGAGAAGCAATCTGGTCTTGTGCTTCTCAAACTTGAGTGTAGGATCTTGTTAAAATTCAGATTCAAATTGGACCAGCGTGGACCAGAGTGGGGCCCGAGATTCCACATCTAAGAAATGCCCAGGTAAGTCCCATGGGCCATGCCGAGTAGCAAAGGTTCTCAGGGCTTCTCCATCTGACTGCTTGTGGCTCCTCGGCCCCATCCTCCAATCCTGGTTGTCTCAGCAAAGCCTGGCAGAGGAGGCCAGGGTTCCCTGCTGGGGCCCAGCCCTTCTCTCTGGTGTCTCTGTCTCTGGGACTGGGACAGTGAGTCCTGTGACAATTAGGAGCAGGTCCAGCATCCAGAGCCAGGAGGCTGTGGGACTTGGAGATAGAAGATCTTTCTGGCAGGACCTCTCTGCTCTTGTCTGTCCCCCATTCTCCATCCTGAGTGGGACTTCCCTCTCAGACAGTGTAAATTTATTCCAGCAGCTGGCCAGCGCCTGCTACAGCAGCTGCTCTCCTAATGTAGGTCACCCCCTTTCCTGATGAGGCTAGATACTTCTGGGGGTGCGAAGGGGTCCTTTGGTTGGAGGTGTGCTTGTGGGCAAAGGGCCAAAGAGCCAGGAAGGGCTGGGTTCTAGCCCCAAATCTCCCTAAAGGTCACTTCTATGATGCCCACAGGGGCAGGGCCAGCACCCTAGGGAGCACGGGTACAGCCCCCATCCCCCACCCACAGGCCTGGGGGACTTTGTTTTCATCACATTTCTCCAGAGATACCGGGGTCAACAGTGCCCTGCTACCTTGGAAGATGACGCCTGTGCATCTGCCTTGTGGCAACTTGCCTGACTTGCTTCGTACGGGTGACATCATCCAAGTCTGGGGAAGGGGCATCAGGACCTGCTCAAGGCCACTGTCTCCACTGATGGGTGCTTGCTGGTCAACCCCTAGGCTCACCACAGGGGTGACACTGAGGTCAGGGAGGGGTGAGTAGGGTGGAAAAGGAGAGCCTGCTTGAAAGAGGGGAAGAGACTCAGGTGGACATAGCTCCTGGGCTTGGGAGAGAGGGATTCTCTGCCACCTATCTCCTTGCCGGAAGCTGGAAAGAGCAGAGTGGAGGCCTGGATTGGGTCTCCAGCACCCTTGTGGGTCTGGGTATAGAAGAATTCCCAGGACAAAGGTTGCCCTTCAGGGCTTTCCTTAGACCTCACTTCTAGGCTGGAGGTGCCCCTGTACATTTGTCTGCTAGGGGCTTCTGGGACCCACCAGGCATCTCTCTGTGCTGAGTGTTGGCATCTGAAGAGGAGTGCTGGAGGGCTGCCGCAGGGCATGTGTGTGTGCACGCGTGCGTGTGTGCGTGTGTGTGAGCATGTGCCTAACTGCACAGCTCTCTGTGGGTGTGTGTTTGCACCATGTGCTATGTTGGAAGCTCCATGCACGTGTCTGGGAGCCTATGTGCACCTTGCCCTGTGCACACATACGTGTCTTCCCATAAGGACCATTGCTGGGTGACAGTCGCCAGGGAGTGGATGAGCAGCCAGGGTCAGAAGCCCATGACCTATCTCTGACCTAGGGTCAGAGCAAGTTGGTCCTCATCTTTGTGCCTTGGATGACCACCAAGCTGCCTACTATTGTATGGGTGCTGTGAGCCCTGGATGTAAGGGCACTTGCTGGAGTAAGAGCTCATTCTAGGGTCAGGGCCTGAGGGACACAGAGAGGATGGACACTGGTGTCTGCGGTGGAGGTCTGTGAAGGCTGTGTGTGGGGGGTGTCTGGCCATGAGCATCATGTGATGGGCCATCTGCTCAGGAATAGAGAAGTAGACCCATGCGTGAGGTTGATGGGACCAGGAAGGAGGAGTTACATAGAGCTGCTGCAAGTTGCTGTCCCCTCCCCACAGAGGAACGGAACTGGTGTTTCCTCACATCTATCATGGGCTCAAGTCCAAGCTGGGCGCATTCGCCTGAATTCTCTCCTAAGGTAATGTATGCTAAATATAGTAAATGTTAACTTTCCTCTGTTAATTAAATGGATCCACATAGAGATTCCACCCATGAAGTATTACAGTCATCACTTTTAGAGATAAGATAACTGGAGCTCAGAGAGTGTACGGGTTTGTTTAAGGTTGCACAGCTAAGGAGTGGTGGACCACAAGGAAACTTGGAGCCTTGCCTGCCTGGGCTTCTGAACCAGGAGCCTGTGGGGGCCTGGCCCTGAGAAAACAGCTGGAGAAGACACCTGAGCTGCTATAAGCTTCTTCACATTTCAGCCCAAGGCCTGGCTATCCATCCAAGAGTCAGTGTGGGGACCCTGGCTGTTCCCCATGCTCCATGTTGGAGGCCAGTTGTTGTGATGGTCTCTGCCAGCCTCTGGGAGGCCTGTACAACCTGGAGCACTCCCCGGTGGAGGAGTGGGGGGAAGGCAAAGCCAAGACCCCCACACACCAGGCTGCCCTTGCTGGGAGCACGGCTGAAGGTTCCGCGGGGGGTGCTGTGTTGTATGTGGGTTTTGCCACCAGAGGAAGCTGGATTCAAGAGTGGGGGCTGGGGAGGCAGTGAGAGACACTAGGAGCTGCAGCAGGACCCAAAATGCCTGAGGGAAACCCACTTCACTGGATGCAGAGACCTCAGAGCTGAACGGGTTAGCTTCCCAGCAGCCCCTTCCATCTCCTCAGCTGCCTGCTTAACTTTGCCCCTGGCTCTGGGGGGAGGGAGGCAGAAGAAGGGGGTGAAGAGAGGGGAGGTTGCAGCAGGCAACCAGAGGAGCCAGCCAGAAGCAGTGGGCTGAGAGAACTCTGCCCTTTGGGAGCAGGAGGTGCTGGGCTGTGGGCGGGGTCTTCCCTGTCCTCCCTGTCCCCTTCCCCACTTTGTCTCAGCCTGCTGCAGGGGCAGCCACCACAGTCCCCTCTCCCATCCCTCTGCTGGGGCTGGGAGAGTGGAGGCTCTGGCCTCCGTGTGAGGGCCTTAGCCATATCTGGAAGGAAATGAGGACCAGAGGAGGGCCCGTGTCCCTCTTAACTAGTCATAGGGTTGGGGCAGGGTGGGTCCTGAGACCCTAGACAATGTGAGTACCCCTCTTTCGTCATCTGAAGAGAAACCTGCCTTCCTGCAGCCCCAGGGCGGCTCCAGCCCTCCCTCTGCTCCGAAATCTCCTCCTCTCCTTCCTGCCTCTGTCTCCTGCATAGACAGCTGCTGCAGCATGAACTCCCTGAGCTGATGAGTCTTATTATAGCCCAGCGGGCGGAAGACAGAGCACCACACCTCACCTCCCAGGCGAAGGTGGAAGGGAAGCAGGAGGCCATCGGGCGGCAAGAGCGGGGCCTGGGCCTCACACCTGACCCAGCAGCAGACTGCCTCTTCGGGGGCCATGGTAAGAGCAGCGCTGGGACGGGCCATGGTGTCAGTATGGCCTCACTCTGCTTACCTGGTAGACAGACACCTCAGTTTCCACGCATGTGACATGAGGGAAAGCCCACAAAGGAGGCCATATCATTCCAGAAACATTTTCGAGATCAACAGACAAGAGAGACAAGAAGAGAGACCGGGGGGGGGCGGGGGGGGGAGACACTGGAGAGGCCACTGCTGGCGATTCCTGAGTCCCACACACAGAGCCCAACGCTGTGCCACAGGCCAGAGCCTGCCCGCCTTGCCTCCCCAGTAGCCCAGGGAGGTAGAAGGATTCCTGGCTTCTCTGCCCCTCGTTCCTCTCCCCACACCTCCCCCCACCACAGGGAAACAGCTGAGCTGAGAAGAACAGGAGAGGGAATGGCAAGGAGTGTAAAGAGACACCGGGCCCTCTTCCTAACCTCTGGGCTAGAACGGGGCCTCGAGTGCCTGCTCAGCACTTTCTCTCTCTCTCTCTCTCTCTCTCTCTCTCTCAGGACTGACAGGTAGCACGCACTGAAGGGCTCCTCTCTCCCCAGGGGTGCAGGGACTTGAGAGCTGTGGCATTCACCATGCTGGCCCGGGGCAGTGGCCCCGAGCAGAGGACCAGGCTTGCCCTGCCGTGGAGGCAGATTTCCTGTGAGTACGGTGGGGTGGGCAGGAGGCAAGGATGCATGCCAGGCTGCGGGGGGCTCTGGGAGGCCAGAGGTTTCCTTCTACAATCTTGCCCATGCTACTGGCATCTGCGGCAGCCAAAGGAAGAGTCACTGCTGATAGCTTTAGTGGTTAACCTGGGAGCTGGAGGCCATGTCAGGTGGATCTGTCTCCCCGGGTGGGTCTGTTTCTGTGCCCAGAAGTCCACCCCTGCCCCCAGCAGTCCGGTTTGGGATAGTCCTGTTGTTCTAATGGCGAGTCTCGCTCTTGTCTTCCATTGGCTGGGTGAACCTGGAGACTTCTCTTCTGCCTCAAACTTCCCAGCTCTGAAATGGAGGGACCTAGAGAATTCTTAGGTTGTGGGGTTGGAAGGACCTTAGGGGTTGGGTCCCACCCCCTCCTTCTGCATCTGAGGAGACTGAGGCCTCCATTTCTTATAAGAAAGCCTTGAAGTTGTCAGGTTGAAAGCCCTGAGAATTCTCTTCATATGAGGGAGAGGGCCGAGGTCCGTGAGGACCGGTTTGCCCATGGCTGCATGGCTAAGAGGTAAGACATGGTCCTAAAGGACATTATTCTGCCCGACTTCTCCCCTTGTCAGTTCAGCCCTGTGATGCAGCTGCCCCACGACATAAACAGCCTGAATTATTCACCATGTGAGAGTCACTGATCCCTGATCCACTCAGATCCCCTTTCAACCTCATTCTGGAATCATTCAACACCTTGCAATACAGGATTATGTTTTCTGGTCACCAGAGCTTTCATGTCACCCTGAATTTCTCAGGGGTGGGGAGAATAATGGCTTCTGATTATGTTGATCCTTTAGAGAAGGAAGCTCAATGGATTGAATTTTTTCCTGTGGAAGGTGAAGTCTGAAGAACGTTGATTTTCAAATGGCATGGTGGAGGTCGTGTGGGGCAGGCTGACCTGGCAGCAGATGGGCTCCGTGGGGTCAGAGGATGAAAGGTAGCAGCAGGTGACCCCATGTGGCCAGGAAGGGTCACCAGTTGGCTCCCATGGCCACGACTGTGCTCATTTCCCCTTGAGAATGAGGAGGCTCAGGTGTCAGCCTTGCAGTCTGCTTCTCAGCTGTCAGTGACCCAGCAGGCAGGTGTATGTAGGGGGGACAGTCCCCTACTGTTTCTTCAAGCTCTGCTCTTGGGGACAACAAACATCTACCATACACAAACTCATTCAGACACTCAAGTTGGGGTGGCTGCTGCCTGTCTGGGTAGGGCCACCTGGGCCATGAAGTTCTGAACTTCTCTATCACTTCCCTGGCTAGGGTCTTTCCTCTGGGCTTCTCTTTCCAAAAGAAAATGGCCACACTACTGCTTCCTTCCTTTCTGCACTCTCACCCCCAACTTGGAGCTGCACTAGGCTAAGACATGCCATGCATGGGAGAGAAAGAGCACAAAAGGGTACTTCCCACCCCTGGCCCCCTACAACCTCCCACGTGCTGTCAGATCTGGATGAATCCCACATCCAAGATGGGGCCAGTAATTTGCCAGACCGGGTGCTGCCTTGGTAAAGTTGAACTATTTTGAGCTCATCCCTTTTCTCTTTCACAGTGAGCAAACGTCTCTGATACTCAGGAAGACAGAGGAAGGAGAGTTTTGCAATTACTCTGAGAAAGGGCTGATGGACAATAGAATGAACTGCTCTGTTGTGATTGCTCTTTGAGGGCCCCCCAGCCCTTTCCCAGAGTAGGCTCTGAGCTTGCTTACTCAGAGGAGTCCTGGGAAAAACATGGGACCACAAATGGAATGCTGTTAATGGGTCCATGCTGCAGTCTTTAGGAACAGGAACCCAGCCTAAGTGCATGGCTGGTTTTAGAATGAGAATAAATGGGAAAATTCTGGACCTATGGTGTGCAGTGGTTTGTGCCCAAGTCTTCTTCAGCATGGAGGTGGAATTGTGCATCTTATCCTTATAATTTCCACAGTGGTCTCTAGTGGGACCCTAGATGGGCTTGGGCTCCTGGTCTTCATGCTTCTGTGCATGGTACGTCTTAGCCTAGTGCAGTTCCAAGTTGGGAGTGGGGATGCAGAAGAGAAGGAAGCAGTAGTGTGGGCATTTTCTTTTGGAAAGAGAATCCTTCTCTGTGATATTGAGAGAGGAGCAAGTGAGTAGGCTTCTTTGACTACTAGATCCTTTATTTTGTCAACATCTATGGTGTCAGTGGGACCTAAGTTCCCAAGAAGATCAACCATTGGAGAACCTGCAAGCTGGGACATCTTTGTGGAACAGCATTGTTTGTCTGCTGGACTCAAGTCTGCTAGTCTGCAGGATTGTACTCCACTAAAGGAATTCCTTTGCCAGTTATGCAGGGAGGCAAGGAGCCCTGTTGACCTTGTGTGATGTCCAATAATATAGACCTGCTTCATGCTTGTTGATTATCTTTTTATGTGGTCAGTAAAGGTTTGTGCATTGACTTTAGCTTGGGCCAAAGCAGATAAAGTCAAGAGGCCATTATGATACAAATTCGAAAGGAGGGCATAGAAGCAGGAGGTGGTAACCCCCCAGCCTGTTGCTTTCTTTCCACTTCTCTGTTCCCCTCCCCTCCAGGGATCACCTGCTGGATCACCCTGTATGCTGTGGAGGCCCTCCCCTCCTGCCCCTACTCCTGTAAGTGTGACAGCCGCAGCCTGGAGGTGGACTGTAGTGGCTTAGGCCTCACCATGGTGCCCCCGGACTTGCCCGCTGCCACTCGAACCCTCTTACTCTTGAACAATAAGCTGAGTGCCCTGCCTAGCTGGGCATTCGCCAATCTGTCCAGCCTACAGCGGCTGGACCTGTCCAACAACTTCCTGGACCAGCTGCCCCGTTCCATTTTCGGGGACCTGACCAATCTTACAGAGCTGCAGCTCCGCAATAACAGCATCAGGACCCTGGACAGGGACCTGCTGCAGCACTCGCCTCTGCTCCGCCACCTGGACCTGTCCATCAACGGACTGGCCCAGCTGCCCCCTGGCCTTTTTGATGGACTCCCAGCTCTGCGCTCCCTATCACTTCGCTCCAACCGTCTGCAGAACCTGGACCGGCTGACGTTCGAACCCCTTGCAAGCCTGCAGCTGCTGCAGGTTGGGGACAACCCCTGGGAATGCGACTGTAATCTTCGTGATTTCAAGCACTGGATGGAGTGGTTCTCCTACCGAGGTGAGCATAGCTAGTCCTGCCAGCGCCAGCCCCTGGCCCAGCACACTTCCTGGAGGCTGGGTGCTGACTCAGGGCTGGGGTCTAGGGAGAAGGGGGTGGCCCTATCTCTCCACCAGCGGGGCTGGAAGAGTCTCAGCCTCAGCAGGGCAAAGAGGCCAGTACTGCTTTCTTTCCCTCCTGGTCTACTGCTGTGCTTTCTTCCCTGCGTGCGCCTCCCAGCTCCCAGCCTCCTTCCTGTTCTTTTTCTTTCAGACTGACTCATTGTAACTTGATCTCACTTCTGTAGGTTTCATGAGGCAACTTAAAGACTCAGTATAATTTTTCTCTGCATCCCACCAGGTATGCCTCTGGGCTTCCCTGGCATGGTAGGAGGAAGAAAAACCATGCTTGCTCTTCTGAATAATACAATAATTTCTTAAATATCCACAGTTTCAGGAGGGTGGAATATAATTTAAATCCACAGATAAAACCAAATTTTCATTTTGATGATGACCTCAACTCTCTCAAGAAATTTTATATTCAAAGCTTTTAATAAGCCAACTGTCTTTAGTTTTTTGTTTAGTGTTTATTTATTTTTGAGAGAGAGACACACACACAGAGTGTGAGTGGGGGAGGGGCAGAGGCAGAAGGAGACACCGACTCTGAAGCAGGCTCCAGGCTCTGAGCTGTTAGCAAAGAACCCAATGTGGGTCTCAACTCAACTGTGAGATCATGACCTGAGCCAAAGTCAGACACTCAGCTGACTGAGCCACCCAGGTGCCCCCAGCTGTCTTTAGTTTTACTCTTTTCCTTCCCCCTTTTGTTAACCTGGGCAAGTTCTAGAATGACTATAAAATGGAATGGAAAAGGAGGGCAAAGAAGTGAGCATAATGGTTAAAAGTGCCAGATCTGGGTGTAATATGTGGCCCTGTCACTTACTAGCTGTGTGATCCTAAGAAATGTCTCTGTGGTAGTGTTCACATCTGTAAAATGGGGCAAATAACAACTATCTCATAGACTCATTATGAGGATTAAATAATAATGCACAAAAAGTGTCTTGAAAAGTACTTAGCCTAAAGTAAGTCCTCCACAAAACTTCTTCATTTATTTGTTCATTTGTTAGTAGTAGCCATAATATTAAGTGGACTTAATAAGACACAATTTGGTGCCCAGCACAAAGTAGATGCTCCATGAATATTTGCTGAACGAGTGAATCAATGTGAAGAGTGTTAATGCTTTTCCTCAGTCTCACTCCTTTTGTTCCATATCCAGCCACCATTTCAATTATTTGGGTGGTATTGTCATGTGTTAGTTATTCAAAAATTTTTACAAACCGTAAAGTGCCATAAAATGTTAGTCACTATGACAATTTCTCCCATTTTTGTGAGTTGAGAAATAATAATGTAGTTTCCACTTTATAAGTATCTTTGCATGTACGTTATCTATTTTAATCCCTATAGCAGTTAACTGAGTTAGCCATTCTTATTTTATGGCCAAGAAAACCAAAAATCAAATACAATTAAATAAATTAAATAATTTGTGCAAGATGACATAGCCAGGATTCAACCTCAGGTCTTGGAGCAAGAAGGTGAGGTTGTCCCCATCTCAGCACCCAGCTCCTGCCTATACAAAGGCCCTTGGACACATTTTGCTGGATGTAAGACCTGCCATAGGTCACCCAGGCAGTCAGTGGCATAGGAGAACTAGAGACCAGGTGTCTTTAGACCCATGTGTTATCCCGAGGGAACATCCTTGTCCTTTCATATAGTCAACAGGAACTGAATTCTCAGCACAAAATGGCATGGAATGGGAATGTATATTTTTGGAAATTTTCAATAGTACAGTTGTTTTCAACTTTGCATTTCTTTAAAAAAAATTCCTGGGGTGTTTTCATCAGCATCCCAGGAAAAGCATATCTGTTTTATGAAGAGGCTTGCAGCAGCTGTGCTGGGAGATGGAACTGGGAGTTATGGACTAGCAGGAGCACACTCATCAGGAGTTATTTGGAAGGGGGTGTCTCTTGCCTGCATCTAGATTTCACTGGAAGTGGATAGAGGGCCAAAATCTGACTTTGGCATCCTAGGGGATTCTCCTCAGCTTCTCACCCCACCCATGTTCTTCATCTATATGCCTTCATGACTTCACTATCATGTGGCTATCACCATTGTCATGATGAGCCCATGCACATATTGCTGCCCACACCCCCTCATCAGCACTGCTCCCTCTCCTTTGCCCTCATGGGTCTTCAGGATTTCCTTCCAAGATGCTGCTTCACTCAGAGATGCTGTGGTTGGGGTGCTGATGGGCTCCTGTGTTGCTCTTAAAGAGGAAAAGGAAAACATTATCACCGGACCTTTCTCCTCCAAAGAGATGGTCTTGGGCAACCAAAAGTTTCTGCGTGGAAGCAGGGTGGCTGTGACAGTGGCTTTGACTTGTCCTTTTGTGAGAGGGAGGAGCTCTGGAGTAATAAGATACTGTGGAGAATAGTGCTCTTGGTTTACAGATAGGCAGTGAACAGGCAGATTCAGGGGCAAGGAGAAGAGAAGAATTGTCGCCTGGGCAGGCCTTTTGACTCTATCTTTGCATTGCCAACTCTTCCCTGAGCACCTCCATGTATTAGCATTGCCTTACTCTTGTGGGTCAGTCTGACACTGGAGGGGACAAGCTTGACTGAAATGGTTGTGTGTTGCTCTAAAATGGAAATAATGGCAATATCCATTTCATACAGCTTCTGTGCAGATGAAATGACATGATATATGTACCTTGCCTATCATGGTCCTTGGCTTAATAAATGCTAGTTTTTCTTCTCCCTTCCCTTGCCATTGATGTGATTCCAGGACTGACTGCATTCCTGATAGAAACTAGACCTCCCGGGCCTTCTGTTTGGGGGACTTGGGGATGGGGAGAGGGAGTCCAGGTTCTGAATGTCTGCTCAGCCCCTCCTTGTTTTCTCCCTGGATGCAGGGGGGCGCCTGGACCAGCTTTCCTGCACCCTACCCAAGGAGCTGAGGGGGAAGGACATGCGTGTGGTCCCTATGGAGATGTTCAACTACTGCTCCCAGCTGGAGGATGAGAATAGCTCAGCCGGGCTGGATATTCCTGGGCCACCCTGCACCAAGGCCAGCCCTGAACCTGCTAAACCTAAGCCAGGGGCCGAGCCTGAGCCAGAGCCCAGCACAGCCTGCCCCCAGAAGCAGAGGTATCGGCCGGTGAGCGTGAGGCGGGCCATCGGCACAGTGATCATCGCGGGGGTTGTCTGTGGCATTGTCTGCATCATGATGGTGGTGGCTGCTGCCTATGGCTGCATCTATGCCTCCCTTATGGCCAAGTACCACCGGGAGCTCAAGAAGAGGCAGCCCCTAATGGGGGACCCGGAGGGTGAGCATGAAGACCAGAAGCAGATCTCTTCTGTGGCGTGAGAGCCCAGCCCCACTTGGCCTAGGTAGGAAGGGCAGGGAGAGCATGCTGGGGATTGCTTCAGTAAGGGCTGGCCCTTCCCTCTACCACAGTCCCCTCCTCCATTCTCCTCCCCTGCCCTCCAGCAAACAAGCTACAGTGCGGTTGTCTCCACGAACTTCCAAGTCTCTGCAGAAGCCACCCTTGTGCTAAAGGCTCCTGCTCATGCTCCATTCTGAGCCATCAAGTCTCTGTAACACGTGAGAGATCTCCCTAAGCTTTTGGCCAATAGGGAAGAAAGGATATGTGTACAAGTGGAGGCTTCTGGACTCTGTTCTCCTGTTGCCCTTCCTGCCCTGGCTGTAGTCACAGTTGGGTGACTCTCCCTACCTCCTGCTCATAGCACCTCATCTGTATTTAAGGGTGGGTTGGAAGTGATACGGGGGCCAAGGGCCAACTTCTGTGACCCTCTTCTAAGCCAGGAATATATTCTCAGCTGCCCTTAGTGTCAGAGTTGGGTCCAGCTTTCAACTGCTAGTACTAATGTACAATCACACCAGCCATGGCATCTGGACCCAGCACTAAGAAACATGATTATAACACACCCCCTCTGCTGAAGCCATTATGTTCCTCTATCTGCTACAGGCCACACCAACTGCACTGCTCCTGGAATTCACTTATCCGCTCTCACACACACTCAGCATCACCAGCGCAATTACATCAATTGGAAACTTCTCTCTCTTTCTCGGTCTCTGTCTTGTCTGCTTGTCTGTCTACCTGTCTCTCTTTCTCTCTCTATCTCACACACACAGAATCACATGGACACAGAGGTCATGAGAACCTGGGGAGTAGAGACATGTTTCCCCCTTGGGTCTCTAGCCCTCAGGCTACAGAACCTTGTGCTTGCTCACCACAATCTTCTCAAGTCAACAGGGGGGAGAAGCACACACCGACAACACAAGGCTTCCTTTGAGATCCTCTGAAGTGGGCCAAAGTGGTGCTGCTGGATGAGACTGCCTGTCACCATGGTAACCCTCTCACACCTCTCCTGCTGGGTTTTCCAGGGACACCAGCCCAGAGGCCTTGAAGCTACAGCATGTGTGGATGGCAGCCTCCTGGGAGCCCAGGCACATACGCCACTGGGTGTTTCTTCAGCGCTAAGGACATCATCACTGCCAGGCCCCGTGGGGACACCCACCAGTTCCACTCCTATAGCCTGCAGCCCAAGAACCATTGCCCTGTACCCCTCACCCCTCCATCTTCAGCAGCTCCAGCCCTGGGACCTTGGGGCGGGGATTGGGTCATGATTGGTGGCATCTTGGGAAAGCAGGTGGTCCTCGCCAAAGCTCACTGCCTGCCAGCATATTCCAAGCAGACCCCAGGGGCAGAGAGAAGGCTGTCACATTCTGCTTAGAGGCCTCAGTTGTGGGGCTCCTTTCCCAGGGTTTTATGTGCTCAGAAAGGCTTTCTGGAGGTTTTAATTGCACCCGAACTGGGTTCCAAACCAGAGCATGGGCCAGTGGGCCTGTTTGTGACTTGTAGCCTACACCAAAGGGGCCGCAGGTGAGAAGATGGCTGTTTGGGGCTTGGGAGGTCATTAGTCCTCTCTTGTAGGTCTGTCCCTTCCCATGAGTCTGATCTCAGATGAGTACTAGGTCTCCCTCTGCTGGACACAAGTTTTCCCAAGGCTTCCGGAGGGTCAGGAGGCATCAGGCTGGTTTCTGGCTCCAAGACGGTAGTCTTGGTGGTGGCCTGGGAAGAGGCCGCTGGAACACTGAGGTCAAGGGTCTGAAGAGGAACAGGGCAGGACATGGAAGGCCCACCTTGCCTTGCACCCCTCGATTCTTCCACCTCATAGGGGACCATGGTGGGTGAAGGGGGTGGTGGGGGAAGGCAGGGAATGCCTTCAATTAGGCCTTTCTCCAGCACAGGCTGCTTAGCAGGCTGCTAAACATGTCTCCTGAGGCTGGGGGCATAGTCTTCCTTCTTTCCAGCTGATACCAGATCTAGGCATTTTCTAAGGGAAAAAGAGGGGAGGGGTGGGCGTTGTCAATGGTGGTATCTTCAGCCAGAGACAGAAGATTTTTAAAGGCAAAATTATATTTCTGGTTTGTTGTTTCAGAAGAACAATAAAGACTGTATTTTCCTATGTATCTCCTGGTTTCCTTGGGTGGGGAGGGCATGTGGGTGCTGGGAGAGTGGCTTCCTGCCCCCTGACCTCCCCAGGAAGCTGCAAAAATTGCTGCAGGATGTCACCCCGATGTCCAGACCTCCATAAGACACACAGGAAACTCGCCCGAGGCCTTGCCTTGGGGCACTGTTAGGAGAGATGTGGAGGGCTGAGCCCTGGGTTAGAACGGGTTCTGTAGCTGAGTGCAGCATGTCACCCATGTGCTGGCCTGACAGTACGGATATGTGAGCCTCAGGTTGGTGCTCCATGTAGCACTGGAGAGTGAAGGTCAGCTGGAGACCTGTCACTGCTCGAAGCCCTTTGTGTGCTCATCCACCGTGGCAGTCAAGGACAGATGAGTGGATGAGGTAGGAAAGAATGCATTTGCCCAGAGGACACCACTGTGTGATGGGAGGTGGGGGGAGCTTTCTCCAAGAGCTGTTGGTTAAGTTTTATCAGCTTTGGTGAGATTGGGGGGCAGGGGGTTGCTAACATGAAGGAGGAATCCCTTTTAAGCTATTATCCTCTTACACCTTCAAGACTGACTTTAGGGACAGGCAGATGACACTCTGAGCTTTCAAATATGATCCTCCATAGGATTCAGCAGGTGCAGCAGTGGCGGTGGGTGGGGGGTACTCAGAATTATGAACTGGAGGGCTGGGGCTGGGGAGACCAGGAGAGGAGATAAGTCAGAGGGCCAGATCTCTGGGGTTGTTCATTCATCCTAAGCTGGAGTGACTCACCTCCAGGCCTGGACTGGCCTCTGGCTGATTGAGTCTGGGTTATATGGTTCATTAGTCATCAGAAACCAAGAAAGAATTTTCTCCTTTCTAGGAGCGTTTCTTTGGATGATATCCCAGCAAGCCAGGAGCAAGCCCTAGGGAGAAGTGAGCTATCCAGGTCCCCTTCCTGGCACTCAGCTGGACTCCCACAGAGCTGGGCTGTTTGCCTTTCAGAGGTGGTGACAGCTGTGGGGTGCTGCCCTCCTGAAGCCCTAACAGGTATAGCAGACCTGAGAGACAGTCTTCCCCAAGCCCTGATGCAGAAGCAGAGGCCAAGGTCCCTCACTAGCCTGGCACAGGTCTGGAGAATGCACAGGTGTGTCATGCACATCACTGCTGTGCGTGTGCACACACGGGTCTGACGGCTAGGCCCATTTGCACATAGGCAGAGGGAGGGGAGGAGCCCTCATGCAGCTCCAGAAAGCAGGCTTGCTGCTAAAGGCCTCTGGACAGGGACACATGTGTACTACAGGACACGTGCTAGAGAAACACACTTGCAGTTTATGGTGCCACCATCGTTATGCTAGGCAATATTCCCCAAGTAGGTCTGGAGGGCCTGGGAAATTGAAACTGGATCCTGGTCAAAAAGATTCCCTAGAAATTCTGCATAAATAGTTGATAAGTCACCTGCTTAGAGATCAAAATGATCCCTCTTCATTCATCTGCCCTTCTGTGTGAACCCATGGCATTATGCATACATCTGGCATGTAGCTGGTCCCTGTAGCTGATCCAAGTACCTGTCTCCTACCTTCTCCCTTTGCTCAGTGCACAAAATCACACATGCAGCCCACCTGGCAGCCACCATGCTCACTCAGTCTTGGAGCTCACAAGCACACGGTGTCACTGGTTTCCAAGGGATGAAACTGTCAGGACTGAAAACAAGCTGCCGACCCTGCTTTCAACTATCAGCCTCCTCTGGCCCCAATATCAGGGAGGATGAGCCATTTGCCAGGGAGGGAAAATTGCAAAAGAAAACCCTTCCCAAAAAGTTGAAGTATAAGGTCTCTAGCACTTCATTCTTTTCCTATCACGTCCGTGCACCCCAGAGTGTCAGAGCCATTGTCTACAGTGAGTTAAACCGGAGGCACCAGGACACGGTTTCTATGGCAACCCCTGGAGGCTCTGATTCAGCTCAGACTTAAAAATGATATCAAATGATTGGAGAGTGCAGGAGAACCCAGCCAGCAGCCTGACCCCTGTCCCCTCTGGTTCCTAGACTCTCAAGTCTAGCAGGAACTAGAAGGTCCACATCACAGAGGGAGGAGGACAGGCACAGATTTCAGCTGGGACCACAGAACAGTCTTTAGGGAAGCAAGTTCATGTCCAATTTTGGCCTATAAATGGGTTTGGAGTTAGCGTACTGTGGCCTGAGTTTAAAAAGGTGGCTGAGATGGTCCCTTCCAAATGCTGTAGTGGGAAGGCCACCAGCGGTGCCAATGTTTCCTCAGGCAGGAAGATAGCCTTGGGCAATCTCTGCCAGACCCCGGCCGGCTCCTCCCACCTCCTGTGCCCTGAATCCAGTCTTGAGGGACAAGGTGCACCCACCCCTGCCTGCCCCTGTCTGGTCTAGCTGCTGGAGCCCTTTCACATGACTCCAGACCCCTGGAGAGGCAGGACAGGACCCATGATGGCTGATGTTTGAGTGCCCACTGGATTGCACACCCTTGCAGAACACAGTTGGCTCTGAGACGGAAACTGAAGCAAGGATTTATATTGAGGGTTGAGGGCTTCACCACACAGGCCTGATGGCACTCAGGTAAGGAGGCACCCATGCAAAGGACTCTTTTAGATACTAAGAAACTACCAAGTCAGGGCAGTGTGGGAGGTTCATTGGGTGCTCTCATCACATTTGAGGCAAATGGCAACATGGGGTAGGAAGCTGGGGCTTAAAGAGAGGCAGCCTGAGTTCAAATTCTAGCTTCATTAATTATTAGCTGTATGACTTTGGGCAAATAATTTTTCTGTCTCAGTTTTTTTTTTTTTTTTAATCTGTAAAACGGAGCCAAAAGTATTGGCTTAATAGGATCACACTGAGGGCTGAATGAGATGCACCTGGGGAGCAAGTTCCCAGGTGCCTGGCACATATTAAGCATGAGTTCCAGGTTCTTACTTTAGGGTCTGAGTCACAAGCCCAGCTCTCCCCACAGGAGGATGCTAGGCCCAAGGTGGTAGAAGTGAGAAGTGGCACACAGAGAGGTGGTGAGGAGGTCTGGGTTCCAGTCTCTGTCCTGTGGAAATTGGAGCAGATCTCAACCTATGTGAGCTTCATTTTACTTTACTAAATTCTTTTGGATCTAAGGTTTTATGGGTTTATAACAAAATGGCTTGGGAGGACTCCTTTCTCCTCCAGTCCCACATTTCACATAGGAAAACTTATGGCTGAGGGCTGTGTCCCTTGCAGACTACAGGCAGGGTCCTTCTGCTATTACCGTGTGCCTTATTCTTGACATTGACTCACAGCTCCCCAACCACGGTGGCGCAAAGGGCAGCTCCTACCTGCAGCAATAGCTGTCTTCTTGTCCACCGTCACGGCCACAGCGGTGCTTGCTGTTACTACCATTGTCTGGCCTGGACTTTCTGGGGAAACAAAAATTGCTAAGTCAAGTTCTCAGTACCTGGGGAAAAGTCTGTGGTTGGGTAGTGGTTGGGTAGGCTGAGAAGACAATATAAATGCCAGGTGAGGGCATTCCTTGAATAAGTCAGGGCGAGGAGGGCAGTGTTTGGGGAAGCTGTTGCCATGATGGCTCTGTTACCATCGACCACTGGTCTTTGCGGAGTGCCTGCCAAGTGTCGGGCACTGCCACCCTCCTGTGCAGATCTGAACCTGCCAGATAAATACACCATGGCCCCTAGCCGCCCAGACAATGCAGTGTTGTCCTCATCATGAGGACACTATGAGTTTGCTCTCCCTCAGGGCAGCAACTGTCTGTTGGCTGTTGCCTTACTTGAGCTCAGAGACACTGCTGTGTCCCTCTCAGGACATGCTCCACCCAGAAGACTTGCCTTCTGTCAAATGATTCTTTCTAGCAGAAGGACAGGCTGTGTTCCAGGACTCGGTGGTGGCCGATCCTGGGTTGTCCTTCATCAGTCACATGAGTCAGGGTGACACTGACAGCCAGCCCCTCTGGAGGCCAGATGGTAGGGTGCACCAGACACAGACTATTGCCTGACACCTCTGAGACACTCCATAAATCCTGGTCATTGGTGGTGATTATCAAACCATGTCTTTCACTTGCTTTACAGATTGTTGGTGTGCTTCTGGGACACTCTGCTGGACTCTTGAAGGGCAAGGGGCTTGCCTTGAGCTGCTCTCCACACTTTTTCTGAGAGAATCGGGCCACCATAGGTGCAAAATTCAGGTCTACATTAAAACAGAGCTTTCTGGCTCCAAGGTGGTATGGGCTACTATATGACCTTGGGCTTTTAAATTTTCATCAGTCCAGGGACATGGCTTTGCTTTTCAAAGCATTTTTGTCTAGCCAAGTTCCATTACTGAAAATTCCAAGAAAGGGGAAAAATTTTATCAGGTGATATCTTGTTAGAATGTCTTTATATATCAAATGTTGCTTGAAACAAATAGGTCATGAGAAGCTTGTGCGGAAATCGTCTGCTGTGGCGAAACTTAAATTAGCCAGTTTCCTCATATCTCTTTTGCTAAGCTCATCCGTCACACCTCGTTATAATCAAATATCCCACAGAAATCCAAAATTACTTTGATACTATAAACTTACAATATGTAGCATTGTCCTTGATTTGAGGAATTTGCCATGATAAAATGACAATAAACACAGAAGTCAGCTTCCTCATCTTGCCTCTAGAAATGTCTAGAAAAAAGAGTGATAGGCCTGAGGCACCTGGGCATTAGTGAGGCTCTGCTCTGTGCTGGCAGATTTCTCAGGCACTGGTTGCAAAAGACGTCTCTGTGTGGGCAGAACTCAGCCCACCAGGCCCCAGGCAAAGGGCAGCAGAGTCAGCCTGGAGAGGCAGAGTGAAGCCTCCACTCACCCTGGAGGTGACTCCTCCGCCTCCTCGGGGTACCCACCCCCCATTACAAGGAAGCTGTTGTTGTCTTCTTCCTTGGGGGAGAATGGGAGTGTGCAGAGGTGTCCACGTGTCTCTAAGCATAGGCAGGAGCTAAAGCAGCAAGTGAGGGTGTGAAAAGAGAGCAAGCTCCTGCCTCCCTACTCAACCGTCCCCCCTTCTGGGTTGCCAGCTTCCCTCCCTTCTCCTTGTGGCTTAGTTCCCCACCCACCGCCCTCCTACCTCTCCGCCACAAAAAGCAACCCCAGCAGCCTTCAGGCATGGGCCCAGTGACAACACAGGTAGGAGGGAGCCATCATCATGGGCTGGGGGCGGGGGCCAGGGCTTCACTCCAGAGAACTTCCCCAGGACCCTGCGGGAGCCCCTCCTTGGGGAGCCCTTGATCCTGCTACAGAAGGTGACAGGAAGAAAGAGCTGCCTCTTTCTGGCTCTGGGGGGCAATGTGGGGAGGGGACCATTACTTTGGCTTTGTGAGCCTCTCCTGTAGGCTTTCACTGTGAATAACAGCACTCACTTCCTCTAACGGCTCCTGGCTTGCACTTAAGGTGGGCAGAACTTGGGTTAAGCCTGGCTCTGTGGCTCCCTAGCTGTGTGATCCTGGGCAAGTCACAGAACCTCTCTGAGCCTCAAATTTTTCTTGTGGAAGAAGAGAATAACAACACTTACAGTGTTGTGGAGATTAAAGAAGTTTATATGCTCTAGAACATTTTGTAAAACCTATTAGTGTTGCATTCAGTGGGGGGGGGGGGTGGGGAACAGGCATAGGATGGAGAGGTGGGCTTAGGCACAAAGTGAAGGAGTCAAGAGGACATAGAGGGGGATCTCCTGGGTCTCCCCAGCCTTTAGCTCAGGGCATTTCTCTGTCAGGAAGATGGAGGATGGTTTTGGTGGAAGTGATGGCTGGGGGATTTTGGTGGAAGGGCATCTCCATTCCAGGTGGACTCCCAGCTGAGTGCTCTCCTTCTCCCTCCTCCCTTCCTTCTCCTCCTTCTCTCCTTCCCCCTCCCTCTGTTTCTCATCCTCTCCTGTCTTCCCCTCCTTTTCCTCCTCTCCTGCACCTCTTCCCCTTTCCCCTCCCCCATCTCTTTCTCTTCCTCCCTCTTCCCACTCCTCCTCCTCTCCCTTCCTCTCCTCTCCCTCTCCCCTTTCTTTCTGTATCTCTTTGCACTCTGACCTGGACATGGATATTTATAGGCTCTCTTGCTCCGCTGTGCTAGGGTCAGTTTCCCCCAAGGTGATCTGGTGGAGAGCTTGCTCTGCTGCAGACTCTTGAACTCCTGGATGAGTCCCTCAACCTCTCTGGGCCATAGAGTCTTTGAGTGTACATTAAGGTGAAGCCTTGCATCCTCCAGATCCCTTCTCCCTTGTAAACATTTTGCAATTTTAGAGGTGCTCTGTTAAAGTCACTTAACTTTTCTTTATTTGCGCTATTTTCCAGCGTGGGTTCTGGGGGTTGAGAGTTGGCCCAGTGCCTGGAGCTGTGAAACCCTTCCTGGGCTTTGGACTTACAGGGATTTGGATACCAAGTTGGTCCATGGGACCAATCTTGGCTGCCCTACTTCCTACTCCGTGAGCCCCCAGTGGCCTGCCAGCCAGGAGGTGCCCAATTATTACTGGGAGTTCTTGAGGAGCAGACGGGGGGCCCAATGTTGCTTTTCCTAGGAGACTCCAAGGGAGTGGAGACCCCAAGGGAGTAGAGACCAGGCTGCTTTCTCTGGGAAGAGGTGTGATGGGGCAGTGAACTTGGTAAGTACAGAAGTCCTCTGATGGAATAGATGGAATAAGACCTGTTACTTTCATCTGGGAGGTTTAAGAAATTTTCAAAGATGTTTAGAAATAGAAGGATCTTAAAGATCAACTCTACTAATATCTACCTATTTGGACTTTGGGCTAGAATCCAGCTCTTCTTGACTTTTGGGTCAAATCTCTTCCTTTGTGCCATGCTGGATTTTTAAGGGCTAACTTTGGCTGCTAGCTAGGGGATAAAATGATCTGTCATATATTCAGGGTAGAGACCAATTGTGTGATAAGGCATGAATGAGCTTTTCCAAGTTGCTAACGTGTCATGAGGGAGGGTTGGAAGGGGACCTTGAAGTATGGACATTCTCTCCCATGTATGCTCCTGTTTCCCACCGAAAGCACCCATAGGAAGCTTGCTCTGGTCCCAGCTCAGCCCCAGGACACAGAGGTGCAGATTACCTGGGGCCTCTGCTGACCTCAGATTGAAGACAAAGCTGCCCGCAGGATGCTCAGCAGCCTGGCGGTACCACAGAGGGAAGTGGTCCATGGTGAATATGCTGGCTTCATCCTCAGGAGTCAGGAACTTTCTGCAAGGAGAAAGATTTGGTACCTCCCCTTAAATCCGAGAACATGTTCATCCTTCTCTCTTTTTACACGAGGTCATCTTGGCTGGGCCAAGAAGAGAGATTCATCTCTACTTTGGTAGAATTTCAGACAGACAGAAAATATTAGCCCCTAAACTAGTTTTACCCCATACAATGTTCCTCAGCAATTCCTGCCCTTTCCAGAATCAAATACTGTTGTACATGATGACACATTAGTAGCTAGAAGAAGCTATAGAGCCTGTATTGTGAAAGAACACCTTTAAAAAAAAATGAAAACTCCTTTGCCTGTGGGGTTTATTTCTTTTGGATATAGTGTAATTTCTTTTTGTCTGGTTAATTGGCATGTCTGAATGGGGAAACTGTAGTCAATTCTATCACTGCACAAATTCTGCACAAATTCTCCCCAAATGGTTACTTCAAAAGTCATTGCCTCTAGGGTTTAGAACACATTATGAGTTATCTTTTTTTTTTGAACAGCTTTACCTTGCTAATTATGGTTTTGCATTCCCTGAACACAGCAGCCAGCAGAAGGGAGTGCTGGTCCAGAAGCAGAGTGGGAGGTAGGGAGAAGCTGGTTTGTGGATTAAAAAAGACACTGTGGATAACCCACAAGGTGGATAATTGAAGTTTGATTTTAAGAGCACTTGGCTTACATGTTCAAAAGAAGCTGACCTGTACAATTCCTGAGCTGCCAGGCATGTCATGGTCTAGGTGAAGGGAGCCCTCTGGAGTTGCATGGTGTCCATGCGGCTATTTGTGGTGGCTGTGACTATAAGCCAGGAGGGTCTCTCTGTATTGAGATTTCTCTCTTCCATTCATGGAAACCTTTCAGAGAGGATGCAGGGAAATACCAAGGATGCTTTTATCCCCTTCATACTGCCAGGTGTGGTTCACCCTGTCCAACTTTGGCCAGACAATGACATGGGTGTCATTTTCCGTGTGGGGGTGGAAGTGTAAGGGAATGGAAGTACCAGTGGTAGAGAACAGGAGGGGTAGTGAGTGTGGGGAGGCCAGTTCCCCACACTGCTCAAGGCCTTAGAGTGAATCTACAGTTTACCCACCAGATTGGGTCCATTGAGCCATTTGCTATGTCTCTAACAGGGCTGTGGAAAGGGTTAGCAAGACAGCACTCTCCTCTGTTCACCTCTCTGGGAGTGAGGGCAAGTGGGGTGAGGAAAAGCCACTTGATTTGTCTTCCGAGAAAGCCTCAGCTTATGAGCAAGCATGGATCTGTCAGAGTCCTGGAAGAAGCTCAAAGATGGCTCTCCGGGGCCGAGTGTGCTTGGATTCAGTGAGAGGAGCAGTGAGTGGGCGGGAGACTGTGAGGTGCCTCCTCACTGTTCTCCTCCAAGTGCCTGGTGGCCTCTGCCTATTTGAGTCTGGTGGTTTGCAGAGCGGCAGGTGGTTCTGCTCTCCCACCTGCACCCAGCACCCTTTTCTGGCTCCCATCCTCCCTTTACTGCAGTGGGGAGGACACCCTGGCAAGCTGGTCTCCCAAAATGCAGGCTTTGCTGGGAGCATGGTCTCTTAGCCTCAGCACTATTGACATTTTAGGCCAAATAATTGTCGTGAGGATGTTTCACAGCATCCCTGGCCTCTGCCCACTAGATGCCAGTAGCAAGCCCCCATCCCTTAGCTGTGACAACCAAACATGTCTGCAGACATTGCCAAATGTCCTTGGGGTGGGGATAGGGGAAAAATACCCCCAGTTGAGAGTTGCTGGCTTAGGGGATATGTAAGTTGTTAACAAAAGAGGGGACATGGCCAAATAATTTAGCTTGTCACATAGAGACTGGTCCCTGGGAGAAAAACAGCGCCTAGGTTTCCTTTTGTGGAAGTGATTAACCCTTCCAACTTTAGTGTCTCAGCCACTCTCTTTCCTGACTGGGCCACTGTCCCTCCTTTCTTGGGGACACCTTCAGGATGATTCTAAGCCTGGTGGAAGAGTTATTTTTCTGACCCTCCCAATCTGCAAACCACAACCTTTCCACCCTCCTTGCACTGTGGGGCTCCAAGAGTCTGCCTGTCCACATGCCACAGGAACACCCGTCAGGGATCCCTCTCCCTCTCCAGCGGGACTCACTTGTCGGAGACCTTCTCAGAGCCCACAAATAAGCTGCTTCTGAGGAGGCCGGCCCGGGTGCCCAGGAAGGCCATGTCCACCACCTGTTCGGAGTCACTGTGAAGCAGACAGAGCAGCTGTCGTTACCATACAGTGAAATGATAGGTCTAGGAAGAGGGCATAGGGGACACAGGGAAACCTGTAGGCCTCTCCTGGTTTCTGGCCTGCTCTTTGGGGTGGGCGACAGGGGATGGACAGGCAAGTTGATTGCTCAGAGGGTTGCACACACATGCACTGGCCAGCCTTTGTGAGCATCATGTTTGTTACATCTGGTTGACCGGGATCCCCTGGGCAGCATCTCCCCTTGTTAATGGGGTCCCCTAAGCCTCTGCTTTTCTACTTTTTTTTGCTCCTAATTTGACCATCCAGGTTTTAGGGGAGTTGGCTTTGGAAGACAGAAGGAATTCAGGAAAAGATATTTTGTCTCGGACCTCAGGAATAGGAACTTCTCATGACCGGCACATACATGACACTTCAGAGTTTTAAAGCCCTTTTCACATGTTTACCTTAATATTGAAATGTAAAAGGAGGAGAAGACACTGTCTACATCCACCTACGTGAACCCAGTGGGCTTTAAAACCTTGCCAGCAAGATTTGAGAAAGAAAATCCATTAGCTAGCTGGAGTGTAACTAGTTTTTCTCATGGTCTCAAAGCCAAACTTCTATGATGATGGTACCAGTGGTGGGAGTCATCACCTCTTTTTTTTTTTTTTTTTTTTTAATTTCAGCTTTTTTGAGATATAATTGAGCACAATTATAAAAGTTTTTAAGTACTTATCATGGTTATTTGATATATGTATACATTGTGAAAGGACTCTTCCCATCTAGTTAATGAACACATCCATCATGTTAGGTATTTTTATCTTTTTTTGCTGGGGTGAGAATATTTAAGTTTTATTCTCTTAGCTAATTTCAATTATACAATACAGTGTTATCAACTACAGTCTTCATGTTTTACTTTAGATCCTCAGGCCTTATTCAGCTTGTAGCTTAAACTTTGTACTGACCTGTCTTTACCCAACCAGCCCACAGCAATCGCTTTTCTTCTCTCTGTTTCTATGAGTTTGACTTTATTTTATTCTTTTAAAGATTTTCCAAATAAGTGATACGATGTAGTATTTGTCTTTCTTTGTCTGGCTTGTTTCACTTAGCATAACGCCCTCAGGGTTCATCTACATTGTCATAAATGGCAGGATTTCCTTCTTCATGGCTGAATAATGTATTTTTCACATCACACATACCACATCTTCTTTGTTCATTCATCCAATGATGACATGTTGTTCCCATATCTGGGCTATTATAAATAATGCTGCAATGAACATGGGGGTGTAGATATGTCTTCAAGATAATAGTTTCATTTCCTTTGGATAAATAACCAGAAGTGAGATTGCTGGACAGTACTGTTATTAATTTTTTGAAGAACCTCTAAACTGTTGTTTATAGTGGTTGTACCAATTCACGTTTCCACCAGTGGTGCACAGGGTTCCCTTTTCTCCGTATCCTTGCCAACACTTGTTGTCTCCTGTCTTTCTGATAACATTCTAACAGTGAGGTGATAGCTCACTGTGTTTTTGATTTGCATTTTCCTGATCATTATTGATGTTGAGAACTTTTTCATGCATCAGTTGGCTATTTGTAGGTTTTTCTCTGGAAGAATGTCTATTCAGTTCCTCTACCCTTTTAAAAAATCAGATTGTTTTGTTGCTATTGAGTTGTGTGAGTTTTTAAAAAAATATTTTGGATATTAACCCCTTATCAGATGTAATTTGCAAATATTTTTTCCCACTGCATAGGTTGCCTTTTTATTTCGTTCTTTTTCTCCCTTACTTGCTTTGGCTAGGACTCCCCTACTATGCTGAATAACAGTGGTAAGAGTTCCTTGTTCTTGATCTTAGAGCAAGAGCTTTCAGCTTTTCATTGTTTTCACCACTGAATATACTATTAGCAGTGGGCTTGTTATATATGGTTTTTATTTAATTACTTCTAACTTTATTAATATTCATATGCCTAGCCCAATTTGCTGCAGGCAATTACCTAATTTCTCTTAGTACCTAGATCAGTGGTTTTAGTAAGTGTATAAGGTAGGCAAGCCTGACACAGGGTTTGAACTCCTGAATGCTGAGATCTTGACTTGAGCCAAAATCAAGAGTAGACGCTTTACTGACTGGGCCAGCCAGGCATCCTGGGGAAGTATTTTTTCTTTTAACCAAGGCTCAGCTGTATGGCTATTGAGTTATCCCTAATGGAATTCTGTTAAGAAGGCTGTACCATGCAATGTTAACTGATAGTACCCAGAGCTGGATTAAAACTCTTGGTCTACATTCTGGAAAATCACTGAGGTCTGAAGATACAGATGGGGTCTGCCTGCTCCCCTCTGATGTTGTAGTAACCAGAATTTCCAAGGGTGGGGCCTAAGGACTCTTTCTCTAAAAATCTTCCTGATGCAATTCTTTATTCAAAAGTACTACAGAATAGTCTAATGAGACTCCTGCACCCATAAATTAGCTTCAACAATTACCAGTCTATGCCAATCTTGTTTCATCTACAGCCTCCTGCAGCCCTCAATTAGATTATTTTGAGGCAAATCTCAGATACTATTTCATTGATAAATATTTTAATTTCTATCATTAAAATATAAGGAATGAAAAAAATCATTAATGGCATTATCACACCTAAAAAAAGACTCCACAATTCCTTAATAGCATAACTAATCCAATAATCCACAGTCCTCATGATTTTTTTTAAAAGCTTATTTGTATCAGAATCAGACTAGGGTCTACAGTTCATATGTCTCTTTTCTTTCTCTCTCATTTCTCAATCTCAATCTAGCTATATATACTAATTGAACTGTAATCCACTTGCCACACAGTTCATCCATTTAAAGTGTACAATTAAATGGCTTTTATTGTATTCACAGAGTTGTGTGGCCATGACCAGTCTATTATAGAACATTTTCATCATCCCCAAAAGGAACTCCAAACACCTGTTAACAGTCATCTTTAGTCGCTTTCAACCTTCCTTTCTCTTCTTGCCCTTCCTTCTTTTTTCCTTGCAATTTATTTGCTGGAGTAGGTTGTTTGTTCTGTAGAGTTTCTGCATTCTGGGTTTAGCTGATCATGATGCTGTGGTGTTATTTAGCATGCTCTCTTGTCTCTTATATTTCTTATAAACTAGCAGTAGAGCTATGGGTTTGATGTAGGTTTGAGTTATAGTGGTGTGTTCTTTGTCAAGAGGCACACACTATCTCATTGACTAGAGGTTGCAAGATATGGATATTCTTTGGTTTCTTCCTTATTTTATTTGTACCTGAAATACTTGATCAAAGATAGACTTCTCATCAATATTTGGTTATCCTGAGATGCAACTTCTTCAGAAGAACCAGGATAAATAATTGAGTCTCGGTTTATTTGTCAATTTTTAGAATAATGAGTTGGTTTCCTAACATTTTCTGAAGATGACCAAAAAATATTTTCTTTCTCCCTAGTATCATTATGAACACAGGATTTTAGCATACTTAATATGTTTTAATCCTTTGTGGTTGTCATTACTTTTGCTGCTTTAATTGTTCAACTTTAACCAGTGAGAGTTGCTTCTGGTTGGCTCTGGGGTCCCACTGGCACAATCTCATTATAGTCTTTAGTAACTTCTTACATCTGTTTATGACAAGATGCTCCTGGCTCCTTTTGTACATTTCTTGCCCCTGTCTTGAAATAAGTCATTTCTCCAAGGATCGCTGACTCATTTTAATGAGAACTTCTTACTATGCACATTGAAAGTCCACAGTCTGGGTCTGGTATGCTCACCAAGGTTGGTCTTTTCAGTGTACAGGGCTAGTATATACTTTTTGTTTCTTTAAGAGAAAATAATCATGAGTTCATTGAAACTTCCAATTCATATTTGGCAATACATATTCTTTGATTAAAAAAATTTCCATCTCTTTTTCATTTGTTGAAAACCTTAGTTCCTAATGACATTAACACAATACTATTTGCTCTACCCATCTATATAGTTTGAAAATACAGTGCCACTATTATTTCTAGCAATGTGGTTATTGAACATGGTTTATGAGTTTGTTTATTTATTTATTGTTTATGGTTCCGTGTTTTTAAGTCCCTTGAAAGAATCCATCTATGTATAGTTAGTTCATGAACTTGATACACAGCTAGGTTTATTTGTTTCATTTGTTTTCAAATTTTTAGAGCTTATTTTTTAAAATCTAATTTTGTTTTATAATGATATAAAACATTTACATGGTTCCAAAGTCAAATATGCAAAATGAAGCATATTTA
This sequence comes from Hyaena hyaena, assembly GCF_003009895.1. Classification (NCBI taxonomy): domain Eukaryota; kingdom Metazoa; phylum Chordata; class Mammalia; order Carnivora; family Hyaenidae; genus Hyaena; species Hyaena hyaena. The sequence goes on along the minus strand of NW_024080741.1, from coordinate 620,470 downwards.
TGCATGTCTCTGTCTCTACTCCCCTGTTCTTACCCCCCAAAGTAACTTTGGTTTGCTTGTCTATAGTTCCATTAAACATATATATGTACATATACACATGTGTCTCTGTTTATATATGTGTAAGTAACTATGAAAATATATTTGCATTTCCTCTTTTTAAATAATTAGTGGAGATGTTATACACACTTTTCTCCATTGGCAAGACCATTCCATAGCAGTCTATAGATTTCTCATTTTTTATAGTTACATACTATTCCATTATGTGGATCTTCCATGGTTTATTTAACTAGACTCCTACTGATGGACTTAGGTTATTTTCTATCTTTCACTGTTGTAAATGGAGATGTAACAAAAAGCTCATGTATATATCTTTCCTATTTTTACTAGTGTATCTTTGGGATAAACACATTCCTAGAAGCGGTATTGCTGAGTCAAAGCATAAATGCATATACAATTTGTTAGATATTGCCAAATTCTCCTCCATAACCATTGAAATATTGTGTATACCCATTGACAATATACAAGAGCCTGATTCCCCATGGCATTGCCAGCGGTGCATGTCAACAAACTTAGATGATTATCAATCTGATGAGTGATGAATATAATCTTGGTACAGTTTAATTTGCATTCCTTTTATTATGAGTTCGATTGACCATTTTCTCGTATATTTAAGGACTATTTGTACGTATTCTCTGAAGTGTCCATAATCCTTTGCTCATTTTTCCTATAAAGTGGTTGGTCTTTTACTTCTCTATTTTTGAAGTTCTTCATTTTTTGTGAATAAAAGATAGTAATCTTTTATTTGTTTTTTAAGTTGTAAACATTTTTCTGGTTTCTCATTTATGTTTTCACCTTGCTTATGTTTTTATGTTGTTAAATTTATCAGTCATTCTCTTATTGCTTCTGGATTTTGAGTCATCATTGGGAAAGGTTTCCTAATTCCTAGATTTTAGAGCAAGTGGCTCATGGTTTGTTTGTTTGTTTGTTTTTTAGTATTTATATGGTTTCATTTTTTACATTTAAATTTCTGAGTCATTTGTACTTTGTCCAGATGTATGGTGTGAGGAAATAATACAATTTTATCATTCTCTGTATGGCTCTCAAATCAGTTATTAAAGAGTCCATTTTTCCCCCTCACTGGTTTGCCATGATGTCTTCGTCATAAACTAAATTTCCACATGCATTTAGATGAATTTCTGGATTTTCTATTTTTTCCTCTTGGTCTGCCTTTCTATTCACATGTCAGTACTACACTTCATAAATTATATGTTTTAATATGCTGACAGGGCAAAACTTCCTTTGTCGCTTTTCTTTTTCAGGAATTTCTTGACTATTTTTCCAAATAAACTTTATAATCAGTTTACCTGGATCCATAAAAATACAGATTACATTTTTATTGGGATTGCATTAAACTTACAAATTAGCTTAAAGAGGATTATTGTCTTTGTGATGTTGATTCTTCCTATCCAAAAACACTGAATACCTCCCCATTTATTCAAGACTATGTTTATGCCTTCCAGGAGTGTTTTAATATTTTCCTTATGTAAGTTTTGGGATATTTCTTATAGTTTATACCTAGGTGTTTGATTACATTTTATTTTTTGCCCTCCTAAATAGGAATTCTTACATGATATTTTTTAATTTAATTTTGTTTTTATAGGTAAAGGATATTAATTTTTGGATGTTCATATTATAAACTGCTACTTTATAAATTCTATTATTGTTTTACTAGCTTTCCTATAAATTCTGCTGGGGTTTCCAGAAATATAATCATATCACTTTCTTAAACAGAGATAATTTACTTCTCCCTCTCCCTTCTCATTGCTTCTAGGTGCATTCTCTTGCATGGTTACACTGACTAATACCTTCTGACCTTGTTAAATAGTAATAGGTATATGGGAATGCATGTCTGAGTCCTGTCTTTAGTTGAGAGAGCCTCTAGCCCCATTCAGATGTTGGCTTTCATATGTAGGTCAATTTTAATTTTATTGATTAGTTTTTAAAAACATGCGTGGATATTAATATTTGTTCCAATTTTTTTTTTCTGCATCTATGGAAGTGACTTTCCCCCTTAGCTTTATTAGTATGCTATTTTATATTAATTCTCCAGGTCTTCTTTTCTAATATACACTTTGGTTAAGAATATTTGTTCTTCAGTGTTTTTCAACATTAAAAACATCTCTGGCTAATCTCTGAACTTGGGAACATAAAGATCATGCCCCTTCTCTCCAAACCAGTGATCCAGTCCCCTAGACTCCAGACCCAGGCTGCCTGGTTTGACTCCAACTTCACACTTGTGAGGCAATATGACCTTGGGCAAGTTGTTTATCCCACCTTGCCTTGGTTTCCTCACCTGTAAAATAGGGATAATGATAGTATCTATATTGGAAGGTAGTTATGAGGTTAATATACCCTAAGTACTTAGGACAGTGCCTGGTCTGCCATATTCTTTTTTTTAAATTTGTTTTCTAGCTTCATTTAATTTTGTATAGGTAATACATTTACATGGTTCAAAATTGTACTAAAAAGTTATGTTATACAGTGAAAAGTGTCTCTTCCATCCCTGTTTCAGTTACCCATTATTTTAATAAGCAGCAGTTAATGAGAACTCTTTCCTATTTGGATTTTCATAGATGTTTTACATACATACACACACACACACACACACACACACACACATACACATGTACAGATATACTGTTTTCCCTCCTTTTTAGAGAAAAGGTTTCATACTGTGCACAGTATTCTTCATCTTGCTTTTTAAAATAGGTCATTGTTTCATATAAAATTCTGTTGTTTTCATTAGGAGAGCATTAATTAACTTGAGTGTCTAGAGGAGTTTGACATCTTCATGATGTTAATGTTGAAACTTCCTATTCAGGAACAAGGTGTAGTCCACTGCATTCTTAATCTCATTAATATCTTGTGCCCTCCCAACATGCATGTGCACACGTGCGCACGCGCACGCACACACACACACACACACACACACACACCATTCATTTCTTCTTTCTACCTGTCCACTAAACATGATAGCACAAGTTAAATATCAGCAAAGGGAGTGAGGAAATCTAAGGCGCTGGGAAAAACCAAGTTTGTACTTCATCATATCTTGACCTTGTGTGCTGGAAATTGAGTCCTGCTTGAACCACTCTTTCCAGGGTACTTGGCAAATAGGGTTACACAGCTACAGCCCAACCCTGAGAGAGATATTCTTGGAACAGGCTGCTGCAGTGTGGGTGGGGGATCTGGAGCCATGCCGGGGGTGGGGGGTTGGGGGGGCACACTTGGTGTTTTTCCAGAGGGGAGAGCAGCAGCACATGCAGGGTGTGGAAGCTGTGCCAAGTTCCTGCTTTACTGGGGCCTGTGTGAAGGAAGCTCTCACTCCCCCCATATCTGCCCACTGTCATCACCTTCATCTTGGACCCGGTTGTCTCCTGAGCTGCCAGCCAGGGAGTGGGAGGGACCCTGACTCAGCCAAGGGAATCCTAGGGGTTGGAGCTGCTTCCCTCCACATAACCCTCAGCCCCACCCAGGACTGACATACTCAGAGGTGTTGAGAGCCAGCGCTGTCCAGTAGGCTTCCATGGGGGCCGTCACCACTGCATCAAGCAGTACCTCCCGCACCAGTTCCTCATCACCTGGGGGCAAAATAAAAGGAGACCAAACCACGTATTTCCTCCATGATGTTGAACACAGCTCATCCACCCTTGTGAGGAATCTCGACTTCAGGGAATGGGATGAGCCTCATACACACATACGTGGGACACATAAAGCCATCTATGTGAGCTTGAGGAAGCCATGTCATCACATCCCCAATCCCAAACAACATGTGAGCAGAACTAAGTGATTTCTAAGGCTCTTCCCAGCTCTGGTATTCTGTGAGATTAGAATCCTGCAGGGACATCAGACTTTGCCCTGAATCCAGGCTACTTCTCCTCTCTGCTGCCATCAGTTTGCAGCCTGATCATCACCCTCCCAACACGCTGGCCTTTAGCCAGTTCTGTGCATATGAATTTGCCCCAGAGCCTCTGTGCATGCTGTTCCCTGGTCTGAATGCTTTCCTCCAACTCTTTGCATGTGTAACTCTTTTCCCTCTTTCTTTAAGAAAATGATCTACTTTTATTGAGGTGAAATCTATGTAACATAAAATTAGCCAGTTTAAAGTATATGACTCAGTGACATTTAGTACATTCACAATGATGTGTAGCCATCACCTCTGTCATCACCCCCATAGCAGACTCTGTACCGGTGAAGACACTTGGGTCACTCTTTTTTATCCTCAGCATCAGTAACATTGCCTGAAAGAGTTAGGTGCTCTATAGTTTCCATACAGCATCCTACTCATGGCACTTACCACAATTTGGAATAACCTTATTTACACACATATGCTTGCTTCTTTGTTATGTGGTTTCTCCACTAGATTACAAGCTCCATGAGAATAAGGGTCTCATCTGTTTGGGTCATCTCTGTAGCTTCAGTGCCTACCCCAGGCCTGGCATAGAGTACACGCTCAGTACAGATGGAATGAATGCATGCGCAAATGAGTGCCCTTTTGGGCTAGCATGAGGCAAGGTCCTGTCTTAAGAGTGACACTTGCGGGTCAAGATGTCCTTTTCCTCTTCCAAAGAGGAAGAAGAGGGACCCTGCCAAGGGTGTGGCCCTGTGGTTTCACCAGTGCATCTGTGTTGGGGAATTTAAATTTAGCCTGAGAGCCAGGCACTGGAATATGCCAGCTGGCTAAATGTTCTCCTTTGTTGAGATGAGGACATTAGGGTACAAAGCATCAACATCAGCTAGGTGGTGGTAGGGACAGATCTAGGGGCAGGCTGATGATGCCCTTACACTGTGTGAACGTCTCTGTGGAGCCTTAACAGTGCCCAGGTGTAAGAGGCTTAAAGCAATCTCATTCCCTGACATTGGGACACACTCCTGCTGTCACAGTGCCAGGAACTTAGCCAAATTCATGGCCCCATAGAGAGTCTGGTTCTGCCTTTTTCTCTGAAAATCTCCCTGTTTTCCTTAAGCCATGAGTGCGTTCCAGGGATAAGACTACTTGACAGTAAGTAAAGTCTTCAGTGGCTCAGCCATAAAAAAGAGTGAAATCTTGCCATTTGCAACAATAGGAATGGATCTAGAGAGTATAATGCTGAGTGAAATAAGTCAGAGAGAGACAAATACCATATGATTTCACTCATATATGCAATTTAAAAAACAAAACAAAGAAAAAAGAGGCAGATAAAAAACAGACTCTGAAATACAGAGAACTGATGGTTACCAGAGCGGAGGTGGGGTGGGGGGGAATTGGGTGAAATAGGCAATGGGGATTAATGAGTACACTTATCACGATGATCACTGAGTAATATATAGAGTTGCTGAATCACTATATTTTACACGTGACACGAATATAATACCATATGTTAATACTTGAATTTTTAAAAAATTGATAACGATAATGAAATGAAATGTCAACAATTCAGCACTTAAAAAAACCACACATCGAGACCTTACCCATCAAGGTTAGTGTATTTTTTTCTGATTTCACTTAAAATTTTTATATAATTTTTGATAAATGGCATAGTAAAACTCACATGTAGTCAAATTTTTAAAAAAAGAAAAAAGTGGATAGAACATAAGAGACTCTTAAAATACAGAGAACAAACTGAGGGTTGCTGGAGGGGTTATTGGGTGGGGGGATGGGCTAAATGGGCAAGGGGCATTAAGGAAGATACGTGTTGGGATGAGCACTGAGTATTATACATAGGGGATGAATCACTGGAATCTACTCCTGAAATCATTATTGCACTATATGCTAACTAATTTGGTTGTAAATTAAAAAAAAATAAGTAAGTAAAGAAAAAAGAAAAAAGAAAGTCCTCTGTGGGTGGGACCTGCACTCACATTCCAGATCTGGGTCCTTCCCTGTCAGGAAGCGGACTATGGCCTGCAGCTGGCTGAGCTTCCGGTGGTCCGGGTCAATATCTGTGATGCAGTAGATCCTGAAGCCCAGGAGAATCAATGTTACCTCAAGAAAAGTCCACCTTTCTCCCTCCATTCTCTATTCCTTGCTAACAGCAACTTTCCCACTTACCAGTCACCGGCCAGAGTCAGATCTGGGTGAAGCAAGTCGTGCAGGCCTGAAACCAGAGTTCACACTCAGTATGGTGCTCACCTACTGTTGTGAGGATGTGCACCTGAATTGTTTACAAACAAGCACCAGGAAGCTTCTCTAGGGAAGGGCTGGGTTTTATTCTTCCTTGTTCTCAGCTCAGAGTAGGGACTCAACCAATAGGATGGTGCTGGTTTTGTACAGATCATGCCTTTGTCCATGTTGCTCCTGCTTCCTGAAATCCTTTTTCTTCCCATTGCCTCATGTCCAAATCCCACCTATTTGGACCTCTCTCGAAGAGCTGCTACTTTGAAACCAGTGATTTTCACTTCATTGGCTGCATTGCACCCAAATGAGTTAAATAGCCAGTCAAAAATAGAACTCAGAGATGAGCCATGTCTGTTTTGTATAATCTCTGTAGCCTCATGCTATACCTACACTAACCATGTGCTCAGTGCACATTTGTTGATTGAATGAGTAAATGAACAAATGCCTTACTGAGCACCTATTCAGTTCTCAAAAATAGGTGCTCAACTGAGGTTTGTTAAATTGAAGGAAAGGAGGATGGAAATGCCAAGGAGGAGTCTGTGGAGTCATTAAAAGGGGATGCTGGACTGACATAGACATAAGGCAAATAGCTACAGGGTGATGCTCCTTTCTCCACAGTAAGCCTGGTTGAGTTCATGATTCCAAGCCGCTGGATCACTGGTTGGTCTCACCCATGGAAGTGGATGAGGGATATCACACTCTGTCCCCTGCAGGTATGTAACCTGAGAATATCTGGGTACAGAGAGAAAAGTATAGGAAGAGAATTGGGTGGGGGGACAAGCTAAATGGGCAAGGGGCTTTAAGGAAGATACTTGTTGGGATGAGCATTGAGTATTATACATAGGGGATGAATCACTGGAATCTCCTCTACCACTGGAATCTACCATGAGGCCCAGGGAGTTTGATTGTTTGGGGACAATGGAAGACAGGGAAGAAGTATGGTCCAATGTCATGGATGTGTGGTGTGAAGGGGTGAATGCAGGGGTCACACGGAAGCATGTGGATGGGCACAGGGGGGTCTTCCAAGGACAACTGCTGGAAAAGTGGCATCTACACTCGGAGGTGAAGAGTGGGTCCAAGTTAGGTGGGATAAGAGGGTGGGCACTGCAGAGAAGAGCATTTCAGGAGAGAGCACAGTACATGGGAAGATCTTAAAGCTTAGTGCATGGGGAAACGACAAAAAACAAAACAAAACAAAAAACCAACAAATCCAGAAGGCCATTTTAAGGCCCTTTAGCAGTGACACAATATAATCTGGCATTTCTAAATCCCTCTGGCAGAGATTTACAGTTGGAGGCTGCTGTGGTTATCCAGGAGACAGGTAACAATGACTACGGTGGTGGCAGAGAGATGGAGACATGAGATGCACTCAAGAGGTTATGAAGAATGGGCAGAATGTGGGTATAAAATGGAACTGTGGCCAAACCGTCCCAGGACTTCCTGAGATATCCCTGAACCCCGTATAATAGTTTTGTTCTCTCAAGGTGCTCAGGCAGCTGTAAGTCAAGAACTGGTTGGGTTAGGGAGGGTGGGGCCCTTGCTCCCCATCTTTCCCCACATTCCTTGCTATTCCTCTCGGTTCACTTCCCATGAGTTCCCTACTATGGGTTGGGCTGTGTCCCCCCAAAAGATATGTTGAAGTATGAACCCCAGTACTTGTGAATGTGACCTTATTTGGAAATAGTGTCATGGCAGATATCAAGAGTTAAGATGAAGTCGTTAGGGTGGGCCCTAATCCAATAAGACTGTGTCCTTGTACAAGGTTAAATAGAGAGACACAGAGGAGAAGCTACATGTGATGGTGAGGACAGAGACTGAAGAACTGTAGCTTCAAGTCAAGGAATGCCCGGGGCTATCAGGAGCTAGAGGCCAGGAAGGATCCTGCCCTGAAGGTGTTGGAGGGGGCATGGCCTCCAGAACTGCAAGAGAATGCATTTCTGTTGTTTATGCCACCCAATTGGTGGTACTTTGTTGTGTCAGCCTTAATCAACTGCTACAGATTTGCTCCTTTTACTCTTCCCGGCCTCCTTTGTCATGCCTTCTGACAGGTGAAGTTCAGCTCTGTTGAAAGAAATACATCCCCTTGACCCACCTCCTCTGGTCCAGCAAACTTTCCACAATAGCAAGTCCTGGGCTTTGCCGGCTTTCACAACTGACTGGCAGATCCTGCAGCCCTGGCACATGGGACACACAGACCCCTCCTTACCAGTCAGCCTTGCTCTGAGACTTTGCTCAAGTCCAGGACCTGGGAGACTCTGGCTGTGCCCCAGGCTGGCCTTGCTCAATGTCCCAGGAGAATCCATTTTCCTTCCACACTGCTCACCAGTATTGGGCACAGACCCACCTTCTTCCACAGTTGTGTTCCCCAGGAGGATGTATTCTCCGTGGCCCCGGGACAGCACCACTCCCAGACTGTGGGGAGAACAGAGAACACAAGTGCTCATCAGCAGCAAGGGCCAAGCAATGTCCAGTCCACCTCCTTGGCCTTCAGCAACTTGGAGTCTATGAGTGTTGCCCTTGGCCTCACAGGTTGTCTTCTCTAGAACTAAAGCAGCAGTTCTATGCTTCCATAGGCCTTTCTTCCTGAGAAGCACCCTGTCAGTTCTGTAGGTCAAGAGCCCTGTCACCTACCATTTTAGACAAGATTCATCCCAAACCTCTCAGAAACCTCCTGAAATGTGGAGAGGTTTCTATGTCTTACCGGTTCCTACAAATAGGAGAGTGCTTCCCTGCCTGGTGAACCTCACCATGCTTCCCTCTTTCTCCTGGTAGAACATGGTTGTTAATGTTTGCTGAATATCTGAATTACATAGGGAGCTTTAAAATATACGAATGCCAGGGGCTCATTCCAGAAATTCTGAGTTCGTTGGTTTGGATGGAGTCGGGGCATTGACAGTTTTGCAAAATTCCTCAGTATATTCTAATGAGCAGTCTGGGTTGGGCACCACATTTTACTGAGAATTGAGGTAATTCAGAAATAAGGGCCATTTGTTTCCTGAGCTATATAATGCCTCATGCTGAAAACAGTTGGAAGGAACCAAAGAGATTTTCAGATTTGATCTTTCATTTTACAATTGTTTACACTGCTTTAAGATCTTTAAGTAGACTATGTCCTACAAACCACAAAGAAGTAGCTATTTTTACCTTCATTTTACAAACAAGAGTCAAAGACAAAGAGAAGTTAAGTAACTTGACTATGGTCACACAGCCTGCTAGGGTTGCAGTTGGGACCCAAACCCAGGCAGTCTGGCTCCAGACCCTGCAAAGTAGAGTGCACTGGCAAAGCAGGTCTAGACCTCAAGTTTCCTGAAGGCAAGCCTGGGTTTTTTTTTTTTTTTTTATGTTATTATAAAATTGCCAACTAAATATGAATAAATTAATTCCCCAGATCTGGAAGTCCTGCCCGGAGTTGTTGGTATTTATGTTCCAGCCACCCCACTTCCCCCTTTCAAAAAAACATGGGTCCCTCACCTGAAAGGTGTGTCACTGATATCTGTGAAAAAGTAGTCATTGGTCAGGAAAAGAACTCTCTTCTGAAAGAGAAAAGAATATTTGCTGGAGAGACTGACCATGTCACCTACCTCCTCATCTTGGTTTTCATTGCCTGTGTGCCACTTCCTTTACCTCTGACACATTTTCCTGACCACCATGGGCATGCCTCACCTTGTTGACCACCGTTAGCCCCAGCAAGCTGCAGCTTTGGGGCTGACTGATTAAGGGACCAATGTCTACACCCTTGCTGTCCCATAAAGTGGCTACTAGCCATGTGAGGCTATTGTGTGCTTGAAATGTGCAACCGAGGAATGGAAGTTTTAAATTTTAGCTCAGTTCATATAAATTTAGATAGCCAACATGGCTAGTGGCTACTGTATTGGACAGTGCAGGTGTGAATAGTGATGCTAGGGTTCATACGGGACCAGCTGGTGCTAAAAGCTTGTGGAGCTCATTTGTGTATGACCAACCTACAACCTCCCCTTTCTGGAATACAGCTGAGGGAGAGGGGGTACCATTCCCTCCCCTAAGCCCTCCCCAGGGGCCATGTCACCCTTTTACAACTTCTTTTTCCTTTCAAAGCTGCCATCTTTTTGGTTTCAGCAGAATTGTGTAAGTTAGGGCATCAGGTAGTGCAGACGGTGGTTCAGGGCCAGGACTGGGCATCAGACAGATCTGGATTTAGGGCCAGCTTGGCCACTTACAAGCCATGTGCTCTTGGGTGAGCTCTTCACTTCAATTCTAAGCTTCAGAATTCTCATTTGTAAATCAGGATTAATAATAGTGCCCCATGTAGAAGGCTACCATGAGGTGGTGAGTGCGTCTTTAATGGATGGGGGTGGGTCCAGGGAAGAGCAAGTTTTCTCTGGGCTCTGAAGTTCTGTGGATTGTCCTATCCACGACAAGTTTATGCTGTTGGGAATGTAACATGTTCTTATCCCCTTCTCGTCTTTCTGGCTTTTAGAGTAAGATGTCTGAATGGGGTGCAGTGGAAGTTGGGTGGCAAAAAAGGCTTGTTTCTGCAGGAAACTGCTTTAGATTAAACCAGAATTAACAGTTCTCCAGCACCAGCCTCATCCCCATGATGCTTCTGCCTTCAGTGCCTCAATCAGAGCCTCCCTCATAGCGGTGCTGGGACAGTCGGGACCAGCAAGGGCTCTGGTGGCCTAGGGAGCCCAGTGTTCCAAGATGGGGCTGGCTGGAGTGTCAGAACTGGAAATTACCTTTTATATTTTTGCTTTTTGATTTATTTTTTTTTAATTTATTTTGAGAGAGACAGAGACAGTGCAAGTGGCGGAGGGGCAGAGACAGAGGGAGTGATAGATTCCCAAGCATGCCCCATGCTGCCAGTGCAGAGCCCAATGCAGGGCTTGAACTCATGAAACCACAAGATCATGACCTAGGCTGAAACCAAGAGTGGGACCCTTAACTGACTGAGCCACCTAGGTGCCCCTCCTTTTTTGACTTATTAAAGAAAAAGGCAAAATGTACAGATCTTAAGTGTATTCTTCCATTAGTTTTGATAAACGTATATATCCATGTAGTTGCCTCTCCAGTCAAGACAGAGAATGTTTGCATCTTCTAAAATCTCTTTGCCTCATTCCAGCCCATCCCCACACCACCTCTCTAAGGGTGAACTCTGTTCTGAATTCTGTCACCTTACATTGGGTTTGCCTGTTCTTGCAGTGCATACCCTTTTGTGCCTGGCTTCTTTTGCACAACATAACATCTTTAAGATCCACCCGTGTTGTTGTGTGTATCAGCAGTGTGTTTCCTTCTGTTGCCAAGTAGCGCTCGTGTGTGGGTATGCCAGCTTGCCTTTACACTCACCTACTGTTGGGCATCCGGGGTATTTCCAGTGTGGGGCCATAATGAGCAGCTTTAGCTGCTCCAAATATTACTGACCAAGTATTTTTGTGGACATGTTTTTATTTTGCTTGATAAATACCGAGGAATGGAATTTCTGGGTGATATGCTAAAAGTGTTTCCTTCATAAGAAAAAAACCTGCCAAACAACATCCCAAAGTTGTTTTTATTATACTTCCACTAGCAATATATGAGTTCCAATTTCTCTACATCTTTGCCAGAATGTGGTGTTATCAGTCCTTTAAATTCTAGCAGAAGGTATGGAATGGAATCTGATTGCAGCTTTAGTTTGCATTTCCTTGATGACTAAGGATACATAGGGTCTGCGCAAGTATTTTGCCCATTTTTTATTGAGTTGTTAGCCTTTTTGTTAACAATCTGTACGAATTCTTTATGTATTCTGGACACAATCTGGGCCTTGCTTTTTTCATTTTGTTAATGGTGCCTTTTGATGAGCAGAACTTGTTGCTTTTGATGAAGTCTAGTTTATCAAATTTTATTTTATGTTTAGTGTTCTTCATGTTTTATCTAAGAAATCTCTGGATAAGGGTGCCTAGGTGGTTCAGTCAGTCAAGCCTATGACTTTTGGTTTTGGCGTGGGTCATGATCTCAGTTTATGAGACTGAGCCCTACATTGGGCTCTGCGCTGACAGTGTGGAGTCTGCTTGGGATTCTCTCTCTCTCTCTCTCTCTCTCTCCCCCTCTCTCTCTGCTCCTCCCACACTCTCTCTTTTTTTAATGTTTTATTTATTTTTGAGAGAGAGATAGAGACAGCATGAGCAGGGGAGGGTCAGAGAGAGAGGGAGATACAGAATCCGAAGACAGGCTCCAGGCTCTGAGCTAGCTGTCAACACAGAGCCCGACGACGTGGGGCTCAAACCCACAAACCGTGAGATCATGACCTGAGCTGAAGTCGACGCTTAACCAACTGAACCACCCAGGTGCCCCCACACACACACCCTCTTGAAGTAAATAAATAAACTTACAACAATAAATCTTTGGATAACTTCAGGTTGTAAAGATTTTCTCCTATGTTTTCTTATAGAAGACTAAATTTTCGCTTTTACATTGAGACTATGACTCATCTCAAATTAATTTTTCTTTAAACATTTTTTAAAAAGTTTATTCATTTATTTTGTGTGTGTGTGTGTGAGAGAGAGAGAGCAGGGGAGGAGCACAGAGAGGGAGATAGAATCTTAAGCAGGCTCTGCACTGCCAGAGGGGATGGAACCCATCGCAGTGTTCAAATCCACCAACTGTGAAATCACGGCCCACACAGGCGCTCCTCAAATTAATTTTTTTTTTATGGTGTGAGATATGGCTCACTATTTATTTTCTTCATACTTTATTCAGTAGTTCCAGCTCCATTTGTTAAAAAGACTTTCCTTTCTCCATTGATTTGACAAGGCGTCTTTGTTGAACATCAGTTGACAATACGTGAGTTTATTTCCAGATTCTCTATCCCTTTGTCTATTCCAGGTTTTTGTTGTTGTTGTTGTTGTTAAAGATTGTTTGTTTAGAGAGCACAAGCAGGGGAGGGACAGAGAGAGGAAGGGACTCCCAAGCAGGCTCTATGCTGTCAGTGCAGAGCCCAGTGAGGGGCTCCATCTCATAAACCATGAGATCATGGCCTAAGCTAAGATCAAGAGTCATGGGTGCTTAACTGACTGAGTCACCCAGGTGCTCCTATTTTGTCCATTTTTATGTCAATACCACCCTGCTTGCCTACTATAGCTTTACAGTCAATCTTGAAATCACATAGTATGAAACATCTAAATTTGTTCTTATTTTTCAAGGTCATTTTGGGCATTGTTTATCCTTTACATTTTTGTATAAATTTTAGAATCACCTTCTCCTGTTCACTTCCTATGCTATATCTAGAAGTCTGTTCAAATTTTGATTGGGATTGTATTGGAGTTACTGATCAGTTTGGGAAGAATGGATGGCTTAGCAATATTGACTAATAACCTGCAAACATCATTATATATTTTTATTAATTTAATCTTTTGATATTCTTTCTGCAACATTATGTAGTTTTCAGTGTAGAGGTTATATATGACTTTGTTAAATTTATTCTTAAGTATTTTATGTTGTTTGATGCTACTGAAATTAGAACTTAAAATAATTTATTTCCAATTGTTTGCTGATACATAATGCAATTGATTTTTATAGTATTGACTTTATGTTCTGTTAACTTGCTAAATTTTATCTGTTAGTTCTAGTAGTTGTTTTGCAGAGTCTTGGAATTTTCTAGTAAACAATCATCTTGTCTATGAATAAAGACAGTTTTACCTCTTACTTTCTAATTTTTGTGCCTTTTATTTTGTTTCCTTGCCTTGTTGTAAGGATATATACTTGCAGGGTCCAGTGCAATGTTGAACAGAGGTGGTGAAAGCAGACATCTTTCCTCTGTTCACATTTTTAGGGAGAAAGTGTTTAATATTCCACCATTTGAAGTTTGCCTTTTCATAGATGCCTTTTACCAGATTGAAGAAGTTTCTTTTTGTTTCCAGTTAAGTTTTGTCAAATGCCTTTTCAGCATCTATTGAGATGACCATATGGCGCTTTTCCCTTATTCTGTTAATGTAATGAATTACATTAATTGACTGACTTTTTTGAATGTCAAAAAAGCCTTACATTCTAGGGATAATTCCACTATGTGTTATCATTGCCATTTATTTTACACTTGGGTACATTATAAGCCCTACAATACAATGTCAAAACTTTTGCTTTAAATAGTTGTTTCTTTGAGCAGTTAAAAAAGTAAAGTCTCATATTAATGCACACATTTACCATTTCCAGTGCTATTCATTTCCTCATATAGATCTGAGTTTCCATCTATGTCATTTTTCTTCAGCCTAAAGAACTTCCTTAAGCACTTCTTATAGGTCAGGTCTGATGGTGATAAACTCTGTTCTCTTTTATAAGAAAATGTCTAAATACACATCTTTATGGAAGGATATTTTCTTCATACATAGAAATTTGAGTTGAGAGTTTTTTTTCCTTTTGGCATTTAAAACATTTTATTGTTTTTGATGAGAGGTCAGCCATAATTCTATTATTGCTTTCTTCTAGCTTCTTTTAAGATTTCCCCATATCTTTGATTTTCAGGAGGTATATTATAGTGAGCCAGATGTGGTTTCTTTTTCTTTCAATCTGCTTGGAGTTTGCTGAAATTTTTATATCTGTTCAGTGATGTTTTTCACCAGATTTAAGATATTTGGGGCATTCTTGTGGCGCCTGGGTGGCTTAGTCGGTTAAGCGTCCGACTTTTGCTTAGGTCATGATCTCGTGGTTCGTGGGTTCGAGCCCCGCGTCGGGCTCTGTGCTGACTGCCAGCTCTGAGCCTGGAGCCTGTTTCAGTCTGTGACTCCCTCTCTCTCTGACCCTCCCCTGCTCACGCTGTCTCTCTCTCTCTCTCCTAGAAATAAATAAAACATTAAAAAAAATTAAAAAAAAAAGATATTTGGGGCATTCTTTTTGCAAATACTTTTGTTCCATTCATTTTCCTTTCTTCTGGGACTCTAAGGACATAATGCCAGACCATAGGTAAGTGAGGGATAATTTTTTTCAAGTATTTTTTCAAAAATTTCTTTGTTCTTCAAAATGGATAATTTATATTTATCTGTCTTCAAATTTACTGTCTTTTTTTTTTCCAACTGCTGATAAGCCCATCCAGTAAAAATTTCATTTCAAGTATTCTACTCATCAGTTTTAGAACTTCCACTTGGTTCTTATGGTGGTTTTATATACTGTGTCAAATTAAATAAGCTGGATCTACTTTTCCAGGTTTACTTCGCATTACAGTTCCAAGTTAGGGCTGGCCAAAAGAGAAGTTTGCATGAGACTTGATTTGTAAGGCAGAAGGGAAGTAGCAGCCATTTTACATGTTAAAGGTAAGTATGGCATATTGAGCCCTTGCAGCTTGCTCCTATCTGTGGTCTTCCCCAAAAGAAACTTCCCCAGCTGCCACTGGATCTCCTCCTTCAGCTTCCCTGAGATCTGAGGCTGGTGACTGTATAGGTTCACTTGAAGGGCACTAGCTCTTTCTTGCAGATTGCCATATCCTTGTGATTGGAGGTAGGGAGAGACAGATGTGGGTTTTAATTGTGCTCATGCTTTCTATTTTTCACCTTGGGTTTCAATTTGTTCTTATTTGCCCTCGCATTTCATCCAGCTTCCTTCCAAATTGCTAGGCCTACTGACTTATGATGACTTCAAGCTCACCACTCGATGCAGAGACACCAGCTTTATAGACTTCTTTGCCAGCAACAACAATTTCATAATGTTTAACCCCTGGAATAAAACCTTATATTCATATCACTTGTCATGGACCAACTTTGATCAAACCCTAACTGTTTCTCTGCTGAGACTCTCCATCTGTTCACTCATTCTGACTATCTTTTCTTTTCATTCCTTGTACATACATATTATATCTGCTATAAAGTCCTTCTAATCCAACAGCTGGTCATCTCTGGGTCAGTTTCTAAGACTGCTTTTTCTTTTAACTATGTGTTACATTTTCCTTTTTCTTCATGTGCCTGATAATTTTTATGCTCTACTGGCCATTGTAAAGAATAGGTTGGATACACTTTGTCTTACTCTTCAGAGTGCTGATTTTTATTTTAATCAGCAGATAAATAATTAGCTGGTCACCTTGAGCATGTGGAGGCTTGAATTTACATTTTTGTTAGGGTGGGTCTGTTTCAACTTTCTCTTTAGGTCTGGAGTGAATCTCTTGTCTTGAGACATAGTCTTTACTCCTAAAATATAGCTCTTCTGTGCTTTCAAAGAAAATCCTGAGGTATTTACCAAGCCTCTTCACCTTGGTGTGACTTAGACTCCAAACTATCTTCATTACCATAGGCATCAGTTGAAACCCCTGTTCTGATTTTCAGCTTTTCAACTATTGCTTTCCCCTGGGTACTTAGAGTTTCCCTTGTGTATATGTACTTTAAGGCCAGTCAAGAATTTGAAAGGAGTTTGTCTACCTATGTTAGGGCCAGTGCACCTGTGGATCCCTCATTTCTGGGGTATCTTCCTTCATTTTCAGACACTCTGAGAGCCCAAATTCTCTGTTCACTGATACTTCAAGATGGTGACTATAGCTTTCTGCTTGAGTTATAGTTATTTCATTTATATAGACTGGGGCATCCCCTTCAGGAAAAAAAAAATCCACATAAATGTGTATTTTACCCAGTGTAGTTCCCTTGATTCAAGGGTTGAAGCTTCTTCAACCCTCGCTTCTGCCTGCCTTCGATCACTTTTGAATGCCCTTAAATATTTTTTAAAATATTTTGTCCAAATTTATAATTGTTATATGCTGGAGAATTAGTCTATTGCACGCTACTCCCTCATAACTAGAAATACAACTTTTTGATAATATTTTAAGGCTGAGGCAAAAGGAAGAGAGGAGTGGGGCTGTCTCTGAATCCTGTTAACAGAAAGAGAACTGGAGAGGTTTGGTAGATGAGAATAAAGAGGTGTCAGAACAATCTCCCCCTTTAATAGATTGCCTCCCTTTGCTGGAAAAAAAAAGTAAGTGAGTGAGTGAGTGAGTGTGTGTGTAACAGAGAGAGAGAGAATGAGAAAGTGCCACAGAGCTGCCCCCACATCCCCGCCTCTGAATTCAGTACATAGGGATTAGAAGGTACTGGAGGAAATGGGGCAAAGCTGCCTTAACTGCCTATGCCAGTTGCTGGTGTGTGTGTGTGTGTGTGTGTGTGTGTGTGTGTGTGTGTGATGTGCGCATCAGCAGGGCTAACTTGGAAAAACCTGAAGGCTAGTAAAGAACACTGTCTGTCTTCTTTCCCTGCTGCTATTATTTGTTCTAAACTATCAAACAATATGTAAATGATGAAAAGAGCCCCAGATAAGATGCTCCAGGATACTTTATCTGTTTTTACTTTCTTTTTTTTTTCTTTTTTAAAATAAAGTTTTAAATTGAAGTAATGAACTTCCTTCCTTCCCTCCTTTCTTTCTTTTAGAGAGAGAGAGAAAGAGTGTGCAAGTGGGTGGGGGTAGGGAGAGAGAGAGAAAGACTCTTAAGCAGACTCCATGATCAGTGAGGAGCCTGGCACAGGGCTTGATCCCATGATCCTGGGATCATGACCTGAGCTGAAAGCAAGAATTGGATGCTCAACTGACTAAGCCACTCAGGTGCCCCTGTTTTTCTTTTAAACGTGTCCTAGGATATCTAGCTGGGATACTACTGATGGTTTTGAAATTATGACACTTATTACTGGTTTACATTGGGGAAAACAGCCAGCTATCAAAATGACCAATAGAAGGTCTACAGGCCAAAGCTGGACTCCTTACAATTTGATATCTTAGATATTGGCCCAGATTGTGTTTTCAATATTTTTGGAATTAAATTCACATTTAAAAATATACATTCTTAGCTGTCTCTTTTAGATGGTACGTGCAACTCTTCAGTTCCCAGCACCACAAAGGCTTATCTCTCTTACTCACATTCCTGAACACAGCCTATCTGACCCCATAGGTTTTGGAGTTTGTGAGCCCTCCTCTAAGTCTTGCTGGGTTGCCATTACCGTCTTGTGAATACAACCATACTTACTTGTCTGGTATTTAAGGGAAAAGGTCTAAATTGATCCATCAGAAGTAAGAAAACATGTAAAATCTCCTAGATAAAACAACAAAACAAGCTACCACCTGCCAGAAGTATGGCTTAAATGAAAGCAGATATTCCCACAATGCTTTAAGAAAGCTTCCCTTGGCCTATATCTGAAAAGTGTTTCTACTGAGGAACAAGTTTGTGAGGTGAGACACACCACTGAGCTACAAGGGCTGGGAGAGACTGGCAGGCGAGAAAACAACAGGACTGTCTGTGACTCTTAAAAAGAGAAGACACATAGGGGAGACAGAGCAATTGGTAGGGAACAAAATGTAGCAACATTGCAGAGCGGCTTCATAATAGATCAGAGCAGCAGGAGGCTGGATAGCACAGTAGCGGCCACATAGCTAAATGTCCTACACATAGAGTGCAGGTGTGACAGCATGGAAGTAAAGAGATAAAAGATTAGAGAGTTGAGTTATGATATAATGAGGTGGAGGGAAAGGAGAAGACAATGAATTTTAAAGATGGAAACAGAATTCTAAAGGGACTCTTGGGGAATCTTTAAGATTGGAGAGTGAGTAGAGAATTCAGGGCCACACTTACCAAAAAAAAGCCTTATACATTAGTGGTTAAGAATGTGGGGTCTAGGGGTGCCTAAGTGGCTCAGTAGGTTAAGTGTCTGACTCTTGAAGTCAGCTCAAGTCACAATCTCAGGGTCGTGGAATTGAGCCCCATATCGGGCTCCAGTCTGAGTGAGGAGCCTGCCTAAGATTCTCTCTCAATCTCTCTCTCTCTCTCTCAAAAAAAAAAAAAAAAAAAAAGAGTATTATGTGGTCTAGAATCAGAAGTATGTGGGGTTTGCAATTAATCATCTACGTGGGTAAGTTTTTAGCTTCTTTGAATTTCCTTATCTATAAAATGGGGATAGGATAGTATGTACTTCATAGGATTGTGAATGTTAAGTGAATACTTACAAAGTGCTTAGTCCAGTTTCTAATAAATGTTAGCTACCACCACCACCACCACCACTACTAAGTAGTAGTAGTAGTAGTAGTAGTAGTAGTAGTAAGTTATGGATGCCTATGTGTTATGAAACGTACATCATGTCGTGATCATGATAATGATAGATCACCCTACTTCATGTTAAAGCACCCACATGCCAGGAAGCTTTTGTTAAATTGCACATTTAACCTGGGTGGTTTATTAGCAGCAATGAACACATTTCAAAGGGATGGGCAGAAATTTGAGGAGAAGTTCAGACTGTTTGGATCTGGTTAGAACTCTCAGTTGGTGGCTTTGAGAAGTGGGAAGACAGCATGAGAACATTGGGCACTGGGAGGAAAGGATGGAAGACATACTGTACCTACTTTGTAAGTCAGTCTGAATTAGATATAGTATAGCCATACTCCAATCTGTCTGGGAGTTGCTGTCTGCCAAGTGCATGTTAAAATTTTCATTATAGCCACCTGAAACATTTTGGTTGGGCTGGGTTGGGAAGAGCTCCCTCGTGCATGTAAGCAGAAGTCTGATGGGATAAAGGTGGAGGTACATGGAAGAAAACTTTACTTTTTTGGATGAACAGAAAGAGCTGCTATTGTCCAGTCTGCCTAAAGGAGACTTTCCTCAGCCCAGAGCTTATAAAAAGCAGGCATCTGCCACAGAAATCAGATACTGGTCCCAGTGAAATTCAGTCCATGTGTCTAAGGAGAATGCAATGAATTGCTTTTCCTTTCAATGCTTTCTTGTTTGACTTCCGTGGAGGTTTGTGTTTGTGGAAGAACTTGGGTCTAATTGTTGCAGACAGATGCCTGTGTTCTTTTAGCTGAGGCAGATGGGCAACAAGAGGAGGAGGTGGGGGTGGTTGTGAGGGAGGAGGTGACATTTGTAAATATGTCAAGGGACAATGAAAATTCAGTGAAAATGCAGTGGAACCTTTTAAATGAGAAGATGAAATGATCTTCTATAAATGATGTGTGGAACTGGAGCGACAGGAATGGCATCAGTGAGTGTATTGATTCTTGACTATCTGTGGTTACAGTGGATGAAAATCAGCCCTATGGAGTGACAATTATTTTCAACCTCTTCCCATAAAACATGATTTCAAGAGTTGCTAACAATTTATGAAATTAAGTGTCGCTTTTCTCCTTTCCATTACAAACAACAAAAGGGCCAAATAGCAGGCAGCATCATGAAGAAAAAAGAGTTGTAAATGCCTTGAGGTAAACCTACTGCTTCTCTTGGTAGTCTCTGAAGAACTGGTAATTTCATGGCCTGATTTTTCTCTGGGGTTGATGCACATTTGGCTATGCTCTCTAGTCAAGCCCCGTAGACTACAGCAAGCACTCAAGACTTAAGCTCTAATTAAGCTAGGTCAAAGTCCCTTATCACCTCCTCAAATCTCAGTCCACTGGGATGCTGCCCTCTGAGACCAGACCCTGGTTCTTTCCTTACAGCACCTTACCCCTTTGTCCAGTGGAACCTTCACGTCCATAGAGAGAGAACCTGTTTCCCCATTGATCATGGCTGTTCTCAGCTTCAAGAGGAAAGATAATGGTATTAGTTCCCTGGCTCACACTGGAGGGTGGAGGGATTGAGCTTTATTGACCAGAATGGAGGCGATCCCTAGGAATAGTTTCAGTTCTTCCCTTTTTCTTTTAAGCAGAATACATAGGAGGGAACATAGACCTGATTCTAGGTTCCATTGAGCTTATAGTTCCAGACATTCACCAAGACAAAGCTTCCAAGTACACTGATGTATGAGAGAATATAGTGTCATATTACTGAGACATAATTTCTTCTGAATAAGCTTCTGACCCCAAAAATCAGAATGAAACATGACTAGAGCTCAGCCTCTGTGGTTTACAGACATGGCTCATTCAGCTTCAGCACTCCTTGAGATTCAGTAAGATAATGCTATGTTGTTATAGTTGGAAGAATTGCCCATTACAGAAATTGCTTCTGGTTTGGGCTTGGAAAACCTCTATGGGGAGGAACAGGGTGGCCTCAGAGCTCACAGCTCTGCAGCTGGCCTGAGTATTGGCCATAGAGCTACAACCGGCTCCTCTTTCTCCTGCTTTCCCCACTCACGGTTTCAGCTCGGTCTTCCCACTCCACTTCGGAGAGATCCACACTGTTGTAGTTAGGTTTGGGTTTCAGTTTCTTCCCATCTCTGTACTGGAATGGGCAAGTCAGGAAGAAAGACATCAGGTTAAAACATAAGACCCTGCTATAAAGTCTTACAGTTATATTCATAAAATCAAATAATCTCAGTGATTCTTTAAAGGTTATCTGGGCCAATCTTCCATCTGATGCAGCATTTCCCTTCCCAACATTTGTGACAGATGGTCTCGTGGCCTGTGAGTATTTCCCATGATGAGGAGCTCCCTATTTTTTGAGTCAGCCTGTTGTAGTTTTGGACAGCTCTAATCATTAGAAAGCTCTTCCCCCATACAGAGCTGAAATCTAGCTCCCAGTTACTTTTACCTATTGATCTTATTCTTTCCCTGGAGCTGCACATAATGTTTTTCACCTGACAACTCTTGGATTTTCGAAGGTGCTTGTTACTCTTGACTTCACTTCTACAAGCTAAACATTCCCAGGTTGCAGATGCCTCAGCTCCCTCTGAATATGCTCTACTTTGTCCATGTCATTCCCAAAATGAAGTGCCCAAGATGAAAGTCAATATTTCAGATGGGGTTCTGACCAGTGTAGTGTGGGTGTGACCTGTGTGGACCAAAATATCATATGGCTTTGACTGCTGCCTCTGATTCTACTGGATTTTCAGAACAGCGGCACTGCCCTAATAGCCCAAATCAAGTTCTCAGTCAGTTAAGTGCCCTTGGCCTTTCTCACGTGGTGCACTGTTAAACTACATCTTTTCAGTATTATGTTTGAGCATTGAATATTTTGCAGAACTTTCCATGCATCCTAATACATTCATCTTGTTAGTTGCAGCCCATTGTTTAGAAGAATACTGTCTGAATACTAATTTCTTCCCTTAATGTATTATCCATAACTTCCAGACTTGGTGTCATCTGGTTTCTATGTTTTCATCTTATTGATAGAATTCTTCAATGGGACAAAGCCAAGGACAGACAAATTCTGCAGTGCCTAATAAAGACCTCCCTCCAGCTTGACACAGAGCCATTAATCAAGTCTTTGAATGCTGCTGTTTTTTTGGCCCTGACTTCCCTCCTTCCCTGCCTCCCTTTCTCTCTGTTATCAAGACAGATATTGTCAAGGTATCTGCTACTAGGTTGGCAGCACTTCCCAGGTTTAGTTTAATAATAGATCAAAAAAGGAAAGGGGATGGTTTATTATCAGAGTAAATTAAGAATTAATCAGAGGGTCTACTTTTAGCAGAATGAGGCCCCTAAAGATGTTTGAAAGGTTGAAGTCCCTTATCACTGTTTATCTTGCTTCTATCAGTTTTTTCTTTTTTCAAGGAAGTGTCGCCTTATTTCTGGCCTTTCTGGGAGATTTGCACGATCCTTCACTCTTGTCCTTTTCTCCCCACCCATGCTTGGATGGTGCTCCCGTTCCGGGCCTTGGTGATGCTCGTGCTCATGGCAAACAGCACTGCCCTGCCATATTTTATACCAGATCTGTTTCTTTTGAGTAAGATGCAATACTACTCATTCATTTTTATTTTCTAATTCCTGATGATACCTGAAAGATCATCTTTAGCTCCTCTTATTAAAACCATAGCGCCACTTAGTATAACTTGGAGCATGGACAGAAAGATTTCAGGTCAAAAGTAAGGCTCTTGATCCTCTTTCAGTTATTACTAGGCAAATCCTCTATTATTTTTATTTTTAACTTAACTATTGTTCTCCTTAATACCTACCACAAACTGATAATGCTTTCCTTAGGAATCTCAATATGGTGGCTTTACATAATGTTTGTTATGTAATAGTGTTCTACATGGTATTTTTCTCTAATCATTTCATTTGTGTAAGTCTATTTGTGTATACTCTATTTCTTTAATTAGATATAACCTTTTGTTTATAGTATTCTCAGAGCATTATAAGGTCAGACACCCAGTAGGTCCACAATATTAACTGACTGGTTGAAGTTTTATTTTCATCTAGATTATATAGATGGAGACAGATGAGTTTGGGACCAGTGCCCTTCAATTTTACAAGTCAGCTCCATGACTGACATATTTATTTATTTTTCCCAGTGAGTCATCTTGTTGCCACTGGGACTGCCCCCCCTCAAGAACCCATCGGTAGAGAAGTCAGTGACTCATTATGTGTTCAGATGCTTTCCCAATAGAGTCTGAATTGGGAAGACAACATGGCTTCCAGTGTGCCCTGATATCTATTATGAACTACAGTTTGCCTTAAATAGCTCAGTCAGTTGCATTATGGACACTCGGTATCTATCTGAACTGGAATGGAATGAAATGTAGCTTAGACTGATTTCTCCAAGTGGTACCTGGGGCGGATGAGCCCCCTAGTAAGTTCTCACAAAGGTACTCTGCTAGGTATTGTCTTCAGCTGCCATCTCAATTCAGTGTGAGACTCTAAGGGGAAAGGGCTAAGGTTCCTGTAAGACTTAACTCCCTTCTCTTACTCCCCCAAACAATCACACTGAAAGGTATGGCCATTGTCATCAACAGCAGCCAAGTGCCAGAACCAGAGGTAGCAGGGAGCCCCTAGCCCTGGAGGCAGAACTTTTAGATAAAATGATGCAACATTTTTGGCCATCAGTTGTTCTGTTGAATGCAAGTGAAAATGCCCCCATGTATCAGGATGGAGGGAGCAAAGAGGGAGGCAGGAGTGTTCAGGAACATATCATCCCAAGAAAAACTCAGGGGAGCCTCAGCTTTACTGCCCCCCACCTCTCATGAGACTCTTCACTTGCCATTTTTATTGTTAACTCGATGTTCACACTCTCTTGAGTGGGATTGGGGGGTCCCTAGAGTTCTGCTGATACCACTGTCAGACTCCAAAAGGAGTGCGGAGCAACTGAAGCAGTGACGGAAACGTAAGTGGCTTGTCCTTCAGGGAAAGCTGCACATTTCATTACATGCTCTCTGGACTGTTCATCAATCAGTCCACCTATTTTTGCTTTGCTTTGCCTGCTAGATTATAAGCAATTTGAAGACAGGGACCATGACTTAATTTTTTTTTTTATTATTGAGACAGAGAGAAACAGAGCATGAGTGGGGGAGGCAGAGAGAGAGGGACACGGAGTCTGAAGCAGGTTCCAGGCTCTGAGCTTTCAGCACAGAGCCCCACACAGGGGGGGTTCAAACCCATGAACCGTGAGATCATGACCTGAGCTGAAGTCAGATGCTTAACTGACTGAGCCACCCGGGCGCCCCTCCATTGGGTTCTTAAATGGAGCCCAATGTGTGTTCATTGTTTTAACTGGTTTTATGAACCTTCCCCAAATCCCATATAGTTAAGATCCCAAAACAAATAAGATCTGTACCTACCAAGGGTCGGAGGTCAGGATGAGAGAGAATGTAGCCATTGTTAGTATTCAAAAAGGCATATCCATGCACTCCAAGCTGCCAAAACAACAGGGTTTGAGGGACATTAGACGTGTTGTTTGGGCTAGAGAACTGGAGCTGGGCAGGGGTTGGACTATAGGACTGTTAAAGATGGCAGCTCACAGCAGTGAGTTTTCCAAATAAGCATATGACTGAGCCAGCACCATGCTTTTAGCCATTAATTTTGAATTCTCTTCTAAGTTTTACTGTTTGTAGCAGCCACAATAATACATATCTCACTCGGCCTCTTCCCCACCACATGCTCTAGGTGCTTTGATGATGTAATCTCATTTGTTCCCCAAACAAGACTGCAGGGCATGGAGGAGCACATTGAAAACTGAGGCACCAGGAAGGGAAAGAACGTGCTGAAGGCCACAGAGCAAGTCAGAGCTGGTGGTGACACAGGGTCCCAGAGATTCAAACCACTGCCGCCAGGCTCAGGGCCTGCACGTCTCTGGGGAGTGGGATGGTGGGGCCCCGTCCCCGCTCTAGGTTGGCTGCGCTGCCTGCAGAGGGACTCCTGAGCCTGGTAGGGCAACTCCTAGGGAGACTGTAACCCCCCACCCAGGCATCGGATCCAGGCTCACCTTGTACCGGGGTGCCAGCTTCATCAGCTCTCTCAGGGCCACATCAGAGCCCACCACACCCAGAAGAATGCCATGGGATCGCTGGAAAGAAAAACACCTGGGTTAGGGGGAGACCTGGCTTCCCTGTGCACAGGGCTGGACTGGACCCTTGGCCTTCCCAGAACCTGGAAGAGGAAGCCACTTCCTTATATGACTCTTCCTCTGCAGTTGGATATTAGGCTGAGGTCTCTGGAATAAAAATATAGATATACCAGAAGAGACCCCAGGAGGAATCTCAGCTGTAAGGAAGATTAATTTACAGTACTAATATTTAAAAGAAATACAAAGTTGAATAAAATATTAATTTTCATAGCAGAGGCTGAGTGTCAGAATCTGAGGGACAATAATCCATGGATGCTCTGAACATACAAGGACTATAAAGAAACATTTTCTGACCGGATGAAGGATGGGAGGCTCTTAAAAGTCCTTCACTAGAGGAATCCTCAAATTAGAGGCTGCCCCAAACTGGCAGGCTAAGTGTTGTTCTGCCAGAAGGTTGGCAGGTGACATTTCTAGCGGGACAGTGGTCTCAAGTGCAGAGAAAGAAGACAACCCCAAAATGACAAAGCAGAATCACAAAGTGAGTTTGGGAAGTATGGACCCCATTCCACCTCTCACCCTCACCCCTCTCTCAACCAAGAGATTCTGATATAGGTGGTTGGGCATAAGGCTTGGAATCTGAATATAAAACCCTCTTGAGGTGGTTCTTATGCCCAGCCAATCAAGAACCATTTGGTCTAAAGATGCTAGCCAGGGGCCCCAACTTCTAAAATCTGTTGCAACTTCTCAGAGAGTGGCCACTCACCGTTTCATTTTTTTTGCTGAAGACTGGCATGGCCACAGTGGTGAGAAGCATCAAGCTTTGTGCTTGCGAAGTGAAGAGCTGTCAGGGAGGAGAGCAAAGGACACAGAGCTCAGAGTCCACAGGGTGGAGGACCCACAGTCACCAATGTCAACTATCACTGAAGTGTCACCTTCCAAAAGGAGGAAGAAACCACAAGTGAGGTTCCCCTTCTCTACAAAAGGAGAACTGGCAGAAATGCTGGTGGAGAGAGGTGGGCTGGGGAGGGGACCAGGTCAGTGTCACTTAGCAATGACAGTCCTAAGCCAGGGCAAGTGTCAAAACCCCAGAACCCACAACCCAGCTCCCAAACATGCTTGCAAAGTACTCTTGTCTTGGCCATGCCAAGGATGAGCATGAGCCATGGAATGGGCCCATCTCACACATGCCCAAAATCTCTGCTACGGACCCAAGGTTGGCACAAATGACAGCCCAGGGCAGTTAAGAAGGAGAAGGACACTGACACAGAGCCACCTGCAAACACAAGTGCATGCAGGAGGAAGCACAGCTCAGGGGCAGGCCATGGTGTAGTTGTAGCTGACCTTAGGGTCACTCCTTACACACATGGGACAGACCTACAACCTTTCCTCACTCAGAATGCCAGAGCCACATCATTCCCCACTTCCAAAATGGCCTTCCTCCTGACTGCCTCATCTCACTGTGAAGTTCCTTCAGCCTTCTTGGAAGGGGCTCTGCACAAGCACCCCACTTTATCATGAAGATAGGTCCTTACAGGTGGCATGTGCAGGTATGTTTAATATGTGTGATCTTCAGGATCAACCAAAGGAGGGTCCTGAGCCATGGACACCTATAGTATACTTTCTTGGAGAATGAAGAAGTTTTTAAAAGTTGAATATATTTGACATATAACATTGTGTAAACTTAAGGTGTTGTTGCTTTGATACATTTAGATATTGCCATCGTACTGATGTTATTTACATTACATAACTATATTAGGATATTGTCTATATTCATTATTCTGTGCACAAGTCACTAACCATCAAATCTCTTCCCCTTCCTCATCTGATTTTTCACTTTAGAGTTTGGAAGTAAGGTTTTCTGAAAGTGAGTGGTTTCAGTTAACCAATGTTTTACTAGCTACTGGAACCAGGAGGTTGGCCAAGGGGATGCAAGAAGTAGCCTGGGTCCCTGATGACCAGGAAGCTCCTCATCAGCTCTGGGCTGGCCACCTCTAAAGTTCTTTTACATGATGGAGAAGTGCGCTTTTCTCTCATTTAAGTCATTATGTTCAGGTCTCTCTCAATCCCAGGCTGAGACATTACCACTGAAGCAGGTGACTATGTAGCTGATATGATTTGAGAAGTGCCAGAAAGGTCTCTCTTGCCCCCACACATCTCATCTACTTTGGTTATCTATGCCTTTGTGTAAGTCACTGCAACCCAAGGGCAGTCTCTGAAAGTGCAGGAAGGAGAGCACCTGATGAAGCCATAGTATCTCAAATTACTGGTTAGATACCTTTCTTCCTGAAACAAGTAGGAGAGAAGGACAATGAGGGAGGTGAGGACAATGGGAAGAAGGGAGGAACGAGTCTGGAGCAGAGGTGCTCTGTCCATGGAGAATAGCCTTGGGCAGGTCTGCTCACGGTATTTCTGCACCTCTGGGGGTAGCATACAGGCAATTGGTCTTCTAGTGGGCTGAGGGTATTCACCCCTTCACGCCATCTCCCGAGGAGGTACTCTGCTTACCCCTCTCTCCTGACCCAGGAAGTTACCTCTTATTCCCTGGAGCCCCTAACTCTGGAGCAGGGTCAAGCCCCCACCTTGCTGTCCATGTAGGCTTCTGTCCAGGTGATGTCATGGTCATGGTTGATGACCATGGGGCGGCTGAGCACATGCAGGTACTCCATCACATTCTCCTGCGCGTCTGCCAGTGTGGAGATTTGTGTGTAGTAGCCTGGCAGAGAAAAGGGTCATATGGTTGTGGAAAGCTGGGGGTTCCACTTGGAATCGCTCTGCAGGGCCCATATATGCTCCCCCAGCTGTTCTCAGCTTACAGGTAGGTTGGGCCTTCACTAGGAGCTTCCCTGGGCCACAGGGAACTACTTCTCCCAAAGTTATGCCCTTCCCCAGGGGCATCAGGAGGCCAGTGGTGCTGCCTCAATCCAGGATAACTCTGGGGTGCAGGGGGGGGGCTCTCAGTCCAGAAATGCCACAGGAGCAGCAGGGGCTTAGTGGCTTGGTTTCCCTCTCACAATGATGCCCTCTTCACTTTCTTACGGGGTCATTTCCCAAAAGGACCCTCTCCTGCAGGCAACTCTGACTTGGGGTCCATTTTCAGGGAGTCCAGTTTAAGACAGTAGCTGGGTGTCCCTTAAACCTACTATCTCTGACCACTGTCCTTCTTTGGTTACAGGGAGGAGTGCTATAGCGTTTTGGTTGTAGCCATGGTGATATTTAAAAGAGCAAATGGCTTATAAGGCTATCACTGACTTAGTACATGTTTACCTGTCTGGTCTCATTGCGTATCACCTCCCACAAAACACTCACTCCAACCTCTAGGAAGTGAAAGCATTTTCCATTCCCAGCATGCATCTTATCTCAGATCCTTTGAACATGTTCTTCACTTTGTCTGGAACATCCTTCAATGATCTGTATGTCTGGCTGAGTCCTACCATTCTTTATGTCTCAGCATAGACATCACTTCCTTTAGGAAGCCCTCCCTGCCACCTCCAAATGGGGGAAGTGCCTCTCCCATCGCTCTCCCAGCCCCTGTGCATTTCAGATTATATCACCACTGATGACTTGTCTGTTTTTTCTACTGGGAAGCAGCAAGAGAAAGACTGAGTCTGTCCTGACCACAATTTGGAAGCTTTGCCAGGCACCATAGTACCTGCTCAATAAACTTTGGTTGAATCAAGAGGGACCAAGTTGGCATTGCACAGCCCAGGCCTTTGGCTCTGGCCAGAGACAGACGAGGACTACATCCAAAACATTATTCTAAAGAAAATGATGACCCTCTGCTTTTTGTCTGGAAGCAGAACCAGAGTATATGGGCTTAATTTCCAACAAGAGGAATGGAGGCTAGATATGAGAGAACTGACATTTAAACTGTGGGTCTCATCCCTACATCACTCTGCCTGTATTGTGATTCATACAGGCTTTATTTGAAGAGAGAGTTTTCTCTTCTGCAAACACTGGACAGATGACCTCTCAGTTTCATTTCAGGTGACTTTATGACTTAGAGTCCTGCAAGGGTAATCAGGTATTTACTTACGGTTTTCCCGGGGCAATGTACATTTTGTTAGAAGGAGGGGCAGATACTGTCCCTTGATGCAGCACCTCTGTAAGGCCCCGATGCAGGAGCCATGGCTCAGAACCTCCAAAGACTTGGTGCAGGCTGGAAGGAGCTCTGCTCACACACCACCTACCTTTGTTGTTACATGCTATCCATTTCATGCGGTCAGCGAAAGTCACTTCTCTTCCAATCAGGTAAGTGAAAACTCGAACCTAATCCACAAGACACAGATGCACTCAGCAGCCATAAGTAGTGTTATAGCCATAAGTAGTATTAATATTATTTATGTGAGTCTTAGATGTCAGGTCAAGCACTTTGCTGACTTTGGATTCTCCACTCTCATCCTTTTGACCAGAAAGAACCCTGAGGCCCAGGCAGCAATGGGACTTGCCAGGGCTGTGGTGATGTGGGCTAGATATAGAGTGGAGGGTCATTGCCTGGCAGTTTTCATCTGAACACCACATCTGGTCTCTCACCCTGCACTGTCTCTCACATGAGTCCTCTGTGCCTAGCATCACCATAATTTTGGAATGCCAATCTGGGACATACTATCTGAATTTACTAATGTGTCTAATGGGGCAGGGCATTTGGACTCAGGGCAAGCCTGTTTTCTCTGGGCACCACTGGTTATCCCATGCAGGCAGTAGGAAAACACTTCCCTTGGTCTCTTCCCCTGCCCCCTTGACCTCCACCGGAAGGGTAACCTTGCGGTCAGGCCAGTTGTACTTCTCAAATACTGGCTCATAGTCCTCCACGGCCCCATCAGTGATCAGCATGATGGCCTGGTTGCAGAGGCTCCCTTGCCGGGCCTCTTGGAACTGTGTGGGGAAAGAGCAGGCAACATGACTGCAGCCCAACAACTGCCCTCCCCACATCTCCACCCCATCTCCTAGCCCTTCATTCTCCCCCAGCTTTGCCGGGTGTGGGTACCTGCTGCAGGATCTGGAAGGCTTCTGTCAAGGCTTGATTCACGACACCCACACCCTTGACCATCAACTCATCTACCAGCTGTTTGAAATGCTGTCATGGGTAAGAAATTAGAGGATGGTTAGTGGATTGACAGCCAAGGAACCTTCCTCTTTGGTCTTAATTTCAGAGGCTGTTTAGAGCTATTTGCCCAGAATGTGACTGCAGGATCCATGTCTTCATGATCCAGCTAATTTCATGGCTGGACCCTACAACAGATGTTTCTCAAGATGTGCCCCCAAGATAAACAGAGAGTGTAAGTAGCTGAGTGCAAACACATCCCCACTACTGGAAGTAAATGCCAAGTGTGAGCCCATTCAGTGCAGGGAGGAAAGTCCACACAGACCTGCTGGGAACCAGCATCCTCAGACCCCCAGCATCCTCAGACCCAGCCCAACATAACCCAATGGTGAGCATTTCACTGGAGAAACCATGGAGGCCACTAGGGGCTCCAGTGACCAACCTGGGGCTGGGATTCAAGAAGAAGCCAAACTCAAACTCTCCA
Source organism: Hyaena hyaena (assembly GCF_003009895.1). Lineage (NCBI taxonomy): Eukaryota > Metazoa > Chordata > Mammalia > Carnivora > Hyaenidae > Hyaena > Hyaena hyaena. The sequence goes on along the minus strand of NW_024080741.1, from coordinate 589,683 downwards.
GTCACAAAAAGAAGGATCTGTGACATGCAAACTTTTCCTTTTAAAAAAGTTACCACATCCTCTCCTCGTCCTTTGAGAAAGACTCAATCCAATGGGTTTGAACTTCTCTCCCTATTGGGGAAGTTCTTCATCAAGACTGATACAGTAGAAAGGCCCACAGAGGAGGCAAAGAGGAAAACTGAGTCTCGGATAATCCACAGAGTGAAAAAGCAGTTCTGAGTAAGTGTTATTTCCCTTGGATAGTGTCTCTCTTTGCTCACGATTTGTTCTGATAAGCAGGCAGCATATTTATGAGGCAACTTCTTGGGTGTATTTACATGGGTAACTGCCTTGCCCTCTTTCCTAGTGTCATGGGAATAAGTAAAGGAGGCCATCAGGCAGTCTATTCAGGTGACTGTCCACCATCCTAATTGAGCAGGGGCTCAGAAGCATCAGGCACTCACCTGATGGTAGACACTCACCTCACGATTGTCTCGATCTGCCTGGACAAGGATCCCTTTAAAACAAGGCTCGATGTAATGGATGTAGTCACTATACTGCAGTTGCAGAGGGCAGAGGGGACAGGAGAACAGATAAGGTCAATTTGGAATCTCGGGCAATTCACAGGCTACCTAGGCACCTGTGTAATATTATCTTGGGGTACCCTATGCTTCTGGCAGTTTTTTCCTGAGTAGAGAGAAAGGAGTATAGAGAATAGTGGGGCCTAAACTCTAAAAATTCTCCCTCAAATCTCAGTGTTTGTCTTCTCAGGTGGCTCAGTGATGTCCATCTCCTTGAACACACAGAGAACTCGAAGGTACAGAGAAAATTCCTTTGGTCTCCGCTCCTAGGACCAGACAAAGTACCTTCCACAAGAATCCCAGAGCCTTTTAGTCCTTCTGTGTTCAGACCCCTCCCCAGTGCCTGGGTCTGGGGATTAGGAACTGCGTTCTTTTACCTTTTGCCTTGCATTTACGATCAAGATCCTCTAGCTGTCAACAGGGAATGGGAAGGGGGAAAATGAATGACTACTGCCTTCTTTTTCTTAATCTCTCCATTTCCCTATAGTTAAAATTCAAATCTTCAAGTTGTCTTTAATCTACTTCTGTTTAAATATGAGAGAGAGAAAGGGAGATAACGGTGACACAGTGGTAGGAATGCACGCAGGTTCTAGGGCAAGTGCTAGGGTGTTCTGGGGAAGGTCAGGAACACATGTTTCTCCTGCCTCTCCTCCCCCAAAGCAGGAGAAAGATTGGGAGAGAGGAGGGGCAGGAGCACACTCCCACTCCTGTGGAGTAGTGGGGCCTGTTCTTGTAGCTGTCTTGTCACTGCTGCAGGTCATGTCTAGGGACAAAGGTGGTGGAGCTGGGGAGGGCGGGGTCCAGGGGTGGTGCAGGTGGGTAAATGTTGCAGGCCTCAGGGGAGCAGTTCAGGGATGATAGGGCCCTTCTTACTCCCAGGATGAACATCTTGAAGTTAGACCATTTTGCCTTGGTATTTCTTTACTAGATACACAAATTCCATTGAAGACAAGCATTTTCAGCAATGTGACAAGCTGATCAGGAAAGCTTTGGATCAGGTGGCCTTCAAATTGATGCCCTCAAGGTGGCAGTCAGCTCTGCCTCCTTGAAGGGCTGAACTGGTCAGCTCTTTCATTGCATTGAAGGCATTCTCCTGACTTGCTATCTCCCCACTTCTTTCTGCTTCACTCCTCTCCTTCATTACTTTTCTAAGACAGGCAGAGTTATCCTCAGGAAGAGTTGCCGTGAAAGCAGGACTAGGGTCTTCTGGTCCCTTTCTAGCCCCCACTACCTACATTCCCCTTCTAATGTGTCTGGATTTGGTGGGATGAAGGAGGTGGGAGGACTGGGAATTAAAAAGCAAGAGCCCAAGGCTCACTCATCCTAAGCATAAAGGAGAGGCTGTTCCAGTGTTGGGTACCAGTCAAGAGCACATGGATGGGGGTGAGTTAAGTATTTTCTCAGGGCCAGTGCCTCTTAATTTTTATTCCCAGACTCATCTGAGAAATTGATGAAATCTGTGGAATCAGAAAAGTGGATGCACACATTTTTACACATAATTTCAGTAACTCTTTGGACCTCTTGAAGCCCATCCTTGGTCCAACCTTAGGATGGAAGTCTCAGCTTCAGAGAAGAAAATCATACTACAGTGTGAGGCATCAAGTGATTGTAAGTACAGGTCATTCTAGTGCAGGCAGAATGGTTTTTTTTCCTGAGGAGAGCTATTCTAGAACAGGAAGTTACATTTACCGCAATGATATTAACAAAGTCATTCTCCCCCAGTGTGTCCAGGATGGTGGCAATGGTGTGCTTGGCAATAGTCATCCGCAGCCCCTTCATGCTGCCACTCGTATCCACCACAATCACTATGTCCTTGGGAGAAGTAGCAGCTTGTATGTACCTTTAACAGAAAGAAAGCACAGGTCCATGATGGGAAAACTAAAGCCAGAACAGCCACCCAACTGAGTCTCTAGTTATTTCTATTCAGATTGTGGCTCAAGTGTACTCAAGATTCAGGTCAACAATCCATCAGTGCCAGCTTTTATCATGTCCGACAACTACTCAGTGTAGTTCTAAAGCCATTTTGGGGTCAACAATTGAGAATGTGCTCATCTAATGGACCTGTCAGGTGGGAGGAAGGTTCGGTCCTGGTGGTAACCCCTGTCCTCTTTGTTTTGGACCAGCCAAGCTCCTAATAGGGCAGAGGTAGCAGGAAGGGAGAGAGCTGGATTTTACCCTCAGATTCCGTTACAAATCTGCCAGAGGAGGGGTGTGGAGGGAGAGGAGAGTCTGGCAGAGGATTGATTTGGAGACATCTCAATGTGCTGGAAGGAGGTTTGGGGTGAGAAAGACAAGTGTGATGAGTCCTGGAGCAAGAGCAGCTGCAGAGAAGAGAAATACAGCTGGCAACTCTTCCTGCTTCTGCATTGGGTTCAGGTTCTACACACCTGAGGCTCTTGGCTGGTGGTGGGGGTAGGGTAGAGACTGGAGGAGAATTAGGCAGAACCCAAAGGTTATAAGAGAGATGCCAGCACCAGAGACTTTTCCCCTAGAGCTCTTACCAGCCACGATTTCTGCAGTCGAAGGCAATGACTCCATTCTCATCAGGTGTCCATTTGATGCCTGGGGAAATAAAGGCTGGTTCTTTCAGCAGCTTAGTAAAGAGCACTGGTTGGGTGGTGATGTCCAGTTTGGTCACCCCCAGGGTAGGGACAGCAGTGGACCTGGGCAGCAGGGTGTGGGGCCACTGTAAGCTAAGGAGGAAGGCCGACTTACAGAGGGATACCTACCACCCACACTCCCCAGACCCAGAGTTGGGGTTACTTTCACAGGTCGGCCCCCCAAAATGTGATATCTGGGACTCATTTGTGACTGAACCTCACATCAAGGCGAAGCCTGAAGGAGGTGTGACAGTTAACATCCACTACCATCAGCAAAGCATGAACAGAGCAGTAAACAGCCAGTACTCTGCTCTCTAGCCCACCTGCTTTACCCAGCTTAATTAAGCTCACTGGGAGAAGTGATTTGGCTATAAGACTGCAAGCTCCTTGAAGTCAGGGTTTTCCAGTGTCTAGTGCGGTGTCTAACATAGTACCTAGCAGAGTTGATGCTCAATAAATGTTTGTTACATGAATGAAAAATGAATGAATGAGTATGAAAGGTCTTGCCTTGAGCACTAGCAGAATGATTTTGTCTTATTCATCTGATCAAAAACTTGGGTCAATGTACACAAAGCACAGATAACGCTGACATGATCAATGATAGAATCTCTTTTGAAAGATTTTTTTTTAATGTTTTATTTATTTCTAGGAGAGAGCGAGAGAGAGACAGCGTGAGCAGGGGAGGGTCAGAGAGAGAGGGAGACACAGACTCTGAAACAGGCTCCAGGCTCTGAGCTGGCAGTCAGCACAGAGCCCGACGCGGGGCTCGAACCCACGAACCGTGAGATCACGACCTAAGTGAAAGTCGGACGCTTAACCGACTAAGCCACCCAGGCGCCCCTCTTTTGAAAGATTTTAATGATTGGGAATAAAGGGTTCAAAATAAGGAGATTAAAAATAACAGGTGAAACTTTAGTTGGTTATGTTTGGGCTAGAATAAAGGTTGTGTCAGTACCATGAATGTTTAGAGTCTCCAAGAGATCGTCCTGTTCCATAACAGTTAGACTTCAGATGAGATACACCCTTTGCTGGTCTCTCAAAGGTAGGAGGTTTTCAGAGATCATGCCCCAAAACTAGACAAATGAAAGCAGAGTCCCAAGAATGAGGGGCAGGGGTCTGGGAAGCCAGGAGCCAAGGCCTGGAAGGAAGAAACAGGACTAGAGGATGGTGGGAGCTTTAGTAACAACGGTTCTGATGTAGACCTGCAGACAGCTGTGAGAAGTAGGGTCCTACAAAGGACACATTCCTATAGCAGCAGCACAGGTGTGAGGAATCTGATCCTTAGAATAGTAACGAGGAGGAGAAACTGCACCTAAGGTTCTAGGTTCTGAACCAAAACCTTAGAAGAGGGTTTTAGTGGTCCTGGTGGGGGTACTCTCAACTCCAAGAAGAAATAGAAGTGGTCCTCTTAGGGGAAAGCGTGCCTCTTGAAGTGGTAGGGCCTCACGGGCAAAGATTACCAAAAACATGAGAAACAGGCAGTGTGGTGAGAGGCAGCAGAAGCAAGAACCATCAGATACAGCCTCCTAAGGATTACAGATGTTGGAACTACCAAATACAAAGTAGAAGATAGCTATGTTGAAGAAATCATCAGGAAGAATATATAACAAGAAGTGATTAGGAACAAAGAAACATCCTTAAGAATATGGAACGTTTTTCTAAATGTTGAAAAAAATGCATAATGGGCTATGCAGAGGTAAAGAGACAACCCATGCATTTGAAGGATTCCACCAGAGGCTAGAATGAGAAGGTCTAATATATGTCTGGCTGGGACTATAGAAAGAGAAAAGGGAAAGCATGAGGAAAGACAATGGCCACAGAGCTGACATTGGCAAATGCTCTAGGACTGAGAAACAGTCCGAATCCACAGATCTAGAAAGCACAGTATATCCCAAGCAGGGTAAATAAGATATCCACACATAGACACGTAGTAGTGAAACCACAGAACTCCAAAGGCAAATACATACATACATACATACATACTTTGAAAACAGCCAGAAAAGCTAGAATACTTACAAAGGAAGAGCAGTTAAACTGATAGCAGATTTTCATAACATCAGTGGAAGCCGGAAGACAGTAGAAACACAGTTTTAAGGTGTTGAGAGAAAATGATTGCTAATTTAGAAATGCATTCATTCCTGGCCAAACAATCATTAAAGAATACAACAACTTTGATAGAGACCAAAAGTGTTGTTTTTCGAACTCTGCTTGGGATTTTCTAGTTTCTCTGTGTTGTTATTTATTGCAAACTATTTCTCAGGGGTGTGTCATTAAATGTAAGCTTAGTCACTTGTGTCCAAAAAAAAAAAAAGAAAGAAAGAAAAAGGACTTGGCCTTTTCTGTTTAAATGAGAGGATAACAGGAAATGATTTGTGTAACTTGTAAAGATTAAAAAAGGATGAATTAAAAAGCAAAACAAAAAAGTGGAGATAAAATAAAATGGATATAGATAAACAAAGCGGGAGCATTTTACCACCAAGAGACCCACCAGATAGGAACTCCTGACATTTACCTCAAGAAGGAAAAGGATCTTGAAAAAACATTTTGAGATGCATGAAGGAATGGTGGGCAAATAAAATAGTAAACAAAGATTCCACTCCAAATAGGCAATGTTTGTTTTAAGAAAGAGCAATAGTATCTAATTTGTGGGAATCAAAAAAGGGATATATTACATGACAGTGGAATAGACAGTGGAATAGCCAAGGTGGGAAAAGTAGATGTAAGCACAAGAGTCCTAAAGCTGTTTTGTGACTGGAAGGAGATAAAAATATTATTTAATTAAAACAATTTTTAATAGTTTATTGTCAAGTTGGTTTCCAACTTGATGACCCAGTGCTCATCCTGTCAGTGCCCTCCCCCATGCCCATCTCCCCCCTTTCTTTCCACCCCCCATCAGTCCTCAGTTTGTTCTCAGCATTCAAGAGTCTCTCATGGTATTATTTAATTTTAACTTTATAGGTTAAGTATGCCTGGTAAAATTGCAGGGGTAATTACTAAAAGAAACAGAAGGATAAATTCCAAACTTATTGAAAAATAGAGAAGAAATGAGGGAAGGAGATATTTATAAAAAATGCCAATCTCTGTAAAAGACAAACAAGGGGAAAGAGGAAACATAATAATAGAAGGACAAATAAAAATTTTAAAAATCATATAATGGCATGTTAAAAATATCAATACAATATGTGTAAACATGTTTAAGTTGCCAACCAGTAAAAGAATTGTCAGTCTGGATAAAAATTGAAAAACTATGAGCTATTTTCAAGACATATGATTAAAGGAAAATGACATAGAAGGTTGGAAGTAAAAGGAGGCAAAAAATATATATCGCCCAAATACTAACCGAGAACAAACTGGTATCATTCTATGGATATGGGACAAAATAGACTTATAACAAAATACATCATAGGGGCTAAAGAGAATCAAGCAGACATAAATCAGCAAAGATATAAAAAATTTAAACAGAATTTTTCATCCAACAATTAGAGCACACATATTCTTTTCAAGCACACATGGAATATTTATAAAATTTGATGACACACTTGGTGGCATCTCAACTAATTTCACATAAATCAGTACCACATATGCCATGTTTTCTGGTTGCAAATAAATTAAATTAGAAATTAATAATAAAAAGATAAATATAAAATCTTTATATATTTAGAGATTTTATAAATTAAAACAATTTTTATTTTATATACATAAAGAGAGATTCCCAAGTAAGGTGCTCAGTATGGAGCCTGACACAGAGCTTGATCCCATAATCTGAGCCCAAATTTAGAATAGAATGTTCAACCTACTGAGCCATCTAGGTGCCCCTAAAATACGCTTTTAAATAACTAAAAGATCAAAGAAGATATCACAGGGAAATTTAAAAATATTTAGAAGAAAATGATAATTTAAACACCACAATGACACCAAAAACACAGGCAATAACTTCTGTGTATGAGAGGACACAATCAATAGATTGAAAAGACAACCACAGAATGGGAGATATCTGCAAATTATTTATCTGCTAAGAGGTAGCAGATAAATATAAAGAACTGCAACTCAGGAACAATGAAAGCAAACAATCCTATTCAAAAATAGGTAAAGGACTGGAATAGACATTTCTCCAAAGAAGACACACAATGGCCAATAAGCACATGAGAAGATGCTCAACATCCCTAATCATTAGGAAAATGCAAATCAAAACCATGATGTGATTCAATTTTGTTTTATTTGGTTTTGTTTACATGATGAAGATGAGGAGGAATTGGAGCCCTTGTGAATTTGGTAGAAATGTAAAATGGTGTAGTTACTAGGGAAAACAGTATGGAAGTTCCTCCAAAAATTGAAAATAAGGTTGCTATATGACCCAAGAATTCCATCTCTCAAGACATCCCAAAATAAGTGAAAGCAGGGTCTCAAGTAGGTATTGGTACATCCCTGTTCATAGTAGCATTATTTGCAATAGCTAAAATGTAGAAGAAGCAGCTCAAGTGTCCATCTACAGATAAATGAATAAATGAAATGTGATCTACAATGAAATATTATTCAGTGTTATAAAGGATGGAAATTCTGATATATGCTACAACATAGATGAATTTGGAGGACATTACACTAAGTTAAATAAGTCAGGTTATAAAAAGAGAAATATGGTAGAATTCCACTTATACAAGGTACCTAGAGTAGTCAAAGTCAGAGAGACAGAAAGAAGAATGGTGGTTGCCAGAGGCTAAAAAGAAAAAGGGACAGTGAATTATTTTTTTAAATTGGTACAGAGTTCCAATTTTGTAAGATGAAAAGAGCTCTGGAGATGGATGGTGGTGATAGTTGCACAACATTATGAATGTACTTAATGCCACTGAATCATACACTTAAAGATAGGTAGGATGGACTCGTACAAATAATACTAAAATTTATGGAACTGCAAAAGACCCCCAAATAGCCAAAGCAATCTTGAGAAAGAACAAAGCTGATGAAATCATGTGCTCTGACTTCAAATTATACTACAAAGCTATAGTAACCAAAACAGTATGGTACTGACACAAAATAGACACAAAATAGATCAGTGGAACAGGACAGAGAGCCCAGAAATAAATCCACAATTATATAGTTAATTAATCTACAATAAAGAATGCAAGAGCATACAATGGGGAAAAGATGATCTCTTCAATAAATGGTGCTGGGAAAGCTGGATAGCTACATGCAAAAGAATAAAGCTAGACCACTTTCTTACACCATGTGAAAAAATAAACTCAAAATAAATTCAATATCCATATGTAAGACCTGAAACCATAAAATTCCTAGAAGAAAACATAGGCAATAAGTTTCAGTCTTATCAATATTTTTTTGGATAGGTTTCCTCAGCAAGGCAACAAAATAAAAATAAAATGGGACTACATCGGGATGCCTGGGTGTCTCCGTTGGTTGAGTGTCTGACTCTTGATTTTGGCTCAGGTCATGATCCCAGGGTCATGGGATCAAGCTCCACATTGGGCTCAGCACTGAGCATAGAGCCTACTTGAGATTCTCTCTCACCCTCTCCTTCTGCCCTTCTCCCCAACTTGGACTCACTTGTGGTCTCTCTCTCCCTAAAATAAAAGGCTTAAAAAAATGGGACTGCATCAAACTAAAAAAAAAAAAAAAAAATTGCCATGAAGGAATCCATAAACAAAAGACAACCTACTAAATGGGAGAAGATATTTGCAAATGATACACAGTAAGGAACTGATATCTAATATATACATATAAAACTCATAAAATTCAACAAAAAACCAACATGATTAAAAAATACACAGAGGACTTGAACAGACACTTTTCCAAGATGCCCAATAGACACATGAAAAGATGCTCGACATCACTAATCATCAGGGAAATGCAAATCAAGATACCACCTCACACCTGTCAGAATAGCCATTATCAAAAAGACAAGAAATAACAAGTGCTGGTAAGAATGTGGAGATAAGGGAACTCTCATGCACTCTTAGCAGGGAATGTAAACAGGTGCAGCTACTCTGGAAAACAGTATGGAGGCCCTTCAAAAAATTAAAAACAGGATTACCATATAATCCAGCAATTCCATATCTGGATATTTATTTGAAGAAAATAAAAATACTCATTTGAAAAGATATATGCACCCCTATTTTCATTATAGCACACTTCACAATAGCCAAGATATGGAAGCAACTTGTGTCCATCAATACATGAATGGATAAAGAAGATGTGGTATATATGTTCAATAGAATAGTATTCAGCCATTAGAAGAATGAAATCTTGCCATTTGCAAAGACATGGATGGAGATAGAAAGTATTATGCTAAGTGAAATAAGTCAGAGAAAAACAAATACCATATTTGAGGAATCTAAAAAACAAATGAACAAACTAAACAAACCAGAAACAGACTAATAGATACAAAGAATGAACTGGTGTTTGCCAGAGGGAAGGGGGTTCAGAAATGGGCAAAAGAGGTGAAGCAGATTAAGAGTTACAAAGTTCCAATTATAAAATAAATAAATAAATAAGTCAAAAGGATGTAATGTACAACATAGGGAATATAGTCAATAATATTGTAATAACTTTGTATAATAACAGAGGGTAACTAGACCTTTTGACAGGATCATTTCATAATGTATAAAAATATTGAATCATTATGTTGTACACCTGAAACTAATATAATATATATCAATCGTAATTCCATTTTGTAATTTAGGGTTGTAAATTTTATGTTATATGTATTTTTCTATAATTAAAAAAATTTTTTAAACCACCAGTAATAGCACCTGTGAGAGGCAGGAAAAGTAGAGCTTCTAGGGCCAAGGTATTGCCATAAATGCTTATTTTAGAAACAAAGAAAGGCTTAAAATTAAAGCTAAGTGTTTAATTTAATAGGTTAGGAAGAAGCACTGCAGAATACATTCAAGGAAGGGTAAAAGAGGAGATAAGGTAGAGCTGAAACAGATGACATGGAGAACAAAGAAGCAATAGAGAGCAATCCACAAAGACAAAGATGATTCCTGACTAACAAAACAGAGAAACCAGTGGCAGGATAATAAAGAAAAAATGAGTAATACTATAAATAAAAGGAGAAATAATTATAGATACAGCAGAGATTAAAAAGATGATAGGATAACTTCTTGGAAATAGTTTTGAAAACTCAGATGAAAGGGATGGGTTCTTAGAAAGAGTATTTTACCAAATTAAGAAGAAAGAGAAAGGCTTATTAGTCTTGCAAGTATTAAATATATTGAAGTGGTAATTTAAAATAGTCTCATAAAGAAAACATCAGATATACGGCTTTATAGATGAATCCTAACAAACTTTCAAGGAAAAGATCAGTCTAACTTATTTAAATGCTTCCAAAAACCAGAAAAAGAGGGAATACTTCCCAGTTTATTCTATGAAGCTACTATAATTTTGAAAACCAAAGACAGTACAAGAAAAAAATTTTACAAGATCATTTCACTCATGAGTGCAAAAAATCCTAAACAAGATCATTAATAAACTAAATCCAGCAATGCACAAAAGACTAATTTACTATGATCAAGTTACATTTCAAATGTTTTATTTTTTATTTATTTCTAGGAGAGAGAGAGAGACAGCGTGAGCAGAGGAGGGTCAGAGAGAGAGGGAGTCACAGACTGAAACAGGCTCCAGGCTCCGAGCTGGCAGTCAGCACAGAGCCCGACGCGGGGCTCGAACCCACGAACCGCAAGATCATGACCTAAGCGAAAGTCGGACGCTTAACCGACTAAGCCACCCAGGTGCCCCATGATCAAGTTACATTTTATATAAATGTAAGGAAGGGTAAACATTACAAAAGTCAATAGATAGTTAGACAAAAGACATAATAGGCATTCCACAGAAGAAGAAATACATACAACACATGATATATGAAGAAAGAGATACTCAGCTTCACCAGTGATCAACTAAAGGCAATGCCAGACCAGTGAAATACCATTTTACACTAAAATGTTATTAACAAAAACTTTTAATGTTTAATAATACTCAGGGTTTGAGAAAATATGGATCAACAGATTCTGTTATTCATGACTGGTGGGAACATAATTAGTGCAAGTATTTTGGAAAACAATTTTGCATAGCAATTCCATTCCTAGGTACATGCCCAAGAGAAACTCTCAGAATATGTCTCAGGAGACATGTATAAGAACATTCATAGCAACACTGTTCTTAAAAGGAAAAAAAAAAAGAACAAAACCCACCACAACAACAAACCCCCCCTGCAAACAACCCAGACAGGATCAGGAAGATGAATAAACCGCTATATTGGCCCCCAAGAATATGATGCAGAAAGAAATGACAAAGTACAGACATACGTGACAACCCAGGTGAATCTTGCTAGTATAATACTGAATGAAAAAGCAAGCTCTAACAGTCTATACTCAAAACCAGTTTAATAAATTTTAAAACTAAGCAAAACAAAACAATATATTGTTTAGGCAGATGTTAATGTGTTTGTAAAAATGAGATAAAACTAAATAACTAAGCAGGGAGCCAAAAAACTTCAAATAGAGGGAGAAGTTCAAAGTGCAGGATAGTTGTTACCTGGTCAGTTGAAGGGGGTGAAATTGGGGAGAAGTCAGGGCAGAGGCCGAGGTCCAAGGAGGAGCACATAAGTAAATAGAGGTTTGGTAACATTCCAGTTTTTGTGTTGTGATGTAAATATAAGTATTAATTACATTATAAATAAAAAGTTTAAAAAAACATTGAAATAGGCCTGCATGGACCCATGAGAACAGTGCACCATGATCGTGAACAGTCAATCTAATACTGTGCACCTGAGGGCTGATATATAATTATAAATGGATGTGGATGTGAGAAGTTGCCCTCCCCTCTTCCTAGACTGATAGGCCATATCTGGACTGTTTTGTCTGCCCACAAGTTGATGTCTCTGGATGTGGCAGAAATATTTGCAGGAATTGGACGCTGGAGAAGATCGGAGGGACGTGTGAGTGGTCTTCAAGCATTTGAAGGGCTGTTCCAAGGAAAAGGGATGACCTTGCTCGTTGAGGCACCAGAGAGCAGAGAAAGAAAGTGACTGGTTGTGGCTCTGGGCAGAGAAACAGGGGCATGCTAAAACCCTGTGAGCTCTAAGATCCCGGTGTCTTCCTGCAGAAGAACTGGCTTTTCCAGCTGGGGACACAGAAGGGTCTTTTAGGATTTTTTTCTGATTTCTGGTCTCAGAAAAACAGGGCTAATTCAAAACTTTCAGGAGAGTGTGCTAAAATATAAAAATGGATTGAAGTAAAATGCAAACCTTGTGGTAGATGTTTGTTTTCTACTTTTATTGGTGGACAAGGGAGCTTTCCCCATGCCATCTATTAAGTTGGCCACTAATCACATACTAACTGGTGGTGACACTTTGTGCATTGCTGTTGTGCACTTCAAGTGCATATGCTCCACTTCTCCAATTAGGATGTAAACTCCTTAAGATCAAGAATTGTTTTATCTTCCTTTGCATTTTCCACAGTGCTTTTCATAAAACAAGAGTTTAATGTGGGCATTTTGGGATTGGTTACTATGGTATTTGATAGTTTCATTTGTTCATTCATTCATTCATTCATTCAACAACTATTTATTGTAAATGTGGTTATTGTGTCAAAATGTGGGTTGGAGATGCTTTTGGATAGGAGGGGGGTCCATTCACTGGGAGTCTGAATGCCAGGGCCCATCTTCAATGTCTCCATTGCCTTATTCCCAGAGAAGCTCAGAAGACCATGGAGATGCCTCTTAATATCCTTACCTGGATAGATCCTGAAGAATCCAGTGGAACTGCCAAAATATTGCCAGGTCAATGTTGGGTCTCTCTGGAAGTTCTCCACAAATACAGTGTTCAAGACTTCAGACATGTAGACTCCATTTAAAATGTCTGGGTCTAAAAGATGAAATTACAGAAAGAACTGCAGAGAAACTAAATCAGAAGCAACTGTGACCAGCTCTTCACCGGCTGAACATACACACAGCCTGCAGTGCTGTTGTTTACAACTTCCTGCTACATTGCACTTGGAGAGCCCCACTCACACCCCCTAATACAGGATTATTGAGTTTTCTCCCAGCCCAAATTGGTGTAGAATACTTTTTCTTGCTCTCCCCAGTCAAGGAGGTTGGCTTCTCAGGAAAATGGAGGCAAATCTTTAAAACTCACCAGCATCAGCTAACAACCACAAAATGTTAGAGAGAGTGCCAGGTCACAGGGTGGGGTAGGAGAACTACCTTTGCTGTATACGTTGGTAGGCAGCTGCACGCTGCTGATGGAGGTATTCACCATCAGGTTGCTGAAGTGCGCATTGGACTCAAGGACAAACTCAGCCCCCAGCTCCACGTAATTGCCATTCTCATCCCTCTCGTTGATCAGGACAGAGTTGTAGTAGTTAAACTAGGGGTGGAGGGGAAATAGCAGCACAGAGACAATGTGGACACAAGAGATGTACAGGGTGAGAGAGAGAAAGAAATGGCACAGATCAGAGCACTCAGATGTGAGAGGTGGGGTCAGACAGACTGACAGCATCCATACAAGCAGCATCCGTGGACAACTGAGGCAGTGACCTGTATTACACATATGGACACATACAGATCCCAGACAGTTGGAGAGCATGGTTGATTCACTTGCATTTTGATGTAAGTTGTCTAGATTATTGCCTCAGTTCTCCACTTTGTTTAGCATGTGTGGGCATGACCAGATCAGAGCCAGAGAGAGGCAAGTAGAGGTTCAAGGCGAAGTAAAGAGACAGAGGCAGCCTCATGGGTACCACCAATTTTCTTCCATTGTGGGAGGGCTCCTAGGAACTCTCAGTAGGTCCTGAGAGGTGAGGCTTCTCTCTTTAGAAAACAGCCTGCGGCAGCCTGGGCCCAAGACACGGTCTGTGGCCCCCGTGTCCCTCTGAGGAGCCAGCAGTGTGCTTTTTGCCTCTAACATGCAGTGTTGGAGGGTCTACTTGAAATACCACATTTAGAGCCATGATCAGAGCCATAATCAGACCATCTTCCCCACTCCCTTCACACCACCTGGTTTACATCTTGAACAACCCCCTCAGGGCACCCTATGTCCTGCCGCACGGCACAATACTGCTGACTGCAAGAGCTTTCTAAAGCACCAATCGAGCTGTGACCCTCCGCTGCTCAAACCCTTCAGTCTGTGTCATTCCAGGCTGAGCTGAGGCCAGATTCCCATCTGTCCGCGTCACTTTTTACTTCACCATCCCCTGGACATACAGAGCTGACCATTTGCAATTCCCTCAATCTTGTGTTTTCTTATTTCAGTGTCTTTTCTTTTCCCTCAGCTTCTCTATGCCTTTCCTGTTCAAATCCCTCTCAGCCCAAGGCTGGTTCTAATGCTACTTTGTTTGCAGGACTTTCTGAACTTCTAACCCTTCCCTTCTGGATTCTTGTGACTCTGTTTACCAACTCTCATGGATTTGTTACATGCCTCATGCTGGAGGTATTTGGTCTGTGAGCTTCTTGACTTTTTATCTACCACATGGTGGTTGGACAAAAAATGTTTATGGAATGGGTGGATTGCCGCTCTATGTCCCCTGCCCCCACCCCAAGTCTTGAAAATTATCTCTCCTACCTGGTCCATAAATCTCTTCTGAAAATACTGGAGAGCATTTCAGAATCAAACTATTATAGGCTCATACAAATTCTGTGCACATTAAAGGATGGTGCTGGACTTCCCACCTTCTCCCACCCCTCTGTATCTTATACTCAGGGGACCTTGGCTCTTGGTTGGGGGTTTGGTGATTAGTCATTAACTCACCACCAGAGATTCATTGAATTCATGGTTCAGGTCAGCCTCCTCGGCAGCCTCTACCAGATTCTGAAGGATGGAAACACAAAGGGGAGAATGAATGGGCAAAACAATACTAGTAGGTTTTCAATAATTTCTACTTCTAAGAATATATCCAAGAGAACTGAAAACAGGTACTCAAACACTAACTTGTGAACAAATGTTTATAGAAGCACTATTCACAACATCCAAAAGGTAAATGCACGTTATTAAGTGAAAGATGCCCATCTAAAAAGGCTACCTACTGCATTCCAACTACATGACATTATGATGTTATGGAAAAGGCAAAACTATGGAAACAGTAAAAAGATCAGTGGTAGCCAGAGGTTTGTGGGGAGGGAGAGAGGAATAGGCAGAAAACAGAGGGGTTTTTTTAGGGCAGTGAAACTATTCTGTATGACCTATTATAAGCTAAATGAAAGACTCCAGATATACAAGGTTATGTACCATATGATTCCACTTTTGTGAAATATTCAAAATGAAAAATCTACAGACAGAAAGAAGATTAGTGGGGGGATGGGGATGGGGGAATGAGAGTGACTGCTTAATGGGTACAGGGTTTCTGTCTGGGAGTGATGAAAAGTTCTGGAACTAGATGGTTGGTGATGGGAGTTGCATAGATGCATAGAGTGTATCTAGTGCCACTGGACTGTACATTTATTTATTTTTTATTTTTTTAACATTTATTTATTTTTGGGACAGAGAGAGACAGAATGTGAGCAAGGGAGGGACAGAGAGAGAGGGAGACACAGAATCTGAAACAGGCTCCAGGCTCTGAGCTAGCTGTCACCACAGAGCCGGATGTGAGATCCCGTGAGATCATGACCTGGGCCGAAGTTGGACGCTTAAGCAACTGAGCCACCCAGGCACCCCCAGATTGTACATTTTAAAATGGATAAAATGGTAAAAATGGTAACTTCTATATTATGTGTATTTACCAAAATTTTTTTTAAAAAAGGGATGTTAGCATTACAGACATCATGGGAAGTAAGGGAATTAAAGGAGACACAGATAATGGAAAGATCCCTTTCAATGGATTGGAAGAATTAATATTGTTAAAATGTCCTTACTACCCAAAGTGATCTACAAATTCACTGCAATCCCTATCAAAATGCCAATGTCAGTCTTTATGGAAACAGAAAAAAAAAACCCACCATAAAATTCATGTGGAACCACAAAAGACCGTGAATAGCCCAAAACATTGCCGGGTAAGTAGAACAAAGCTAGAGGAATCATACTTCCTGATTTCAAAATATATTACAAAACTACAATAATCAAAAGAGTTGGTATTGGCAGAAAAAGACATAAAGACAAATGGAACAGAATAGAGAGCCCAGAAATAAATCTGTACATTTATTTAAAATTTTTTTAATCTTTTATTTATTTATTTTTGAGAAAGAGAGAGAGAGAGAGAGAGCATAAGCAGGGGAGAGGAGCAGAAAGACAAAGAGAGACAGAATCCAAAGGAGGCTCCAGGCTCTGAGCTGTCAGTGCAGAGCCTAACACAGAGCTCAAACTCACAGACTGTGAAATCATGATCTGAGCTGAAGTCAGGTGCTTAAAACCAGGCAGCCCTAATCCAGCATTTAAAATCAACTGACCTTGAAGGGTGCTAAGTACATACAATAGTGAAAAAGTCTCTTCAGTAAATGGTGTTGGAAAAACTGAATATTCACATGCGGAAGAATTAAATTTGACCCTTATACCAAATACAAAAATCAGGGGCACCAGGGTGGCTCAGTTGGTTAAGTGTCTGACTTCGGCTCAGGTCATGATCTCATGGTTTGTGGGTTTGCGCCCCGCGTCGGGCTCTGTGCTGACAGCTAGCTCAGAGCCTGGAGCCTGTTTCAAAATCTGTGTCTCCCTCTCTCTCTGACCCTCCCCTGCTCACGCTCTCTCTCTCTCTCTCTCTCAGAAATAAATAAAAACATTTAAAAAATTTTTTAAAAAACACAAAAATCAACTCAAAATGAAGACTTAAATGCAAGATCTGAAATTATAAAATTACTAGAACAAAGCATAGAGAAGAAGTTTCTTGTCACTGGTCTTTTGGGGGAGCATGTGACACCCAAAACACAGACAACAAAAGCAAAAATAGAAATGGGATTGCATCAAACCAGAAAGCTTCTGCACAGCAAAGGAAACAATCAACAGAGTGAACCTACAGTTGGCAAAACTGGAGAGCTACGTGCAAAAGAATGAAACTGAACCACTTAACTATACACAAAAATAAACTCAAAATGGATTAAGGACCCAAATGTGAGGCCTAAAACTATAAAATTCCTAGAAGAAAACACAGGGAATAATTTCTTTGACAGTCACCATAAAAACATTTTTCTAGGTAAGTCTCCTCCGGCAAGTGAAACAAAAGCAAAATTGGTATTGGGACCACACCAAAATAAAAGGCTTTGCACAGTGAATGATACCATCAACAAAACAAAAAGGCAACCTACTGCATGGGAGAAGACATTTGCAGATGATATCTGATAAGGGATTAAAATCCAAAATATATAAAGAATCTATACAAGGCAACAGGGGAAAAAAACCCAAATAATACAATTAAAAATGGGCAGAAGAACTGAATATGAATATGAATAGACATTTTTCCAAAGAAGACATACAGATGGTCAATGGACACATGAAAAGATGCTCAACATCACTAATCATCAGGGAAATACAGAATAAAACCACAATGAGATATCTCTTTGTACCTGTCAGAATAGCTAAAATCAAAAACACAAGAAATAACAAATATTGATGAGGATGTGGAGAGAAGGGAACACCTGTGCACTGATAGTGGGAATGCAAACTGGTGCAGCCACTTTGAAAAATAGTATGGAGCTTCCTCAGAAAATTAAAAATAAAATTACCAGATGATTTAGTAATTCCACTGCTGGGTATTTACCAAAAGAAAATAAAAACACTAATTCATCACCATCATCCACCTCCAGAGCTTAAAAAAGAAAAGAAAAGAAAAACACTAATTCAAAGAGACATATGCATTCCTAGGTTTATTACAGCATTACTTATAATAGCCAAGATACGGAAGCAACCCAAGTGTCCATTGATAGATGAATGGATAAAGAAGATGTGGTGTATATACAGTGGAATATTAGTCATAAAAAGATGAAATCTTGTTCTTTGCAACAACATGGATGGACTTAGAGGATGTAATGCCAAGTGATATAAGTCAGAGAAAGACAAACACTATATAATTTTACTTATATGTGGACATTCAGAAACAAAGCAAACAAAGAAAAAAGAAAGCGCCACTAACAAAAAAGGCTACTAACTCTAGGGAACAAACTGATGGTTACCAGAGGGGAGGTGAGTGGGAGATGGGTAAAATAGATGAAGGGGATTAAGAGGAGTGCTGATGCATAGGAGCACATGTACCCCAATGTTCACTCTCAACAATAGCCAAAACATGGAAAGAACCTAAGTGTCCATCAACTGATGAATGGATCAAGAAGATGTGGTTTATCTATACAATGGAATATTACATGGCAATGAGAAAGAATGAAATCTGGCCATGTGTAGCAACATGGATGGAACTTGAGGGTGTTCTGCTGAGCGAAATAAGTCAGGCAGAGAAGGATAGTTACCATATGTTTGCACATATAGATGGATTAAGAGCAACTTAATGGAGGACCATGGGGGAGGAGAAGGGGAAAAATAGTAGGGGAGAGGGAGGGAGGCAAACCATGAGAGACTCTTGAATGCTGAGAACAAACTGAGGGCTGATGGGGGAGGGGGGAGGGGGAGGGAAGGGGTGATGGGCATGGAGGAGGGCGCTTGTTGGGATGAGCATGGTGTTATATGGAAACCAACTTGACAAGAAACCATTAAAAAAAAGAGTATACTTATCTTGAAGAGCACTGAGGAATGTTAAAAAAAAAAGTCAAAGGACCTGAAGAGACATTCCTCAAAGAAGACATACAAATGACCAACAGATATATGAAAAGGTAGACAATCTCACAAATCATCAGGGAAATGCAAGTCAAAACCACAAATGAGATATCACCTGTTAGGAGGCTGTCATTAGAAAGACATAAGATAAAAAGTGTTGGTGAGGCTGTGGAGAAAAGGGAATCATTGTATTGTTGGTGGGAATATAAACTAGTACGGCCATATGGAAAACAGCCTGGAGGTTCCCCCAAAATTTAAAAATAGAACTACCATATGATACATATCAAAGGAAATGAAATCAGAATCTCAAAAAAAGATATCTGTACTTCCATATTCACTGAAGATAATGCCAATAATAGGGAAACAACCTAAATGTTAGTCAAAATGATATATCGCTCGCTCTCTCTCGCTTGCTCGCTCTCTCCTCTCTCTCTCTCTTTCTATTCAGTCTTAAAGGAAAACCTTTCTACTTGTAACAACATGGATGAACCTGAAAAACATTGTGCTAAGTGAAATAAGCCAGATACAGAAAGATGAACATTGCATAATATCGCTTATATGTGGAATCTAAACTGGTCAAACTCATAGAAACGAGAGAGTTACCAGGAGCTGGTGGGGGAAGGGCAAAATGGGGAGACGTTGGTCAAAGGGTATAAAGTTTTAGTCATGCAAGATAAATAAGTTGTAGAGAACTGAGGTACAGCAATATGACTTTAGTTGGCAGTTTTGAATTGTATTCTTGAAGTTTGCTAAGAGGGTAGATTTTGGGTGTTTTTATCACACATAAAAAATTTAATAAAGGAAGGGAGAGAGGGAGGAAGGAAGGATGAATGAAGGTAGGAAGGAAAGATGGAAGGGGGAGGGAAGGAAGGAGAGAAGGAAGAGATTGAGGAAGGAAAAGTGTGAGGTATGGATGTTGGTTAGTTTGGTTGAGGTGAATATTTCACAATGTGTATGTATATTATTGGGTCATCAGGTTACACACCTTAAGTATATATATTTTTGATTGTCAATTATATCTCAATAAACCTAGGGAATAAAAAGGACCTGAGCTCCTATTCTGGCTTTGTCAGGGGAGAGGTCACTAAGCATCTCTGGTTCTCTATTCATACATGTGTATATTGGGTCAAATAATCCAAGCCCCAAATCCTAGATGTGATGAAGAAATTTCACAGGGCAAAAATTATTTTAGTGCTGCTTTGCAGTAAATTTCCCCATGGCATCCCCATGGAAGGGCCCAACATCTGCACCCAGAGAGGCTTTTTAAACAGCACTGCAGATGGAAGGAGGCAAGCGTTACTGCTCATGTTGGTTGTATGTCAGGTCACTGTCCCCTTGCTATAGTCCAGGATGGGCTCTTCAGTCCCCCAGTATCTTCTCTGATGCTGAGATCCCTTGCCCCTAAGCTATAGAAAAGAGGCTACAAATTGCCACTTGTGGGAAAGAAGGTCTCAGCAACTTTGACACTGATGCTTCCCAGAGGGTGGATTTTGATGCTTCCCAGAGGTGGGGACCAGGCAGGACACTGGTCAGGCTGCAGCTTCCTTTGTCAGCACTGCCAGCTCTCTCCCTAACCCCTGCCCTCAGCCTCCCCTGCACAATCTACCACCCAGCTCCATCTCCTCTCTCCTTGCCTTCCTGGCTCCCAAAGGGAGTCCTTTTGGGGATAACACTGGTTTCAGATGGCCAGATCTCTGGCTAGGTGGAGCCGGAACTGTGTATCTCCAAGCAGCCAAGTCCCCACAAATATTGGGGCAAGCCCTTCATGCCAGGGGAGGGACACATTCTGTTACTAGCAGGGCCAAGCCAGGCTTGGTGGATGTGCAGTGAGGGAATCACCTGAGTGTGAAGCCCAGCACTATAGGTACTTCTGCTGCCTGGATGGCCCTCTGAGCACTCGAGAGCCATGATGGATGGGTTGGCATACAGAAGAGGAGAAGGTGGGGGGAGAAGAAAAGGGGAGAGGACAGAAGGGAGAGGAGATGAGGGAGCTCCACTTTTCGAGCTCTCCATTTAGTTATATTCCTTCCCTCCCACCCACCAGCCATCCAGCCACCCACCTGTTCATTCAGCAGATGACTCCTGAGCCCTCACTCTGTACCTGCTCTGTGCCAGTTTCTGAATGTGAGGTTGTGATGCAGAGTCCCTCTTAACACTGTAGGTTGATCCTATTGTATTGTACATTGTTTCCTAAGGCAGAGCTCAAATCTCAGGTCCCTTCTCTCTCCCTGTGCTTCCCATCATTTTCTCCTTTACAAGGGTCTTTTGGCTCATGGGGATACAAAGCAGACACTCATAAGGTAGGAAGAGGATGGTGTGGGGAAAAGGATGCAGGGCCACAACACAAAGTGTCATTTTGTTGTCATGGGTGCTAGGGCGGAACCCCCACAAATCATAGGACCTGGAGTACCTTGACAGCCTCCACTTTCCTGCGTAGCATGGTTTCCATGTCCTCTGAGAACTTCCTCACCAGCTCCAAGCCATCCACCTCCTTGATCCTCAGACTGGACTCCACATCCTTGTATTTCTGTGCAGGAGAAGTGGGAGAGATGGGCACCTGTGGTCTTGTATGTGAGTACGTGCAGCCTCCATCCTCCCAACCTGTGAAGTCTTGTTGACTGGACTAGAGGCAAGGACAGGCCCTCCCCTTCTTCTATAATATCAAATGTCCTCTCTGTTCCAGGAACTCTGGAGATATTGTGGTTAATATCCTTAAAAGGGAGTAGACTGGGGTGCCTGGGTGGCTCTGTTGGTTAAGTGTCTGAGCGTCTGACTGCGACTCAAGTCATGATGTTGAAGTTCATGAGTTCGAGTCCTGCATCGGGATCTGTGTTGACAGCTCAGAGCCTGGAGCCTGCTTTGGATTCTGTGTCTCTCTCTCTCTGCCCCTCCCCAGCTGGTGCCTCTCTCTCTTTCTCTCAAAAATAAACAAACATAAAATTTTAAAAAAAAACAATTTAAAAAAGGGAGTAGACTGAGGCTCAGAGAGGTCAACAAACTTGACCGAGATCACACAGCCAGTGAGTGAAGAACCTGGTGAGTGTCCAGCTTTCCATGTCTTTTTTTGTGCAGTCATGCTCCCTCCCTCCTCACAGGGACTATGAGACATCAGTTTATCTCTCCCTGATGCCTAGTGGTATCAGCATACTCCCTTCTCACCTCCATGTGACCCGAAATTCTCACTGCCAGAGCAGAGCTCAGCAGCAGCTGCAGTTGCCCAACAAACTTCCGGTAGCCCTAGGAGTTGAGATCTGGGATCAAGTCTACTCTCTGGGCCTACGTCTCTTACCTAGCATGTATCTAATGACCCAGTTTGACCACCTAGTTGCCATATGACCACTCATCTACAAGATGTCACATTTGCATGGCTTTAGAGCATGCTCTAGAATGCTTTTACCCAAAACGACGACTTAATTATGGCTGTATCTCCCTCACCCGGGGTTGGAGAGTACAAATGAGAACATGGTGCTTTGCAAGGTAGAAGTTGCACACGAGCTTGAAAGGTCAGAGTTGTCATTGCTACAGCGGCCTGTAGGGGGCGCAGGACTCCTGGCCCCGCCCACTCCCACCAGCCCAAGGACCAGCCCGCTCGAGGAAAGGGCTGCAGTGCGGCCTTGCCTAGGCATAAAAGCCTGGGATTTGCTCTTAGCAACATTTAGAAAATGGCGAAGATCGTACTCACCTCATGAATTAAATTGTGAATATAGAGCTCTTAGCAAATGGTAATAATAAAGAATGGCAGGCTATTATTAAAACCGGTCTGGGAGTTATAAATATTAGAGAAAATGAGGTTGTTTATAATCCAGTGAGAGGAGAGGCTTGGTGTCAATCTGCTTAAAAAGCAATTAATAAATACAGGCCGGGGGGGCTGGGGGGGGGCGGGGACCTGGTTCAATGTTCTCTCCATCAGGCGCTTCTTCCGCCCAGGAGCCAGGCACCGGTCTGTAGGTGTGGGGACTCTCCAGCGCCACAGCAGGGCTGGAGGTCCTGAGAACTGTAGCTCTGCAGGGAAGCTCTCATGTCCTTCTACTGCCCAAGTACCTGCAGGGCACTTACTGCTTTCTCCTTCCTCTGCATCCCCCTTCACAGTTGTCAGGCGAGCATCCCACTCTGTCTACACCTGCTTCCTATCCCTTTTCTTCTTCATAGCAACACAGCAACCCCCCCCCCCATCTCATCTAATTCCATCTTGGCATCAGCCTTTGGGGGAATCTGAGCTGACACTACCCTGTGCTCTTGGCCACTCCACTGCACTGCCTCCACTGACTTGCTCTGTGACTTGGGCAAATCATGCCCTCCCTGGGCCTCAGTTTCCCAATCTGCAAATAAGAAGAATGGATGAGATAATCTCTAAGACCCCTTGCAGTACAGGGGACTTGAGACTCTGCTTCTCCACCAGGGTCTGGCCATCCCCCTGTGAGCTCCCTGGAAGGGGGTTACTGACCTTCTGCAGCAAGAGAGAGCCCGAGTATTTGGTCACAGTGTTATACAGGTCCCTGCCGAAGGTGTCTGCCCACAGCTTCACTCTGCCGGGTAATGAAAGTACATGTGTATACACAGGCACACACACAGACACATAAATATGGAGACACACGCAGACATATGCACATACGCACATGCACGTAGAGCACCAGTGTGTACACACACAGTGCTGATACACACAGAGACACACACATAGTACCTAGAGATACCCACATACATACATGGATCACATACACATCGACCTACACCCAGAAACATACACAAAGAGCTACCATCCCTCATGGTCAGGCAGGAGACCCAGAGGACACTTTGGGGGCCCAGCAGCTACCCTCAGGGCAGGGCAGATGAATTGGGAAGCAACGCCTGATCCCAAACCCCCAAGGGTTCTGGTCTGTGGGTGGAGAACAGAGAGGAGAGAAAGGGAAGAGGTGGTGGACAGGCCCAGGCCAGGGTGGGGAGGATCATGAGGGTGGAAACAGGAACTGTTTGGCAGTACTGCAACTTTTTTTAAATGTTTATTTATTTTGAGAGAGAGAGAGAGAGAGCAAGGGAGGAGCAGAGAGAGAGGGAAGGAGGGAGACAGTTGCAAGCAGGCTCCACACTGTCAGCGCAGAGCCTGTTGCGGGACTGATTCCAGGAACCTTGAGATCACCACCTGAGCTGAAATCAAGAGTCGGATGCTGAGCCAACTGAGCCACGCTGGTGTCCTGGCACCACTGCAACTTCTCAATGGGCCCTGCCCTCCAGTGTGCCCTGTGCAAGGTCATGACTGGCCGCCAAATCCTCTGTTGAAACTTCAGAGGGGACATGAGCCAGGGACAGAGGAAGAGGCTCTGAGCTGCTACTGTGGAGCAGAGAGGAGGCCAGGTGGGGAGGGTGTGAGGAAGCAACCCCTCACCCTGGGTGCAGACAGCCTAGAGGAGAAGCCCTGATGTCTGATCCACCCCCAGAAGTGCACCAAGATCCTGCCACCTGAGCAGGCTGGTGGCAACCTGGGGTGAATATGTAGGACTGCGTCTGAGCCTCTCCAGATGGAGCAAAAGGAGCTTGCCCACATGATCCTGTCAAAGTCCACATTTATTCAATCACTCAACCAATAATTATTAAGGTTCTACTATGTGCCAGCCATTGTGCACAGCACTAGAGCCATATCATGGTCCTTCCTCACTGTTGTAAAACCCTCAGTTAGAGGGACATCTCTGTACATACAGATAGCGCAATACATGTTTGAAGGGGAGAGGTGCCAACAAACCTTGGGGAGGTTGGTGGGGGTGCCAGGAGGGTTGTTGGAACAAGTGGGATCTGAGTTCAGTGTTAGAAGTTTGGGAGAGTTTAGGCACCTGGGTGGCTCAGTCAGTTGGGCATTCAATTCTTGATTTCAGCTCAGGTCATGTTCTCACAGTCATGGGTTCAAGCTCCACATCGGACTTTGTGCTGAGTGTAGAGACTGCTTAGGATTCTCACTCTCTCCTTCTGCCCCTCATGATCTCCCTCTCACTCAAAGAAAGAAAGGAGGGAATAAAGAAAATAAAAAGAAGAGAAAAGAGAAAAGAAAAGAAAAATAAATTTGGGAGCGTTTCGCCTGCCAAAGAGATTTGGAAGAGATTTCTAAGTAGAGAGTATAGAAGAGCTTGGATGAGTAAAAAATGACTTCAGATTTCTAGCTTGGGTGATTGAGCTGATAGTGGTGTTATTGAATAAAGTTAAGAATCATCAGGGAGATTGAGAGGAACAAGATGGAGATGGTGGAAGGTGATGAGTATCTCTTGGGATGTATAGAATATGAGGTTCCTGTTGCAAGGCTACTAAGTGCTATGGGATAGGTTGTGCACTGCACAACTCCAGAAGGCACCAATTGCATCATATTTCGAAAGACACAAACTTGAACTTAAAACCTCACAAGATGTTCAGAAAGGGCTGTCCACAGGCAATGGTATATGAGTCTGACAAGTAGAGACAGGGCTGAGAGTCATTAGTACAGAGGTAGAGTTGAAATTCTGAAGGTATATGGGCTATTTCAAGGAGCGTGTGGAGCATGAGAAGACCTGCGAGTGGATGACAAACTCTGGGGGACACCAGCAATCTTGGGGGCAGGCAAAGGGGAAGCATTGCTTGGGAAGGACAGAAGGTCAGCTTAGGTGCCCAAGGAGACCCAGGAGAGTCATTGTTAATGGAAGTTGAGGCATTGAGGTTCAAGAAAAAGGGAGTCCGGGGAGATGGGGCCAGGAACGTCTACTTATTGGGTATGGAGGAGATCTTTGGAGATCTCGGTGCGAACAGTTTTGGGAGGGCAGTAGAAGCCCAGGCAGGTGGTGGAGGCTGAGGGCTGAGCCGAAAAGGAGGACACCGCTGGATACAAGGGAGAAGCAATGTCAGTGGGATGGAAGACGATTCAGCAGGAGAGAGAAGAGGGGGGATGTCAAGGGCCTGGCAGAAGTCTGGCTTCTAGGGAGAGGGCGGGTGCAGATACAGGCAGGTTTGAGGGCCAATAATCTAGGCCAACTGTGGCGGTTTCCACGTAGATGTCCAGTGTGCCATTCTTCTCAACAAAGACATGGATTCCAACCATCTTTATTCAGCACTCAGCCTGGAGTTCCCCTTCCACAATTCTGGCGTGCGTTCTGGGCCTGGAAAATTATTCTCAACATCTCCCTCGGCAACAGAGAGTGGGTGAAGCACAGGCCAAACGGACTTGCGTTTAGGTTCTGGCACTTCTGTTTAATGCCTACATGAACTTGGGGAGGTCACCCGACCTTTCTGAGCTTGTTTCCTCAAGTACAGAATAGGAAGCTATCACCCACCTCATTGCTTTGCTGTGTGGAGTAAAGATATCATTTATAAAGCACCTAACACTGTACTAGGCATAGAAGCAGTAGAGGTTATACAACCCGATGTAAACAATGCTGCTCAAATCCATTGCTCAACAAAGCTAGACATAACGTGTTGTTTGGCCTCCCTGTCTCCACTTGGGTTAAGACGTGAGGTTGATGGCTGGCCTTGGTAGCCTAACTATTTTGCTGGACATGAATAGCTGGGCTCATGTATGGACTGAACAAGCTGCCCCCTTCCCTCTAGAGTTTTCTGCTCCCCACATACATTGGGCATTTCTTAATAGGACCGCCTGAGCTAAGGATGGAAAGTCAGATACTCCCAGAGATATTGCACAGCAATTACACTTTATTCCAAAGTGTAAATGACTGATAGCAGATTCTTTCCTGGAGCTGGGCTGATTGACAGAATGTAGGAGGGGTCCTGGAAGGAGGCAGAAAGGGACGACTAAGATGACCAAAGTCCAATTTTACCCAGCTCCCGGTTGCATGAGCCATTTTGTCTGTTTGGAACTGCTTTACCCTTTCAGAAAGACAAATTTCCCAACAAATCCTTGGGGAACCATGATGATCATTTTGAGCTAGCACATCTCCCACTGCCAGAGGCCTAATGACAGTGATTATCCCCAAAGGAGCATCTATTGGGCCTGCAGGAGCTCGAGCTGCTGCTTGCCAGCCGGAGGAGTGAGGACCCTCACTTCAGTTCTGCCTGAAAGCAGCAGGTGTCAGGAGTGGCAGGTGCGGCCCCAGAACGGGAGCCGTGTGGGAAGAAGGGAAGGAAAGGCAGAGTGAAAGTTCCAGGGGAGAGCCCCAAGGAAGCCAGAGGTCCCAGTGGGAGGGTGGGCAGAGGATTGAGCTTTACAGGGGGAAGGAAGGGAGGAAAGGGCCAGAAGAATTTAGGGAGCCGGAGTGAACTGGATGCTTACGTCTCCAGAGGAATCTTGGTCTGCGCGTGTGTAGGGGACAGGGAGGTGCTGGAGAGCAGCAGGCACAGGATGACCATGATCTTCTGCAGGGAGGCCCAGGCCCCTGGCCACTGGCACCAGGGCCTCCTGGTGTGGGGGGCGCTGGTGTCTAGGTGGAACCTGGGGACTCCTGGCATGGTGTCTCTGCTGGGCTCACGGTGAAGGCGGGGAGAGAAGAGAGCAGTCTCCGATCGCCAGCTCTGTCTGCCTTTCACCCAGATCCTTGGGACATCCCTAGGCCTTCTGCCTTTCTGGCAAGCCTGGGGTTCCCCAGCTTTGTCTTCTCTTGGCTCCAATGCTTAGCAGGGGCGGGGGCTTCTCTCTGCCCTGTAGAGTACAGTGCACAGAGGAGCCGCTCCACCTGACTGGCAGGCTCCAGGATGGGGCTGATGGTCTGCGGTGGGGGGGGGGGGGGATTGTGACAAAATGAACCCGTTAATCCATTGGCCTCTCCTCTAATCCCCTGCCTGACAGCAGGGAGGAGGAGGTGGTAGAAATGACCTCAGCAGGATTACCCTGATTCCAGAAGACAGGACTTGGTTCATTCCATTAGGGGTCAGAGCACAGCCTCATACTTTAAAGAGGCAGCCCTGTTCCTGTAGACTTGTTCCTTCTGGACCCAAGGGGAGGAAGAGACTGTGACACTGGCCTGAGAACAACAGGGGCATCTGTCCAGTCCTCTGACTTAGCAAGAGAAGGAACAAATTGGGTGCCTGAGATGCTCAGTCGGTTAAGTGTCTGACTCTTGATTTCAATTCAGGTCATGATCTCAGGTTTGTGAGACTGAGCCCAGTGTTGGGCTCTGTGCTGACAGCATGGAGCCTGCTTGGGCTTCTATCTCTCTCCTTCTCTCTCTACCCCTCCCCTGCTCTCTCTCTCTCCTTCTCTGTCTCTCTCTCTCTCAAAATTAATAAATAAACTTAAAAATAAAGAGAGGCATAATAAATTGGTGTTTTAAACCTTAGAGCTATCCTGGGAGGTCACTGTCATCATCCCTGTTTTCAGGGGGCTCTTGAGGCACGGGGAGGCTCGGGGACAGAGATGGAACTCTAACTCTGGTTCACGTCTCCAGGCCTGCTACCTTTTGATGAAGTCATAGATAACATCAATCCTATGGCCCTCACCTCCCTCATGTGTTCCTGGTCCTAGGCTAAGGGACATATTTGCTGGGAAGCTAATGAGGCTTCAGAGTCCCTCCCTAAGGGGCAACATGTTCCTATGCCCAAATGTTTTGGTAATATACGCAAAAGTAAGATTGTCCAACTACAAGTGGTTAATAGCTCTGTCTCTTTCCATTCCAACTTCTCTGTCTGATTTTCCTTTAGTTGGGTGATATTTGAATGCCTGTGGACATTTTGGGGATCCAGCTGAGAGGAAGTTGAATTGGGGAAACATTTAATTTGGGCTTAGAGAGATATATTTCTGTAGCTCACTGTCACTTCCATGTATAGACAAGTTATCTGCAACCATCCGGGTATAGGAATGGTTTCCAGGAACACTCTTATCACTGCCAGTGCCTACACTGTTCATCAGGACGTGCAGGTGCAGCCTAAGTTTATCACGGTGTGAATGTCCTACAGCACCCACCGTTGGAAGTATGTGGGAGGGGAGGGAAAAATAAGGTTTGGAGTACTTTGAGCCAGAAGCTAGTCTGGCGGATTCTTCCGATGATCAAACAAGTCAAATTGCCAGCAGATGACTTGGTTCTTATCAAGGCCTGGCCAAAATAGTTCTCTTGTGTTAGGAAAGTAGTCGATGTTGAATGTATGTCATTCTAAATATGCCTTATATTGTCTTCTCTTCTGAAGGGGATTACACAGAACAGAATTTGACCAAAACGCTCATGTTTGTGGCCCAATCTGCTACTGGTGCCACATGGGCACTGCATGTGAAGTCTCAGTTTACACAGAACATGTATCAGTGCTTCTTAGGGGATCTGATACATCTTGTCCTGACAAAATCTGCTGGTTCCAGCAAAGTGGCACACAAAAGTGCCACCAACGCAGAGAAATGCCTGAAGAAGCAAGTGTTCTGGTGACAGAACTCCTACACAGATTCATCAATAAGTCAATGTTGTAGCATCAGAGTAATCTGGCTACACAATTATTTGGTTCAACATAACGTGGCAGCCGGTTTTTAAACGCATTTGAATTGTTCCTATGAATGCCTAATTTCAGATGAAGTTTACACGTTTTTCGGATTACGAATCATAGCAAATTTAGAAAAAGTACTACACAGGCTTATGGGGCAATTAATAAATAAGAAGAACGTGTACTTTTTTTACATACTATGATTTTTGTGGTATTTACCACCTTCTTAAAACGTGTAGTTTTGAGTGATTTTTTTTCATTCTAAATAAATGTTCACTTTCATATCTATTTTTGTATTTATAATTTGCATTCCTTTTCTGCTATGGATAGCCACTCCCAAAATTTGCAAGCTCCTGACCCCACAGCATCTGGCCCCTCACCCCCTTCCTGGCACCTGCTCACTGATGTCACTGACTTCCTCTAATGGGATAAGCATAGAGCTGCTTAGAAAGCTCTATCCATGCTCATTTTCTCCTTGCACAGACATAACGGTGGCCCAGGCTCTACCTAACCCTCTAGGTTTGCTTGAGAAGACCTTAAGGTACTTGTAAAGAAAAACACTGATGCTACAATGATGAGTAAAGGAACGTGATATCTTTTGAATGACCTACTAAGGTATTCCACCCTGCAAGTGCCTAACCAGCTGTCTAGAGAAAAATGCCTTTTAAATAACTCGGAAATAATTGCTTTGTATCATTGTTTGCTCTGGCCTATTTTGCTCATTAAGACCGTGGCCCAGAGGTATACTGCATGAAATTGGGAAATACTAGAGACTGTGGTGGGAGTGGGGGGAGTAGGGGAGGGTAGAGGACTGGAGAGCCGAATAACTTCAGAGAAAGGATGTCTTAGCAGGAATAAAATGAAACATGGGAGCAGAGCATAGAGCTAAGGGAATGATCAGTGCTTAAGACAGGTTTTTAAAACTCAGAACCTTCAGGGACTCATCCCTCAGCTATAGGCTAGGATGGAACTGATGTTGTGGCTTTATTATTTTTTTTAAGTTTATTTATTTATTTTGAGGGACAGAGAGGGGCAGAGAGAGAGGGAGTGAGGGAATCCCAAGCAGGCTCCACGCTCAGCATGGAGCCCCACGTGGGGCTTGATCTCACAACCATGAGATCATGTCCTGAACTGAAATCAAGAGTTAGGCGCTTAACTGACTGAGCCACCCAAGTGCCCTGTGGTTTTATGTTTAAGGCTATGAGGGAAAGAGTATTCCAATTTTCTCTCGGTCAGTCTTTCATCTCAAACTCCTCATAATTTAATCCATCCTAACCCACTTTCTTAGGGCATCTTCTTGGCATCAGGCACTGGAGATATGATACATAGAGCTGGCATAAAGATTGGACATGGTGCTTGAGATATGGCTCAGAGTCTTTACAAGAAGGCTCATCTCAAACACTCAGCTCAAGGGAGCTAAGTGCTGTGGTGCGTAAGCCAAGAATTTGGCAATGTAGTAGAGGGGACGTTATTTTCTCCTTATGGTGGCAAAAAGGAGGAGAGAAGTTTTAGGGAAGCCTTCACAGTGAAAGAGACATTTGAATTGGGCTTTAGCTATTTATCTTTTGAAGTTTTATTTATTAAGTAGTCTTTACACTCAATGTGAGCTCAAACTCATGACCCCGAGATTAAGAATCGCATGTTCTTCCAATTGAACCAGCCAGGTGCCCCTTGAATGTGGCTTTAAAAGATGAATAGGAGTTCACTGATTGGAGACTCCTCAATGGATAGTTATGAGGAACAGACAGCATACAAGAAACAGAAGGAACAAAAGTAGGAAACCATGGGCATGTTATGTTGTATATACACTTGTTGGAAAACACGGAAAATATAAGTTAGATGTAACTGTATACTAAGTTATACTTAATGGCTTAAAATAAATTTAATTACTGAGTGTGTATTTTGAGCATGGCCCAGTAGGAAAGGCTCTTCCATGCTGTGTCAGCAGGACAGCCTAATGGGGCTGGAGAATCCACATCCAGGGTGGCAAGTTGGTGCTGGCTGTTGGCTAGAACCCAGGTGGGGCTGAGGGCTAGGAGACTCAGTTTTCCTCCACATGGTTGCTCGGACTTCTTCATGGGCAGCTTGGGTTTCCTCAAAGCATGGTGGCTGGGATCCAAGAGTTAGAGTCCCAAGAGAGTAGGGTGGTTATTGTATTGCCTTTTATGGTCTGCTGTGGAAGTCCCTGAGCATCATCTCAATTGTATTTTTTGGTTTGTTAATTTCCAAAGTGAGGCAACACAGACCCTGCCACTCAGTAGCAAGAGGGTCAAAATTTTGCAGACATGTTTTAAAACCACCACAGTGAGGGTAGTAGGGTGAGGGATAAGGGAGGATGGTGAGGGTGGTTGTGTTGGGGGTAAGGGAGGCGAGAAAGGTGCAGGAGATGAGGCCGAGGAAAAGTCAGGTTACACCTAAATTATGAAGGGGTTATATTAGTTCTTTCTAAACTATAACTCAAATTTCCCCTGCTGCAAGTCCACATCCATTGGAAAGTATTGATTTATGGGTGTGGCAGTACAGGGGAACAGGAGGGTTGGGAAGGGAAAGAAACAAGGAAGGAAAAGGTATAAAAGAGCATAGTAGCTATGCTAAGCTCCTTTGTGCACAGGCTACAAGTGTACGTCTTTGTCCATCACTCAGTGAGCCCTGGTCAGTGAGAATACACAAGTTCTTCCATTTAGGGTAAAGCTTGGTAAGAAGTATGTGCATCCTGTCCTCTTCTTCCCTTGTCTCTCGTCCCCCTTCACCTCCTCCCCACTCCCAATCTTCTCCTCTTCTCCTTTATTTTATTGGTGACTGTCCATGAGTACTCAGCCCACTAGCTCCTCAAGGGCTAGCTTAGGTTGGAGCTCATTCATTTCTGGGCTTTCCCTGCCTGAGCAATGGAAGGGCAAACAATGGAACAAATCAGATCTCTACGCCTGATTCTATAACTGAGTATGACAAATCAGTATTTCTCACCATTCTACATCAATTTTCCCTTCATTCATTCCATGAATAGGAATGAGCACAGTCGTAGGCGAGGCACTGCGCCCAGATTCCATTTCCCCACTGGTCATCAAATACCTCCCCTACCTGCTTCCGAGGATAGCGAGGATCAAATGTGGCAAGAACAGTGTATTTTGTTGACAAAATATAAAATACACTATCAGGACTTCAGAACATTTTGTTAGCAATTGAGTCCTTTCTTCAAAATAAATTTTTGCAGAAGCCAAAGAAAACTATTTCAGCTAATGGCAACTCCATTCTTCTAGTTGTCAAGCCAGAAACTTTGGAGTCATTGTGACCCTTCTCTTCTCACTCCTGGTCCACCCAAGCCATTAGCAAATTCTGCCAGCTCTGCCTTACAAATATATCCAGAATCCAGCCATTGCTCCAACCCACAGCCACCACCCTGGCCCAAGCCACCATTGTCTCTTCCCTGGATTCTGGCTACATCCTTCCTACTTTTGTGCTGAATATCTTCTGTTTGTCCCTTTAGATTTAGGTTCTATGCTGTGTACCCTGCTCTGTGCCCTTAGAGTCTCATCTGTATGGACCACTATGGATGAAGCTAACAGAGAGCTCAGCTAACAGGGAGCCTCAGCAGATGCCTGGAAAGAGAGTGAGGTCTTCTTGTGCTGGCCACAATCTTCAACCCAACACTGCTGTGCCTCTTCATGTGAGCAACTCTGCACAACCATCTCTCTGTATTGACCAAGCTTCTTCAGGGAAATCAAACCAATAGGATGTGTGTGTATGTGTGTGTGTGTGTACACATACAGATTTATTATAAATAATTGATTCACACAATTAAGCAGGTTGACAAGCCTCAAGCTGGCTGGAGACCCAAAAGAATGGATGGTATATTTTGAGTCTGAGTCCAAAGGCCCAAAAACCAGGAGACCTGATGGTGTTTCAGCCCAAAGGCCAGCAAGCTTGAGACCCAAGGGGAGCTTTGATGTTTCTTGAGTCTGAAGGAAGGAAAAAAAAAAATCCCAATACCCTGGCTTGAAGGCTGTCAACTATTCAAACCCTCAACTGATTGGATAAGGCCCACCCACATTAGGGAGGGAGGGCAATCTACTTTACTTAAGTCTCTCTATTCAGATGTTAATCTCATCTAGGGGCACCTGGGTGGCTCAGTCTGTTGAGCTGTTGGACTCTTGATTTTGGCTCAGGTAATGATCTCATGGTTTGTGAGATGGAGCCGTGTTGGGCCTGCTTGGGACACCCTCTTGTCCTCTATCTCTCTCTGTCCCTCCCCTGCTCTCACTTTCTCTCATAAATAAATGAATGAATAGATAAATAAACAGTTGATCGCATCTAGAAACACCATCACAGATACACCCAGATTAATGTTTGACCAAATGGGTTGGCACTCTGTGGCCCAGTGAAGCTGATGTATAAAGCTGACCACCATTCTCACTTTAGGCTCCAATAGTAACTGCTTCCTTCCCATGACTTGGAAAGTGTTAACATCTCAGTGGCTCCTAAACCCTGGGTTACCCTTATGTTTCCTCTACATCCACACCTTTGTAAGAAACTTTCTTCCAATGTTCCCATTATGAGTGTCCCACATATTTCCTGCTGGGCCTCTGTCTGACAGCTGGTCTCCCTGCCTCTGCTCTTGCCCTTTTTCAGTCTATTCTTAGAACAGCAACTGAGGGCTCCTTTTAAAAGGTAAGTCAGACCATGTCGCTCTTCTGCTCAGAAGCCTCAGGGACTATCCATCTTAAAGCCAAACTTTCTGCCACAGCCCAAAAGGCCCTATATGAGCTGGACCTGGCTTTGTCCCTGGCCTGTCTGTGCTGTCTACCCTTACTCATGGGCCCCTCCCACAGTGGCATCTCACTGCTGCTTGAGCAAACTTGGCCTGCTCCCACCTCAGGGGCTTTGAGCTTGCAGTCCCCTCTGTGGCTCTGCCCACCCAGCTTCCCTCGGGTGTCCGGCTCCCTCATTTCCATCAGGCCTCTGTCAGTCAGGGTCCCTGGCATACTTGAATTAGGTGGCTTGAGAAGAGTGTAATAAAGGGACTATTTGCAGAGGTATAAACAGGGTGTGTAGGGAAACCACAGGGACACTGCTGTATCCTAAGCTGGAAACAGCGGACACTGAATCCCTGAGCCTGAAGGGATGAGGGGAGGGGAGTCCCTGGAACCTGGAGAGAGAGTGAGCTCTGCAGACATGACTATCCCACAGGGACAGTGGCCTCAGGATGCAGCCACCTGTGGGGACCCCAAACAGAGGGGACTTGCAGAGTAAGTCCTCCTCTTCTCATCTCCTGCAGGTGCTCCCAGCTGTTAAAGCTGCCTTGACGCCCCAGAGAAGGAGCCCATTGATACAGCCCACCCATGTCCTGGGCCAAGAGGGGCAGACAACATGGAGGGAGGAGCAGATGGAAGATACCCAGCATAAGATATTTCTCAAAAATCGCCTTATATGATGAAAATGTTCTGGAATTAGATAGTAGTGGTAGTATACAACTTTGTAAATATGCTGAAAACCACTTTAACATGGTGACTTTAAAATGGTGAGTGAATTACATTTCAATTAAAAAAAATTTTTTTTTTCAGTAAGTAAATCCTTCTGTGGCTACAGGATCTAAAATTTTGCCGGCCTTCAAGATTTCATATCCCTCTTCCCAGCATCTTCTTGCTTTGGGCTTTCCCTGCACTTTCTTTTTTTTGTTTGTTTAGGGGTTGACATCAAACATACCACGTAATTTCCTTATGGCTTGTGCTCACCCACTGCCTACTCCACTGTAGCATAACCTCTGTGAGGACAGGGACTGTGGTCTGATTTTCTCTCTGCTGCATTCCCACCACCGCCTAAATCAGTGCTCAGTGCAAGTAGAAGGACACGTGAGGAATGGATGAATGGTTGGAAGCAGAGATACTCTGGTAGGAGGCAGTGTTGAGGGGGGTCAGGCCAGGTCCTACCTGTTCTTTCCCCTCTCCCTTCCCAGGCCCCTGCACTCAACTTGGAAACCACCACATAATCATGCAAAGACACTCACTGCCCCTTCCTTTTGCAAACATGTCTTGGGTGGTTCATTTCATCTTCAAACGACACAGGGGACATCACAAAGGGCATCTACAATATTTGTACATTATAATATTTGTTCATAGCAACGTTACTTGCAATAACCAAAAGCTAGAAGTAACTCAACTGTTCACTGATGGATGAGTGGATAAGCAAAATGTGTTATTTCCATACTACAGAATAATTCATACAATAGAGCATAAAGGAAGGAAATTTTGACTCAGGCTACAACTTGAGTGAACCTTGAGGACATTATGCTAAGTGGAATAAGCCAGTCACAAAAGGACAAAAGAAGGGGGCGCCTGGATGGCTCAGTCGGTTAAATGTCTGACTTTGGCTCAGGTCATGATCTCGTGGTTTGTCAGTTCAAGCCCCGCGTCAGGCTCTGTGCTGACAGTTCAGAGTCTGGAGCTTGCTTTGGATTCTGTCTTCTTCTCTCTGCCCCTTCCTGCTCACTCTCTCTCTCTCAAAAGTAAATAAACATTTTTTTTAAAAAGGACAAAAGAAGCCTGATTCCAATTATATGAGGTCTCTAGAGGAGTCAAGTTCATGCAGACAGAAAGCAAAGTGGTGATTGCCAGGAGCTGGGGAGTTAATGTTTAATGGATAGACAGGTTCAGTTTTGCAAGACGAAAAGAATCCTGGCAGTTGGTCTTGGTCACACAACAATGTGAACGTACTTAACAATACTGAATTGTACCCTCAAACACTTAAGATGGTAAATTTTGTGAGCTTTTTTTAACCACAATTTTTTTAAATGGGAAAAAAAAGGGAAGCATGTACAGCTGCTGTGAGCAGAGCCAGGAGTTTGGACACTCTGCTCTGTCTCCCTGAGGCTGCTTCCCATTTTTAAAATGTCCATTGCTAAAAAATACTAGTTCTGGCTGGAT
The DNA here is from genome assembly GCF_003009895.1 of Hyaena hyaena. Lineage (NCBI taxonomy): Eukaryota > Metazoa > Chordata > Mammalia > Carnivora > Hyaenidae > Hyaena > Hyaena hyaena. Next base: position 553,547 of record NW_024080741.1, on the reverse strand, counting down.
TCTACAGCTTTGAGAGAGAGAGTAAGTGTTCAGCTCCCCAGTGCCTTTAATCATGGCTTGGCCAATTCTTACTCTTAACAAGGGAAAGGGGAGGAAGAATACAGCCACTGAACAAAGTGCTGTGGTCTAGCTGAACACACCTCCTTCTGCCCAGCCGCACACACAACCTCCCCCCCAACTACACAGAAACACCACATGGATGCAGGTGACAACCCAACACCAGCCTAGCTTCAACGTGGGTTTGCTGGTGTAGTTACCTGTGGGACATCAGGCCCCTGACTTGTCACTTCTGCCTGGAAAGTCTGAGGCACATCAAAGCCCCAGCAAAGAGGGTGCAAGGCTCATTAGAGGCTGGCCAGGCAGGCAGCTGGAGAGCGTCACTGGGAAACCTGTGGCATCTGTAAATACCTGGCAGGTGGCTTGATAGAGGAAGGTGTGCAGTGTATGTGTGGACACACATGCATGTTTGGGAGGGACAAGAAAAAGGGGTGGGAGACTGGGGCAAAAAGAAACCCTAGGAGGAGGTCTCTGAAAGGAGGAGGTGGGCACTTGATGATAAAGGAGATGGTGCAAGTCCACAGCTTTCTGCATCTCCCTCCTGCTCACAGCCCCAGGAGGAGTGTGGGGAGATCTCAAGAGGAAATTCAGGCTTCAAGGAAGAGGCTTTGAGAGTAAGCACCAAAGATAGTGCTAGAGGTACCAGCCACAAGCCAGTAATTTCCTCATTACACCAATAAGAGAGAGCTTGCAATGAACAATGAGCCAGGATTGTGTGCTCTCAGTTCTGGTATTGGGGACTCAGGACCCCCACGTGTGGATAGCGTGGCAGTGTGACATTGTCCATGCCAGAGACCGACGAGCATTCACAGGACAGCAGTTTCATTGTAGAGACACAGACTGGGAAGCAAAGCCTCTGTCCCCCAACCTGATCCACCTGTTGACCAAGTGGGCTTGGAGACACAGCACACAGAGGAGCTCTGGAAGCTTCTTGGAGGGCCACGAGAGCACCCACCTAGGGAAGGAGGCCTGGTGTTGTGCCTCAGCTCAGCCCTTAGCTGGAGGTGACTTTGGGCAAAGTGCTCCCCTCTCTGGGCCTCGGTTTCCTCACTGTAGGTGGAGGGGCTTAGGCTAAGTTGGTGTTCTGGAGTCCTCCCCAGGTTTCCCTGACCTTCTGCCTCACTACCTGTATCTGAAGAAAGATGGTGTTTGCTCAGCCCCAGTGAATCCCAGATCCTCTTGTGAGGGACCAGTCATGGGGCTTGGCTAAGGGAGGACACACAGCACTGGGGACAGGGGTCAATGCACCTGATTTAATATGAAGATACATTTCATTTGTAATTAACCTGGAATTATCCTTTTAAACAGGATAAATGTTCTTCTTGAAATCTTATTTATATTAATAATTTGTTTAACAAAGCTCTTTTTAGACAATAAGAGAGCTCAGGCTCTGATGTGCAGGGAACTGAGTTTGAGCTCTAGCACTATTTCTTCCTTATTCCATCATCCAAGGGACTTCGTTTTTTTTTATCTGTGAAATAGGTATGATACTCCCTGTCTGTCAGACAGGAATGCATTCAGCTGCAAGTAATAGGAAACACAGCTAACAAATTTGTTAACCCAGAGCCAGGAATCTGCAATCAGCAGTTGCTGGTCTGGGTTTATTGCTTCGTGATGCCCTCAGAGGTCCTCCAGAGCTCCCTCTTTCTACCCTTCTCTCCTTCACTTGCTGCAGTCCTCTTCTGCTTGTTATCTCATTGTCGCAAGAGGGCTGCTATTTTTCCAAGCATCATGTCTGAGTTCAAGGTAGGGTGCAGGTGAAGCACCATGCCAGCTGCTTCTGTTCATTTTTTTAACATGAGACAAAAAATTTCTCCAGAATTTCACTCATCCCTCTTTGCCAGCAGACTTATGTTTCTGACCCATTGGCTAGAAGTGAGTCACATAGTCACAATGAGCTACAAGGTAGATTGGAAATATGGGAACATGGTTGTTCCAACTGGTTTAACAAATCATGATGTCATGCCTAGAGCTGGGCATTGTTACCAAGAAAGAACAGGAGAAGAGGTGGTATGTCTACCTCACTCCCTAAGCAGAATCAGGATCTGGCCCTCAGAAACATCATCTATTATTATTTACATATAAATTCTCTTCATACAAGGATTGATGGGCAGACCTTAACTCCCGGGACACTTTAAGGGGATCTGGCAAAGGGCATCCCCCCTCTTTTTCAGGGTAGAAGACAGGGTTTGCAAAAAGGTCAGGAAGGGCTCAGCTGTGGGGCATGAGGGCCCAGGGAGTCTAAGAGCTTTTCCTTGGCTTTCGTAGTTTGGAACACTAGAAAGAACTGCACTATCTAGGCATCAGGAGACCTGGTTTCTAATTCCTGCCATGATGCTAGTCACCTGCAAGACTTAAAACTTTAACCTCTTAATTTTGTCATCTGTATACAATGTTGTGCATGATTCTCATAAGAGAGGATCATGTAAGATGGTGGACACGAGAATGTGATGTTCTATGCAAATATAAGATATTCAAATCCTTGGAGGAAGAAACGCCTCAGGGTCTTAGTGGTTTGGGAGTTTAGTAAGCACACACACATGTGTGCGCACACACACATGCACACACACAATGCATGGTCCCCATTCAAGCAAATGTATGCAGCATGTACAGATAAAGGGAAATTTCATACACATTAAAACATATGTAAAGTGTCTGTCAAGATGGGTCTAAGCGGCAAAAATTAACAAGTGGAACTACCTCAAACTAAAAATCTTCTGCACAGCAAAGGAAACCATCAACAAAATGAAAAAGCAACCCACAGAATGGGAAAAATATTTGTAAATCATATATCTTATAAAGGGTTAATATCCAAAATATATAAAGAACTTATACAACTCAATAGCAATAACACAAAGCAAAACAAACAAAAAAACCCAAAACCAACCCCTCCAAACCATACCACAATCCTATTGAAAAATGTGCAGAGAATCTGAATAGACATTTTTCCAAAGAAGACATACGGATGGCCAACAGATACACGAAAAGATGCTCAACATCACTCATCATCAGCAAAATGCAAATCAAATCAAATCATAATAAGGTATCACCTCACACCTCTTAAAATGGCTGGTATTAAAGACAAAAAGTAATAAGTGCTGGTGAGGATATGGAGAAAAGAACCTTCATATGCTGTTGGTGGGAATATAAATTGGTGCAGCCACTATGGAAAACAGTACAGAGGTTTCTCACTATCTCAAAAAGATATCTGCACCCTCATGTTCATTGCAGCATTTTTTACAATAGCCAAGACATGGAAGCAACCTAGGTGTCCATCGATGGATGAATGGATAAAAAAAATGTGGTAGTGGATTATTCCATTAATGTTAAGAAAAGAAAAGACAATGTTATTAAGATAATCATAAGGAAAACACATTTATAGTACAGTACATATATTTTTTGAAAAACACTCTGCATGTATCTGGGCTGGGTCCCAGGATGGCGATATTCCACAGCCTGATTGCCTTTGCCCAGTGGTGGCAGCCACTGGGCAGTCTGTGGGCAGCAATGGTGGCCTGGAGGGTCACCACCAGCCACTGGCCATTGACAGCTGTGGCCACACATGAATACACCAGCCTCAGGGAAGCCACGGGGCCAAGGCACCACTGTGGACAGGGGTTCTCACTTGGCCTGGAAGTGGCCAGAGGCCAGTGGCTCCCCTGAGCAGCCCCAGACATTGTTGTGAGGAGGACTCCAGCGTTGAAGGTGCTGAGGGTTCAGGGCTCCCTGACCAGCAACATCCCTGCTCTCTGGGCACCTTCCTCTGCTTCAGCTTGGCCTCCTACCTCCAGCCCTGGGTGCTCGACCTCTCTGCCCTGTGGGCATGTGAGGTGCCCTGCAGGCTTACCCACAGGCTGCTGTGGCCTCTGTGGCCCTCCTGGCTACTCAGAGAGCAGCAGGCACAACCTCTGTACCCACCACCTCTGGTCTGGTTCTGCGGAGAATGGGGTGGGCAGTCCTAAACAAATGCCTTGTGGCCTTTGCTGTCGACTCTTTTAAAAGCCCACATATAAGTGGTCTTGCACAGTTGAAACTCATGTTGTTCAAGGTTCAACTGAATATTTTATATGCACAATGGAATATTACTCAGCCACGAAAAGAAGGAAACCCTTCCATTTCTGACAGCATGGATGGACCTTGTGGGTATTATGCTAAGCGAAACCAGTCAGACAGAGAAAGACAGATACTGTAGGATCTCACTTACACGTGGAATCTAAAAACCTGAACTCAATAATACAGAAAACAGATTGGTGACTGCCAGAGGCAAAGGGTCAGGGTTGGGTGATATTGTCAAAGAGGGGTCAAAAGGTACAGACTTTCAGCTAGAAAATAAATAAGCCCTGGGGATGTCACATACAGCATGGTGACTATAGTTAATAATACTGTATAATAATATTTGAAAGTTGCTAAGAGAGTAGACTTTAAAAGTTTCCACCACAAAAAAAAAAAAAAAACAAAACTGTTCACCAGACTTACTGCGGAGATCATTTCACAGGAGAGACAACTATCTATATGCCAATTATATCAAAAAAGAAGAGGAAGATGGGCCAGCGGCTACAAGGTGTAAAAAGGCTTGTGTAAGGGGGGCAGAATGAAGGGCAGGCTGGGGCAGAGGTCAGCTGGCCGCGGTAAAGGGAGTTTGGCGGTTCTCATCATGTGAGACAGGCAGCGTCCATCCGGGAATCTCTGCATGGGGAAAGTGGAAACTATGCCCGTTCCCCTTGGAAACTACCCCACGGTCCTCTGGAGGAGACTGCTGCTAGGATCGTGTCACTGGGAAGGCCTCCGAGTGACTTCCATCACTTCCATCTGTAGTGTTTCTACTCCTTCTTGGGCAGGCAGGAAGCTGGGCAGTGAGATTGGCTGAAGTGAAAAAGTTGGGTGGGAAGCAGAGAGGCCCGGGCAGCACCCCAGGGAGAGACCTCTGGGTACCCCCATAGGTCTTGGGGGAGGAGGAAGGAATCCTGAGAGAGTCCCTGCGAAATCAGTTGTGGACTTCACCTTAACAGGTGGGGGCCACCCGCAGCCTGCGAGTATAGCTTCCCCCTCGGGAGGGTCAGAATGAGCACCCGGCCTGGCAGCCAAGATTGGAGTGGAAATAAGTCCCATAGGCTGTGCCACTGCCTATGTCTGAAAAACTGTACCAGCTTAAATTTAGAATTGTTCAGCCGTATCCTGGCAATGTGGTTCTCAAAACCTGGCCTTGTCGTTAAAAATCCTGGGGCCCAGGCCAGCTGGAACAAGGTGCTGGAAGCAGGTGCTGAAACGTAGCGATGTGCAGCTAGGAGACCAGAGCTAAGCCCTACGGGCCACAGCAGGTGGGGAGAGTGGAGGCGAAAGCAATGAGGGTGGTGAGGCCCTGGTCCTGGCAGGGAGTGGAGTGTTTCCTCACAGAGCCGGGCCAGGTTCCGAGACAATTACCTCGTCCAGGCTGCAAGTTTGTTTAGAAATTGCAGCTTGAAGCTTCCCAGGACCGACATTCCAGAAAGGCCAGGAAGAGCCTGTTAAGTGCCCACTTGCGGTGAACACCTCGGGTCAGCACTATCCAGGGGAAAACAAAGTATGAAGATCCTGTAGGCACCAGGTCTGCTCTCCAGTGCTTTCCTGATGCAATCTGTAAGGAAAATATTGCCCACCAATTGCACTGGTGTGTGATTACAATGAACCCCATTGACCTTAGGAAGTTCTTACCTACTTCATCCTGAGCAGGGAGAACGCATGGGTAAGGCAAAGCTTTGTCAGTTTACTCTGGTCGTGAACCTGAATGAGGCCCCCGCACTTGGTGAATAGTACCTTGCCCTCATTAATGAAGTCTCACTCCATCACCAGCCATCCTCCAGTGGGATGGTCACATGCCTTGTCCTGGTTGAGCTAATGTTCTAATTCACAGTACCCTTGGGAATACCTCATCTCAGAGGATTGGGGGAAGGACTTCTGCCTCTACCTTGGGCAGACAAAGTCACAAAAGGTCAAGTGGCAAATGAGAATTGGAACCACTCTCATTATGTGGGGGGGTGGGGAGATTAAACTTACTGCTCAATAGAACAAAGGGTGGTGTCAGGGGGCTGTGAGATGATGCATATCACATCCTCCACACTGGTATGTGGCAAGCACTCACTAAATCCTCTGGTCATCATGGCTCTCCTTGTCACTGCCACAATCCTCATACCCCTGGCCACAGTCCATGGATCAGTCACCCACAATGCAGGTAGGCGGTCTTATGGGAAGACTGCAGCACATCCCTGGAGGTGGGGGTGGGTGACATCTGTGCAGCCTTTCTTCTGCTTCAGCAACTATTCTGGAGCAGCAGAATGAGTGGTGGAGGTGAGGAGACAAAAGGCAGTTATTGGTTCTGATGAATCCCCAAAGCATTTTTGGGAACCATAGCTAGAGCTACTCACGGCTAGAGGTTCATCCCTATAAGTGTAAGCCATGTCCTCATTTCTGAGAGAGAGAGAGAGAGGAGAGAGAGAGAACAGGGAAGTGAGAGGAGGCGTACTGGGAGGGAGGGAGGAAGGGGACCAGATGGGCTTGCTGATAATTAGGTGTGTGCTCAGGCTCATTTGTCCATGACCGCTGGCCTCTGGGTCCCTTGGGTGTCCAGCCTTCTGTTTCAGTTTTGCTTTCTTCCTTCATGGTCCCCATGAAGAAGACATGCTACGCATATTTTTCTCTACAAATAGTTGTCTCCTATTTTCTCCTCACTTTCTTCTACTCTCCTAACCCTCTTACCTTTCTCCTCTCTGCCTCCCCATTCTTTTTTCTCCTCTTTTCCTGTTTCTCAATTGTTCTTCATGTCTTGCCAACACTCAGCGAATTTTGCTGAGCACCTAGTATGCACCTGGCTGTGTGCAAGACCCTGAGGACTCAGGACCAGTAGGGTGATGGTAATTTCTTGCTCTGGAGGAAGCTCACAGGCTGCTGAGGAGGGAGACACACAAAAAAATCCCAAGCCAATAGGGGAGTGTGGGGACCCAGAGCTGGAGCAGCTAATTCTCACTGGATCTTTACCCTTTGTTCCATGCAACTTCCTTTATGTTGTTGTGATGGCAGATGAAGACTAAAAGTAAACCCAAGTCTATCCCAAACACCTGATGGTCCACTAGGTCCTAAAAGTAGACAGTAGACTCTGCCTAGCTCCTATCTTCGGGCAACTATCAGACAGATGTCCTAAATATACTCAAAGTATGGAAATGGAGTGGATATCAGTTAGTGCTTTTGTCTGAAAATAACAGAAAACCCCTATTCACCTGGCTTAAATGATGAAAATTTAATATCTTACATAAGAACTCTAGACAGTCTGAGAGTTGGTTAATGCAGCAACTCAATGATAAACCAAAGGTCAAGTTCTTCCCATCTTTCTTCCCTGTCATCCTCAGTATTTTGGATTGTCCTCAGCCTAGCTCCCTTCATGGTCACAAGATGGCTGCCATTGTTCTAGGCATTATGCTTAGACATAATATCTTGAAGGAGATGAAGGACTGGTTTTACCTGGCATCTCTTATCTGTGAGGAACATTTGCTGCAGAAATAATCCAGCAGACTTTTAGTTTTCAACAGTCAGATTGTATTCTAGGCTCATGCTTAAAGGAGTAATGTGCAAGGGGGTAAGGACAGCCACAATTAGCTTGAAATGGTGGTAATTCCCTTCCTGGTTGGGGCTGGGCCCACCTCCCCAGAAGGATGTGGCCACACAAAGGATATTCAAAACACTGAGGTCCGATAGGATGAAGGAAGGGAGTGGTGGACAGCTATTGTGTGATCAGCCAGTGAGGTGTGGGTGCTGGAGGGTGGGCAGTGGGGCCTGCCTCCAGCTGGCAGATGGCCTCTTCACAGGTTTCAGGAATATTTGGCCCTGCAAGTGGCTCCCCAGGTGTAGCCAACAGGTGGAGAAACAGCAAAGAGTGAAGAAGGAGCAGCAGTGTGTCCTTGCTCAGTTGCTCTCCCCCGGAGTCCCCTGGGGCTCACTCCTGATGCCCCTTATTGAATGCTTCCTTCTCAGTGAGACTGTCTATGACCCTGTCAAAGAGTGCAATCCTCATTCTGAATCTGCCATACTCTTTTTCTGCTTAATTTCCCTCCTTGGTATTTCTCTCTAATATCTATATATTTTACTTGTCTCTCTTGCTTGTTATCCATCTTCTCCTCAAGGGAGAAATATTTGTTTGTTCATTGCTCTATCCCTGGTGCCTGGTACCTGGCATTAGTAAATGCTCAATAAATACTTCTTGAGTAGATGAAACTTGGTTGTATATCAAACAACCTAGAGAATCTGTGGGAAATGCAGGCTCCTAGGGTTTGTCCCAGACCTACTGAGGTGTGAGGCCCAAGTCTTCTTAGGGGAACCCAGTGCACTGTCTGGAGTTTGGGAGCCATTCTTCTGGGTTTACCTTCATTGATACAAGAGTTCAGCTTTGGGACCATAATACTTAAGTACAAAGGAGTAGAAGGTTAACATATCCTACAGTCAGTGAAGTGTGGCGAGATGGAGCTTCTGTACGACAATTTGCATGTTATCAAGTTTAAGGACAAAAGTGTCCAGGATTGAGTGCCTTCCTGCCTCAGCACTGTGACCATATGACACAGAAGCAAGTGCACAAAGTGATGGGGGGGGGGGTCATGTGAACAAAGTGTGCAGATGTGAACATAAATAGCTTATGTGAAAAGATCTGAAGAATGAAGGCAAATCAATATAAAAAAGCAAATAGGCCACTTAAATAATGGGCAAGAAACTTGATCAGGCACTTTGCAGCTCATAAATGACTAGCCAATAACTACATGTACAGCATATGTACCCAACGCCATTAATTATTGAGAAATTCAGACTGAAGCCACAATGTGACACCACACACACCCACCAAACTGACTAAAAGTGAAAGGCTGACAGTATCTTGGGTTGACAAGGGTGGGTATCCATTAGAACTCACACATGCTGCTGGAGGAAGTGCCAAATGGCACGTAGCCTGTCAGACAGGGGACAAAGCCTGCTACCCTATGACCCACAGTGCTACTCATGGGTGTACACCTGAAAGAAAGAAACTCAGATGTTTCCCCCATGCAGATATTTTCATATCTTCATCTGGGGTGTACTCAGACACACACAGTTATTTATAAAATTTGTCAAGTTGTACTCTTAATGTTTGCATTACTTATGTGTATCTGTTATACTTCAATACAAAATAAATCCATTCTTTATTGTACAAAACAATACACATTTTGTAAGAACACGTACAAACAAAAAAGTCATAGGATAGTAGGCATTGTCCCCTCTCTGACAGGCTGTGTCATTTGACACTTCCTCCAGCAGCATATGGGAGTTCTAATGGATACCTAACCTTACCAACACAAGATACTGTCAGCCTTTTATTTTTAGCCACTTTGGTGGCTGTGTGTGGTGCCACATTGTGGCTTCAGTCTTCATTTCCCCAATAATTTAGGGTGTTGAGTATATATGGACTCAATAGAATGGTTGTGGGGAGGCTATTAGGAAGGAAGGGAATGGAGTGTGGTTTGGACATAGAAAGAAAGAAATGACTACAATTTTTTTTTAAAAAAGGTTCTTGTCCAAACCAATAATGAAGGTTTATAGAAACCAAGGAGGATGATTAATATAGTTTTTTTTTTTCTGTGCCCAAGGTAGAAAGAGACAGAGTTTGACAGAAATATTGAAAACCAAAGGGCAAGAACAGCAGTGTAGTGGAGGCAGAATGGAGGCAGAAAGCATAGACTTTAGCAACTTGAACTTAAATGGACCCCAAGAGTCTCTGCAGTCAGCAGGCAGTGGGAGTCTGCAGTCACCATCTCTCTCCAGGCTCATTGCCAAGAGCAGGCCACCTGGTCTGATCAACATCCAGAATGGAACCCAAGACAGTGACAAGTGCAAGCAAGGCAGAGTCCCCTACTCTGGTCACTCAGGGTTAAAGCTTCTCACATTTAGTGTCCTCTGTGGCAGTTAAATCAGACTAAACCTGAACTGGGTGTTGAGCAATTAGTACATATTCACCAAGGCGAGTTTGAAGAAACTCTTGTAGAGCAATGTTTGCGTCCTCCAGGTAAGGAGGCTCAGCCACTGGCCAGTAGGTTATAATCTTGGTGTCTGAATAGGAACATTTCTCATGTGAATCACTCAGGCCACCAGTGACAGACACTGATTAGCCTAGGAGGACCTGTGTTTTCAGTGATGTCGTTGTTTTGAGTTGAACTGTGTGTTCCTCAAATTCCTATGTTCAAGCCGTAACCCCTGGTACCTCAGAATGTGACCTTATTTGTAAATAGGGTCATTGCAGATGTGATTGGTTAAGACAGGGTCATACTGGATGAGGGTGGGCCTCTAATTCAATGTGACTGATGTCCTTATGGAAAGTGAAAACTCAGAGGCAGACATGCACACAGAGAGAACACCACAGATGAAGGCAGAGCTCAGGGTGATGCTTCTATATGCCAAGGAATGCCAACGCTCGCTAGCAACCCCCCAGGAGATAAGCTGAAGGCATGGAACAGATTTCCTCTCATGGCCCTCAGGTTGTAAGGAATCAGCTGGGTTGACACCCTTGGTCTGACTTCTGTCATCTAGACCGTAAACAACACCCTTCTGCTGTAGGAGCTCCGCAGTCGGTGATACTTTGGAACCAAGTGCAGCGGCCCTACCACCAACACCAAAGAGTCTTGGCCTTCCCCTATGAACCCCTCCCACCATAATGGGAGGGGGGAAAGGACTATTTCTGCACAACGTGGGAGATGAGCTGAAGTGTGCGCAACATTTAGGAGTGGATTTGGGGAAGAAGAGGGGTGAGGGGTGAATGTCGTGTGGGGTGAAGTGACTCTGACTGTAGAGCATCCTCCAAGCACTGCTGGTAGGGTGAAGTCACAAGGGAAGAGGCTCAGAGAGTCATCAGAGATGCAGTCAGGATGGAGTCGGCAGAGGTTTGCTATGGGGGATGCTAGGAGGCTGCTGGGAATGGCTGGTCTGTGTGTGCGCGCACGCGCATGTGTGTGCGTGCACATGTGTGCATGCATATATATGCCTGCTTGTGTTTATACATGACTGTGTACATACATGTGTATGTATGCATGGGTGCACACACGTGTATATGCATATGTATGGGTGCACACACACGTGTGTGTGTGCGTGTGTGTACTGAGGAGAGTGAGAAGTTAAAGAAAAATAGGGAGAGGCGCCCAGCAGGAGAAACTGGTCCTTTAAAGAATCCCCCCCACCCCCAACCCTTCCTTCCCTCCTGGGCTTGCTGTGAACCTTCCTTAATTAATGCCTGTAAAATGCTCTCAGATGCTGGAAGGAAAGCAGCAGCTTTATAAATAAACACAGACTTCTAAAGGTTGACGAATGCCGGAGTCCCTTAGGGGGGAGGAGAGAGCTGTGCTGTGCTGGGGAAGAGGCAAAGGAGGCAGCTGCCGAGGAGAAGCCAAGGGTTTGGTCCTGGCTTGGCCATTAACTGGCCGTACATCCTTGGGTAGGTCAAAACTTGTCTCTGGGCCCTGTCTTCATCAGTAAAATGAAAGGGTCGGATTATGATCACAAGAGCCTTTCTCATGCTCACATTTTATAATCAGTGAGTGCCTTTTGTCAAGGTCACAGAGTACATTTGAGAGAAGCAAGCAGGACCTGCCACGGGGTTCTTGAAGGGATGCTTAGAAAAGATACATAATTTGCCCAATGCTTCAGATCTGATCAATGGCAGAGCTGAAATGGGACTGTAAAGCCATCCCTCCATACCCCAGAGCCTCCTAATCCTGGGCATGGAGGGGACCTGTCTCCAGGTGGTAGTGGAGGCAGGGAAAGTGGGACCCACTTTATACTCAGGACCAGTGACCTCCTCTGAACTTTCATCTTAACCAAAAAGGATGCTGAGGCTGGAGGCAACCACGTTTAGTTCAAACCCTTCATTTGTCAGAGGAAGCTGGGGCTTGGAGCATTGACATAACCTGGCTTTAGTTACACGTGGCAGATTAGTGACAGAGCCAGGCCCGGAACATGGCTTCCTGACTTTAGGACTGCTGTGTGCACTCTGACTTCTTTTAGGCTTGGTCTAAGGCTCATGCTAACTGGATGGCTGAACCAGGCAATATCTGGGAGAGGATGTGTGGAGACCATTTGCTCAGAATGGTGCAAGTTTATGCTCATAGTTTGATGTAATTATTAATAGTTCATGCCCAGAAATATCCTAGTTTGGATGACACAGTTTGACCTTATTGCTGACAGCTGGGTAACACTAGAAAGAGGCGGGGAGCCAGGGAACATCCCACTTCAGCTCAGGTCATGATTTCACAGTTGGTTCGTGAGTTTGAGCCCCACATGAGATTCTCTGCTGTGAGTGCAGAGCTCACTTCGGATCCTGTCTCCCTCTCTCTCTGCCCCTTCCCCACTCATGTCTGGGAGCTTGTTCCCACTCTCTATCTCAAAAATAAAATAAAATATTAAAAAAGAAAAAGAAGAGAGAGAACTTGAAGCTGTAGAATTCTTGCCCTTTAGGCCTGAAAGGCCCTCTGTTCACCACAAAATCCCTCCTTGGGGTTCTGTCGGCTTCAGCAGAAGTGGTGCTGTTATGGAGACACCATTCTTTCCTTTCCTCCTACTGGAGTGGAGTGTGATGGAACAAAGAGAGTACCACAGCACCTGAGTCAGAGAAAGTTCCCTCAAAGTGCACAGATGGGAGGCAGTCCCCGCTTACTTAGCATTGTCCCAATATCTACTTCACAGGGTTGCTGAGTCTGGAACTGCGGAGAGCTCCTAACATGTGAGGCATCATTTTCTATCAAGTCGAATCATCTCATTTTATAAGGAAGAGAAAGTGACATGCAGAGAGGGGAAAAGTCATGTAGCAGGTTAACAGCAAAGCATGAACTAGAACCCAGGTTTCCTGGGCCTCATTCTTTCCTCTGTTGCCCTGGCTGTTGGCGTTCCCATGGGGCAGCTGGGCCTGGGTGGGGGGGAGAAGAGGGGAATGGTCCCCTCACCATCCCTCTTCAATACACTAAACCAGGTGGATATTTGTGGGTTCCAGTTCAAAGTCACTGCTGCTTCTCTCAGGTTCTCCCCAGGGGGCGACAGCCGGAGTGGGTGGAGAGCCTCCCAGGGATCCTGAGGGGCCACCTGGGAAACACTGACGAGAGGTGGGAGGCTGTGAGGACAGACTTTGCTGAGAGCCACAGACGGTAAGGAGGCTGAGGGGTCCTTTGCTGACACACTGGGACACAACAGAGCCGCACACTCACAGAATTCGGGGTCAGACCCTGGGAGGTCATCAGTCTGGGCCCATGGGGCCCAGACTCCCTCATTCCTGTGACTGGCCCTGCCCCACTGTCATCAGCCGCAGGGGGGAGTCTGGGTTTGGGGACGTACTTGCTGTGTGTTCTCCTTTCCCCAAGCCTCGGCTAGCCCGCCAACATGGCCATCCCACCTCCTGCTCCCCATCCCGTTGAGCTTGGGCCCGTGTGGAAGGACGGCTCTGCCTCTGAATGATTTAGTAAAATGGTCCAATTAAGAAGTGAACTTTGAATTTTAGTTTCCTCGGCCATATTTTGGGGGACGCTTTGCAGGATTTCGGTGAGGGACAAATGAAATACTGTACTAATTACTGAGAAAAGTGACTGGTACATATGAAAAACTTAATAGGTGTGATCTGTTATTATTATTATCATTATCTCTAGCCAGCATTTCCTCATCTAATCTCATTATTATCAATCTAGTCAACCAAGCCACAAACCTGATTTCTTCTCTACTATCCACAGATGAGGGATGAATCTTCTTAGTTACTACTAAGGCTTAACCGATTTTGCTTCCTAAATTTCTTGTCACTGTCCCTTCTTTTTCAAACAGCCTCAGCTGCCCCTGCCTCGGACCAGGTCATCCTCCTCCACGTGGGCCTCTACTCCTCCCCACAGTGTCCCTGTTGCTCATCTTCCCTGCATTCGCCCTCTCCTCAGCTGCCAGGGATCTGACCATGGCCCTTCTTGCCTGAATCTCCCAGGTTCCCTGTGATCCGCAGAGTCTGGTCTGGCCATTCTCCAGCCACATCTCCTGCTTCCCTCTAGCTCTTCATTTAAATTCATTAACACCACGTGGCTTGTGTTCTAGAGCCCTCCTTCCCATCCAGCTACACACACCATTGTTGCTTCTTGCCTTTCTATCTTACACCGTCTTTGTTTGCCTTGAACACCCGCCTCCCCCCATTTTGTCCACCCGTACCTGTCCTTTGTGAATCGGCTCAGGCGTCCTCTTCCTGGAAGCCTTCTCTCCACCTCTTGTCTGTTTTAGGTGTGCTGTAATATCCCACGCCTGTCAATTACTGCCCTTACCACGTCTTACAGTTAGTCTCCCTCCAACCTGGACTGTGAGATCCTTGGGGCAGGATTAGTTCTTATTTGCCTTTATGTCTCCCCACACAGAGAGCTCAGCACATGTTTACCAAGTGAGGGAATGAATGCAAGCATGCATGAATGAAGTAGCCCAAACTTGGTATGTGGAAGAGAGTTTAAGGAAGGGCAGCTCATTTCCAAAGGGTGGGAAAAGGTAGACATGCTTTTTGGATATATGAACCGGAACGAGGCATATTCCTCTAAGAGGAAAGGGAAAGCACTGGGGAGGATGAGCATTTTTCAGGAATCCAAAATTAGGAGTAGCTGTCTTTTTAGCCGACGTTATTGTGTTTGGCCTGGGGATGAGAGAAGCATCTGGCGGGTTATGGACATTCACACACAGGCTGGGCATTTCACTGCAGAACAGAGCCCCTCATCCCATCAGGGTCTGATATTTATGGATTTTCTGTCAAGCCACAGTTTCTCAGCCTCTGGGCACGCTGGGTGAGCTACTATGCACACAGCAGGGAATAGAACTTAAGGAATCGTAACCCTGGGGAAGTGCTATAGGCAGGAAATATGAAAGCATCAAAAAGAATTCTGGACAGATCTATGACGGAGCCATAAATGGCAACAAAGACAAGCTGGGACACACCTAACCTTTGAGGCTGATGGGACTGAAGAGCAAGGTCCTCCCTTGCTGCATTCCCTGGGGCTGCTGTCAAAAACGAAACGCCACTGTGGAGCATACATGGCTCTGACCCAAAGTGACAACTTCTATGTTCCCATGATAAACACACAGAAAATAATTTCCCCCCCTGTTACTGTCTTGGTTGGAGAAGAGACAGGAGGTGGTGGGATTCGAATCCAGAACTGTTTGGCTCTAAGTATATGTTCTTTGCACTTTGGCATGTGGAATAAGATGCTCATGGCAGCCTACATGTTGGGACTGCCATCTTGGTCTTTTGAGCCCTTAAGTTGATTGTGTCGGCTCTAGCTGTGCTGAGAAAGGACATAGTTGGCATTACCCATCAGCCTGGTGGTAGGAAGCGAGAACAAATCTCTTGGAGCAACTGGAGCTTCTTTCACTGCTTAAGTCTTCCACAGAATCCTGTGTGGACACAGCTGGATGGGACCTGTCATGGGGCCACTGACAATATGCAGTCTTCCAGGCCAGTGGCCTTATGGTTGCTGTTAGTGATGCTGGGAACACCCACCACCTCTCTTGAGTGTCTGTTTCAGCTCCTGCCAGCCGCGGCAGGATGTCCTACCTGGATTTTCACCTAAGTAGTTTGTCCTTTTTGTCTTGGTCTTTAGACTTGTAGGGAAAGTCTTAGGTTTTGGCCTAGAACCGTTGGGTCTCCCACCCTTTGTCTTGCCTATTTAGCACTGTCTTTACTTCCTTCCTGTTGTGCCCTTTGTTAACCCGTCCAAGAAACCTGGCTGCATGGTTTGGGCTGTGCTAGCTGGCTCAGAGGCACTGTGGCTCTATGCTTCCCACCTCCCCGCTGGTGTTTTAAGACCACAGTCGACACACGCAGTTTTTATTTGTGTACTTTTCTCAAGGCTTGAAGTTGCTGGAAGGCATTACTCATAACTCGATTTGGTGAATATCTATCTAGATACTCGAGGTTGAGTTAAATATACCAAGTATTTGTAACTGCCTCTCTCACTATCCTAATTATAAGAGGGAGGGGGATGCCAAGCACTTGAAACCTGAAATCAAGTATTCAGCAAAATTCTGGGGGAGACCCACCAATCTGTGCAGCCAGGCAACTTTACATGTTGAAGTGTTGCTACAACCTGCTGGCTGCAAACGATAAATTTAGCCTTAAAGATGGCTCAATGTTCCAAAGCTTAGGAAGCAAGCAGACTGCTTTGAAAAGGGAGAAGGAGCCACATGTCTGAATAGAGCAGGAGCTGGGGCGGGGGACAAGGGGAGGAAGGCTTCTCTATGGCTAGAAGGAGGGAGCTGCCAATTTGTCCATCGATTCCGAAGACATCACTCTTAACACCGCACCATCTACCTCCACCCCAGCCCAGCCCCATCCTGTCCTGCCCAGCAGAACAAAGAACTGTCTTCACGGTTCAATTGAGTTCCTCTCCATCCCTGCCTTTGTACTTACATATGGTTGAATCCAGGTGAAGCCTGGTATTTAGAGTCTTGGTCTTTGATGGGACACCTCCCACTTTTAGTGTTACGGACCCAGAGAGATGGGCTCTAACATGTGTCAACTCTTGCTTTCCTCTTTAACACCCAAGAGAATGGAAGATGGCTAATGCTATCCAATCTCTGGGGTGTCTTCAGGAGGACAGGCACTTTCTTCTCTCATTTGCACTCTCTTTGTTCAACAGGAAGCAATGAGTCCTGTCTGCCAGGACGTGAGTAATGTATGCTGCCTGACAGTGTTTGAGAGAAGAATGAACTTACTAGATGCAAACAATGTGTGCCTTCAGGAAAGTGCCTGGGAAGTTTTTGCCCTGGGACTTTCCTCTGGAAAGGGCTGGAAGAAGCCAGTTGTCGGTATCAGCAGAACTGGGTATGAATACTAGAAAATTCTTAAAGATGCTGACAAATGTTTCTCTCATTCTGCAATTACCTCCATGCCTGGGCTTCTAAATGGGGAGACTAAGCAATGTGTCTTTTCAGAAGAAGTTCAGGAACTATAAATTGTATTAACAGCACTGTCTTTTCTGGCTTTACAAGTGAAATGGTGCTTTACCCATAAATGCAGGGACAGTAACAATACGATCTCGGGTCACACTTTGTGTGTGTGGTCTCTTTGTCTTAAAGAGCTCATGTGATCTCCTTTGGAAGGAAGGGGTAAGTGTTACCTTTTTCATTTTATTGACAAAAAGATGAAGGGGAGAAGAGGGCATAGTAAAGTGACCACAGAAATGCGTCAGTATAAGACTTACAGTGGTTAGTAAGTGTAACCTGAGTCTTAACACTCAGGTTACAGTGGATGACAAATGATGGCAAGTGAGGTTCACTCCAGCAGCTGCAGGTCTCATCCAGTGGCCAGAAGACTGGGACACAACAAACAGTACAGAGGGGGTAGGAAGGAACTCATAGAGTGCACAGCACAGAGGAAACATGTTCCACAAACTGCCCCCATCTAAGAACTCTGTGTGGTGGGTTTTACATCCCACTCTGTGTGGTGGTTCACTCTGTGTGGTGGGTTCATCTTACAAGCAAAGACAGCATCTCTGAGAAGCTCACTTGTGCAGACACTGAAAGCAATGCCTGATGAAGTCTGCACCACGCAGAACTGACTTCCGAAACTTCTGCAAGCTTGAAATCCGTTGCGTTGGAGAACACTGGCTTTAGGAATAATTATCTCAGGGCTACATCTGGAATTCAACTAGCTGAAAACTCTGCCCGGGGGCCAGCGGCACCTAGGAGTGACACTGGTGATGGTCTCTGGATTTAGGGTGAGAGCGGGAAAAAGAAACATTAATTTATATATGAAATCTAATCTGGGGTACCTTAGATAACGTTTTTTAGCTATTTCTTGGGCTCTCTAGAGAAAGCTCCCTGTACAAAGAAGGTCTCCTCTGTTTTGCCATATAGAAGAAATAAGCACTCAATCACCAACTGTCCTTTAAAAGGGTGACTTAGTCTTTGGTCTAAATGAATTGGGCCTGTCACTTTTAAAGTGATTCATTCCAGTAAAGGATGGAGAATTTATTACTTTTCAAAACAGATCACTGTGGCGTTGACCTAAAAAGTCCCAAGTGAAGCCTACAGCGCAGGTCTGACCCTGCTGGGCTCAGGTCCTTTCTTCTGGCACATAGAAGTGTGCGTCTTTTCACATTAGGTGCTGCAATGGATATTTCTATTCTATTTATTCAATGCTGAGGTTAAAAAAATAAATATTTCAGAAATTATCCATTTTCTACCCCCAGATATATTAAAACATTTAAGACGGAATTCATTTCTCTCTAGTTAGAGAAACAACTCGAAACATGTAATTAAATTGAAGAGACTTTTCAAGAAAAGCTTGGCAAGTGTATCATTGATTTTGTTCCAATTTTAGTATGTGTGTTGCAGAAGTGAGCACAATCGCCGATTTGGGGATAATAGATCATGTGTGTCTCTCCCCTTGCCCCATTCTCCTTATAAGAATATGGAGGTATTATGCACGCAATTGTTAACTTCAAGTATTTTGTTAGAACACCACATGGGTTTACATCCGTGTTAGATATTGTAGGAGATGTTAAAAAAAAAAACGAAAGAAATTATCCCTTCCTAAACATAGGAGGGTAACAGCAGACTCCTCAGCCCAGTGAATGGCACATCACAAGGGGTAAGAAGAGTCAGTTCCTTTCCTGCCCACCTTTTCTCCTCAGAAGAAAAAGCTCCCTCCTGCAGGCGCAGGGAGGTGGCATTCCCAAGAACACCACTGGTGGTGTGCCTGCGTGAAGGTCCCCAGCTTAAAGCCCAAGTCTTGGCACCAGAAGCTCTCAGGAAACCTATTTTTTCCCGTGCCTCCTATATGACCTATAAAATGAGAATAAACTCTGTCTTCCACACAGTATTCTAGAGATTTTTTTATGATCTAAGAATAAAAAGGGCTATAGGAATGCAAAGCTTTATTTATTACTAATACCCAGCAGAGACTAATTCCCATACTGACACTTTTGGGCCTTAACAACTTGGCAAGTGCTCTTCAGGCTCCTTCCAAGATTAAGCTCCTCATCTCTGTGAACATAAAAATCAATCTGCTATGTAGCTTGAAGAATCCCTATCATAATGTCCCTAAACAACCTACCACCTCTCTTTAGAGGCCAAGAAAAAGCTTTAAAATCTTCTGTGGCCTTCCTCTCAGAATGTTTTGCTAAAAATGACAAAATGTTCAGTTGGAAGCATAGGCAGGCATAATTCTGCTGATTGGGTCCAAAAGAAATAACAAACAGGAGCTGGGATAAACGAAGTGTTACTGGAAATCTGGGCCATGTGTGGACTCCTAGAACAACTCTGCTCAAGAAAATAGCTATAAATACCCTTAGAAATAATTTCCCTTCAAAAGCCCCAGGGAAAACATGCCAACTGGATTTTTACAAATGAAAGGTTTATTTTGTCTGGTAAAAGAAAACCATTACCTCCAAAGGCTAGGGTTGGTCCGCATAGGCTAGTCTGTGGGGTGACACTGCCACCTGGTGGCTGGCATGCGCTCCGGCACAAGGAGCTCAGCACTCCCCTGCGATCAAAGAACCAGAGCTATTAATAACAAAGAAACCAAGTTTCCAGAACAGCCCTTCCTACTGAGAGACTGATTCTTGTAGAAGTGGCCCCATACCTGCAAGGAAAAAATAATTTAAGCTTGGAATTTACTGTGTGATATGAGCAAAAGACTTCTATCCACTCAATTCTTAGTACCAGGTGTACTGAAGGATGTGATTAAAAAAAGAGCTTGACTGAAAAAAATTCTGAAACGTTTTACTTCATATCGTACATACTTTAAAAAAAGGCGGAAACATTTAGGGTAACACCATTGATGTGAAAGAATCTTGAGCCACAGGACCTTGAAAATCAGTCTGAGAATGTTTTGCTTTCACATCGTCTTTTTCATGGCTGCTTGTGTCATGCTGAAGAGATAAGCTTCGTAGATTATATTCAAGAAGTTATCATCGTTCTGGAAAACAAAATCAAAAGACCCAAGGGAATATGATTTGGCTGGCAGGAACCAAAGGCTTCCTCTCTCTGTCTCGGAGTTGAACTGGCATTCTGACACTAAGACGCTCCTCTCTGCCTGTCTGCTCCAACGGCTGATGGTTTTTCACCATACATGTGAGGGTTAAGTGGGACCGGAGGCAAGGCCTGACAGAGTCAGTTGCTGGTGTCCAACAGTCGGTCTGAGAAGTAGCAAGTCTCACTGCCCACAGCACAGATGGGCAGCCCAGCCACATGGCGGTATGGGATGAGGGTCACTAAGAAAAGCCTGGGCCTGTTGTGGGAAAAGATACAGGTCCTAACAGAAGGCTGGAGTGGGAGGCAATAATCCAGGTCAGTGGTTCTCAAGGTTTGGTTAAGGAGAGTTCTGGGGCTTCTTAAAGGTTCTCCAAGTCTCCCACGAGGTATACACTCTGTTTCGGCATCAGGGAAGATTTACTTGCAACATGTTTCATTTATAGCATCAAAACTAGCATAATTCTCCCATTAGTTATGGAAAGTTTTGGTCTGGGCGAGTGGGCAGCAGTTAGACTGGCAGTCTCTGGGCTCCTCTGCCTGGCTAAGGGCTGAGGGAGGAAAATCATGGGTCTAATCAGTGGTGCTCTTTGTTTTTAATTCTAGAGACTTCTCCCTCCCACTCAAATCCTTTAAAGCTTTAGCAATTCACCCACATTTCACATTCCCCCTTCATTCCCTCTTGGCACCCCACGCACAGAGTTAGTGTTATTCTCATGCAGTGAAAGAGCGATGTTCTCCCTGTTTTTCCTACAAAGTAGCCACGAAGTCCCTACCAACGAGCGAAGACTAAAAACAGTCTGCGTGAGTGACTTCCAAGAGTCCATCAGGAAGATATGTCTACAATATGGGGAAAGGTAAAGTGTATGCAGAGAGTGGACGGAACATAATTTTCTACCTAGCAACATACCGGGCCTGCTCTAGACTTTTGGAGTCTTGGCTCCTGTTCAAAGATCTTTGGAACAGTGTTTTCTAAGTGGAATGAACCCGAAAAAAATGTGAAACTTTTCAATTTAAATGTTTTTTCTTCATTGCTCATAAAAAAAGAAGTTTATAGATGTCCTAAGTCCTCACGAACTTATCATGAGTGGCTTGAAAAGGTGGGAAATACTTTTACCCTGATACTTGTTTACAGATTAGTGGGGCCCACTCATTTGTTGCTGATCTTTAGTGGGCTGCTCTCCTGCTTTCACACTCGGGACGCAGATTGCTAGCCCTCACTCCTTCCCTTCCCTCCAAAATATGTGACTTTTCAACAATATTTTTAATAATAGAGACCACAGTCTTCTTAACTAGGATGGGACAACTGCAGAGTGCTGGCTGGCTCTCTGAAAGTCTGCCAAAGCTTAGGCAAAGTACCACACAAGTTTTCTTAAAGACTATCTAAAAGACACCTAACTACGATAACTGAGGTGTCTGAAGTCTGTGTGGTAAGTGTTCCACTTTTCAAGGCCTGGCATGTATTTTTGGTGTGCTTCACCAGGCAGACTGCTGAATGGCCTCCGGACGCCCAGCCCTTGCAGTCCTGTTAGTACCACAGCCCCAGCCCAGCGCAGCGGGAAGGAGCACTCTGCAGCCAGACTGGGGTTGAATCCTAGCTCCGTGATTTCCCAGCTGTGGCCGCAGCCCTGTCACTTAGCCTCAGTTTCCTTGTCTCTAAAATAGGGTTGTTGCAGAAGGATTAAATGAATTAATATAAGTGAAGCATTTAAGACAGTGCCCAACGCAGAGCTCTCTACACATGGCAGCTGTTATGTTGTTGTTATCTCACAAGCCAAGTAAGACACATGGCTGACCAAGAAGTCCCCTCCCCTTCCATCCTGACCCTTCAGCAGGTTTCAGAATTATTTGTAAAATATGCCCTTAGTAGTCACAGCCACTTCTTGCTTCCCTACATGTTTCCTCCTTCTTCAACAGTCTGCATGAACCTTCCTCTAAATGTTGTAACTTGCTCAAGATGGCTCTCACCTCCATTTCCCCACGGTGAGCAGTCTGGGCACTGGCCAGCACCTATGATCCTCCCAGTGGCTGCTTAATTACACGGTATACGTTTCTTTCTTTTCTGGCAGGTGACAGCTTGGAGGACTCAGTCAATATTACAAAATCCTTGATGGCCTGAGACACCCAAAGCCACAGCCAGTATTCGGAACCTCATCCAGCTAACCGAGCACAGAGGCCACTGGGGTCTTTAGGTTGAATTGTTACATGGTCCTTTTTTTCTTGAGGAGTACTAAGTAGGCATTAGCTGAGTCTTTATCTCAAAGCAATAACCAACAGGTCGGCAGTGTTGGGAAAGGGAAGAAGAGAGACGACATGGCTCTCCTACCTGAATGAGGTACAGCAGTGCTTCCTGAAGCTGGAGCTTGGTGAGTGGGCTGCTGGTGATGGCGGGGGGCTCCGGGGTCTGCAGAGGCAGGAAGAGGCTGGTGGAGGTGGCAGCTGGTTCTTGGCTTCCCAGGGGCAGGAGCCCACCATCCCTCTCCTTTGGCGGGGCACAGGTGGGTTGTGTGAACACCATGGGGGACATGAGCAGAGAAGGAGCCACTGTAGTAGGGACGCGCGGAGGTGAGATGGCCTGCTCATGGCAAATACACAGAGGGGGCAGTAGTAAGCAGCAACCCGTTGAAAAGGAAGGTAGACAGATAAGGAGGCCCCCTTGCTTGCAAGAGTGGGTATACATGAGTTTCAGTATTAATTGCTCACAAGTCCACTAGGTGGAGGAGCCCGCAGGAGACTGATTCCTGCTCAGCTTGCCACGTATTTTACTTTGTCATTACTAGGCAGCGCTGGCAGTCTGCCGCTGTGACTGCTGTTCCCACTGCATACGAAGCTCATCCTCCGCGTAATATTTTTTGCAGTTTACCACCATCACGTGGCAGCCTGCCTTGAGGACTGCAGGCCTCTTCCTCGGGGCTAACTGACCACCACTCTGACCTAAAGGTCCAGTAACCCACGTGAATTGTTACACTTGCTAGGGGCACACACACATTTCTGCTCCTGATTTCTCCACGTGGAGGAACCTTCCCGGCCTCTCTCGACACTGCTCGCTGACTTCTCACTAGGAAGGAGACATGGTCATTAGGTTCAGCCCTCCTAGGTCCCTCTCTGATCGGATCTGCCCACTTGCGGAGAGCATCCAGCTCAGTTCGGGGGGGGGGGGGGCTCGTGGTGCTCCGCACAGCTGGGGGCTTGTCTGTCCAAGTGAGTAGGTAGATCTCACTTGGCTGAACACCTAAAACCAAGTTTTCCAACAGCTTCTCCAGTTATGCAAGTGACATTTGGTTCCTTGTCCGACTGACTCCTACAGCTGTCTCTCATTCATTTCTAAGGCAGGTGAGAAAAAAGAATGCTACTGTCAGCCTTCATGAGAAGGGGGCATTAAGGCCAGCAGTCTAGAAGCTGCTGTGATTTTTTATAATCACTCCCTCAGTATCTTTTTGGGCAGAAAGAAGCTTGGCGGAAGGCAGGTTGTTTTCCTTTAACTGTCCCTATCTGCCATGGCGAGGCGAGGAGCTGGAACAGAAACCACCCGCAGTGTGGTCCCGGCGCCCTCAGGGAGAATGCAGTGTGGGCTGACAGACGCACACTGTCGTGATCAGCTCTCCACACATGCGGGCGCTGAAGAGAACTGAGAACTGTGCCCACCGAAGCTGATGTCCCACTATTAGCACCAACTTTTCTGGCGTCCCATCTAAACCACCAAAAGAAAAAAGCAGGTATGAAAGAGACAGGACACTATGGCACTGAAATGAGGCGGGCAGTGGGTAACAATCGCTTCTGTGAGACTGTCATAAATAATCACCAACACTTTGGCTCAGGCTCTCACATATACAAAGACTTAGGTGCTATGATCTTTGTTTTCAAAAACGTGAAGGACCTTTGAGGAATCGTGTCAGCTACTTGCCAAAGCAGGACAAATAGACCAGCGCTGACATCTGTAATGAACAGGGAGAATGTCCTAACTTTTAAACCCCATGTCTTCTCAGTTAATTTGTGCCAATCCAAACGGGAAAAAAAAAATCAGAGGTCTCCAGATGTTACTCACAGGCGATGAAACAGCTGTGGTTTTCTCACCACTCCAAGTTACTGATCAACTTAGAGAACTGCCTTCCTTGAAGGACAGAGTATTTCTTAAAGTGTCCCCTCCCCCCTCGCACCCCCCGTCTGGCACTTTGTGTGTGTGTATGTGTGGTGGGGGGGTTAGATGGCACACTCACTCCTCTCTTGGTCTTCTTTAAGCTATACTGGCGAAAGAAATAAAACCAGCCTGCACCCCTGAGGCAGTGAGTCTGTGCACCTTGTCACTTGTCACACGCCCGCAGGTACGTCCCCACAGGGAGCACGGTGCCTGGCGTGCAGTAAGTGCTCAGAGGTATTTACTGAATACACACATAAACAGTAATGATGTTAAAATAATCAGAAAAGGTCGAATGTCTGGCATCTCACAGGATTTCAGAGCAGGCAGTAAGAGCCCATGGTCAAAGATTAGGGGGTTCTCTACACGTCCGTGCTGTTTCCTGTGTTCACGTGCTTGTGTTGGGCCTATGATGCTGTGAAGATTTAACTGTACAAAGAAAGTGTCTCTAACAGGCGGGAAGCCCCCAGATGGCCAAGTGAAGAAAGAATGTTCTCTCCAGGCGGCAAGTTATGGTGATAATAAGGTGCACAGATGTGGTGCTCGGCGCCCTGCTCTGCACAGAAATGTCCCCGAGAGCACAGAGGCTGATGCCAGGTTTCACCGCAGTGCAGCAGTACCGCCCGCACGCCCCCACCCCCGAGACACGCACCTGAAAGAGAGGGGTCTGCTTTTCCGTGCTGGGGGTCTTGTCCATCCAGGACTCCAAGGCCTTCCCTGTCCTAGAGCTCTGGGTCACCACGGGGAACTTCGCTGCCAAGGCCGGCCGGCCGGACGCGTGCAGCTGCTGCTCTTGCTGTACAATCTGAAGCTTTTTCAGTAACTCCTGAGGGGAGATTACTCCAGAGCCACTCGCCTGATTGCCAGAGAGGGGGAGCATTGGTCTTGGGTGTGTGGACTGCTCTTTTCCATGAGCCGGATGTCCTGGTGTCTGATGTGGAAGGGCGCCATTGAAGTACCCTACCTGTGGCTGCACCAGCCCCCTTACTGGAGCTCCAGCACCGGCAGCAGGGAGAGCGGTGCTGAGGTTTGGGGTAGCTGAGCCCGCAGGTGCTGATGTACCAGGCTCATACTTGTTCACTGGCCTTGGGGCGCTCTGAAGCTTCTCCAACAGGTTCTGAGTTCTGGAAGCACTTTGTACACGACAGGAAGTCCCGGTGCTGTGGGGAGACACCGGCTGGACAGGCCCCAGAAAACCCTCACCGGCAGAACAGGTGTTGCCATTTTTGCAGGGCCGGCTCTCAGGCAGTTCTGACAGTGGGTGGAGGTCTGCGCTCCTCACCATGAGTTTCTGAATGGCCGGACAGAGCTGCTTCTCGAAGGGGGGTGAGTGTCTTCTGGGTTCCTCATAGGAGAGTGAGCGTACAACCCCCTGCCTGACCGGAAGTTTCTCCTGCTGCTGCTGCTGCTGCTGATGGATGGTCTGTGGGGACCCCACAGTTTCCTGACATGTAGATTTGTCCTGCTTCCCAAAGAGAGCTGTCAAGGACAAGTGTTGTGGTTCGGGGTCTAAGATCTTTAAAAAAAAAAAAAAAAAAGTCTGAAAATGGGTCCAGAGACAATTTGGTTATATAGAGGGGCTATGAAACATAACTAACCTCACTGATGATTTCTTCTATTTACATAGGATCAATTAGAAAGGATGAAAAAACTATAATTATAGTTAATTTTAGAAATCTAAGACTTCCTTTTAAGGTCAAAATTTTTCACAGTATTCTTCTCTACCACACCTGAGATAGTGGTTATATTCTAGCATCTGTTGATAAAATAGGCCCTTGATGGGTCTGGGGTTCACAGACTGGGGACCACTATGGTACAAAGTTATATATACTAAAGGGGAAATAATCTCTTCAACAGGAAGTCCGCCTAACCCTGCAGAGTACAAGAAGATGCTGAGGAACGCACAGAAATGTGAGGATTTTTGTAGAATTAGAAATTTAGGAATGGAAAGAAACGTAAGTCATCTAATCTAACTTGACCCTTTCAACCATATACCAGTAGCTTTTAAAACAATCATCATGTGCATGCATACGACGTGCCCTGGCCCGATCAGTCACAAAGCTACCTCCTTCCTGCTCTGTATCACCTCCTGCTCCTTCTGCTGTTTTCTGTGTTGTTGGGCTAAGGAAACATGAGCTTCATTCTAAAGTCAACATATTCCAGTTTCTCTATTAAAATTTTTTTCCATGGAAGGCAAACAAAAATAAAAGAAAGCTAAAAGATAATTATTTAAAAAAAAATCAACATGAGCCTTTCATTTAGCCAGTCTTTATGTCTTTTGGCTCTATCTTCATTTTCAAAATTGACTTAAAAGAATTCCTTAAAAAAAAAAAACCAATCAAACCTTTAATGAGGAATCTCCAGAGGAAACAGAAATAGCCACATTACATTTATAATCAATAATGGGACTTCCAGATTAGCAGTTTTGTTAATGCGGCACTATTCTGAAAAATACATGTACAAAATATGCTATCGTCTTTATATATTTAGATGCAGATGCCATGAGAAGTCATCAGGTCTACAGAGGACTGTACACCCTTCCTCATAACAGGAATCCAGCTCCATGCTCAGTGCGCCACGCCACACCCAGTATGGTGGAAGCGCTCAGAAATGTCTGACTGACTTGCTGCCTTAGTGTCCTTCCCTCCGTAGCTCTGGGAAGCCAAGCACCTACCTCAGGAGAACAAGGGCCTGCCAGGTAGCATTCCTGTCAGCTCTGACATTATGAGTTTGCTGTTTTTTTAAAAACACATTATCTAAGGAGTTCAAGTCCATAGAGACGAGCACAGAGTATGGTAAATGCCAAAATTAAAAATTTCAACCTGCTTCTAGGAAGAATACATTAATAATAATTTTTTAAAAATCTTGAATTTGAATTCTCTCTTTCTTGGGTTTACCTTCAAGCACCTTTGAACAGTACCGGGCTCTCCCTTGACTATACTCTGGGTCAAAGTTCTTTAAGAATTCTAGGGAGACATTGGGGCGCCGGGGTGGCTCAGTTGGTTAAGTGTCTGACTTCGGCTCAGGTCATGATCTCACGGTTCATGGGTTTGAGCCCCGCGTTGGGCTCTGTGCTGACAGCTAGCTCAGAGCCTGGAGCCTGCTTCCGATTCTGTGTCTCCCTCTCTCTCTGACCCTCCCTTGCTCACACTATCCCTCTCTCTCTCAGAAATAAAAAAAATTAAAAAAATAACATTAAAAAAAAAGAATTCTAGAGAGACATGGCAAACGAAAAGCACAGGACTTTGTACCTGGCTGGGCCGAGGTATGCGCTGCTGCTGGTTTTCACTGGGCTTCACTGGAATTGGTTTGATGAGATTGGGGTTGTCATAGATAGCAGATGAACTGGTTATCTGTTTTGGCTCAGAACAGGTTTTACACTGAAATGGAAAAAAGAACCTTATTTTTGGTGTAAAAGAAGCTTTAATCTTTTTAAAAGAACATAACGTCTTGCTCTTTATTTTATCTAATTGGTGGCTGACTATTTTTTGATAAATTTTAATGCAGAAAGGAAAATTACTTTATCTCCTCTGATATAAGCTATTTTTGAGTATAAATCAAATTCCAATTTAATTTTTCTTCATTGTACAATTTCAATGCCCTAAAAATATTACCAACAGCATCAGCCCACAAGACCTGGAGACTCTGAGATAACTGGATATTTGAAAGGCTATGGATATGCTTAAGAAGCAATAGTTTAAAGATACAGAGTCTAGGAGAGCCTAGGTGGCCCAGTTGGTTGAGCGTTTGACTCTTGATTTCAGCCCAGGTCATTATGAGATTGAGCCCTAAGTCAGGTTCTGCACTGAACATGGAGCCTGCTTAAGATTTTCTCTCTCTTTCTCTCTCCCTCTGTTCCTCCCCCATTTATGTGCATGCATGCACACTCTTACTCACTCTCTGTCAAAAGAAATGGAGAGAAAGTCTAATGCTTTTCAATAATAAAGTGAGAGAAACAATTCTTTACTATTATTTTTTAAATTTTTAATGTTTATTTTTGAGAGAGAGAGAGAGACAGAGTGTGAGCCAGAGAGGGGCAGAGAGAAAGGGAGACACAGAATCCGAAGCAGGCTCCAGGCTCTGAGCTGTCAGCACAGAGCTCAATGCGGGGCTCAAACCCATGAACCGTGAGATCATGACTTGAGCTGAAGTTGGATGCTTAACTGAGCCACCCAGGTGCCCCAGAAACAATTCTTTAAATGCCATGTCTGGATAACTGTATTGTTTATTCACCCGTTAGCAGTTGACTTAAAACTGGAGAGTTGCATCATCAAAGCAACTAACCTTTTTGGTCTACAAACCAAAAAGCAAAGCTGATTCAAACCATTGATTTAAAAATTACTAACATCATCTTTATTTAATAAATGACTTTTTACATAAACAGAATAATTCAAATCTGAGTGTTCTGAGCCACTCACTACAAATTAGAATTTCACACAGAAAGAGACAAGAGACAAGACTCATCATTTCAAATACTGAATCATTATCATACATTAATCTAACCAACCATGCAATTGCTAACACAGTAGGATTTATAACACCAAGAATACAGCAATGATGTCAGTATCTACCTTGTTGAAACACCAAATAAAACTGAATATAAAACCACTACCTTCTATTCTATACTCTCTACAGCATTTCTAGTTTCAACTGTCAAGGCCTCAGGCCAGAAAATATCTCACACTGTCCCTGACATGGAACGAGCTATAAACACAATCTCATCCCTCAAGAACTTTAGGTGTTTTACAGTTATTGGGTTGTATTTTCTAATTCAAGGATGTAGAAGTATGGGGTCAATTACCACCATGTTCACTTGGATTTGTAAAGTTAATTGTACAAAGGACTTATCATTTCCTTCCAAGAATCCTATCACTAATTTGGATATTTGGCACTAGATTAATTGGGAGGTGAAATCCCTTTATGAGTCAGAAAATGTTATTTCTAATTCTTAGGTGAATGCTGGTGGCTGCATGGACCAACTGGCCTGGCTTTCCAAGGCAATAATCAACACAAGACAAGAATACAGCCTGAGATAGAGTCACTTACAAAATGTTAGCATGAAAGCCTAGAACTTCTGCTTGCTATGTAAAAGAAAGAGAATGCTCAGATTACTTTCACTGAATGACTGTCTGTACTTTTTCATTCTCTCTGTTCAGGGACCTTGAATTTCAAAGAAAGAAAAACAGATTTCCCCCCCACCTTTGCTATATACATATCTGCACTGGCCGAGAAGCTGCTCTCTTTCTTGCTATGCATAAGCCCTGGATAGCCTTTCTAACTAAAACTGCTACAAGCTGTCTTCTGTGTCACTATCTATCTATCACTGAAGCCTTGCCTTCATGTAAAAATTGCTCTCTATCAAATTGCTCAGAATTAAACATCATCTGCCTCAATAGTTCGTAGCTCATTTTCCAGCTGTTTAATTTTCTATGCTTCTCTCGACCCAAATAACTCTAAGATACTTTGAAAAAACACAGAGCTGGAAAAAGTGCATAATGGATTCTCCATAGAGATCCTGAGGCACTTCTTTAAAGCTTTAAAAACGATGTCACATGATCTCATTTTCTCACACACAAACACACAAACATATGTACCCATGCCAAGAGAGAAATCTGGAAGAAAATATACTGATGTCTACGTTAAAAGTAGACATCTTGGGGTTATAGGATTATGGATATATTTTATTTCCCTTTTCTACTTTTTTGAATTTCCTCATTGAACATCAAAAGACACTTAGTAATTTCTTTAATTTTATAAATAAGTCACAATATATTAAAAGAGAACTATTAATTCTTGCCTTAAACCACAAAACACAACAAAGTCCATTTCTACACACTCAGAACTTAATTATCCAGACAAGGATCCTTTCTGGCCCTGTTTTTTTATCTTATGGAGCATTGGTGGTTTTACTGTATTGCTCATCTGCATATCAACTAGAAGTCTATTAGGAGGTAAAAGGAGATGAAACTCAAATTAACATCTTGCTACTTTACAGCAGATTCACAGAAGGTTGTTGCTTAGGGGGATAAAACATAAAATGTTGGCCAAAATAAGGTTTTTAAATTATTTTTTTAACTTCATGTAAACAGTTGCATCTGATGTCAGTAGGCTTCACTTTACCAACATCATGTACCTCTAGCTCAAAAGTTTTCTTTCTCTTACTTTTTGGGGTTTTCATAAACTGAAGAATTTTAAAGTTGGGAAGCATCCCAGAAATCATTGAGTTTAATCCCTACCCAGAGAAGTGAGATTCTTTTCCAGTATCCTGGCATGTAATCACACGGTTTCTTCCTGAATACTCCCGGTGATGGGAGAGCCACTTCCTCACATAAGAAGTCCGAGGGAAATCTTGTTTTCTTTCTCTTTTGCCTCTTTCTGTGTTCCCCCTTTCCTGTACCTCAGAGCCATTTTACTCATGATCTCCACATGTTCTGAAATGTCTGTGTGTGGGACAGGAGGTAACACAAACACAGGCAAATACATAGCAGGTTTACACAATGCAACAGAAGTTCACAGAGCAGCATATACATCTGGTTATGTAGATCAGAAATAACAGGGTAGACAAAGATCATTTGAAATGGGCCGTGAAGAGCTCATCATGTGATGACAGGTAAAGAAGGAGAGGGGACAGCATGGGAAGAAGGCATGAAGACACTTGCAGGAAGCGACACCGTTACTCTGTTTGGTAAGAGTTTCAAATATTCGTGAGGGGCACTGGAAGGAGAAGGTAGTGAGGTTAAAAGAACAAACTGGGGCTATGTTATGTAATCTCTGAAGAGCCCAAAGGTTCATATACTAGGCACCAAGAAACCAGGAAGAATTTAGACCAGAGAAGTAATGTGATAGTGTAGGTGCTCCTGGGTTACATCATTGGCTGTTAATGGCAGAAGGAATAATTTCTTCTGTTTATCACACAGTTGGAGCAATGAACATTATGCATATAACATGTATTTGAGTTTAGAGAAAAGCAAGTTTGTACGCTGATTAAACATCTGCACCTCATGTCAACATTATAACAACCAATCTGGGGGGCATATTGATGAACAGCACACTGTTTTGACCTCAACAAGTATATTATTTATTTACTTATTATTATTTTTTTTAATGTTTTAAAAATTCTTGAGAGAGAGAGCATGAGCAGGAGAGAAGAGCAAGTGAGGGACAAAGAATCTGAAGCAGGCTCCAGGCTTTGAGCTATCAAGCACAGAGCCCGATGTAGCATTCAAACTCACAGTCTGTGAGATCATGACCTGAGCTGAAGTCAGACTGAGCCATCCAGGTGCCCCTGACCTCAACAAGTTTATAGTGGAAGAAGTGGACTTAAAGGTAACAAGAAAGAACAAAATAGGTTCTAAAGAGTAACAGACTGCTGAGTTCAGTGGAAAGAATAATTAATCTGGGAGATCTGGGAAAATTCCACGTAAAAGTGAAATTTTAACTGGGCCTTGAAGGATATGTCAATTCTGAAGGGCAAAGGGGGAGACACTGCAGGTTGAAGGTGTGGTATAAAGAGATGGCCTACATGACATCTCCAAAAACATGTATGAGGGTTTCTGGATGTGTTCTGTATTCTTTTATGAGACAGTCTGGTGCAGCTACAAGACGAGATGCTGGAGAGGCTCAGGAAACAAAATTACACTCAAAGGTCCTAGAAACAGGAAGCACAGGACACCTTGCAGGGCCCCGCGGGGCAGCTTAGGGTGGGCAGGGAGCAGAAAGCAGTAGCAAAGGGGCAGGACTAGAGCCTCTGCTGGGGTTTCTGCACTTCAAGACCGGCTGGTTAGGATAACTGCTCTACGTTCTAAACTACAGGGGTGGTCCCTACTAGCCTGACCTGGCCCTGAGATGATTAAGGCAGAGGAATATTGCCTCCTGGGGTGCTGGGGCCAGATCCAGGAGGGGTGGCTCTGGACTGGTTTCGTGTTCATGTCAAAGGCATCCTCTGGCTGGGCCCTTTGCTAGTTCTAAGGATTGGCTAGCCCAGGAAGGAGGACTGTGTCCCCAACCAGAAGACTTAAGATGTCAAAACATCATTAAAGAAAAATAACACAATATATGTGTTTGTGTATGTGAATGTGTGTGTGTGTGTGTGTGTGTGTGTGTGTGTGTATGGGTATGTGTGTGTGTTGAGAGGAGGGAGGGAGAAGAAAGAAAATAATTTTTGTTCAATATTTGCATTTATTATTTATTGGCCATTGTTAAGCTGTCCTCACAGAACCTAAGTTCCCAGAGGGCAAAAATGTCACCCTTTAAGACTAATCTTTGCTGTGCCTAACATAGTGCAATTTGTAAAGTATAATGAATTGACAGATGCCAAGTCATTAGGATATCTTTTAATGGCTGTTAAAGAATTAAGCAAAACACAAAACTAATACAGAAATAGTTTTTACTGACTGAATCTGGCATTTTAAAGGATCCTCTGTCCAGGCCCTCCAATCAAAGGATAAAGAAAAGTATAAAGAAACCATGGTTAATTCAGATTCATATTCCTATGCATTCATTCCTTCAATAATCATTTATTTAGCATCTATGAGCTGGGAGCTCTGAAGAGAGTGTGGTTATGAAGATAAATGAAGGATGTTCTTTGTACTCAAGTAGCTCACAGTCTAACAATCAAGGTTAGGTCAACCATCAAGTCAAAGTCATGCTGAAGAAACTCAGTCCATTGTCCTTTACTATTCCCCCTCCTTCAGGATTTTTCTGAGTTTCCTTGTAGTGTCATTTGTTTTCTACCTGCCCTCCCCCTCTCTTCCCTTTCATTTTCTGTAAACTAGAAAGTTTAAGAAAGCTCAAGACTTAGATTCATGATCTAATGAAATGTAAGAACATTTCGAGGTGGTGCTATGTGTTTCACCTTGTATCACATAAGGAGGCACGTGATGTCTGGTTATCTGACTTTTAACAGTGCTGATCCAGTGGATTCAGATGGTGGCACATTGATCTTTCCATGGTCAAGTTTCCATCAACCTTTTTCATAATATTAACATTACTAATGACAATTGTTGAATCACTTATTTTACTATGGTGATTTTAAGTTCTATCACTTCATCTACATTTAATAGTTGATTCTTGGTTAAGAAGAACTTTCCCTCATAAACCAGGATTGTGTAGTTACTCTGAAAATTGGTCCCTGTTGGGCAGGCAGGGTAAATACTTAATTCCTTCCCATAAACTACCAATTATCAGAGGAAGGAGTTGGTGTACTAGTACCTCCAAGAAGAGCCAATAACTATTTTTTGTTTTGTTTTATATTTTTGGTCTGCTTGCTCACTCATCGCCACAAACACACAGATTATATATATACAATGTGTTTCAATCCATTGTAGTCATTCTTGTTGATGTTAGAATTTGATGTTTTGGTCAGTGGTCCGACTTCTGTGCCCCTTTCACATGACCCTATTTGTTTGATTTTCCTATCCCAGACCTGGGATATTGGAATTGGGAATTTCTTAAAGAGCCAGTATTTAGAAACAGTATTTAGAAAACAATAATCTGGGGACCAGGGGTGCTTATTGCTACTGGGTTGTTACTTATCTTGAGGTCTCTTCAGGGAAAAAGTTAGTAACTACATATTTAAGAAACTAAATATGAACTAATTCTCACACTTCTACTTAAAATTTAACATTATATGGCTTAACTTAATATTTTTCTCTTACACTAAAGGTTTTGTTCTGACCACATAAACATACTCATTTATTATATCCAGCACAGCTAAAAAATTACAATGCCAATATTATTATTAACAATAAAACCAATGAATGAAGTTTATAATTTCTTTGCAATTCTTTTTGTCCTTCAAATATAATGCACTAAGCGTCCTTATGTCCTTCAAATATAATGCAGTAAGGGTCCAAATATGGGTCTCTGAAGTCACTCTAATTTCTTTTCAAAAGTTATATCATAATATGATAATGTTATGTACATTTATTTCAGCAAGTTTCCAAATCCTAGGTTTTAATTGTCTTTTTTCCTTAATTTTCTTTTTTCCTGTTTCTAGAGAGTGTCAATCTTTTACTTCTCAATTTTTATAGTAGTGGTTAATAAAGTAGGGAAATTAACCCTCTTCCTCCTGCTTAAATATAAATATTTCTCAGTTTTATATATCTTCTCACTTTGCGTTTTTTAAACCAGACAAAACATATATTTTTTGATTTTTATATAGTTGAATTAATTGCTTTTGGGTTTTAAGATGTAGTTAGGTAGATTTCCTCTTTCCAGATTACAAAGAAACCTATACAAATTTTCTTCTAGTACTTGAATGGTTTTATTTAAATTTCTAATAATTTGGAATTTATCCTGGTATAAGGGACAAATCCAATTTTGTATTTTTCCAAATGGCTACCATTTGTTCCCATATCATTTATTTAAATATCCACTCAAACAGTTTATTTGAGATTTTAATCTTTATCTTCATCTTAAATGACATTCTAATGGGGTGTCATTTTGGACTTTCTCACCTGTCCCATTGGTCTCTCTGGCTGTTTACGCGTTGTCACCATCAAGGCCACAGTGTTTTATGTGCTTAGGCATTAATGCCTTGGTATCAGACAGTAGAGCTTGCTGCCCCTTCTCTCCCAACAGTGCTCCTCTTTGTCAGGGTTTTCCCTGCTCTTCTTCCTGTATATTCCTCCCCATGAACTTTACAATCAACATGTCTGGCTTCAGAAAAGGAGAAAATAAACTGGACTTTTTGTTTAGGACTCATCTTAAATTCATAGATTAAACAGAGGTGAGAGCTTTAAATTTTATCTTCTGATCCAAGACCAGGACATGTATTTCCATTTTTTCAAGTCTATCTTTATGCCTTTTAGGAATGTTTAAAAGTTTGCTTCCTACATGTTTTTCCCATTCCTTGTTACCTTTATTCCCAAGAATGTTATATTAATAGTTGCTACTGTGAATGGAGCCTTCTAGTAAACCTTCTGATTGGGTACTATTTGTATATATGAAGCCTGCTGATTTCTTAGGCTACCTTTTAATCCAATTAAAACAAACAGTCTTCTTTAGCCTGCTGAAAGCAAATAAAGACTTAACTTATCATACAGTTTTGTTTGGTGGAAGGAATAGCACTAAGCCTTTCTCAACAAGCATATCACCACTATAGGATTTACGTATGTTTCACAAGGGAAGACAAAAACTCACCTTGGTGTATTCATCTTTGGCCTTGGTGAGCATTCGTAAGATATCTACTTCCTTGCCCTCTCCTGAATTGAGGATCATTGGGGAGTTTCCTGCTCCAGCTCCCTGATGGGCTTTCAACTGCTCATACTGAGTTAGGCTAGAAAAATAAGAGGGGAGAATCCACACACGAAAAACAAATTCAACACAAATGGCTTTTAAAACCATCCAATTCTCACCCCGTTGTTTTTGTCTTGTAATCATAGGAGAAGTAAGACTGCTTAGGAATTGAAAGAAGAAAAATAAGAATGGAGGTCCTGAGTACACTGAGTATATAAATGAATCCAGAGTACGGGTGGGCAAACTATGTCCTGCAGGCCAAATCCGGCCCATCACCTGCTTTTATAAAGAAAGTTACAAATGGACACACTCACTTGTTTATTTACGGCTGCTTTTACATGATAAGTGCAGAGTTGAGTAGATGTGACAGAGAACAATGGCCTTGCAAAGCCAAAAATACTGTTTTTTTTTCCAGAAAAAGTTTGCCAACTCCTCATTTAGAGCATCTGAAAGGACTCATTAATTGCTGAGGAAACCCAATTCGGAGTTCTCAAACACTGAGCAAATGGATGGCAAATCGAGATTTTTTTCCCCCTTGTTTCAATATGCCTTGAAGTCAAAGCAAAATTGATTGATTCCAGCAACTCAAATCCTGTAGTCCTCTGGCAGTTTATAAACTGTGAAGATTCCATTCTGGAAGAGGGGGTATTAAAACAAACAAACAAACAAACAAATAAACAAAGCAATGAAGAGTGTCTTCTGTTTTCCTGAAAACAATATAGAAGGGAGGCCAGATTGCTCCTATGTGGTGCTAGGTGACATTGAGAAAAATACTTTTTCCTTTAGTGTGCTTTGACTTTCAGCTCAAATTTTTATAATTGCCCTGTCGTTTATGGTGAAAGAGATCTGAGAATTTACTGGGAGATTTAATTCTAACTGAGGAAGGGCTCGGAAGCCACACATATCAGCTGCTTATTGCTAGTCAACAATCAATTTCCTGCCCCAGCTGTTAAGTAATTACTGCAGAATGCTAACAATTTTAACATGGTCTCTTGGCTGAGCCACAGGGTATTTTTTAATCTATATAAAATCCTGCTATTATTATCCACTGCACAGTTTACAATAACAAGAATGTGTTAGGAACTAGTTGTTATGGTGGTAAATACCAGTTTGAGCACACTTAATCACCATCTGCAACTTGAGCTGGTTACCTACAATTAGCTATCACAAGCTAGAGTTTCAGAAATCTATTTATAAAAAAGTGTCCCCCACATTTCATTTCTGGGGGTCACTTTTTAGTCGTTTCCTTGCCTCAAGGTTTAAAATTGGAAAATGGTTCTTTTACAGATGGAGATGCTTTGTCAGATCCACACGGGCAGCAGCCATACTGTGTGCTCGGCGGAGTCCGGTCACTGGCTGCGGTCTGGCATGTGTGGGAAGCTTAGTTCATTAGGAGGCTCTAAACCATCCCCATAAAGCAGGGCAAGAACTGCCTCACAGTGACCAATCACAGAGCAGACAGCGTGCTTACCTGGGCCTGCCTTTCAGTGTAGTCAGGAGAGCCAGGAGTGGGAAAGTCAAGATAGTAATTTAAGTTTCCCAAAATGCAGCCGGGACAAACCACAATGTATCAAGAGATTAAAAGAGAAAGAGACTAGCAACAACGAAAGAGAGACTGCCTACTGATCACTAAACTAATATTTACCTAGGTATTTCCAACAGGATTGAAAATAAAGTCTACGTACTCACAGCATTTGAGATGTGAGGAAATTCTGAGCTTCTATAACTGTGGGTATACAGTTAAAGGAAAGCTTTTAGGGTGGGAAGGAAGTGGAAGGTCTTAGAGAACGTGTGGTGGCCTTTAAAATGGCTCTGAATGTTCCTTTTTACTGACAGCTATACTGATAACTTTTCAAAGAAAAAACCTGCTAATTTACAAATGAGGAAAATACTGAAGAAAACTATCATCTGGAACATTCATATTATCTACATTTCACACACGCAAAAAAAAATGAGGTGAACTGTTCTACATGAGGAATCTTACCTAGTGAAAATGTAAAAACATGTCTATTTTTCACCTAAGTAATAGTAAATGTTTTCCTAACGTGCGGAAAGGATTGCTGTGAGAGAGATATTCTGTTAAGAGTACAGTGCAGTCACACTGGGAAACACAAACAAAAGCATCAAGTACTGAAAAATACTCAGCCTTTCAGCACCTACTTTTTCATAAGCTCTGCAATTCTTTGGCATTCTTCCTTATCATAAAACCAAATCCCATAAATGGACACTGCAAAAAACACAAACATATTATGAGCATTTTCAAAACTACAAAAGGGAAAGAAATTCCCTTTTCATCTTGAAGAAAATACATACTTAGGAATAAATGAAACCAATCACTGGAGTTTAAGCTTGAAAACCTATTATTAGAATTTTCTAAGCCCATGGAGAAATCTGTAGTGGTCCTATGCGTACAGAGACACATATACATATACCCCCACCTAAAGTATGTTGTCCTTAGCAATATAGCATCTGACCATAATGGGCATTTGGCAAATGCTTCTTAAATGAATGAATACAGACTGAAGATGAAGTAAAAATTTCTAAACTCCTGGCTTTGAAACGTCATTGTCTCTAGTCTCCATCTGCACATTTATATATGTATTCCATCTTTAGTTTTAAGTATTCAGAAACCTGAT
Source organism: Hyaena hyaena (assembly GCF_003009895.1). Classification (NCBI taxonomy): domain Eukaryota; kingdom Metazoa; phylum Chordata; class Mammalia; order Carnivora; family Hyaenidae; genus Hyaena; species Hyaena hyaena. Next base: position 515,474 of record NW_024080741.1, on the reverse strand, counting down.
GCACAAATTAGGCCTAGAAACCTCTCTCATGCCTTCTCTTAGGAATATGTTAACCGAAAAACTGGCTTTGTAAGCTGTAAGTTAGGAAAGAGTGCAGGAAAAAATAAAATTCAATAATGAATCTCTGACTTCAGTATGTAGAGAAAACTTAACAACTGTTAAAACATGAGATGTGAGTACGACTTAATCATTTAGTAATGAAAGAAAAATGTAGTAAAACGTAGGTGCTAACAATTTTTAAATAAACTGTATACTTTAGTATGTGTCTATTTACATCATTTTTATAGCAAAGGCTAAACAGTTCCAAAGTACATTTATAAAGATCTAGTTGAAGATCTGGTGGTATTAATCATATAAATGATGCATTAAATACAGATACATTTAAATAAACTTCATTGAAAATAGCAGCAATGAAAAATAACAAAATATATTTTTTAAAGAAAACCTTTAAAATTTAAAATTCAAAACATTTAATTATATGAATATTATTTGGTCATTTAAACAGTTGATATTTTAACAACTTCTTTTCTCCACTCGCCTGACCAATGCCTAAGTGTGGGATTCCTGCTTCTTGTCAGTAATGATTCAGATAACAAAGCTTCAGGAAATGTCTCTTCAGTGCTATTTTAAGCAGGTATTTTAAAAAGGGACCCTATAAATCTGAATTACTGACTCGCCAAAAGGTGGCAATGGGGTTTTAAATTCTTTATATGATTAGTGTGCCAGGAATCTTTATCTTACCTACATGTGAAGAGGGAAAAAAAAAATGGAAAAAACCCTCCAGCATTTTCCTGAACACGACCATTTTATCCTCTTAGAAATATATACACATATTTCTCTTGAATACATTGATAATCTTTTGAAAAAAGAACAGCTGAATTCTGAAGCCTATGTGCTGAGAGAGCCTTAATATTGAAAAGAAATTCTTTCATCTCAAGATCATTAAATGTGTGTGTATCTTAAAGCTTTCACTCAAAATTCTTTGCAGGTCCATCCACACTAATGGCCTATTCTGATCGCCTACACAGATTCCTACACACTCACTCATCGAACCTTGTGTCCTTGTAAGCAAAAGTGCATTGGGTCCCTGACATTCAATGACAATAAATCTGGATACATTTGTGTATTGTGGCAGTTTTAATCATAGTTATAAAACTAGGAGCCTGCTCTATTTTTTGATTACAGTGAAACCTTCCTTTTCTTGGAGACTGGGTTTTCCAAAACTATCAAAAGAGAAAGGTGTTAGCAGGGGAGAAAAAAAACACAGCACAACTAAGAAGCTCCGGGACCAGTGGCAGAGAAAAACCAGCCATTTGTGTCTCATCTGTAGAATGTATTAGTAGAAATGTTTTGAGTGTCATTTTTTTTTGTTTGATGGCATTTGTGGCATTTGACATAAGGAATTAGGTTTTCATAAGAGTGAGATGCCAAGGAAACTGTTGATACAATCAGAAAAGCAGTCTGACAATGTCATTACCATGAGGTAACTGAAATGTAGATTTAGGGAGGAAAAATGCTATGAAAACATCTTTCAGATGCCAAAGCAGAATGAAGGCAAGCCCAGGTCTGTAATGACTATTTAAGACATGGTGAAGGTTTCTTCACCTGACCGTTTATCTCTAAAACAATGGTACTTCAAAATTGAAATGGGATCAATCATATTTGAAATATCACTCTTCATCCCAGTTAATACTTACTTTGAACGTAAAATTTAACTCATCGGTGGAGAAAAAGCCAGATTGACCGACAGTCCTGGCTACTGAAGGGCAGTACGAGATAAAATGTAGAACTGGGCCTAAGTTTTTTCTCCTTAAAATAGCTTTGCAACTTGAGTTGCATTCCGCCAGGAAGGGCCAGCGGTTACATGAATGCGCACATTCCAACCGAAGTTTTCTGCCTCTTAGGCCCAAGGTCTCCCAGCCCCTGGACAAAACTATCGTTCTTCCACACAAGAGGGTATATCAAAGCAGCTCGTGCTGATATATAAAAACCAGAGATCATCATGCCTCGGGGAGGTGATGAGCTGACAGGCTGACAGAAACCATTAACTTCACATTTCAATCCCAGTTTTCCTGTAGAGCCACTGGGGGAGAGGCCTACATCCTGATGTAGGCAGTGAGTACAACAGGCAAGAAAGAAAACACTAGGTTGAAAAGAACCAAAAAAGAAGCTGTGATTTCTCAAATTCTAAAACTTATAAAGTCATCACCGGAACCTAAATTTGCAGCGAGGTGATAGCCATGTAAACTTGTAGAACACTGAAATGTCACCGTGGGAATGACTTCTGGGATTTAAGAAATTCCAAGGAGAAAAACTCACGAGGAGGAAATTTGTTTTAAAAAATTGACCTATGAGTCCACATCTGGACGTCCACCATGTTTCGAGCCTTTGTTCAGCCCGCTGCGCCTGCATACCAGCCGCTTCCCAAGCACCCTTCTGCCGAGTCAGAGGTGAAGTTTAAGGGCACTTTGGTGCATGAAGCTCAACTCAACTGTTTCTACATCCCTCCTGGAGGTAAGAAACCCACAAGTGGAGTAAAGGATAGAAAGAACATGTTGAAATTTGCTCTAAAATATTCTAATGACATCTAGAATGTGTGACGTAAGGACTCATCTTTTTGGCAATCTTCCTCATATTTAATACAGGACTTTCAATAGCACAGTTGTGAAATTTTGCCCAAAACTGTACTGTCCTGGTCTATCTCATGCTTTGGAAATTCTCAATTGAAAAAACAAACAAACAGTGTTTGAAGAAACAGGCAATGTAATATTGCCTTCACTTATCTATCTAAGCAACTATCTTCCGCTTTCCTTTTAATTCCACATGCAAGATTAAGGAAAGCAAAAATTCCCCCGTTAGATTTCATGTCTGAATATGTAGGTACACACAGATGACAGAGAGAGCAAGCTGATTGTATCTGATAATGGTATTTTCTTCTTTTTAAATTTCTTGAGCAGAAAAATCGAAAGCTGATAAAAATTTAAGAGACTAGTTAAGAGGTCATTAGAGGCAATATCAAAGGTCCTTAAATGCACATTCATTTAGAACTCAGGGATTCATATTAGCATGGAGCATGAGTTCATTCTGGATGTTCTTTGGAGATTTACCTCGTCTGCTTTATGTTCCTAATAAATATTTCTATACAGTCTGTTCTTTTAAGCCATTTATTATTTGTTGCATATTTTACCCTAAAACAGAGTTTTTCAACTCTGAATCATGAATGGTAGTGTGCAATCTTTTAACAAGGATTCATGCTAATATTTGTGCAACTTCAAAAATAAGGTATATTCCCATACAGTCAGGAAGTAGATAATTTATAATTACATAGGTAAAGTTTAAATAGGCATGAGAAGGATAGCTGATCTGGTAATGCTCTCTTCTCTTTCTCTTTAAATTTTTTTTAAATATTTATTTTTGAGAGAGAGAGAGAGACAGAGAGAGACAGAGAGGCAGAGCACGAGCATGAGAGAGAAAGGGAGACACAGAATCTGAAGCAGGCTCCAGGCTCCCTGTCAGCACAGAGCCCGATACAGGGCTCAAACCCACAAATTGTGAGATCATAACTTAAGCTGAAGTTGGACGCATAACCGACTGAGTCACCAGGAGCCCCACTTTCTCTCTCTCTTTAATAATAATTTCATTCAAAAGCATAGGGATATATACCTCTTAGAATGCAGCAAAGAAGGCATTTAAATTCTCTTTTTTGACTAGGAAAGCTATGGAAATGTGGCAGTGTAAATTACATAAATCTCTTCTGTGCAGTTAAGGATAAACCAAAATTTAAAATTCCTTCAAACCCTATTCCTTTTACCAAGTCTTTCCCAAATGAGTGGAATAATAACCCAATGTAAGGACCAACATCTAATCATACATTTAATGTAAACGCTTGTGTTTGAGACTTTGCTCAAATATCATATTTCCTGATTTATGGTACCTATTTAATCTTTCTGTAAGATTGGCCACATTAATAATGACTTGTTATTGGTATTTGGTGCTAAGCATGCACACATAGCTCCTACCCCTTGAAAGATCACAAAGTAGTGAAAAATTAGAAAGTTAGAATCATGAAGTTTTAGAGCTGGAAGACAGCTAACAAGTATGCAGTTCAACAATCTATTTCACTAATGAGAAATATGTGGTCTAACAAGGCAAAATGACTTGGCCAAAGTCATTTTTACCGGTTCAATCTGTTTTCTCTAAAATATGCTCCTCCCCCACCTTACAAATGAAGTAAATAAAGATTGAAACAATTTTTATGTTTGACTGAGGTGTAGGCTTGGTTTTAAGAGATGAGAATTAGACTTTTTTTTAACCAAGTTTGATATGGACTCTCAAAAAGGAAAAAAGGAAAATGGAAGGGAGGGAGGAAATGAGTGTGGAAGGAAGGAAGAAAGGAAGGGTGAGGGAGAAAATAAAGAGGAATCTGAGATTTCTAGTATTGCCCATATTTTTATGGCAATGAATGCTAGGGCAGCAATCATACTGCCCGTGTACTAGCAGCCACAGATGGGAAACGCAAGCTACATTTGGCTGCTCTACGCTGACTCTGTACTTCTACCCCATTTGGAATGCTCTGTACTAAAAATGTTTTCCTTCATCATGTTCTCCAATGCCTTTAAAGTAGTGTTCTTTCATTCACCTTCTCTCTCAGCTCTGCTGACCAAACACGGACACAATCTTGTAAAACAGAATCTTCACTGGCCACAGAGAGTCTACATAGCAGTGTTATCTTTGGCCCCTGGTCTGGTTCTTTTCATATGACATAGTTTTACTACACCTCACAAATCAGTGATCCCATGATCTCAAAATACTGGAAGGTTCACAGTAGATGAGAAGCAGTTTCTATTTTATGGGTGACTAATACTCATGAACATTTTGGGAGAAACAGTAGAAAACATAAATATTGTGAAGTAAAAACAACCTTCTTTTTTCTAAATACGTTAACCTCATTATAAAGTTAATGCCACAAACAACAACCACAAAAACAATCTCTCAACTGAAGCATTATACTAATTTGGATTAAGTTAATATGTATCTCCAACTATAAACTAGCATTTATTATTTCAAAAGAAAAGGATGGATTTATCTTTTAAAAAGTTTTTATTTATAACAAATGCATATTATATTATTAGGCCTCCCTAATCTCCACAGAGGTCATTATCCTCCCCAAATAAAAATCTTGAGGTCTGCTACTAGCCTCAAGTTCATGAAAGACCAGATGGAATCTTTTTCATGATATACTAATTTCCTAATTTTATTTATTTCAGGGTAAAGTTCCTTCAATCTAAGAGATTTAACAAAGTAAATAAACATTAAAAAATTAGGAAGCAGGAAAAGTCAATGGTAATAATAAATATAAATAGGAATTACTTATTCTGGGGGTTTTTGGCATTTAAATTTATACATATATTATTTATATATATATTAAATTTTATTTATTTTGAGAGAGAAAGAGCTCATTTGTGCACACATAAGCAGGGGAGGGACAGAGAGAGAGGGAGAGAGAAAAACCTAAGCAGGCTCCACACTGACAGCACACAGCTGACATGGAATTCGATTTCACCAACTACGAAATCATGAACTGAGCTGAAATCAAGAGTTGGACACTTAACCAACTGAACCACCCAGGCATCCCTATATTTTCTTTTTGTTCATAATCCTGCTGATTAATTTCAAAATCTCCTAGACCACATATAACAAACATGGGTTCCCTAAAGTGTCTTTCCCCCTCTCTGATCTTATAGTTGTCTTCAGAACTATGAGTTTTTCTCATTCCTTTGGAGATAAATAATCTCAACTTTTCTGTTGCTCCCATAGTTTTTTTGTACACCCTTGTACCAAAAAAAGAAAAAATAGAGCACATGTCATAATTATTTATACAACTGTTTCCTCCACTAAACTATGAACTCCTGAAGGGTAGGACATTGTTAATACACCCAGCATAAGACTAGCATGTGGTAGACAGTCAACAAATATTTGCTGAGTTGAACTGACATCAGACTTCAAGGTCTTATACTACCAATAGATATCGCTATTCTGGGCTAATTAACATCAAGGCTAGATGTACTAGATCCTCTGTATTCAATGACCACAACTTCTACCAGGGATTACAGAGCATGGAAATTCTCCTAAGATTTCCCCTTTACTTCTTCTAACTACACTTTATTTAGTTTCACACATTTGGTAATCTTTGACATTAGCAATCTTGATGGGATTTTGTCATTAGGGGATGAGCTCCCTCAGATTGTATATTTCTATTGACCCAGCACTTTGTAGGCACTAATGTATTCATTTCATGTGTATTTATTATTACAACAATTCTACCATATACCAGTCTTCCTGACTGAATACGTGTCAGGCCCTGGCAACTAGGAGCTCAAAGAATACAATTAATCTGCAAAATCACATACATTTATCTTCAGAGTACAGCTAATAGTACTTCGATCTAGCAGAAAAAAGAATTCAAATTCCAGTCATGTCTGACAATAGTAATCTGAAGCTTATATATACAAGTATCTAAATTATCTTAAAAACTTAAAATTTATATGCAATGTCAGTTATTCCAGCGACACACTGAAAATGCACTCTGTCTTTTATTTTTTTTTAATTTTTTAATGTTTTTATTTGTTTCTGAGAGAGAGAGACAGTGTGAGCAGGGGAGGGTCAGAGAGAGAGGGAGACACAGAATCTGAAGCAGGCTCCAGGCTCTGAGCTAGCTGTCAGCACAGAGCCCAACGCAGGGCTCGAACCCACTAACCGTAAGATCATGAACTGAGCCGAAGTCGGACGCTCACCCGACTGAGCCACCCAGGCACCCCAGAAAATGCACTCTCTTAAGTGAATCTCAACATAGCAAAATAAGTCTTATCTCATACAATTGTAGTTTGTGAAAAATACATGTTTAACCTAAACATAAAAGAGTAGGTCTACAGGTCAAAGCTTGTTCCAAAGAAAAGCAGACTTCCTCACATTTGACTTATTTAACCAAGTGTTTGATAATTATAGGAATAACTTTGCTGAAAATGCCCTATTAAATATATCATCAATAAAAAATTTCTACGATTTTATATAGCGATGGCCTAGCAAGGAGCCAAAAGCTACTTCTTTAAAAAAATTTTTTTTTAATTTTTAATGTTTATTTTTGAGAGAGAGAGAGACAGAATCTGAAGCAGGCTCCAGGCTCTGAGCTGTCAACACAGAGCCCAATGCGGGGCTTGAACCCACGAACAGTGAGATCTGGATCTGAGCTGAAGTCAGACGTTTAATCGACTGTGCTATCCAGGTGCCCCCAAATACTTCTTGACTGAAGGAAAGTGAGCCAAGGTTTCTGTTCTTTTTCCAATTTGACCTCAATCTATGATTATGGATATAGGAGATACCACTTTTCCCAAAGCCCTTTATGTTATAAACATTGAATCATGTTTTGGTGCTACTTAAATTAAATTAGATCTCTAAGGCTGTATATAGGATAATTCTTAGCTAAAATTGTTTTCTTTCTCCAAAACCCCTAAGAACATGAAAATATCTAACTTTTCCTTCTGTGGGTTAAGAAGTAAATTAATCTAATAGCTTCAAATTGATTATTTGAAACTGTTTTCTAAGTGATTTTTGGACAAAAGTCAGTAACAGAAAAAATAGACTAAAAAAGAATAGATATGAACACTCAGTGTAGCCATAATGAACACTACTACATGCAAAGCACTGTGTTAGGATAGGGAAAATAAAAGATGCTTCACACATTAAGCATTTCAGAAAATGTTTTGGAATCCAGTTTTTTTTCTGCCAAGATTTAGACTTCTCTCATGCCAAACTGGGCTCTCAAAAACAAAATATAAAATACAGTCTCTCTCCAAGCCACAAGTGTAGTGCATGAATCCAAATAGCATCACTATGCAGATGTTTCGTTGGTAAAGTTGAGAATCTTAAAAGTGTTTTTGGTTCAGGGTAAAATAAAAATGACTTCACTTTAATTTCATTCTCACATAGTATATGTGTATCACCTTTGCCACATGGATTCCTCCTCTAAGTGTGCCAGATTGTTAAGTCAGATTTTAGATATGCATATAGATTCCCATTAAATTCATGTGACTGTCCTATATCCAGGGAGTCTCCTGAAAATAAAGTAATAATAATGGAAGTCTGGAGGCTGCATAAATTGGGTGGTCAGGATGAAGAGAAGTATTGTTTCCCCAGCTTGTGTGTGTGTTCCAAGGAGCCACCAGGTATCACAACTCAACACAGTAAAAAACAAAAACATGAAACCTAGACACACTACGTGGCTCAAAGGTGAAATTTTGCTTTATGTGAGGCTTTTCAGATCCTCCTTTAACTGATAGGATGCCAGTTCTTTAGATTAATAGTCTCCTCTAGAGTTTAGATCTTTTCCTTTCACCATGAACTAAGCATTGACAGAACAAGAGTGATTCTGGGTTAAGGTCAGAGTGACAAGTTTCATCACTCAAGTCACAGTAGATGTATAACCCTTAACCATATATTAAAACACATTAGCTTTCTGAGCAACAGTGCATAATAAATAAATCAATTTTTCAGTTAGAATGGTAAAGGAGGCTTACAGACAGAGAGTAAGAATCAGTGACCACATTGTAAGTTTTACATTTTGGTGGCCTTCTTTCTTTCTCACTAAGAAGCCCAGACTTCCAGCTGGTAGGAGGAATTCTTGGTTATCTAGTGCAACCAACCACCCTTCTCATGTGCAGTAAAAGAGCAAGACTATATCAGTTGCCTATTCTAATTGCATACGAAATGTCAAATTCCTTGTCTCCCATTCCATACTGCATATGATTTGAATGAGTGTACTTTAAGTATCTTGTATCACTGGACAGATCCTTAATAGTACATTCTTTTCTTACTCCTGCAAATACTAAGATTCTACCTAACTAGAATGTCAAGTATTTTTAGCCATATAATTACTTTAAAGATGTTTCTTGACTGTAGAAGGCTTTAGGGGTTCAATAAAATCCCTAATGTTGTATGCAAAATGATGTGTTTATATGCAAAAAAGACATTTTTGGAGGTAGGGAAGTACAAACCATAGACTCCCAGAACAATGCCTGGTACATGGCAGACAATTAAAAATATGTTGTGAGGGCAGGGAGGAAGAAAATTCATTAGATTCTCAAAGGGATTTGTGACTCATAGAAGGTTAAGAACTACTATTTGAGGACCAATATACCAGTAAATACCTTAGAATGGAAAAATAACTCTCCATTATCTGGGGCAGATAATGTGACTTTCATTTTCTTAGTAATAAATTTACACAGAGTTCACTTTTAACCTTTCATATTGGTGTTGTAATAATTGCCTGAACTGATCCTAAGGTTAAGAACACAGATGATAAAGTCTGAAGGTCTTAAAATTTGTTAAGTTGTAAGAACTTTTCCTCCTCCATGTGGCCTGAAGTCTAAGAGAGGGCTTCAAAAACCAGACTCTGCATCCTCAGCCACAGCAAGGATCCTGAATCACACAGTTCAGCTTCTGTTACTGCTCTACATTAGCTTGAGAGGTGGGATTTTCAATCTCTACCATGAAATGGCCAACAGCGAGGAATTCAGGAAAAGTGGGCAACATTGTGGCGCTTTCTGAATCACCTCAAGCAGAACGTCTTCAAAGCCGGATAAAAACATCAGACATATATCCATATATAACAATTCTAGAAATGATATAAATGATTTGGGAATTACTTTAAGTGCCTTGTACGTGTCTATTGCTTATCTAGATCTGTTCATTTCCTGTGTTTATTTGGTACCACAGAACACAAAATATTAAGATGAAGTCTCTGTCCTCAGTAATCTATTACTCATACCACTGTCTTCTCAATGGCTTAGATAATCAATAATCAACCAATTAATGGCAGAATAGTGGAAGAGAAAGCATTTCACAAAATGAATCTGGTCTATCTTTGTTTTCTTACTCCTCTTACTTATTATGACTATGCCCAGGTATATTTCAACTGGAGCTTTGGAAAAAATTAAAGCTTATATTTCATAATATGTTTTCTAATGGCCATCAAGAAAAACTGTATTAATTGCTTACTATACACGAATTATTTACTATATATGTATATATTTTTACTACATATGTTTTTTCTAGGAAAAGGACTGCAAAACAGATGCTATAGCTTCTCTTGGCCAGAAAACTGACTTTAAAAAACTGACACTGAAAAGGGAAATGGAAAGCTAATTCCTTCCACTCAGGAAAAAAGATCAAGTTGTGCAGGTTTTCATATATTCAGCAAAAAGAAACCTTTCTTCTTTGGCCCTGTGGAGGAAGTAGATGGAACAAGCCAGAGGAAAGGGGGCATAGCCTTCCTAACAACCTAGAAACTACAAACGCAAATTAAACTATTTCCATTACCTCAAATTACTTAAAAGTTTCAGTTGAGGTCAAATAACATGAAAGCTTTGGTGTCATTTTGTTTTGAAATCCTGAAGATGTGTTTTAGAATAAAGAGTTATACCAGGTTGATGAAGCCAAGATACAAATTGGAGAAGAGTTAGTTTAGCACTCTAATCAATTTAGAAGAAGAGATCAAGATTAGATGAAATGGTGGTTAATAAATGCCAGGATAAAAAAGAAAGGTAACCAATTATATTTAAGTATTCATTTATTTAAAGGCTTCTTTTATAAGATTCAATTGTTTCTACTTTTTAAAAAATGTTTATTTATTTTTGAGGGAGAGAGAGCAGGGAAGGGGCTGCTTCCTTTTCTCTCTAGAAAAGGAGACACAGAATCCAAAGCAGGCTCTAGCCTCCAAGCTGTCAGCACAGAGCCCGATGGGAGTGCTTGAACCTATGAACTGTGTGAGATCATGACTTGAGCCAACGTCAGACATTTAACCAACTGAGCCACCCAGGTGCCCCTACATTATATATGATAAAAGGCATAGAACTTAAAGTGTTTTGTTTGATGAGTTTTGGCAATAATACACTCTCAGGTAATCAGCCACCCCAAACAAGATATAAAACACTGTGATCATTCTTTTTAGTCAAAACCTATAGCATTTCTACCACCAACCCCAGCAGATGAAATCATTTTCTAACTTCTATCACAATAGATAAGTTTTGCCTGTTCTTAGACTTCATATGAATAGGATCATACAGCATATAATATACTCTTTTGTATTTTGTAGATGGCTTCTTTTCCTCAGGATGCTTTTGAAATTCATCTGTGTTACTGAACCAATCGGTAGTTCATTCCTTTTTATTGATAAGTAAATTCCCTTATATGGATATACCAAATTGACTTGTCCACTTATTTACTGATGAATGGAAATTTGGGTTATTTCTAGATTTATTTTTTTGGCTATTATAAATAAAATTGCTATGAACATTTGTGTAAAAGTTTTTGTGTGAACAATATGTTTTCGTTTCTTTTAAGTAAATACTTATGAATGGAACTTATTGGATCATATGACAATTATGTTTAAGTTTATAAGAAATTGCCAAATCATTCTCCACAATGGTTGACAATATTACCCTCCCACCAGCAATGTATGACAGCTTCCGATGTTCCCACATTCTTTTTAAAAAAAATTTTTTTAAATGCTTATTTAGTTTTGAGAGATAGAGCACAAGTAGGAGAGGGACAGAGAGAGAGAGAGGGAGATAGAATCTGAAGGAGGCTCCAGGCTCTGAGCTGTCAGCACAGAGCCTGCCACAGGGCTCTAACTCACAAACTGCAAGATCATGACCTGAGCTGACATCAGACTCTTAACCGAAGGGACCACCCAAGCACCCCTGACTGTTCCACATTCTTATTAACACTTGGGTAATATCAGTTTTAGAATTTTAGCCATTCTACTAAGTTATGTGGTATTCTCATGCTAGTTTCAATTTGTATATCCATCCAAAATGCGATAAACATATGAAAAAGTACTCAACACAGTTAGTTATGGCAAAATGCAGATTAAAACCACAATGATATCACTCCAGAACTCCCAGAATAGCTCAAGTTAAAAGGAACAATATCAAGTGCTGACAAGGATATGAAGCAATTGGAACTCTTATACATTATTGGAAAGAGAATAAATAGGCATGCAACTTTAGAAAACTGTTCAGCAGTGTCTATTAAAGCTAAACAAACCTCTATACTGTATGTAAGTGGTTGGTAAAAACTCAAAACAATTAAGTGCTTGAAAACCATGGTCCAGAATGTTCATGGCAACTTTATTCACAACAGTTTAAAACTAGAAATAATTTAGATACCCATCAACAGAAGAATTAATAGACTGCAATATTCTGATGCTATGGAATACTATGCAGCAATAAAAAGCAATTAGCTATTGCTACAAGATAATTACTTAGAAGTTTCTGATGATTACTGTTGAGCATCTCTTTATTGGCTACTTATAGAACTCCTTTGGCAAAATATCTGTTAAATATTTTACCAATTTTTAAATCGGGTTCTTTTCTTCCTATCACTGAATTCTCAGAGTTATTTACATATTCTGGATATAAGTACTATGTCAGATATATGCAGTGAGAATATTTTTTCCCAGTCTGTGGCTGGCCTTTTCATTTTCTGAAAAGTATCTTTAGGGAGCACCTGGGTGGATCAGTTGGCTAAGTGTCTGACTCTTGATTTCGGCTCAGGTCATGATCTCCTGGTTTGTGGGACTGAACCCCGCATTGGGCACTGTGCTGTTAGCCTCTGCTTGGGATTCTGTCTCTCTCCCTCTCTCTGCCCCTCCCCCATTCTCTCTCTCTTTCTCTCTCTTCCCCCTCTGTCTCTCAAAATAAATAAAGAAAAACTTTTTTTAAAAAAGTTATCTTTAGGGGCGCCTGGGTGGCTTAGTCGGTTAAGCGTCCGACTTTCGCTTGGGTCATGATCTCGCGGTTCGTGGGTTCGAGCCCCGCGTCGGGCTCTGTGCTGACTGCCAGCTCCGAGCCTGGAGCCTGTTTCAGAGTCTGTGACTCCCTCTCTCTCTGCCCCCCTGCTCACGCTGTCTCTCTCTCTCTCTCTCTCTCTCTCTCTCCTAGAAATAAATAAAACATTAAAAAAAAATTAAAAAAAGAAAGGTATCTTTAGAACAGAAGGTTGTTTTTTGTTTTTTGTTTTTAAAGGGGAAGGTAGCTAGGTGGCTCAGTCAGTTAAGGTCATGATCTTACAGTAGTGCTGCCCCCTACTCTCAATGGCCCCTTGCCTGCTTGCTTGTGTGCATGAGCTCTCTCTCTACAAAACAAACAAAACAAAAAACCCAGAAGTTTTTTATTTGATAAAATTTTTCTTTTTGATGGGTTACAACTTATCATTTTTTCTTTTATGGTAAATGCTTACAAGATTCAATTTAAATCTAGTGTTTGGTAATATTACCTGTTGTTGATAAAGTATTATAGATTTGACTGCTTCTACAAACATGGAAAAAGGATTTCGTATTTAATTCTCAGATAGTGTCTATAGCATAAGCATTACTGTTTATTTTTTTTCTTAAATAGTTTATTGTCAAGTTGATTTCCATATAACAGCCAGTGCTCATCCCCACAAGTGCCCTCCTCCATGCCCATCACCCCCCTTCCCCTCCCTCCCACCCCCATCAGCCCTCAGTTTGTTCTCAGCATTCAAGAGTCTCTCATGGTTTGCCTCCCTCACTCTTCCCAACTGTTCTTCCCCTTCTTCTCCCCCATGGTCCTCCGTTAAGTTCCTCCTAATCCTCCTATACGTCCAAACGTATGGTATCTGTTCTTCTCTGCCTGACTTATTTTGCTCAGCATAACACCCTCAAGGTCCATCCATGTTGCTACACATGGCCAGATTTCATTCTTTCTCATTGCTATGTAGTATTCCATTGTATAGATAAACCACATCCTCTTGATCCATTTGTTAGTTGACGGACACTTAGGCTCTTTCCATGTTTTGGCTATTGTTGAGAGTGCTGTTATGAACATTGGGGTACATGTTCCCCTATTAAGCATTACTGTTTAAACCATGTGATAGTGATTTAACAGGGCCACTAGAAAATAGGAACATGACCTATTTTCATGTATCATAACTTTGGTGTAATGAATAAACTTTTTTTTTGGTACATTTTAAAAAAGCGCTTTATTAAAGCACAGGGATAGGACCCATGGACAGAAAAAGCTACCATGAATAAACTTCTTAAATATCAAAACAGAATGTCTCAATAAAACAATTTAAAGGAAATACTTTTTTTAAATTTTAAAATAATGATTATTTATTTTTAAGAGAAAGAGAGAAACAGAGTGTGAGCAGGGGAGGGGCAGAGAGAAGGAGACATAGAATCTGAAGCAGGCTCCAGGCTCTGAGCTGTCAGCACAGAGCCCGACACGGGGCTCAAACTCACGAACCATGATATCATGACCTGAGCCAAAGTCGGATACTCAACCAACTGAGCCACCAGGCACCCCTGAAGGAAACATTCTATAAAATGTAGTTTAAAAGTTAAAGTTTCATAAAGAACACTCACATAAGATTAAATTAACATTTTCCCACATCATATATCTCTTTCTGGAACTGTTAAATTTCTCAAGATGAGAATGCATGAATTCTCACAACTTGCAATAATTTCTAGGGACTTTTAGGTAAATGTTACTACTATCTATATAAAATCAACCTTGACGAGCAGAGGAATTCCTACGTAAGCTGCTGAAATTATTTAGTATCTTGAGTTTCTATCCAGGAACCACAGAGAGCTTTAACTTCTGTTTATTGGCTGTTGGATAATGCCCCAAAAGAAAAAAGATTGAAGAAATAGTTGTGAAATTGTTGGTTAAGCTTTATTGGTTGCCTTGGATAAAGAAAACTCATTGCAAATATTTAACTGTACACACATAATGCCAGGAATTAATGGGAGTGGAAAGATACCTTGCCATGTAGGAGCTTGCGAATGGAGACACTAAGACAAAAATTTATAAGGTAAAATATAAATACTAGTAAGTACGTGCCTGCTCATATTTCCAGCTCAGCATTTAGGATATTATTTTGAACATTTATATTTAGGTGTCCATCTTGTGTGCTAGGATAATAAACTCTAAGAGGGAAGGGATGTGTCTTATTCATTATTGAACTCTTGAAACCCAGCACAGAATCAGTATCAATAGACAAGTGCTCAATAAGCACTTAAAAAAATCAAAGTATATGTTGCAGCAAGAAATCACAGATAGACACAGGAATTATAAAAACAGTAGGGAGAGGTCAAGTTTCACTTGGGTTTTGAAATATGAGTAGAATTTATATGATAGAGATTGGTCAGGGTGAGGGAGAGAATTCAAGGAGAAAAAATAAGAAACATGTTTAAAAACATGGAGATAAGAAATTAAAGAATATTTTCTGGGAAAACATATGTTGTATTTAGTTAGAACAGAAAACAAGTGTAGAAGAATAATGGTAGACTTGGCCAGACAGGTAAACTGGGACCTGACTACAGTAAGGTTTAAACACCTGGTGAAAATGTTTACTTGGTAGGCATTTAAGATTTTGAGTAGGAAAATGACTTGATCAGACTTATGGTTTAGGGAGATAAATCTACTAACAGTGGTTTTGCATGGAGGGAATAAGCCAGATGAAAATTATGAGGCTAATGTTATATCATCCGTTTTATATGTTCCTGGGCTCAATTTGTTAGTATTTTTTTTATTGTGGTAAAACATAAGTAACATGAAACTTACCATTTTAACCATATTTAAGTACATAGTTCAGTGCAGTATGTACATTCATGATGTTGTGCGACCATCTGTACCATCTACCTCCAGAACTTTTTCATCATCCAAACTAAAACTCTGTACCTGTTAAACACTAACTCTCCATTCCCTCCTCTCTTCAGCCCCCTGGTAACCACTATTCTACCTTCTGTCACTATGAATTTAACTATTTTAGATACTCCATACAAGTGGAATCATAAAATATTTGTCCTTTTGTGTATGGCTTATTTCACTTAGAATAAAGTCTGAAAGGTTCAGCCATGTTGTAGCATGTATCAGAATTTCATTCCTTTTAGGGACACCTAGGTACTCAGTTAAGCGTCCTACTTCAGCTCAGGTCATGATCTCATGTTTCATGGGTCTGAGCCCTGCGCCGGGCTCTGTGCTGATAGCTCAGAGCCTAGAGCCTACTTTGGATTCTGTGTACCTCTCTCTCTCTACCCCTCTCCTGCTCCTGTTCTGTCTCTCTCTGTCTCTCCAAAATAAATAAACATCAAAAAAAATGAAAAATTAAAATTCTGCAACTTATACTAAAAAAAAAGGAATTTCAGGGCACCTGGGTGGCTCAGTGGGTTAAGCGTCCAACCTTGGCTCAGATCACGATCCCACCATTTGTGAGTTTGAGCCCCACTTCAGGTTCTGTGCTGAAAGCTCAGAGCCTAGAGCCTGCTTTAGATTCTGTGTGTGTCTCTCTCTCTCTGCCCCCCACACTCTGTCTCTCTGACAGTGATTGATAGTGTTATTCAGGTTTCTATATCCTTGCTGTTTTCTACCCATTTGTTCTATCAATTATAGAAAGTGGAGTACTGATGTCTCCCAAGTATATTTGCACGGTTTTTAAAAAAATTTTTTTAATGTTTTATTTATTTCTAGGAGAGAGAGAGACAGCGTGAGCAGGGGAGGGTCAGAGAGAGAGGGAGACACAAACTCTGAAACAGGCTCCAGGCTCTGAGCTGGCAGTCAGCACAGAGCCCGACGCGGGGCTCGAACCCACGAACCGTGAGATCATGACCTAAGCGAAAGTCGGACGCTTAACTGACTAAGCCACCCAGGTGCCCCTATTTGCAGGTTTTATTTCTCCTTTTATTTCTACTACTTTTGCTTCACATATTTGGAAGCTCTGTTATTAGGTGCACATTAACGATTATCATGTGTTTTGGATAAACTGACCGTTTTATCATTATGTCATGTCCATCTTTACCCTGGTAATTTTCTTTGTTCTGATGTTTACTTTGTATGATATTAAAACAGTCACTCTATCTTTCTTTTAATTAGTATTTGCCTGGTATATCTTTCTCTATCCTTTTACCTTTAACTTATCTATATTATTACATTTAAAATGGGTTTTTTTAATAAACAGCATAGTGCTGGGTCATGATTTTTCGTCTAATTGAACAATCTCTTTTAATTGATATGTTTAGGTCACTTACATTTAATGTGTTTAATATAGTTAGATTTAGATTACTGTTCTGTTTCATGTTTGTCTTTCCTGTTCGGTTCTGCTGTTACCTCCATTCTTGCCTATTTAAGCATTATTTGAAATGTTTTTAGTATTCTATTTTAATTTATCTATTGGTGTCTATATCTCTTTCTACCGTATTTTTTTAGTGGCTGCTCTATGAATCACAATCCACACACCTAACTTTTCAATCTACTACATTTTTCATTTTACCACTTCAAGCAAATGGAAAGGCTTTGCAACTACATAGGTCCCCTTGTCCTCCCCCTTTATATTATAGTTGTCAAACATATTACATCCACATACATTAGCGCCCTTCCTGACATTATAACTTTTGCTTTCAATAATCCTGTGCATTTTAAAGATCTTGAGGAAGGTAAAGTAACTTTCATTTATCCATATATTTACTCCATATATTGCTCTTCCTAAGGCGCTTAAGGCACCTTACAGTTCCAACTTTCCCTGTGGTATCATTTCCCTTCAGTCTGAAGAACTTCTTTTAGCATTTATTTTACAGCAGGTTAGCTGACAAAAAAGTTCTTTTAATTTTTCTTTATCTGAGATTGTCTTTAATTTCACATTAATTCTCGGGGGATATTTTCACTGGGGCTGGAATTTTAAGTTGACATTTCTTTCATTTCAGCACTTTGAAATGTTGTCCCACTGTCTTCCAGGCTCTGTGATTTCAGAAGAGAAATCTGTAGTCATTCAAAACATTATTCCCTCCATATGTATCATTTTCCTTTGGTTGCTTTCATGTTTTTTTAAAGTCTGCTTTCCAGCAGTTTGGTTATGTTCAAGAGGCACAGTTTCTTTTGGGATTATCCTGTTTGGGGTTCAGTGAGTTTCTTGACTCCATATATTTGTGTCTCACCAAGTTTGGAAAGTTTTCAGCCATTATTTCTTCAAAAACTTTTCTAGAGCAGCCTTTTTCTCCTTTCATGGTACTTCAATGACACAAGTTCAGACCTTCTGGTATTGTCCTACAGGTTTGAGGCCCAGTTTTGTTTCCATCTGTTCCTCTATATTCTTCAGGTTGGCTGATTTCTACTGATCTATCTTTGAAGTTACTGACTCTTTGTTTCTCTGTCATCTCTATTCTGCTATAAAGACCATCCAGTGAATACTGTATTATTCAGTTCCACATTTCCCATTTGGTTCTTTTTTATATCTATTACCTCTGCTGATAATTTCTCTTTACATTATTTTTAAGAGTATTCAGTTTTGGGGCCCCTGGGTGGCTCAGTAGGTTAAGTGTCCAACTCTTGATTTTGGTTCAGGTCATGATCTCATGGTTCACAGGGTCAAGCCCAGCTTCAGGCTCTGTGCTGTCAGTGCAGAGCCCGGTTGGGATTTTCTCTCTCTACTGTCTCTCTACCCCATTTTATCTCTCTACTGTCTCCCTGCCCCACACACCACCATGTTCTTGCTTACTCTCTAAATAAACAAACATTAAAAAAAAGAGTATTCAGTTTTACCTCATGGAGCATAGTAATAACTATCTTAAAATCACTGTCTTATAATTCCAAAGGGTAGGCATCTATTGATTGGCTTTTCCCTTGAGCGTTGATCAGATTTTCCTGTTTCTTTGCATGATTAGCAATTTTGGATTGTACCAAATGTCCAACATTATGGTTATGTTGTGAGACTCTAAATACTCTTAATATCCCTCAGAGAATGTTTATTTGTTTGAGAACGTGATCAATTCATTTAGGTTGAGATAGGAAGTTCTGTCTTACCTTTTGTGGACCATGGCTCTTACGTCAGTTCCATTTCAAAGCTGTGTACTCCTTAGATATTAGTCTAAAAGTTGGATGACGGTTTATATTGCAGGTGAATTCTCAAAGCCTTTGCTATGTTTGTCTTTGTTACATGTACTTGAACCACAGAGGTGAGACCAAAACGTGTGTCAGTTCATTATCAGTATTAGGAGACCTCCTTATTCAGCTTTCTCCTCTACAATCTCCCCAATTCTCCTGCTCTCAGGGGCCCTTTTCCCCAGTCCTCTGGCTATAAAGTCAGGATGTCTGTCAAAAGTTTCAGCTTATCACAGGTAGTCTGTATAGGTTGGGATGTTCACAGGGCGAAGCAAAAGAAATATAAAAGTAGATAGTGGGAATTCCTCCCTGTCTTTAGAGCACAGGGGCCCTAATTTCCAGTTCTTGTGGCAGAGACAGGCTGTTTCTTGAGATCTTTGGGTGACCATGCCACCACCACCACTGCCACAGTGGCAGTTCACCTTTGCACTGCAACTGGCTTCAGCGTAGGGCTAGAGAGAAAAAATGGGAATGAGGGAGATTCTTTTCACACTTTGTAGCTTACAGGAGTCCACTTCTCCAGTTCTCAAACTAAAAAGGAGTTTCTCCTAGTTTTTGTTGTTCTTGTCCATAGTTCTGCAATTTGGCCCACTCTTGAGTCACCATCAGGAGACAAAGAATGAATAAAATCCAGAAGTTCACCACCATACTGGTTGTTCTTCAAGTTTTGATTTCCCTTCCCAATATGTCTGTTGTGTACTTTCAGAATCTTCACTTAGTTGCTTTTTGTGTTTAGAACTTTTAGTTCTAAATAGTGAGAGAGATGTCTTATAGTGAACTTGCTATATTTTGTCTGGTGCTGGAAGCTTTGGTTACAAGGAGTTATGACATAACCCCACGTAACAGGTAGTGCCTGAACCAGAATGGATGTGGGGAGGGAAAGGAAGAGAAAGCAGAGAACTACTACTGAACTAGGGCTTAGCAAGTCTGAGAAAGTTTGAGTTTACTTTACTATTATCAAACATGCTAAAATTTATATGAACACAGCCTTACAAATAATCCATTAATACAAATGAACACTGGAAGTCCTCTGCCCTGTAGCTAAGGAAGTTATATGTGTGGGGATACACAGAAGTTTTGCTCTTGAGTGAATTTTCCTACAGAAATAATGCTATACACGCTAGTGCTGTGTTTCATTTGTGCATTTATGTTAGTGTGCTATTCTTCAGTATGTGTACAATGGGCTAGACAGTTGCGAGTTGACTTAGAAATCTAACCAACTAAAATATTGTTTTTATGAATGTATTCTGATATCCAACTTATTTAAGTTTTTATTTATTTATTTTGAGATAGAGTGAGAGAGAGCACGCATGAGCAGAGGAGGGGGCAGAGAGAGGGAGAGAGAGAATCCCATGCATGTTCCATGCTGTCAGTGTGGAGCCCAATGTAGGGCTCAAAACCACGAACCATGAGATCATGACCTGAGACAAAATGAAGAGTCGGATACTTAACCAACTGAGCCACCCAGGCAGCCCCTGATACCCATTTTTTAAAAAACATTAATCATTATCAAAATAATACATGTGCATAATTTAAAGTCATATACTATAAGGTTTATAATAACAAATAGCAGAACTCTTCTTTAGCCATGATATTCCTTATTACTGCACCTCCAAAGCAACCTTAAGTATATCCATGACAACTATTACTGCTCTCTGTTTATTTCTCATCTAAGTTTTCTTGTGGCATTTCAATTTCTTTTTCTATATGTTGTCTATACACTACTTCCTGATTTTTAAAAATTCATTGACGAATTAGTTTTCTTATAATACACACACTCTTACATGTAAACACCCACATTTTCCCCCATCCTTCCAATATGAATATAAAACCGTTCTATAGTCTGTGCTTATAATTATTATAACTTGCAAAGCCATATGGTATACTATAATTACATTTCTTTTCTTTTACGATATTTTCCCAGGAATTAAGAATTACCTCTTTTTGTTGTACTTTTTCCTCCCCCTCTCAGTTTTCAATGTTTCTACAGTATCACCAAACTTTCTTAACATAAAACTATAAATGTATCAATAGATTTAAAGTATTAGTTGTAAAGTTTTTCCTGGACACCCTTCGTGAAACCCTTTATTCTTATACTTTAATTTAGACCGACTGATCTTTAGTTGCACAGGGGTCCTTATGGGATTCCTCTTTACCACTGTTCTTAGAATTCCTTTACCTCCATCCAGTGTTTGGATCCCCTTTTTCCTGGATGGCTTACATATCAGTCACAGCAGGACAAATTATGCTTCAGTAACAAATGACCCCCAAATCTCAATGGCTTACAATGATAAAGATTTATTTCATGTACACATTACATGTCCATTATGGGTCACTTTTACCATTGTGACATATTATCCTCACTCCAGGACCCAGGCTGACAAAGCAGCCTCTGCCTAGAAGATTGCTGGTCATCAGAAGGAAAAGAGACATGGTGAATCATGAACTAGTTCTTAAAGTACCTACTCAGACGTGACACAAATCACTTCTACCCAGATTTTACTGGCCCAAGCAATTCATATAGCCATACTTGAGTTCAATGGGGTCATTACATATCCTCCTGGAGGGTGGGTCATAGGGGGGGGAGACCAAATCATGTAGTCAAGTCTGACACCAACAGAGCAGAGATCCATAATCTTTTGCAGGGAAGCAAAGTTAATAACTGTGAATAATAAAGCTATCATAGCATGTCTTCCTCTTTCTTATTTATCCCATCTTTTACATGAAATGCATCCTCTGCCCTTGTGGATTTATATCTTTTTTATTTCTTTATTGTTATTTCAACAGTTTTAGGAGTACCATAGGAATGTGTTCAACATGCCATGTTTAACCAAAGTCTACCAACCAATTAGTTTAAAAGCACTGAGAGGACATGGCCTATTTGAAAGAGGAGTACTGTTCATGTATTATCATTTTCATTTAGTGTACCATTTTCCATTATTTATGTCAGTTTTTCTCACATCCTACAAATATCAATAAAGAATTTGAGCTGTATTTCTTTCTGAATACAAAACTACCCAATATGGTAAATTCACTTTAAAATTGAGGAGTTTCTAAAACAATGTGGATCATAAATATCTTGATTTTGCCTTTTATCATTTCCTGTAAGCTCCAGGCTTATGTCTGCAATGAAATCAAGCAGATCAAAAGAATTTTGTTCTAATCCTGTAACCACAGACAATGACATATTCAACAGGTTGGTCTAACTCTGAAATCTACTGCCAGTGCTGTCTCTAATGTACCTTAGATACTATGATATATTTGGGAAAATACATTATTTTTTAGGTGTAAAATGGAAAACACAGTAAATGGTTGCTAAAGGATTATAATGTAAAAGAAATGGCCAAATACAGCTTTTTGATGCATTAGTTTTTATTTGATATTCTCCTCTCTAATAGCTTAGATACAAGAGAATCTCAACTTAAAACAAAAACAAAAACAAACTTTCAGGGCACCTGGGTGGCTCAGTCAGTTAAAGCATCAGACTCCTGGTTTTGGCTCAGCACAGAGCCTGCTTGGGATTCTCTCTCTCCCTCTTTCTCTGCCCCTCCCCCACTCACTTTTGCTCATTCTCAAAATAGAAAACAACAACAAAAAAAACCCTTGGTTTTCATTTATTTTTTTTCATATTTGTATAGTAATACTGATTTTATTTTCCTGAAGTTTTTCTTTCTCTAGCAGCAGAAAGCAATTCAGAAATGGTAATGAAAAGGCATTGAAGGTCATCTGATTTGTTGTATTGGCTTTAGGTCAGTGACTAGATTTTACCACTCACTGCTCTGTCAGCTTTTTTTTTTTTTTTTTTCAATTTATGTCCAAGTTAGTTAATGTATAGTGCAATAATGATCTCAGGAGTAGAACTCAGCGATTCATCCCCTACATATAACACCAGTCCTCATCCCAACAAGTGTCCTCTTTAATGCCCCTTGTGCATTTAGCCCATCCTTCCACCCAAACCCCTCCAGTAACTCTGTTTGTTCTCTGTATTTAAGAATCTCTTATGTTGTCCCACTCTGTTTTATTTTTGCTTCCCTTCCCTTATGTTCATCTGTTTTGTATCTTAAATTCACATAGGAGTGAAGTCATATTTGTCTTTCTCTGACTAACTTCGCTTAGCATAATATACTCTAGTTTCATCCACATTGTTGCAAATGGCAATATTTCATTCTTTTTGGTTGTCGAGTAATATTCCATTGCATATATGTATATGCGCATATATATATATCTAGATATATATATATGCGCATATACATATATATATATACCATATCTTTATTCATTCATCAGTCAATGGACATTTCGGTTCTTTCCATACTTTGGCTATTGTCGATAGTGATGATACAGACATTGGGGTTCATGTACCCCTTTTGAAACAGCACACCTAAACCTTTGGATAATTGCTGGGTCATAGGGTAGTTCTATTTTTAATTTTTTGAGGAACCTCCATACTGTTTTACAGGGTGGCTGCATCAGTTTGCATACCCATCAGCAGTGCAAAAGGGTTCCTCTTTCTCTGCATCCTCACTAACATCTGTCATTGCCTGAGTTGTTAATTTTAGCCATTCTGACAGGTGTGAGGTGGTATTTCATTGTGGTTTTGATTTGTATTTCCCTGATGACGAGTAATGTTGAGCATTTTTTCATGTCTCTGTTAGCCATAAGGATGTCTTCTTTGGAAAAGTCAGGTCTTTTACCCATTTTTTCACTGGATTATTTGGTTTTTGAGTGTTGTGTTTTGGTAAGTTCTTTATAGATTTTGGACACTAACCCTTTATCTGATATGTTATTTGCAAATATCTTCTCCCATTCCGTTGGTTGCCTTTAGTTTTGCTGACTGTTTCCTTTGCTGCACAGAAGCTTTTTATCTTGATGAGGTCCCAATTGTTCCTTTTTGCTTTTGTTTCCCTTGCCTCCAGAGATCTGTCGAGTAAGAAGCAGCTGAGGCTGAGGTCAAAGAGGTTTTTGCCTGCCTTCTCCCCCAGGATTTTGATGGCTTCCTGTCTTGCATTTAGGTCTTTTATCCATTTTGAGTTTATTTTTGTGTATGGTATAAGAAATTAGTCCAGGTTCATTCTTCTGCATGATGCTGTCCGGTTTTCCCAACACCATTGCTGAAGAGACTATCTGTATTCCATTGGATATTCTTTCCTACTTTGTCAAAGATTAGTTGGTCATATGCTTGTGGGTCCATTTCTGGATTCTCTATTCTGTTCCATTGATCTATGTGTCTGTTTTTGTGCCAGTACCATACTGTCTTGATGATCATAGCTTTGTAATACAGCTTGAAGTCAGGAATTGTGATGCTTTCAGCCTTGAAAAGCTGAAAAGCCTTTAAAAGCCTTGCTTTTTAAACTTTGAAGTGTACAATAAAAAGATTAAGTATTTCTTAAAATGTAAGCTTTGCTCAAATGCATCATTTATATGTTAGTGCTTTCACTGCTTGTTCCTGGGCTTTTGAAGTTAGGCTTTCTCAGTTCAAATGCTATTTCCATCTCAAAACTGTCATGGATCCTGGTAAATTACTTAAATCTCTTTAATCTCAGTCTCCTCCATTTTAAACAGGAATAACAGCATTTCCAAGAAAAAGTTGTACGAGTCAAATAACCCATTTAAAGCCTTGACTTGGTGCCTGGCAGACAGCAAATGCTCAGTAAATGTTTGTTGAATAAATGAATTTCAGTCCTTAATTAACAGCTATCTTATTTACTTTTAAAGCTTATATAGGTCAAACTCTATTATAACCAAGTTTAAAAACTATAAATCCTGTACTGTAATAAAATCACATATTTCATGTTTGGTCAAAATTCAAAGCTGCTTCTTTATTAAACATCTGTTTTTTTAATTAAGTGAAGAAATTTTAAGATTTTTACTTCTATATATTTTGCTCTTCCAAATTCATCCAATTCAAGACAGGGCTGTCTCCCTATTTACTACTTTTTTTTTTTTTTAATTTAGTGAATCTAAAACACTCAAGGAGAAAACTCACCACAATCCTAAATCAACTCTACCTCCTAAAATGTCCAAATATGGCCTATGACACACCTAGATCAAAGTGAAATGCTAAGACAAATGCCAAGAACATACATAGAAGATTCTTGATTACACAGGTCTTGGGAGATACAGTGTCTTAAAAACCGTTCTTGACTGAAGCTGGGTTCATTGTTCAAAGGACAATCTAAATGATAGTAGAGAATATGTAAACTATATGCAATCATTATATAGAGTATTTGAATTTAGAAACATTTGAGAAGTATCTGAGACTCTGAAAGCACCTGGGTAAACCCTTCCATGAACCTTTGATGTCAGAGACTGAAAAGGGTTTTACAAATGAACTAAAACCAAAGACTATGGCTGCAAAGGCAGTTAGTACCAGATATTAAGGAGAAATAAAAAGCAAATAAACCCAGAAAGGTAAACAGATCCATTCCCTACCATTCTTTGTTGTTCAACTGATTTCATTTCTCTCTTATGGAAATATATTAGAAATATTTTGTTATGCATCTCAAAAGGCTGCCTTCAATTTGCATTTATGTTTAATAGTACAGAGAACAGTATAAGTGATGTAGAAAAATTTTTTTAAAAAGCAGAATTTATGGGTTTCTATCAGGTCTGTCATCTCATTGAGCCTCACTTTTCTCATCTGGTGAAAATGTCTACCTTACAAAATTGTGATTATGAAATATGGTAAAATAAATGAAAATGCCAGAACAGTGCTGTTCAATGGAAATATAAGGTGAACCACGAATGTGAGCCACATATGTAATTTTAAATAAAAAATTAAAAGAAGCAGGTGAAACTAATTTTAATAGTATATTTTATTTAACCCAATAATTCAAAATATTATTTCAACAGGTAAATCAATATAGAATTATTAATGAGATTTTTTTTACAGTCTTTTATGATAGTAAGTCTTTGCAAATCAGTGTATATTTTACACTCATAGCACAGCTCAGTTCAGACTGGCCACATGTCCAGGGCTCCATGGCTGCTTGAAGCTTGGGGCGACCCTCGCCACGGCGAGATTTAATAGGTTTATTATATCCAAACAGTATTTCCTATCAGATAAACCCTGTGGGACTTAGGAAAGCTATTTTTTAAATCAACCACATTAAAGAGAATTTTTATTTTTATGTTTTTGATATAGTATATAATATAATATATAATACATAATACTATGATAAGAATTTAAAATAAAATACTATCTATACTGACTAGACCAAGTATTTATCCCAAATAAGAGTAATCAAAAAGGATTATTATAAATCACTAAAGTCATTTAGGTTTATTTTTGTGGTTATTTTATTAGGATTTGAATTGTATATTACTTTGGCATAGAATCTAATAATCTAAAAAAAATAAAACCTGATATAACTGTAAGCACACAAATAATTCAAATACCTATAAGCTACAATTGACTTAACTATACTCCCACCAAAGAAATAGAACAAAATTTTCCCTATAATACTAAATTTTTACTTCATGGGACTTACCTTTGGTAAGTCATGTTACAGTTTTAATGGCTTTTTTTCTCATAAAAATTTAACTGTATCCTCTAAGTAACAGATGACCACCTATCGTGACAACTTAATTATATGTGAATATAATTATAAGTTAAAATATTATATTTCAAAACAATTCACTGAAATTAAAACATTAAATATTTGTATTATAATCATTATTAAAATTACACTGAATAGTATACAGTCTGCAACTTCTTGAACCTTGACCTTAAAAGCAGGGTGGCAAATGTATGGAAAACATTTCCTAACTGCAAAGTCTTTCTGGGAAGTTACACACAAAAGCACAGAGCACGTACATGCACATACAATTTATATTTAAGGATGTTCTCATTTTCTGTGTATAGAGATATTCCTGCAGTTCATATATTTTTCATCATTTTCTCTGGGCTGCCCAATAGTTCCACACAAGTGGTCAGATAAGATATAAGAGTAAAATGGAGAGAGACTATCAGATAGGCCATCGCTACCTCATTTCAAATTAGACAGGGGCCAGTTAGTTACCTAATATTACAAAGTGTTATGTAATGTTCAACATTACAAAGTGTTATGAAATCTGTAATGACCAAAATTCTTTGGGCTTTAGTTTTTCATTTACTATGTGTTCAAAAGATGGCAATTCTAGACTACAGGCCCTCTCCCTCAAACATCCTGTCAGGATATTCAGTCAGAAGTGATACACAAGGAGAAAGTGCCATTAGCTGAATCACTAATTCTGTATCTGTACACCACCTATGTGTCTGGCCCTCTGCAGTCTCCTGACTGTAGCTGCCTCACCTAGCCCTGCTCAGCCCTCAGATCTCCAATGGGTTCCACTACAAAGTGGTCTAGCTGCAAAAGAAAGGGTTCAAATACTTCTATCATCACATTCACATTGTTTTCATTTAAACTTTCACAAGGAAGAAGGTATTCCCTCTCAAATGGACACGCATTTCCCAAGCTAACTGATGATGCTAATACTAAACACAAACACAAACACATCCACTGCACAATTTTAAACACTTGGCCAAACTGCAGAAATAAAACTACACAACACATTAAGAAAGACTCACATCTGGCATTTCTGTAGAGAAGGAAAGGGTCCTGGAGCTGGAAATCCAGGTCTTTAGTAATGGGTTCTGTCCTGTTTTCCATGTTCAACCTATTCATAATAGTGAACCCATGCTTTGGAGAAGCAGACCTAAAAATCACAAGGGGTGGAGAGGATATCAAAAGGCAAGTTATTCAACAAAAGTACACTTTTAGTAGAACTAGTATTTGAATGTCTCTCTCAACCTTTTTGCACGTATATACAGCTTTGTGCAAGCAGACTGTACACATATAAAGCAATGATTCTTTTTTTTTTAAAGAAAGGTTTGTTTTTAGTGTTTGTTTATTTTGAGAAGGAGGGAGGGAAGGAGGGAGAGGCAGAGAGAGAGGTAGAGAACTAACAGAGAAGAGCAGAGAGAGAGAGGGAGAGAGAATCCCAAGCAGGTTCCATGCTCAGCATGGAGCCCAATGTGGGATTCAATCCCATGACTATGAGATCATGACCCGAGCTGGACACTTAACTGACTGAGTCACCCAGGTGCCCCTAAAGCAGTGATTCTTTACTATTGGCTAACAGTACTAATGTACCCATTTATGCACCACTTCATATGTAATACATAGAGCATGGCTGCCATTGCTGTTCCTTTGGCAAAATCAAGTCCCACTTATTAAGCTATATGTGTGAAGATATCTTATTTTCCTATCTAGGTTGTAATCTCCTTTATGGCAGAAATATTAACCACTTAAAATTACTGACACACTTATGAAGAATCTTGATAGCTAACAGAGAGTGTACATCATAATCATTATGAAGAAGTTTTTCATAGGGAATGTTAGTATTTGTTTGAAATTGGAAGTTGTAACATTTCTTTAGAGAAATGATGCCACTCACTCTGGTCAATGAACTTGTTGTAATGAGATTCAGTATAAGTAAAACATTATAGAATTAAGCAAACAGCTTCATAAATAAACTACCAAAAAAAGTTTTTCCCCATAAAAATGTGGCATTTAGTGATTTTTAGTTTTCATTTCACTGAATAAACCTTCAGTGCCTACTCCCTGTCAGGCAGAAAGAGCCCAAATTTTACACCAAGTAGAACTCTACTAACTACATGTACATTTGTCTACTCTTGGGTGACAGCCATATAGTAATCCAACTGTGCAACTTCTGGTGACAAATGAAACACCAAATGCTTCTACGCTGAGAACGAAGCAGCAGAATTCATTTACTTACTTGAAACTAGGGCAGCAGGGTAACAAGCCCACAGAAATGTTGTGAGCAATAGGAAGAAACGGTGCTTATGTTTTAATTTTATTTCACTGTAACCATTTGATGCTAATAAAGAAGTAAAATAAAGCTACAGTACCACTTACAGAATTTTCTTCTGAGACTTCCAATTTTAAAGTTGATGGAAGGCAATCGTCCAACTTATTTTACAAAGAGGGAAAGTGGAGGTGGGCGTATAATCAATACTAGAAATAATCATGACAATCATTTCAACTTAAATTTTCAGGAAGAATGAAAACTGAGTTCTAGAGATCTCTGGCAGAGGGTCATCTGGAAGTGTCAAGTTCAAAAATCACCAGTGAGTGTCTCTATGAACTCTCTATTACAGAAAGCAAGCCATGGGAGGAAATAAAAAAATAATTTTTAAGTGTTTTAGGTGTTTTTATACAGAATCAGAATTTGATTCTTCAAGTATTTCATTATCACAATAGGACCTCACCTCTCTAATAGTATGGTTACTATGCCATCTCATAATTTATAAAATAGGCTCAGGGGATAAATGTGCCAGTTGCTCTAAAGCAATATCCATAACAGAAGTCAAAATATTATCACCAGCAGCTCCATTACCTATACTAAAAACTCTCTTTTGACTTCTATGAGCTTTCTGTCATTCTCTACTGAGGAAAGACCTCAACATGCTATCTGGGGGTGGGGGACAGGGGGCGGTTGGTGCACCCCCTCGGTGGGGGAGAGGAGAGAGATAGGAGAAGGTCATGTTCTTGAGTAGTCAGATTTGGGAAAGAGATTAAGGAACAGGGAAAGAGTTATTTCTCAACTTAATGGTTTAACTGACAGCTCCATTTGGGACTCAGTATATTAAGAAATACTTGAGAATGTAAACCTACATATCTGGGGGGGTACAAAAGAGAAAACACTTGTATAATGTTAATCTTCTGCAATAAAAAAAAAAAAAAAAGAGAGAGAGAGAAAGAGACCCTACTAAAAATCCCTAAAATAAATGATTAATGTATATAAATACATCTGTTCTTTCACTTCTCAAAAGAGTAATACTTGTGAAAAATGAATGAGAACGTGTCTTGGCCTATGTTGGAGTTCAACCTTTTGGTTTTCTTTTCACACTTCAGAATTTTCAAGAATAATCTAAACTCTACTGAAGAAACTCACGTGGTGATATGCTCTGGTACTCTGGAATGTAAACGGAAATAGCCAATGGCTCTTGGGCACTCTCACTTTTCTGAAACTATGAAGAAACTGAACCTCCTCCTTACCTACTCAAATGGCCTTGCTCATCCATTCCTTTTTTTCCCCCCACTCCTACTGTGGCCTCCACCTCCACCTGCCCCTGCACTGTGCCTGCATCTCATTCTGCTTCTATCTATATGGCTGACTCTTCTCTGTCTCTCTGGGGCCCTAAAACCTGACCATTAGCCCTCATCACTTTCCTGTCCAGAGAACGCTCATTCTCTCATGGCTTCAAACTAAACTGAGGCAGATGACTCCAAACTCTGTATCTCCATCCCTGAGCTATCCTAAGGGACCAGGTATCTCCACCTGAAAGCTCTGCTATCATTCCAAAATCATTATTTCAAAATAAAATAATCTTCAGCCCAGATTCTCGACCTCCTATCTTTCCATTTTGCTCCTGGTTTCATCATTTTCTCAGTCTTCCCTTTCAAAGCCTTCATGTTATTTTAAAATTTTCATCACTCCCTCTTTACATGCAATCTTTCAAGAAATCTTCTCCAGATCCACTTCTACCAGTCTAGTCCTTTCCCTCATCATCTTGTTACTCTACTGCAATAATCTGCCCAATGTCCTAACTCCAATTTCTTCTAGATTCAGTGCATCTTCATAATGCTAATGCACTGACTTTCCCCATACATTTTGATGGAACTCTATTACTTCCCTGGTAATAAACCTTCACGGACTCCCTACTGCTAAGAAAATAAGTGTCAAAATCCTTAGTCTGACATTCTAAGCCAGCAAAATCTATTCATTCTCACTGTCTCCTAACTAATATAAACCAGTAAAAACTCTGTAGCCGAAAGTCATTTTCCCTACTGTTTCTTCACCACGTTGAGTTCTATGCCTCTGCTTCTGCCATTCTTCCTGTTGAGACAGCCCTTCCCTCTCCTCTATGCAAGTCAAGTGCTACCTTATTCCTAAGGCCTATTTGAGACTCACTAATTCTATAAAGGCTTCCAGAATCACAGCAGCCCACTCATTGCTTATAACCTATCAACTGGCGCTGAGGACAGGCTATCAGTATGGGGATTTATTTTTATTTGGAGGGGTAGCTTTAAATGTGAATATGTAAAAAATATAAACATGTGTGCGTGTCTGTGTATACGTGCATTTTCTATCTCCCCAATGAAACTGTTCGCTCTAGGGGCACCTGGGTAGCTTAGTTGGTTAAGCGTCCAACTTTGGCTCAGGTCATAATCTCACAGTTTGTGAGTTCGAGCCCCATGTCAGGCTCTATGCTGTAAGTGATGAGCCTGTTTTAGGTCCCTTTTCCCCCTGTCACTGCCCCTCCCCAGCTCGTGCGGTCTCTCTCTCTCAAAAATAAATATTTAAGACATAAATATTAAAAAAAAAACAAAAAAAAAACACTTCGCTCTAAAAGGGTTTGTATTAGGCCTTTGTATTTTATCTTTGTTCTCCCACTGACAATGATGGGCGTTAGCCATGACATTTTATGTGAACAAGACATTTAGCTATTAAGACAATATACATACTATATGGTTCTGCATGCATATATGATATTAACAATTTCTGATACAAATGACAAAAAAAACATGAGTTTATTAAATCTATCCTGAAACATATTCTATTAACTATATAATGGAGGACTCAAAGACATCTTTAATTTTGGTGCATGCTTCTTTAAAGAGTCAAAGGTGGGTAGGCGGTGATGTGACCAATACAACCTTTTTCCAAATAGTGGTTCAATAATCTAATATTCTTAATAGTGTACTTCTCTCCTTGCCAATGCATTGTACTAAAGGACTCTGTACCATTAATTTGAATTAAAGGATAAATACTTCAATACTACTTTAAAAAGAACACAAAGGGGCACCTGGATGGCTCAGTCGATTAAGTATCTGACTCCTGATTTCAGCTCAGGTTATAATCTCATGATTTCATGAGTTCAAGTCCTACATGGGCTCTGCACAGGCAGTGCTCAGGATTCTCTCTCTCCCTCTCTCTCTACCCCTTCCCCACTCATGCTGTCTCAGTCTCTCTCAACATAAGTAAATAAAACTTAAATATATATACACACACACACACACACACACACACACACACACATATATTTTATATAGAACAAAAAGATTTAAGTTTGTCTATCCTGGAGTTTAAGTGACATTACTTAGTATTATCTCAGTATTTCTTTACTGAGTATTACTCAGTATTCTCTTCCTTATATCCACTCATAACTTCAAACTAAGGTTCAGGTTTTTTACTTCTCTTTGAAATAAAACTACATTTGAGGAAGAGGGAAGTAACAAAGTTAAAATATTCTTTCAAAGTGTCAGTTTCTTTATAAAATTAGAATATTCTTACCTTGTGTAAACAAATAAAGTTCCTTCCACATCAGTCTTTTCCTAAAAAAAAAAGAAAAAAAAACAGCAAAATGCTTATATTTTCTCATTAATAGTAACCTTCACAGAAGCTAGAGAACATTTTGTTTCAAGTAAGGCCAATCTATGTAACATGAGGGGTTATTCCTAGAATAAGGAGGAAAGCAGGTCATCAGCCTGGCGGTAGCTCTGCTGATTACCCAGCTTAGGCAGCAGGAAGCAGCCATTCTCCTTTTGTTATTTACAAAATAAATCGTCATTATCTCTTTTCACCAAAGACAGGGATGGTAACATACCTCGGGCTAAAACAATACAAAAATAAATACGCTCCATGGATTTCATTTGAAAGAGGAGATTAAGAATGTGCTGCCTTCTCCTCTACCCTGTGAGTGGAGTATAGGGCAAGTTGTAGAAATCACTGGTGTCTGCATTTCATTACGCTTCTCTTTATTTTCTGGGTTCATTTTCTCTTGCCATATCCTGTCACCTAGGAGAGCAAATGATCTGTCAATAACAACTCTACTTTGACTACAACACAGAAGAGTGGAACAATGCTGTCATTTTCAGACAAATTAACCACCAATGTGGTGTGGAATACTTAGAGTCTAGTTTGGATCTTTGAAATCAAGTTAGAAACATTGCCAAGCTAGGACTCAAGAAATCTGAGAGAAACTGGTTAAGTGGTAAAGTGAAAGTGACCAGGTGTCATTTCAGTTCATTGGCAAGGCTCTCGTCCATCTCTCTGAAGACAGGAGCCCAGGCCCTAATGAAAATGTTCATCAATACAGTGCATACTAAAAAAATGTTTTAACAGTTATCAGATTATAATTCAGAATTTCAAAGGTACTTCTATTACTTATATGGTTTAGTTTCAGCATTCCATTTAACCTAATATTTTATCATTAATCTCTATTATCAAAATCATTCGAAATTTAAGTACACTATAGTTTTGGGGGGAAATACACTCTTTAAGAACAAGGGTATAATAATAAGTGATAACCTGTTTAAGATATATTTTTAAATAATCTTCACACCCAACATGGGGCTCGAACTTGCAACCCTGAGAACAAGAGTCATATGTTCTACTGACAGAGCCAGCCAGGTGCCCTAAATAATAATTTTTTAAAGGCACATAAAACATTGGAAGCATGCTCCTCTTACAAGCTCGAGCTATTTCAGCAATTTTCTTGGTCACCTTAGTTCAGTTGGTCTTAAAGTATGGTCCCCACACCAGCAGTATCAGCATCGCCAGAGAACTTGTTAGAAATGCAAATTAGTAGGCCCTACTCCAGACCTATTGAATCAGATGCTGGGGTGCTGCCTAGCACTCTCTTTTTTATTAAGCTGTCAAGTGACTCTGATGCAGGCTTTGTGAAAACCGCTGCCTTAGTTCAGTAACATATTCTCTGTGCACACAACTATATCCAGCGTCATGAAAACAAAAGCCACTATGCCCCAAATTATATCAAACATCACCAAACATTGTTTTTTAAGAGCAAATGGATATTAAGAGTAAATTACTTAACAAGAATTTTAATCCTTATTATAGAATATGCAATTAGAAATAACTTGTAACAGTGAAAATAATTTTAGTCAGTCTTTTCTCTAATACATAAACATTGTTAAGAAAATTAGAGTTCATCCTTAAACTGGATTTATTATCAAGTACATATACATCACTCCAGTGTACTGTGAAAAATATCCTTATTTCTCAAATGTGGTCCTTTGCCACTGTGCTTTGAAAAATACTGAGTCAAAATTAAAAAAAAAAAAAGATGCAGAAACATTACTATTTACCCTTACTTGTGTAAACAAACATGGTCAATTCCTATCTATTGAGAAATCTATATCCTGGGGGCACTTTAAATGCTAAGACTTAACCTGCCACAATATCAACCATTGAGAAAATGGCCACTATAGAACAATGAATACTACCCAAACAGTCTAAAAATTTGTGGGCATTCCTAAAGTTCAACTGATTTAGTTGGCAAGTATTTACTAGTCCACAGAGCCTTTAAGAATAATTTGTAAAGACTGGGACACCTGGATGGCTCAGTCAGTTAAGCATCCGACTTTGGTTCGGGTCATGGAGCCTGCTTCAGATTCTGTATCCCTCTCTCTCTGTCCCTCCCCCACTCACACTCTTGTCTCTTTCTCTTAAAAATAAACAAACATTTAAAAAAAGAGAAGAATTTGTAAAGATTAAATTTTGGTATTATTTATTACATTTGTAAGAAACTGAAACTGAGATATGTACTGGTGAAGAAACTAGACTAAGAGCCTGTATGTATTGCCAGGGGCTCTTGCTACAAGGTCAACACACTTTCCTGTCTTTCAGTGTTTGACCTTGGACTGTTTCACCTTAGTGATCCAAACTAGGACATTTCTATGGACCAGCACACATAAAGCTAATAGGTTTTGACTTGTGTCCTTTATTCCTTCATGAAGTAGTAATAGAAATTACCTTTGCTTATAAAATTAAAAAAGGCTTTAACGCCCAATTTTAGTTTTGAAAAATCCAGAATCAGAAATATAAAAGGAATGTTTCTTCTGAAATTATTCTCCAACTGATAATGAGCAATTTTTTTTATTCCACATATACGTGAAATCATATAGTACTGGTTATGTCTTTCTTTGATTTCACTTAGCATTGGACCCTCAGGGTATGGACCTCACCTCTTGACTGAGTGTTAAAGAATTTGTGGCCATCTTCAATTGCAAAAGATCATTAAAAAGTTAGAAATTCTCTGTGAATGGCTAGGGGCCATACTTCCACAGCCCAATACCACAGTTCTGGTCTCCCTATTCAGTGAATTATCAGGCAACAGCTTTTGGAGAGTTTTCCTTGGGATCCAGACCTGTGACTAGGCAAGTCTGCACCAAACAAAATCCACTGTGTCCATTACCCACCATGAGCATTGTCATCGGCACTGTTTATTATTCTATGTCTCAGTTTCAAATAACCAATCTATACCACTCAGAACTTGATTTAAAAAAACATATTTTTTTGAAAAAAACATATTTTAAATACTCTGTTACACCTGGATAAAAGGGACTTTGTTGATGAAAATGCTGATCTATCATGGCTGAAAAGCTCATCTCCTGTTCCCTCCAGAGTTATCCAAAGGTAACCAGATTTTTTTTTTTTCTGGGCAAAGCCCAGGGTTGAGGTTCTGGGGTATAGCTAGAACAAGATTTTATTAGATACTCTTTAGGTCCTCCAGACAAGGAGGACTTCTATGTTAAATCATTAGTTTATAGTCCTGGGGAATTTTAACTAAAATTTTAAAAGCACAATTTAATGATTTAATATTATACTTCATTATAAAATCTAACATGTATTAAAAAATTAAGCAATTCAAAATTTAAAATAATGAAATGGAAAATAGCGCTAGCTAGCAAATTATTGGGACTCAGCACAGTATTTGGCATTGTTGAAACAATCTCTGTATTACTGATTATCTATGCCAGTATAATGAAAAAGCAGGTCTCCGTTTATCCTCATAAACTGGTCTCTGTCATGCACGCAGCACCTACGGGACCAGTGAAGCTTTTAACAGACAGCAAACGCCTGGACTTCAAACCTAGAGATGTTGATCTGGCAGGTTACACTTCTTAAAATTCCAGGTGATTTTGATACACAGAAAACTTAGAAAACCACTAGCTAGAAATGAGAGGACAGTAGTCACTCTGAAGCAATTTCTCAAGCTCAGCACTTTCGACATCTGGGGCCAGATAAATCTTTGTCACAGGGACTTGTCCTGTGCGCAGAATATTTAGCAGCAGGCCCCACCTCCATCCTTCGGACACCAGCAACATGTTCCTTAGAAACAAAGTCAAAACTACCCACGAACCACTGCTCTGAGGACTGACGTGAAAATAAATAAGGTTATACTCTCCAACTGACACATAGGTATTTTGGGGGAGCAGTCTTTCCAAATAATGGGAGGTAGTAGCAGCTCTAAAATTCCCATCCCAGTCATGACATACCCTTCTTAATCCTTCCTTCAAGCACCTCATTTCCTGTCTACCCTTCATCCCCAATACCTCCTGCTCTGAATGCCTGAAGTCATTCTTCATCTATTTCAGTGTAGTAAGAATTCCCCTCCATTACATCCCATCTGCTTTCTTGCATATACTTTTACCTCCAAACTCAAGACTGTTCTTTAAACTTTCGTTAGGTTTACATTCAAAAGGCTCCCACCCTGAGGCCAAGTGATGATATACCCAGACAGTGGTGACAAACTCTTTACCCTCTGCAACTGTCCGCATCTGAACTAGGTCTCTTTTTTCTGGCTACCACAGCCTTGAAGATCAGTACTTTGAAAGAATGACCTTTTACTGAATGAATTATGCCCTGTCTGAAGGCAACAAGTCCAGGAAGCAGGAAAACATAACTCCTATAAATAATGCATTGTGACACTTCTGCCTTTTGATGAGGCTTTAGAAGGACTTCACTGGCTATCTAATAAACCTCTGTATTTTAACAGGTATCTATCACATAGATCCTGTCAGAAGCCTATAGGGGACAACTGTTTTCCAAGATAAATGCTCTCCTCTACATGTTAACAATTTCTCAAGATTCTGTAGACTCTAATCCCACTGTCCAGTCAGCTCACAGGACTATACATCCCTGATCCTTATCTACTACAAAATTACTTTGACAGAATTAACAGTATGTCTTTGGCATTTTTTTTTATAGAGCAGTTAATAGCAATACAGGTGTAGAATAGCTTTGTATTTTTTCTAAATTGTCACTGATGAAATTGTCCAGTATGTTGTCCAGTATGTATCTAAAGACCCAGGTGACAAATTCCCCTGAAAATTAGGGAGAAATAACCTCTCTCCTGACCAAGTGGCATACTTTCTATTACAGAACAATGAATACTAACGAGTTCTCCCATTTTCCTTTTTTGCTCGACTACTAGGAGCACAGACCTAAATTCCTTGCTCCATTCCAGTAAATTCCCTGAGTTAATAACTTTGGGCAAAGATTCTCTTCTCTCCCATTTTAGGATCTCCTTTTTAATCTTTTTACTTTTGTTAATGATTTTCAGGTGAATTTTTATTACAGCCTGCTTAAGATCCACACTAGAGATAAGTAGGCTATGTAAATGAATGCAAATGTTAAAAAATATGTGAATTTGTTCAATATGCACGTTTTCCTTTCTTGAATTTTAATATCTTGGAGAATACATTTCTAAAAATCACCTGAAATCCATTCATCCAGGCCCAGTTCCTTATACTGTTTTCTAACTTACTTAAATATTATGGATGGTTATATAATGGATGGATTACTTGGGACAAAAATCATTATGAGGAAAAGAGAAAAATCACATGTCTCTATATTCAAGCGGGTGGATTACAGAATCACACGCAGTAATTCCTGCAATAGGACTCAAGTGTCTAATGCTCCTACCCCATTCTAATTGTGAGGAAAATTAAGTTTCACCCCACTACTATTTACTGGGGTTTTGCTTTGAAAGGTGCACTAAATAAGTTGGCCCCCAATGGACTCAAATTTGAAACTCATTTTGGTCTGGGTAGGCTGTCGTGTATTGATCTTTCCAAAAGCGTCAGCCTCCTTCGAAGTGTTAGACCCAGCCCCATTTTGTCCTTGATCTCCCGTGGCTTGCTCTTTTCTTGGTGTATTCCCTTAGTTCATAACTTCTACCAAGGTTTCACTTCTCTTCGTCCCCTCTAAGACATGTTCCAGAACCAGAACTAGTCTTTTCCATCCGTCCCCTATCCCTGCCTCCCCTACAGCCACGTTTTACTGTTACAAAATCTTGCTTTACTTTCTCGTAGTACATCCGTCTTCCGGTCTCGAGGCGTTAGGGCCCCCTCCTTCCTTCAGCTCTCAGGGTCCCGTCCCTGATCGGTCTGGTCTCCCCACGTGGGGTATCGTAGATATTTAAGTCTTTCCCCCAACTTCAGGTAGCTTCTCAGAGCGGCCTCCCTCTCCCCCCAAGCCCCCGGCCCAGGGGTCCAATTGCCACAGCTTCGGCCTCAGGCCGCGATCCACCACCATCCACCTCCATCCACCTCCAGGGCGTCAGCGTCTGGTGCCCCTCACCGGGTTCTGGAGCCCCGAGTCTGCCCACCCCGTCCCACCCTAGCCCTGCCTGCACGGCCCCGTCGCGTCCGCACGCACCCACTCGTTGGCCCGATGGCCGAAAGTGTACAGAGCCACCTGGCTGGCCACGTCCACGATGCGGTTGATATAGGGGTCGTGGCGCTGCAGGGCCGCCAGGCTGATGTCGAGCCCCTTTCCCACCAGGCCGCCCGCCGCCACGGCTGCCATCTTCCCTCCCTCCCCGACATCAACCCGGAGCTGTCGGAAGCCACTCTCAATAGATCGCAGAACGAGCGAACCGCCTCGCAACCGAAAACACGCGGCGACCGCAAGTCCAGGGAGACCTTCCTTCTCCAGCCATGCCCCCACCCCCACCTTCTGTGACGGACGCAAGACATTACTAATCGATGGCCGCACTCCCGCCGGCGACGATCGTTGCCACTGGCAACGGCAAGCCGGGCTGAAGGTCTGAATCCTGTACCCCCTCCCCAAGAGCTGTTTTCTTCTGTGAGTCTTGGAGCTGCAGACGCAATAGGGTGTATCTCCTGGATGTGTTCGACGTCTTGGCATGTATTTTCTTTGGCGCTCAGTGATCAAATCTATAATAATAAATAAGTCTCAAACCTCAAGTATTAATAACTGAGGAGAAAGGGGACTGTGATTTCCGTAGGCGCTAACACCTACAGTTTCTCAAACCGCCTGGGAGTTCCTGAGACCCTTTCAGTAGTCGGCCAGGCCAAAGCAATTTTCATGACAATGCTAAGATTTATTTGCCTCTTTCACTGTGTTGACCTTTGCACCAGTGGTGCAAAAAACCATGGCGGGTAAAAGTGCAGGTGTCTTGGGGGCGCCTGGGTGACTCAGTCGGTTAAGCTTCCGACCTCAGCTCAGGTCATGATCTTATGGTTAGTGGGTTCGAGCCCCGCGTCGGGCCCTGTGCTGACAGCCAGCTCAGAGCCTGGAGCCTGTTTCAGATTCTGTATCTCCCTCTCTCTCTGACCCTCCCCCCCCCCCCCCCCCAGAAAGAAATAAAACATTAAAAATTTTTTTTTAAAAAGTGCAGGTGTCTTGGGATGAATCAAGGTGGCGGTACCACACTGTAAAAAGCCAGTGCCACTTAAGAGTGTTCTCTATAAAGCAGTAAAAACTATTGATTTTATTGGAGTCCAGCTCTAGTTCACTTTTTAAATTCTGTGTGAAAAAAATAAGAAAGAAGTATGTTCAAAGCACATGTGCTGAATATGAGAGTACCATATATTTGTCTCCAGGAAAACACTTCTGTGCTTGAGTTGCAAGCTGAACTAGTATATTTTTATTTTTATTTTCATAGAACACTATTTTTACTTGAAAGAAAGATGGACAAACTATGGTTATTCAGACATATTTGATAGACATTTATTCAAAAAGAAATAACATGCATCTGTCACTTTCAGGAAAACAAGGACAATTATTGTTGCCAATGATAATTTTTGAGCTTTCAAGCAAGAAATAGAAGTTTAGGAAACATATATCCACTACCAGAAGTTGGACAGCTTCTCAGTACTTGAAGTCTTTTCTGATGAGATCAGCAGGCATTTACAAAGTCTGTGATAAGGATTTGGTCCTTAAACCTTGAGAGGAGGTGAATGTTCGTCAGTTTGGTTATGTATAACTAGATGTACGTTTTTATTAAAATCTTTTAGTAAATGTTTAACATTTCTTTTATAAAGATATTTGCCTTTGAGTCTTGAGGCCTGTGGGCAAAATCTACCTTTCCAATATTTTACGAAACATAGATACACTCTAGTTGTCTCTCTAGTAGTTGGTCCAGTGCCTTGTGAATAGAAATTTAGTAAATCTTATTCTATTGAGCTAAACTATGAAATGGTTGAATTTATTTATTAAACGTCTTTTTTTTTTTTTTTTTTTTTAAGAGCTCTTGACATAGAATACTGGAATCCAAGTTGGGATAAAAGAATAGAATATAGCAAGTCCTGATCTTTCAGAGTATACATTCTGAAGAGGATAGAAAAAATGGAATGTTTTTTTTAAAAAAAAACTTTCCATATTGTAAGAAAAAAAGAAAAGGGTGAAAACCTTGAGGATTAGAAATCACACTTAGGAAAAAAAGATGTGTAATGTCTCAGTGACTTTAGGATTGCCATGTTGTTCATCTCCTGGCCCACAGAACTTTGTTCTTTTTTTTTAGCTTGCTTTCCCCGGGGCACCAGGGTGGCTCAGTTGGTTCAGTGTCTGACTTCTGCTCAGGTCATGATCTCACGGTTGTGAGTTTGAGCCCCATATTAGGTTCTCTGCTGTCAGCGTGGAGCCCACTTCAGATCCTCTATCCCTGTCTCTCTCTGCCTCTCCCCAGCTCAAGCTCTCTCAAAAATGAATAAACATTTAAATAAATAAAATTCTTTTTCCCCAAAGTCTTAAAGCTCTAGCCTTCTAGATTAAAGACAGACTTCTACCTAATTTCTTCGTAAATAACCTGTGAAAATCAGGTCATTACTTATCCAAATATACTAAATTTCAGGCCCTATGTTAGTAAAAAAGACCTTTTACAATAGGCTAATTCATTTTTAATCTATATTACTTCAACTTCCATTGGCTTCTGCAGTGCTGGCATACTTCCACTATGTTTCCAGAAGACTCATTATGATACTTTGAACAGCTATTGGTGACTTTGGGGTTTCATGATGACTTTATAATGGTTATTATGAGATAAAACATGCAGTAACACTTGGTATTTAAAGTTGCATACCACAATTTAAAACAAGTTTGTAGTACAATAAATAATGTCCAGGTCTGTGATTTGTATACCAT
Organism: Hyaena hyaena; assembly: GCF_003009895.1. NCBI lineage: Eukaryota > Metazoa > Chordata > Mammalia > Carnivora > Hyaenidae > Hyaena > Hyaena hyaena. The sequence goes on along the minus strand of NW_024080741.1, from coordinate 474,258 downwards.
TGCAATGACTAAGATAAAATTCACCACCTAATCCATCAAGGTAATTTCGGGAACACAGTATGTTTAACTTGTTTGAAAATAGGGATATAACTGAAAAACGTTTGGTTTTGTAGGTAAGTATGAGTATTTGTATACAAATATAAACTGACTTTTTAGGGCATAATAATCTAGAAACAAAAACACACAGTTTGCTTTATTAGTACTCTTTCTTTATTGTGTAAATAACCTCTAAATTTTGCATTTGTCCTAGCATAGAATGTGTTGGAATGGAGGGGAAAGGGGAGTTTCCAGGACACCCCCTAAGAGTTTGTGATTCTAAAATGATTTAAACAATCTCTAATGTTCTGCTTGTGCTGCCTGTATGAATCATCCTTTTTGCTAGGAATTCTGTACTAAACGATGATAGAAGTAAAGAATTAATGAATGCCCTCTTTCTCCTAGTGGAGGGAATAGTTTGAAGCTGTGTTATCAGTTGTTTTCAGTGCAAGTTTCATTTCTTTTTCAGGCAGCAGTATATAGTGGAACAGGCACCCTTTGGAAAGGGAAATTACTTTAACCTCTTTTTATCTGTCACCTTCAGCAAGTGACCTCACCTGTAACTTGGGAATCCTAAGTAATATCTGCCCTACCAATTTTATAGGATAAATGAGATCAAGTTAGAAAGCATTATTTGAAAAAGATTTGCAATCTATAAAATGTTCTGCAAATGAAAAAAAAGCTATTATGATTATGATTATTATAACTGCACCATCATTAGTATTATTTTCTTCATTGCTATTACTATTTCTAGTAGAAGCCCAGAAGGATCCTTCTTGTACAATTACCTAGTCAATGCTCAGTTCATCTCAACAAAGTTCTATGTGACAAGGAGCTCATTAATTCCACACACAGTTCATTCCCAGGATTTTTACATGATGGAGAATCTGAGCTAAAACATCAGAAATTTCACAAAAAGAGGAAGGAATAATATAGGAGATATAGCTCTGTGTTCCATGAGATTGCAAAGCAGTTAAGATGTGAAACAGCTATCAGAAGGCCTTGGAACAGAACAAGAAGGGGCAGATGTAGGGAAGGAAGGGACTTTTTGGGTGAACCTTCGCTTGGGCCTGTAAAAAAGATAAAAATTTCTCCAATCTGGGCCTAGCCACTGCCAGGATTAAGCCTCTGCTAACCTGGCCTGGAGTGGACCTGGGATAATTAGAGCTCTTTGGTGTGGGGAGATCACACATGCACATTCTCTTCTAATCTCACTTTGCCTCTCTCTGCCAGTCCCACTAAACCTATTCATTTTATCTCATTGTCAGGGGTCAGGCTTAGTGGGCTTAGAGGACCTCTATAATAACAACATATTTTCAGCTACTTCCCAATGTCCAGAACATACTAAAATATGAGGAAGTGCCTTTAATTCCACACAAAGAGATTATAGGCTTAAAATACAAAAACCACTGTGGTAACTTATGTTCGTGAGTCTCAACACCTGATTGCTAAGAAGGCTTAAAGAAAGGGTGAGTTAGGAAAGCAAAAGACAAATTTCCCTCATTTGAGAATGTACCATGGAAGGGACCATAGAAGTTGCGTAGACCATCTGCTGTGTTAGCAAACACAGGCAGCTAATTGTTATATGATTCAGAAAGCTGTTATTGAATGTGGCTAATTTCACAAAAAGCAGTTGTCCTGGGACAGAGTGGGGACGTGGGGGATTCCTAATGGACTGTCCCTTAGGACAAAGATAGTAAACTGAGTTGCCTTTTAAATTCTCTAGGTGTGTGTGGTGCTAGCTGGTTCACCATAGTGGCACCAATGCCATAGAGGGACGGCCTTAGGATTATTTGACTTGGGTGGAGTCCACAGTTCTAGGCAAGTCACTTCTATGTGGAATATGGTGATTGAATTAGAAGGATGCTTCCCCCTCTAGATAGCATGACTGTCTATTGAACCACCTCCATTCAACAAACCTGTAGATGATCCCAGAAACAATAATGAACAATCTATTTAGTGAACAATGAAATTAGGCCAAGATAGCAGCCCATTAAGGAATTATTACTGTTATATCAAACTGAGGGCTGAATATTTTAATCAAGAAAGAGAAAGGTGTCTTCTTCATTCATTGTGCTTTCTTGTTCTCGGACGGAAGCAGTCACTATTCAGAGGAATAAATGTATATCCTTGCCACCAGTTAGGTGGCCTGCTGCCAGGGATGATCAGCTCTCTCTGGAGATTTTTAATCCAGGTGAAATACATATTTCAAGTTACCTTGATGATTTACATGGCAGTCTATAGGAAGCAGTCAGAAAAAGTGTCAGCAACTCCTGACTGGAATACATTCAAAGAGTTTTCTAATTACTTATTATTGATGCAACCTACCATGTCAGCTCTTCACTTTGTGATTGATTTTTTTCTTTTTAAACTAATGTATGAAGCCCCAAAGGGAAAATGAACAGCAAAATACTGCGCTGAACTAAACTTACATACAAGGAAAGAGGCTTTGGAAAAACAATTGGCTTGGTCAGAAGCTAGGATTCTAAAAAATGGGCTAGAGGCCTGAGGGAGAGGTACAGAATCTGTGGATAAAGTGCTGAGATTTCAAAACATTTCCCAGACTGGACCCTCTAACCTATCGTATGTAGTCTCTATTGGGTTGACAAACTACAGCCCACAGACCAAATCTGGCCCTCTGTTTCCTAAATAAAGTTTTATTGGGGCACAGTCACATTCAATGTATTGTCTGTGGTTGTTGTCACCCTCGAACAAAAGAGTTGAGTGGCTGCAACAAAAACCAGATGACCTGCAAAGCCTAAAATATTTACTATTGTTTCCTTTGCAGAAAAAGTTTGCCAACCTCTGGTATATTTGGGGTTTTTTTAGTGATTTTTTAAAAGTTCATTTATTTTGGGACAGAGAGAGAGGGAGAGAGAGAATCCCAAGCAGGGTCCGTGCTGAGAGCACAGAGCCCAACGTACAGCTCAAGCCCACAAATTATGAAATCATGACCCGAGTTGAAACCAGAGTCAGATGCTTAGCTGTCTGAGCCACCCAGGCACCCTTCCCTGGTTTATTTGTTACACAAACCAATAAGTAATTTATATCAATAAACACCTAGTTTGTGAACATTGTAAGCACATAATAAATTAGAAAGGGCAACAAAGTACAGAGTCTAGTTTTTATTCTCAAGGAACTTAAAATCTAGTCGAGGGGACAAAGATAAGCATACATGAAAAAATGGGGAACAATAAAACATAATATATAATCAAGGGTTAAATTGTGATGTGTGGACAAGCACCAGACTTTAAAGAAAGGGAAGTAGGCTGTGTGAGTCCTCTAGTAGTTGGAGTAGGTAATATTTAATATAATAAAGTTCCAGGATACCATAAGAGCTTGGATGCTCCCTTGAGGTCCACTGTAATTGGATTTGACCTGTATTTCTACTCTAGTGTCATTTAAGTCACTGATATTTTTGGCCCTGTGCTTAGGGGATACCTTAATGACCAGAAGTATTTCTGAGTAACTTTGACTGATTGATTTTTCTGGGATTTGGGATTCTTTCACTACAGAGAATTTAATTCAGTCACGGTGGCATAATGTCTTTCTTTTTGGAATAAATATAGTATAATGATTAAGAACATGAGCTTTAGAGTCAAAGAGGCCCAGATCTAAATCTTGGCCTCATCTCCTCCTAGCTATATAACCTTGGGGGTTCTGCTAAATTCTGGCCCTCAGTTTCTTCATCTACAAATTAAGAACAATAATAATGCCTACCTCTTTAGGTTGTTGTGAGAACTAAATCATGCAATGCACGTGAAGTTCTTAGAATGTAGAGTGCCTGGTACAAAGATGGGACTCTGTCAATGTTTAGTCATTGGCCATTACTTTTGATAACAGCGAGATTTATATTCTGGATAAGAGAGTCACACTTAACAACCAGAACAAAAATTAGTACTTTATCATTTATTTATTACAAAATTTTTTAACTGTTTATTTATTTTTGAGAGAGAGAGAGAGAGAGAGAGAGAGAGAGAGAACACGAACAAGGGAGGGGCAGAGAAAGAGAGGAAGACACAAAATCCAAAGCAGGCCCCAGGCTCTGAGCTGTCAGCACAGAGGCCAACGCAGGGCTCAAACTCGTGAACCATGAGATCACGACCTGAGCCCAAGTTGGACGCTTAACCGACTGAGCCACCCAGGTGCCCCAGTACTTTATCATTTATAAAGGCACCTTGTGTATAGTAAGCAAATACACTAATGCAAAGAACAGAATTATTTCTCCCCCCCCTTTTTTTTTTAAGTTTTTAATGTTTATTTACTTCTGAGAGAGAGAGAGAGGGAGAGCGGGGAAGGGTCAGAGAGAGAGGGAGACACAAAATCCAAAGCAGACTTCAGGCTCTGAGCTAGCTGTCAGCACAAAGCCCAACACAAGGCTAGAACTTACAGACTGACCTGAGCTGAAGTCAGACGCTCAACTGACTGAGCCACCCAGGTGTCCCTAGTCTCCCTTTTTAGTTTGCTGATGGTTTCAATTCTTAATTTTTAACATTATTGCCATTGCCAGTCTCCTAAAATATTTCTATGATGTCCTCGGGAACTTGAGGACAGAGAGCACTATAAAAAAAATGCAAATACAGATCTACACGCTGGTGTACTGTGGGAGCCTTGAGCAGTTTCAGGCTCTGTATTGACTGTCTTTGGAGGAGAGGCAGGTTGAGAGTGTACTAGACTCGTGGATTGGGGATCAGCCTCTATGAGCTTTCACTTATTTCTGTGATTCTAAGAGAAATCATGTAGAAACCAGACCAGTTTTTCTTATCTGTAATGGGGCGTAATCACATTTATTTTTGTAACTGTTGTGAGTATTCCTGAAAGAACTCTTTGAAACACTAAGTATTTTGATGTAATTGTAAAATATGAAGCTTTAAAATTAGGATTTGAGTGTCCAAAGAAGGCTCTATCTTCCTCTGTGGACAAAGCCTGATGATAGCATTGCTTTTTGTTTTCCTTGAGGTAATTTGAAGATAAAAGGGCAGGGTGTTTTCTACTTCCTGTTGATAATAAACGGCCTTCTAAGGGCCTTTGACCTTCACTGCCTATGGAGAATCCTAGGAGCAGTGGTCATGACTCTAGCCAGCATGGCTCACATTGTTACAGGGTTGTTCTTCTTCGTGCCTTTAGTATTAATACATATTCAAAGAACTGCAAACACTGCATCCATTTTTTGGTTTTAGTTGCTTTTGTTAATAATTATATGGGCTTTATAAGAAAATGAGAAAATGTCAGGAAAACAAACATGTTTATTTAACCCAAATAAACCATGATTAGTCTAAACAGGGAGAATTCTTGTAATAAGTAGGGCATCTCCTGTCTCACTACTTCCCTGTAAAGTAGATAGGAAGTATTGTTGTATTTGTTTGTCAGATAACCTTTACATTTAATCATTTATTCACTCAGTGAACATTTGGTAAGCTCTTCTGATGCAACTGGCACTGGACTGGGAGCTGAGAATAATACAGTGAGCTAGACAGGCATGCTATGCCCTCATGAAGTTTAATCTAATTGGGAAGATGGATACATAAGCGGTTAATGTCAATCAAGTTGTTGGTGCTATGTAAAAGGTGTGGGCTGCCATGAGAGCACATGGTGGAGGCTCAAGAAAGGCTTCTTTAAATGAATTGCCAAGTATAACAAAATAAAGGTGTTGTACATCCTCTTTTTAGGCTCAGACCTTAGGGTGGAATGGCCCTAAGATTGAGAGACTGGGCCCTGGTCATTCTTACACCATGAGTTTTCTTGGGTGGTTTGAGTTTTTGGTATTAGAAATGCCCTAGAGAGTTGTCTGAGTGGTGCCATAGACATCATCCTAAAGCTGCCTTGATACCTTCTGCTCTTGGAGCACAACCTACTAAGACTCTCCCAAGGGCAATCCTTTCCTCCTTGGAGACTACCAAGTCTTGGCCCAGATATTCATCTATATGAATAGTATGTACTTACACTACCAATAGTTTTCATCTGCTCAGCCCTCTCTTATTCTCCTTGGGGTCTCCCTTTCCAAGAGGGCAGACTGGATTCACTACTTCTTCATACTTGTCACCCTGAGGCAGGGCAGAGGAGAGCATTGTCAGCTATGAAAGGGGTCATTTACTAATCAGTAGACTCTTCTGTACTCTGTTCCTTTCCCAAGTGCTAAATGATCTTCTTCAAGTAGGGCTAGCAAGGTGTATTCATTGGGTTACATATTCTTCCTAGGAAGCGATACAGCTTTTGTTCCTTCACTGCATTTTGTGAAGTAAACTATAGTCTTGGATTGTCATAGCCCCAATTTCCCTTCACTGGGGACTAAAATATCCAGAAGAAGGCAGGCTAGGAATCCACACATGGAGATCCCAGGAGCCGCCTCTTTGCCCATGTCTGAGGTTAGGGATGGATGAGGGACAGGGATAATTTCTAGGCATTCAAGCTTGAATTATCACCAAGATAAAGTAGTTTTAGCTGCTTCTTTGTGTGGAGCAAAGCTGAACTAGAGGAGTCACTTTTGTGAGCTTACACCAGTTTAGAGCAGAGAGAGCCTAGAGCAGAATTTCTCAAACCCTGGCTACACATTAGAGTCACTGGAAGGCATGTAAAAAGATTTACCAATGGCCAGGACTCACCCAGACTAGTTCATCAAACTCTCAGGTCGGATGGGCCTTGGTAAATCTCTTTAAAGTGAGTATAACTGCAACCAGGTTGGAGAGACACTGGAAAGTCTGGTTCGCAGCCTGTATGCCAAAGATAAGCTTCTTGGGTTTGAATGTGGCTCAGCTAGCATGGGCAATTCCTTATCCTATGTCAAACTCAGTTTCCTTTCTATAAAATGAAGTTTCTTTTTTTAAAATTTTTATTAAATCATTTTTGAGAGAGTCAGAGACAGCGTGAGTGGGGGAGGGGCAGAGAGATGGAGAGAGAGAATCCCAAGCAGGCTCTGCACTGTCAGCACAGAGCCTGACGCGGGGCTCAAACTCATGAAACCATGAGATAATGACCTTAGCTGAAACCAAGAGTCAGACGCTCAACCGACTGAGCCACCCAGGCACCCCTATAAAGTGAAGTTTCTAATGAATCCTATTTCGTAGAATTGTTGTTGAGAATTAAATGAGAAGATACAAGTAAAGCACTTGAAATGTATCAAGTTCTTAATAAAAATGTTAATGACAGAATAAGACTAGACTGTGGGTCTACTAATTTCCAGACAATGTTCTTTGCACCATGATCATTTATTAAAGCCTATGGTGATCAATTCAGTGGCAATTGGGCTGCTCTATCCTTTAAAATGATTCACTTTATTTAAAAATGACATGAAGGGGCACCTGGGTGACTCAGTTCATTAAGCGTCCCACTTGGGCTCAAGTCATGATCTTGTAGCTCACGAGTTTGAGCCCTGTGTTGGGTTCTGTGCTGACAGCTTGGAGCCGGTAGCCTGATGTGGACTGTGTGTGTGTCTCTCTCTCTGTCCCTCCCCTGCTTGCTCTCTCTCTCAAAAATAAATAAACATTAAAAAATTAAAAAAGAAGAAAGACATGAATCGTCTGGTTTCCTAACTAGGGAAGAGTATTCCTTATTTTAAGCTTCTTTTTAAAATGTTTGTTTATTTATTTTTGAGCGAGAGAGCGCAAGTGAGTAAGGAAGGGGCAGAGAGAGAGGGAGAAAGAATTCCAAAAGGCTCCAGTGCTGTCAGTGTGGAACTCAGTCCCACGAACCATGAGATCATGACCCGAGCCGAAATCAAGAGCAGGATGCTTAACCAACTGAACCGCCCAGACACCCCTTATTTTAAACTTCTTACATTTCATTCTGTTTAGTGTCTCCTGCTTGATATAACTTATTGATTTATTTGTTCACTCATTAGTTCTTTGATCTGACAAACATTTGTTGTATTCCTATTTGGTTCCAAGTACTACCTAAATATCATCTAAAAAATTGAAAACAGATCCTGCTTTCCAGCAGCTTGGAGTTTGATGGAGGAGATATACTAAGACAAACTACTGTACTTTGTATTTACTGTGACAATAGATTTATAAAAATAAATAAGTAAAAATTCTTTTATTTATGTTTATGTATTTATTTTGGGAGAGAGCACATGCGAGCATGCATTGGGGAAGAGGCAGAGAGAGAATCCCAAGCAGGCTCCACACCCAGCACAGAGCTGGACATGGGGCTTGATCTCATGACTGTGAGATCATGACCTGAGCTGAAATCAAGAGTCAGACTCTTCACCAACTGAGCCCCCCAGGTGCCCCAAGTAAGTAAAAGTTCTAAGAATAATTCCTGATCCTCCAAGAAATCTGGGTGACCAAAATACTATTATAGTTGGTATTACTTAAGGTGCCAGGTGCTGGCTTCAGCCCAAGACATTCTGACTTAACTGATAGGGGTGTGACCTGGGCATCAGGATTTTTAAAAGCTCCTAGATTATTTTAATGTATATTAAAGTTTGGGAACCACTGAGTTATGAGCTTCTTGCTCATCAAGGATACAACTGTAGGTATACTGGAGCTAGATGTTTAGGAGGCTTCTGGATGTAGCTTGGACTTTGGGACTGGACCTTATTCTCTAGGCAACAGGCTGCAATTGAAGAGAGAAATGACATCTGATTTCCAGAAAAATACCTCTGGCTGCAATGTAGAAAATAGATAGGGCTGGAGACAGGGTAACCCATTAGCAGAAAGAGATGACACCAAGAGCCTAAATTAGACTGGTATGATCGGACTCTGATGCTAGGTATCAAAACCCTAGGCACACAGCGGAAAAGAAAAGGAGTCAGAGCAATGGAAAAGTTTTGCTTTCTGCTGGTTTTCAGCTTTGAAATGGAATTGCCACCTTGGTAAACATCTAAAGAATTCAGCTTATAGTTCATAGGTTGGTCTTTAAATGAAGGCAGTTGCTTCAAGAACTCTCTAGCATTTATGGATTTCAGAATCATACAGAAATGATTTTTCACCCTTAAAAAAATAAAAGGACACAGATTTTGTAATTATCTGATTAGTTTTGGCAAAGTAAATAATTACACTCCAAAATAGACTTTTTGGGGGGAGAGGAAAGGAGTGGTCTGGTTGCTTACATTGATCCAATCACCTGGATAATTGCCAAATATTCACTTTCCATTGTGAGGTGAAGATTTTTTTTTTTTTTTTTGGCCTTATCTAAAACTTCTTATAATCAAAACGTATTTTTACTGTTGTTGGGTCTGTGGAGCTAACGTGACTCTGGTGGTGAGATGATTGGGATCACTTGCCTTGTGCTCTATCAAATTTCTTTGTCAGTTGAGTCTAATGCCAGACTCATCATTCTCAGGAAGGAGATAGAAGAAAGCAAGAAGAGCCAGCTGGAGGCTCTTGCATCTTGGCTGGAAGGCATAGCATAACAAATCAGAAAGACCTCTGGTTGCTTTCTAAACTGAAACAACACAATATTATTGTCTCAACCAAAATGAGTTTCAGAATATTTGTTAGAGCCCTCTAAAATAGAAAAATCATTCTGTACTCAAGAGCCATACAAAATCAAGCCACTGGCCAGAGTTTGCAGACCCTTGGACTAAACACTGAACAAAACAACACATCAAGGGCTGATATGTAGCATTTGCTGATTTCCCTGCTGTAGATATTCTCACTAAGACTTGATTTCACACAGCAACACGAATGTCACCCAATGTGGAGTAGGGAAGAGATGCTCAGTAGCCTATGGTTTCCACAATACAAATACAACTTACGTAAATAAGTCCAAGAACAAAGATAATGGCAAAATGAGGTAAAGCAGTTAGGAAGTGATAAGATATTGACTGTTTCTTCCCTTTGTTTTTGATGTAACTTATTTATGCATAAGCTTAATAATTTGATACTTGCTATATTTAACAATTGGTTCACCAAATTTCTGAAAATTTAACAATCTTCTCTCATCAGCTCCCGCACACCACTTGTAGGTATGGAAGGCAGAATGGAAGGGAAGGTGGAATGTTGAGAAATGCCTGGGGTAAAAGAGAAGGAGTGAGGAAAAACGAAATTCAAGGCTGTGGACAAAATCTTGATCCATCAATTGAGATATAGCCAAGTTTGGGCATTGCACAAGACAGTAGCTGATTTTATAGAGCTAATTTGGTCTCTCTATCTTAACAAGCACGACTCAACTAATTTGAGAAGAAAATCAGTTCTGTTTGACCAATACTCAGCAGGGACAGGGAACTTGCCTTAATACATGCAAATCTGATTTTAAAAACACAGCACTCAAATTTAAATGTGAGTAAAACTATAATGGTAAAACAAAAGATTGAGCTTTTTCTTTATCATCATGTTGGGTTTTCTTTCCCAACCCAGCTCTCTTACAAACATGCGAATAAACTGAAGCCAGCTAAAGCAGCAGTCCCAAGTCCCTAATTAAAAAACAAAACAAAAAAAACCTTCCTTTAAACATTGCCTGATGAGGGAGTAAAATTTATCACTCTCCTCTGAGAGGTAGGATGCCTGATTTCTGTGGATACTATTGGAGGGAAAAAGGTAGAAGTCAAACTGGGTGACTCCCTGAGTTGTTAGTTGGGCTCTAAGCTGCATGAGTCTTTAACTGCCCCAGAATGCAGAATGGATGATTTGGTAGGGGGGAAGGAGAAAGGGGAAAAGCAGAGGTTGAGATGCATGAGGATGGGAAGTAGAATCCAGATGGCCTCTAATGTAACATGTTATTTTTGTAAGAGTGTACTATTAACTATAGCACTGCTTGATTGGCTCGCAGATTGATTCCATTTTCAGTGTTCATAATATGTTAAATACTATTTAATATGAAGTACATATTTAATATTTACTACCTAATAGTATCCTTAAGATGTCAATGGTAGATGGCTTTATGTTTCTGTTAATTTCTCATGTTCCTTAACTTTGTGTAGGGAGGAGGCGTTTGTTAAATTTCTTCTTATGTTTCTTACTATACAGCATTGTGTCATAAACATGTGGGCAATCTTTAAAATAGGGTTAAAGACAAACATTAAAGGTATATGATTCTTTCAGAGGCTTCTCTCTCTTTCTCCCCCCCCCCCCCCCCCCCCCCCCCACTTCTTGGAAGCTGAAGGAAAGGCAGGAACAGAATCCTATCAGCAAATGCCCTTTGATGGACATCAATAAAAATAAAAGCTAATTTTCGCTGAGGACTCTCTGTATGCCAGATACCACACTAAGCATTTACATGCATTACATCATTTAAACTTCAGGATAACTGAAATTAATAACTAATAATATCCAGACTTTTTAGATAAATTAACAAGGATCAGGAATATTAAATAAATTGCTCAGAGTCACTCACGGTAGTTGGGAGAGCTGGTTGGGGTGCCTAGGACCATTTGTTCTCCAAATCTGTGCTCTGCACCTTTACTTCCTGGTACCTTCCTTCCCAAATGATTAATCAGGATAGGTTTCCTGAAGTCGATTTACATGGAGTTAACTTCAGAATGAAGGAATAAAAATAGAAGGCACTGGGGGATGGGAGAAGGTAGACTCCTTAAGACAGATACAGTAGAAAAGGAGGAGAAAAATTCTAGATGCTTTAAGCTTTCCGAGTCTATAAGTACACTTGGCTGGAATGAAATGGTTGAAGGGGAAAGAAGGGAAGACAGAAGGGCTGATTTGGTGGAAGGCCATGGAAGGAATAAAATTAGACATTGTAGTTACAGAATAGAAACTCTGAAACTACACTGAATCTACAGCATCTCAGGAATGGAAGAGAACTTGAATGCCATCTGCCTAATACATAAATTTGCTCTGCGTCTTGACAAGATGGTTGTTAAGCCTCCTTGAATGCCCTTGAAGATGGAGAACTCATTAGGCAGTCTCAACAGATGGTGTATTAGAAAGTTTTTCCTTGTGTGAAACCTATATATGCCTAACTTCTCCTCAGTGGCCAGGAACTGACTTTTTAGTGCCATATACAACAAGTCTCAGGATGGTTCCTAGGGTAAATACAGAAATATCCATACATTGACTATTTTTTCCCAGTAGTAAAATTATTCCTAGATATTGAGTTCACAAATGCTCCCTAATCACTGATTATCATTCAGAATACTTCTCAATCAACAGGAGTCCTTGTAGGTAATAATAACAATAACAATAATAACAATAGTTGATAATAGCTGAGTGAGTGTTTATATGCCAGGAGCTTTATATGTATCATTTCCTAAGCTATTATTTCTGTCTTCTAGCTCAGGAAGCTGAGGCTCAGAGAGCTTAAATAACTTTCTCAGGGTCACCCAGCTTATAGACAGAGGAATTGGGGGTTTGCATACAGGCAGCTTGATCCAGAGCTAGAATTCCCAATAAATAAACCAATCTGGTATAAAAAAGTAGAGTTGACTCAGGGCTGGCTTCGTGGATATGTAACTTGCACAGTCCCCACTTAGAAGGGCTCTGAGCTTGGTTTAATGCTCTGCTGTCCTTGTCTTAAAATTCCTAATGTATCGAGAATACGGAGCCCTGCAATCTCATTTTACACTGAGCCTTGAAAATTAACTGGTTCTGGGCCTGCCATTGAAACAACAAGCTGACAAGGAAACGACCAATTTTTTTTTTTTTTTTTTTTTTTTTTTTGTCGTCAATGTGGTGCATCCAGTGTCCTGGAGTTGTGAAGATTAATATGTTTTGGAGTGACCTGTAGAACCCACTCCCCATTCTGTGGCTCCTGATTCACTGCCCTGGAAAGCCCCAGAGGGCAGCTGCAGTGGTCTGGGCACAGGCTTCTTTCCTTGTACCTTCAATGGTGTGCACAGAGGATGGGTCAAGTTCTGGCAAGGATGCTTTTACATTTTTGGTTTTGTTACTTTCTACTCCTTTGACATCATGTTTTCTGTCAAATGAAATTTATGGGCACATTATAGTAGTTGACAGGAACAACGAGCCTCCAGGATTTCCCTGGGAGAAACTTCCACCTGCTGAGTGAGAGCTTCCTCCTTTTGGCTAATGTGGGAGCTCTCGGCTCTTCTCATTACTTCCTCAGCCTGCTGTAAATGCCAGGAAGGCAGACTTCACAAAAGCGGGCAGAGGTGGGATCTGGAGCTGCAGCAGGATCTTTCAGTAACTGTTCCAGGAAAAGTCAGCTGGAAGAGGTCATGTCAGCGCCCCTTGAATATCTCCCTTCATTTGTCTTAGCATATCCAATTGAACAAAAGTGTGCCTGTCTAAGTAAATGTGGCTCAGCCTTTGGCTGCCAATTAAGAAAAAGGACAAACAACATGTAATAACACACATCTGCCCAACACCTTCTTTATAACATCCGTTGACTGATAATGATGTTTCACTGCTCATTAGTCTTCATTTAGACTGTGAATTCCTTCAAAGTGGCAGTAAGGTATTGAGACCACTGGGCTGAGAGTTAGGAGAGCAAAGTTTCCAACTAGTTTTACCTGTCCCGATTAAGTGAGGGGGTTAAGTAATTGCCAAGTCCTGCTCTTCATATCCAGCCCAGGACCCTTTATAAGGGAATGGACAGACTTTGAGCTTGAATTTTCTTCTCTTGGCTCAAAGTGCATCGGCTTTCAATCAATGAAGAGATATTTCTGAGGTCTTTTTATTCACTGCACTGTGAGTACAGCATCAGAGTGATATGTACAGGCAAATAGGCTCATTATGAGAAAGTCCCATAGGGGTTGCTTTTCCAGACTTTCCAAACTTTCCATTTAGAGCCATGGGGTCTTGGCTCTGACTGTCTGGCAGGATCCACCTGGGCTAGGCATTTGCATATGCCATCCTTAGATGGGATATAGATTCAGCTGCTGTAAAAGAAGCCCAGAATACCAGTGAATTAAATGGAGGCAAACATTTAATTCTCTTTTGAGCAAGCCAGCACTTCCCAGTATCAGACACCCAGGTCCCTTCTATCTTGTTAGGTTAACCTCCACACCTAGGTTGTTGCCTTCACCTACATGTCCCAAGATGGCTCCCAGGCATAGTCACAGTCCTGGCAACAGGATGAAAAAATAGGACTGAAACTACGCTGCAGCCGTCATGTTCCCTCCTAGCCCAACAACCAGCACTCAGTCTGTTGGAAGAGGGGAATGTAATCTTTATTCTGGGCAGCCATGTGGGACACATGACAATGGATATTGGCAGATAAGTAGCCGTCTCTAACACGTGGTGTTTTTTTTTAATGTTTTTTTTAATTTATTTCTAGGAGAGAGAGAGAGAGAGAGACAGTGTGAGCAGGGGAGGGTCAGAGAGAGAGGGAGTCACAGACTGAAACAGGTCCAGGCTCTGAGCTGGCACAGAGCCCGACGCGGGGCTCGAACCCACGAACCGCGAGATCATGACCCAAGCAAAAGTCGGACGCTTAACCGACTAAGCCACCCAGGCGCCCCATCTAACATGTGGTTTTTATCTTGGGATTTGATTAAGATGAACAAAAGGTCTGTTGGGAGCATCTGCACCCCTGACCTATCAGGAGATCTCTACGTACTTTAGTACATGAACTTAAATGTGATGAATTTTGAAGACTAAAGCATCAATAATCCATCCTCCTCTGAGGAGCTGGTGCAAACCTTCAGCCCGTGTGGCCATGGATACGGTCTCTGTACTGGCTCAGTGTAGATCTCCTCAGAACTCTCAGTGTAATTCCTCAGAAACAGGGTTCTTGTTTGGACTGTGCTAGAAAGTCAACTTCTTTCTTTATAATGTATCTTACTAGCTCTTGGGCTTCATTTATGGACTTGTCAAAGGGTAGTCTCTTAGCACTCGTTCCTACGGAAGACAGCTTAGCTTCCTTCTAATACCTTCAACAAAATGCTGTAGCTTCCAGTTCTTCTAAACTGAATTCTCTGCCTCTCTGTGAAATTTCTGTAGGTTAGGGGAGGGAGCGCTTTTGGAAGGAAGAATTACTTCCTACTTAGAGTCAGGGTGGAAAAATGACCTCCGGCTGTATGGAAACATGTTCTGTGGTTCTGTGTTGCATGCAATGCCTGTAAATGCCTAATCCCAGGCAGCGGTGTCTCAGCAGAGCAAGGACAATGTGTGTAATAACCCCACCCCCAGGCCCACATCTGCTAGGCAAACGACAAGGACATTGTGGGGTGCACAGAGACTCTAGAAATGAATGCAACAGTATGCTTTCCCATCCTAGCTCTGTATGCTCTGTCCAACGGAGGGGCAGGCATTTTTTTGTTGCCCAATAGTTAACTCAAAGCCTCAAAAATGGTTCTTGGATTGCTTTTTTAGCCTCCAAAGAAGGTTGAGCTTTCCTGCTCTTCTTTTTTCTCTCACATTTCATCCTCTTGCAGTGCAGTTCTGTCTTCTGTATTCTGATTCAAATCCTCTTCATCCATTGAAGACTCCAATACTTCCTCTTGGAGAAGCCTTCCAAATACCAGCCTCTGAACTGTTTTGACACTTGCTGATTTTCCCTCATATTTCTTGTATTCGTTGACTTGAACTATCATGGATCCCTATTGTTAAGTACTTCAATTTCACATGTTTTTGTCGTCCTTTCTCAGGTTGTAAACACTGAATTCTTTTGTTCCTGTATTTATCAGTCATTTACTAGGGTTTTCTCTGTGCTGGGTACTGTGCTAAGCACCAGGTATGTAAAGACAAACAATTTCCCCCCTAGCACCTGCCTTAGATAACTGAGGAAGGAGGGCAGTTAGTAGAAACAACCACAGAGCAGATAATTATTCTACTGGTACACATATGTGCAAATGCTTTGAAGGATAAGAAGAAAACCAACCACCTGGGAATGTTGGAAAGTCTCATGAAGGAGCTGACATTTTTAATCGTCTATCAGATGGAAGAGATGGGAAGTTCCTGACCGAGGGACACATGAGTGTTAATGTCTATGTTCCACGGTGTGAGGGTGGTGGAGGTTGGAGGTCTGTGTGTGTTTGGGTGGGGAAAGGGGAAGATGAGCAGGAGAAAATACTGAAAAGGTGAGGTGGGCAAGATGGTAAAATATTTATAGGCTCTGCTAAAATTTTTGGGTGATCTTGTAGTGAATGGGGACCCCCAAAACTCTTAAAGAGGAGAGTGGTGTGGTCACATCTATATATTAGAATGATGCTGCTGAATTCAGCATGAAAAATAGAGTAGGGTGGGGAGTAAGACCAAAGACAGGTGGATCAGTTTGATACAAAGTCCTGCTGGAGGATGGGGTGGGGAGAGGGGAAGAATGAGTGAAGGGAGCACATCTGGGAGGTATGAGGATGACTCACTGGATGTGGAGGAAGCTGTAGGCGCCAGAAGCCTCCACACCTCTGCAGAAGGCCTGGTCTTACCTCATATCTGATAAATATCAACTGGTTTTTAAACACTATATGGGGTGTCTGGGTGGTTCAGTTGGTTAAGCATCTGACTCTTGGTTTTGGCTCAGGTCATGATCTCACAGTTTTGTGGGTTCAAGCCCCGCGTTGGGCTCTGCACAGGTAGTGCAGAACCTGCTTGGGATTCTCCCTTTCCCTCTCTCTCTCTCTCTCTGCCCTTTCCCCCACTCATGCTTTCTCTGTCTCTCAAAATAAACTTTAAAAAGTTTTAAACACTGTACAAGTGATGTATACTTCTGTGAACATTTGAGTTTTGATGTTAACACCTCAGATTTAAACATTGATATAATTATTTTTTCAAGTTGATTATCAAGAATTCATGTGAGTTTACTGCCTGAGTAATGATGCTGTGATGATGATGATCGGTCTATTTGGTGGTCCTACTATTTTCTTATTAAGTAGCCTTTGTGACATTTTGAGGAGTGCACAGTGTACATTCTGGGAATACATAATCAAAATGCATTCCCTGCCACATTAAAAAAAAAAAAAACAAGCATAAAACTGCAAAATGTTTCTTTTACTTCAGGTTTCATGAGTTAAAGAAAAAAGTAGAGAAATAATCTTCTAATTCTTTCCAGCCATTCCCCTAAAGAAAGGTACTTATGATGTTTTATTAAATTCAAACAGTGAGGGTTTTTTTGTTTGTTTGTTTGCCGCCATCAGGCCAGCAATCTGAACCATGATTTTGGGGGTGAGGGGAGTTAAGAAAAGGAAAATGTTTCCTGGTATAATCTCTCTACTAGTACTAAGAAATGGCTTGTCCCTTGGGTGGTATATGCCACCCAAATGGCATAGCAAGGGGATTTAGGAAAATGTCTTTTCCTTTTTGTCTGGTGTTGCCCATAACCACATAATTGTTTTTAACTTAATTGGTTCAGATGCTGCATTGTTTCCAAAGGAGATCAATCTTTCTTCTCTCCATCTCTCTTCTGCTTTTTTCCCTTATTTGTTAAGCTCCTCTGCTTTAATGCCTAAATGCTTAACAGTTTATCTGCTGATCCCCTTAGCTCCCAGATACTGAAAATGAATTATCTTTATGTTATGGCTGCTATTAATATATCCTGTTTGTCTTGGCCTCTGAGTTATGGGTAGCCGTCTGCCTTGAACATTGCGTCATAACAGTTGTATAACCTCTTGCAAGCACTGCAGCAAACTTGGATTTATAAATGCCTACAGAGTGAGAGGGGCTGACTTGAGCATGGACGCTTACAGCAGAGGTTCCCTTCCCTGGAGGTCTCTGTCAGTTGATCTTTCCAGAATGACTATAAGAGACTCATACTCTTCCTGGCATTTCTTGTCCAATTATTTATTGGCCAAGTTTAAGGGATCTAGCAAGATATCAGTATCAAGTTTTAGGAAGAATGAAGTGGTATTGCCTTGATTGACATAAAACTCTAATAAATGATCCAGCTTAACAATTTTAGACTATTTAGACAAAACACACAGATTCAGAACTGAACAGCTTGTCTCCTGGGGAGGGGATCCACTGGGCTGGTAACATTTAGCATTAGTTAAAAGGGATGCGGAGCTCCTTGGAAGGCTTGGGTTTTGAACATTTTCATTTTAATCTGGGGTTACATCCTTGGAAGGATTCCACTTGCACCTCTAACCCGAAATCTTCACCAACTCTGTACAGGGTCATCAGTCCAAATAAATATCTTCGAGCAAAGTGACTAGAATATTCTAAGTTTCCCCACAGCATTAAATAATGCCTAAGGATGCAGTATTTGAAATTGAGATTTTTAGGTTTTATTTTCAAAAGAGTTTCACAAATTTCTATTTAAGTGGCTTTCAAACCATGTTCCACAGTGTCACAGGGGTTCCAAGAAAATGTCTCAGGAACTGTCTGGGGAATGGAGAAAGGTTCTGCATTCTTTCTACACCACCTTCATCCAGAACAGCTCCATGCCATTATTTGTTTTATATGTTGGTCCTCTAAGTAAGTTTAATTCTAAGAATGAGTTCCGCTGCTTAAATAATTGGAAAACTATTGATCTAGTCCAACTTCTCAGTTTTACAGAAGAGGATACTGAGGGTCAGAGAGGTTGTAAAATCTGCCCACAGTCACAATACCAATGACCAAGATGGATCTAAAACATTGATCTCTTGTCTCCAGTCCAGTGCTCTTTACTTTTCCTAATGACTATTTGATTCCTCAAGGTAGCCAGTACCAGCATGAAACTATTAGCAGCAACCTTTGAGCTAAACTAGAACCAAAAAGAAAATAGATTCTGTCTATGGAGAGGCCAGAGAGCATGGAGGTTAAATAGGTGGGCACTGGATTTGAACTTTTGGGGCTCAAATCTCTTCTCCATGCTTATTAGCTGTATGACCTTGCATAATAACCTTTCTTGTGCCCTAATTCCTCACCTGGAAAACAGCTGTTATGATGATAAAGTAAGTCAGTGGTATACAAGCACTGCCAACAATGTGTGGCAGGTAGTAAATGTTCAATAAACATTAGCTTTTATTTGAAAGTTTGTGTCTTAGACTCTTTGAATACCGGGCTTTCTCTAAATTTCCCTTGGATGCACTGTAACCTGTCGATCCTATTATGTTTGGTGCTGAGGATGACCACATTTGTGCGTGTGTTTTCTCTAACATCTGTTAAAGACTTTATTCATTGGGCGGGACAGTGATGGGATTATATGCTATTTGAACTGGAAGCTTGTCTTATGTTACAGATAGCTGAGTGAGCGCTGAGGCCCCATGATCAGCAATAACTTGCTCTGTCTTCTGGGATTTTCCAAATCATGACATCTGACACGATCCTGGGGAGCCTGCAGTCTTTCCTAAACCACTTCTTATTCTTTGCACCAATATGTTTATGTTGCAGTTAAATTTTTTTTAATGTTTATTTATTCCAGAGAGAGAGTGAGAGAGAGTGCAAGGGGGTGGGGCAGAGAGAGAGACACACACAGAATCCGAAGCAGACTCTAGGCTCTGAGCTGTCAGCACAGAACCTGACATGGGGCTCGAACTCTTGAACTGCGAGATCATGACCTGAGCCAAAGTCGGATGCCCAACAGAATAAGCCACACAAGTGTCCCCCCCACCCAATATTTTTATTGATGTAAAATTCTGTACCCATTGAGCAGCCATTCCCCATTCCTGTCATCTCCCAGTCCCTGTTAACCACTAACCTACTTCTTGTCTTTCCAGATTTACCTATTCTGGATTTTTCGGATAAATGGAATCATACAATATGTGAACTTTTGTATCTGGCTTCCCTCACTTGGCATAGCGCTTTAAAGGTTCATCCACATTGTAGCATGTATCAGTGCTTTATTTCCTTTTTATGATTTTTATATTACATTTTGGTCAAAGGATTCCATTCTCCCTTTCATCTCCCAGCATCCCCCTGAACTGAGGCTAACTGACTGTAACATAGTTCTCTAGTTTACTATTTCTCTTTTCCCTTCCACTCCACACCTCCATCATTGACAAGGGGCTGCACTGTGGTTCCCTTTCTTACTACCAACCTATCCCTAGTTTCTCAGGACAGGAGCCCAAGAACAGATAGCCCACTGCCTGCTATTTTATCTAGAATCTATCTGTGAGGCACCCCTGACTGCCATTTAGAGACATGCTTATGCCCAGGTGTTTGTGAACTTTGAGGACCAGCCTGCAGCTACACTGTGAAGAAGGAACAGACTTCAGACGCTGGACAGTTTAGCCTCTGGATGATACCTAGGTTCTGTACACAACCCACATGGCCGTGAGAGACTCCTCCATCATCAATGCCAGCTCTGCCAGCTTTTTGTCACACACTCCCAGCCAAAAAGGGGAACAGCTATCACATGGGCCATTGGGTCTTGGCAACAAGCCATAATGCAGATGTCATTTCGTGATGCTGAGGTGGTCTATTTGTTAACTAGGTGAGTTCCTTGTCTGTAAGGATGAACATCTGAACTAGAGAGGAGAGATTTTAAAAAATAACATCACCATACTAATCAGGCCCAATAATTCCTATTTTAAGGTTGGATCTAATGCTGAAGAATCTCTGGCATCCTTCCTTGGAATCAATTATAGTCTATTTCATCACATTTTACATCAGTTAAAGGAACATTGTCAAGATAAAACCTTGCCTGACATCATTTTTTTTTGTTTTGTTTTAATTTCCTTACTCTTATAATCAAGAACCACATAGATTATTTTGCCAAAAATGTATTTTTTGAGCCAAATTTTATGGGTTCAGTCTTTATTTGGGCTGTGGTGAGGAAAGCAGCGTCCTCCTCTTCCTGAGCCCCATTGGTTAGCTGCACTGCTTTGGTCCTTCTCCATGGTTCCCAGGTGTGCCTCGGGGTCTGCCTTTTGCCTGCACACAGGGGTCTGTGTCCTGTTTCCTTAGGTGCTTGCGACATTGTGTCTGTATGGTTGATGGGATTATTTGTGCTAATCTTTCCAGAGGACAGGCATGGGCCACAGCAGGGCAAAGCTGCCTGGAAGGGGTCGGGGCAGGCCGCCAGGGATATGATGGGCAGCATAGGCTTGGCAGCCGCAAGGCCATGTTCTACAGGTCTGTAGCTGTGGACAAGCTGACCTATAGTTCCAGGCACCAGGAGCATGAACTCAGAGAAGTTGAACTCAGAGTAGCTGAGGCAGAAAATATCAAATGTGAACTTTTATACCACAGGTAAGTTAGGTAGCCAGCAAGAGGACTACCAGCAGATTGGGACATGGCCCATGAGTTTAGGTTTCAAAACAGAGGCAAGCCTTGTCCTGACCTCTTTGACCTTCTCGTCTGTTCCCTGTGTCAGGCAAGAACCCACAGGGGTGTGCTGGTTGCTGGAAGGCAAGACAAGCCTTCACAGGTGCAACTTATTCCTGATTAAGGATGGACAGAGAGACCTAGGGCTTTTCATAGGTCTCCTAATAGGAGTTGCTAATTTGATCTTGTTCTGTTGTGGCATAGAGATCTGGGGACCCTGCTGTGTAACTACCCATGGCCATTCCTGGGCCACCCACCAGGAAGACTTTCTCTTCATCATCAAATGTGGAATATCCAAAGGGTCAGACACCTCTTGACTCTCTTAAGGGTCCAACCTAGATTCCTTCTCGTCACTGTGGTCTCAGTATGGGGAAACTTTGGAGCTTATTCATGCTTTCCCTTCTCTGAGCCTTCTGATATCCAGGTGAGCTTGAACTGGCTTAATGGTAGGCCAGGTTCCTTAGCACACAGATGAATAGAATGATGACTGTGGGGTTGAGCTGAGTTCTCCGGGCTCAACCATTTGGAAGACGATGCTTTCCTGTCTCTTATCCCTCCTTCCTTGTCCCATATCTTTCTTTGAGCAGAAGAGGATTGAAGAATGAGTTTCTTTTTATTTCTGCCCTTATTTTCTAAGGCAGTAAAGTTTCAAAATGTCTGCTTGAGCATCTGCCTCTTTTCCTCTCCTGCTTCCCCTTATTCCAGAGCAATGTTGCTGGATGCAAAACAGAGTCACCACTGCAAATCCTATTGCACTGGTTGCACCCCTAACTGATTGCATCAGCACCTGCAAAATGGGTCCCAGGCCCAAATTGTTTATTAGGCTTTCTCAGTAGGCAGACATGGTTGGGAACCAAAACTGTAGTGAAACTTCCTAACAGTGGCCTAACCAGTGTTGTCTTGGCCAATTCAAGCATCTCTCTGCTCTGCCTTCCTGCATGGGATCACCAGGAGGCCAGGCTTGATTGCAGGTACAGTTCTGCATCTGAGGCAGCACAACAGATAAGAGCTTGGCTTCTGGCCCTAAGTGTCCAGCTGGAAATCCTGACTCTGTCACTTACTGTGCTGTGTCCTCACTGACAACCCAGGGCTGATAGCTGCCCAGGCTTTGTTGTAAGGTGGTTGTGAGGAGTCTTTGAGTTATTGCACATAAAAGGTTTAAGGGAACATGGCCCATAGAGGTGCTAAATAAGTATTATTATCTGTTAGAGAATGATTTGTTTTCACAAAACTTTATTGTTGGACATGAACTTTGCTCTTGGTGGTTTCTCTTCAGTCCTAGTGTCAATTTCCTCATCAAAGATGAAGTGCCCACCACCCCCGGTTCATCCTCTCCTACATTCTGAAGGTTCCAGAGTATATGGAAGTTAATTCTATCTCTGTAGTAAACAAGCTTTCATAGCCCTTGGATTTTCTTATATAACTAAAAAAAAAACCCTTTGGTACCATTTAGGATATAGATGGCTCAGTAGTTTTCCTTGGTGTTTGTTTGTTTTTAATGTTTTTTATTTATTTATTTCTAGGAGAGAGAGAGACAGTGTGAGCAGGGGAGGGTCAGAGAGAGAGGGAGTCACAGATTCTGAAACAGGCTCCAGGCTCTGAGCTGGCTGTCAGCACAGAGCCCGATGCGGGGCCCAAACCCATGAACCGCGAGATCATGACCTAAGCGAAAGTCGGATGCTTAACCGACTAAGCCACCCAGGCGCCCCGGTGTTTGTTGTTTTTAAAAGTTCCCTTGAAGAGTTCAAGTCCTGCTCAACCCTTCCTGAGAGGCCCCAAGTATGAACAAGGCAGACTCAGGATAGAGAAGGCACCTGTGTTTATTTAGTCTTACCATGAATATGTAATAGTCATGTTTGTTAGCTATTTCTTTATACCGGAGACAAATGGTCGGTCTCTCTCTCTCTCTCTCTCTCTCTCTCTGTGTGTATTTGGGGGAGATTCCTGTGTCCCCAAACCCCAATCACTTTCTGTATGGATTCTCTTACAGTTTTAGGTTTCATTTGAGTGTCTGTGTCATAATGACTCCTATTGGCCTCAGTGTCACAGACTGTCCCTAACATGAACAACAATCTGTCACCTGTAACATCCTGGGTCTCCTCCAGGCAGGAGGCTCAAGTGTGTGCTTATAGGTGGCACACATGTTGAGAATGGACTCTGATGCTCTTGAAAAAGGATTTTTTAAATTAAATTTTTAATGTTTTATTTATTTCTGAGAGAGACAGAGAGAGAGATAGAGAGAGAGAGAGAGAGAGAGACAGCATGAACAGGGGAGAGTCAGAGAGAGAGGGAGACACAGAATCTGAAACAGGCTCCAGGCTCTGAGCTAGCTGTCAGCACAGAGCCTGACATGGGGCTCGAGCCCACGAACCGTGAGATAATGACCTGAGCCGAAGTCGGACGCTTAACCGACTGAGCCACCCAGGTGCCCCAAAAAAGGATTTTTAAAAATGGACTTAGCATCTTGGTTTTCCTTCCTTTACTAACTAAACCTACCAAATGCGTCTTTAAATGAAGTCAAAGTTAGCACAATTGATGTTTCAGAATAATTGACAAGCATGAAAACCCACTGGAAACAGCAAGGTTATTAGGCGGATATGTTTGTGGGTGTTCAGACGTGAATTAAACCGATCCATTACACTTGTTTGGTGTTCATTGGGGCTGCAATATTTTTACGCAGAAGCCGGGAAAGGAGACACAGTTCAGTGGTGTTTATTAGTGACCTTGTCTTGTCCTCTGAATTATGGACAGGCAGCTCAGAACATCAGGAGGTGGTGCTAACAATTGTGCTGTGTTTTCTGTGTATTCTGTATCCATGAGATGTTGCTGCCCTCTCGGGCTTGGATTTTGAAGTAGAGAAAGTGAATGTGGCTTTTCAGATCAGAAGTATTTATAGAACTAGGTTCTGATTTAACAATGGCTGAAGCCCTTGTGCAGGAAATAAGAACACAAATCATGAAAAAAGAGAATCTCCCTCCCTACAAAACACCTTCCCCTTGACAGTGTCCACTTTTGGGGGGGTCTTCTTTATGACAAACTGGGGGTTTGCAGTCTGATCAAAGGGATATTAAATTGAAAATGCAGGTGATGGAAGAAAGTGCCAAGCCAACCCTATGGTTGGACTATGCTGGACTAATAACCAATTACTTTGAAATAATTCAAGGACTAATTGTGCCATCTAGTGTTATTAAAGCTTGTTATTTCTTATTCATTCATTCATTCACTTACTCAACAAATATTTTTCTGAGTGCCTACTATGTGCCAGGCCCTAGATGTATAATGGTGACTAACACAGAGTCCCTCTCCTCAAGGCAGAGGAAGTATAAACAGGTAATTTTAATCCTATGTGTAAATTACAGGATGCTGAGGGATGCCTAATACAACTAAGTGGAAACAACTCATGAGCTAGCAAAGTGAAAGGCTGACAAAGAGAAAGAGGTCTAGCAAAGGAAACAGCACATGTAAAAGACCTAGAGGCTTGAGAAACCATGGCCTGGATGGGAAACGTCAAGCTCGGTCATGCACTTCAGATGTGAGTGCCCCCTGCTGGTTCAGGTGGACCTCAGCGCCCCTTCAAGACCCAGTCTCTCCTGGCCCTACCATGGTGCAGGTGACCTATGAGAGAAGATCCTCGGGTCTGTTCCAAGACAACGTCTCCTGCTGCTGTAAAACTTGCACATTAATGTCTTGCAAAGGGGCAGTTGGCCCGGAAATTTTCACTAGGCCAGAGCCATTCTGAATTTCTCCACAGAGACCATTCTCTGTGGGGGGGACCATTCTTTCTTCCATTGGGTACTATGTTTTGTCACTGGAAAACAAAGCAGGGCTGCTTGTGTCCCTGTGTTTCTTGGAGTCCCTTGGTTGTGCTGGCATCAGCTGTAGTTCATTAGACTCACATGGCAGGGAGTGGGCAGGGTGTTATAGGGGGTTGGGGGGGAGGGGGAGAACTTGGAAATGACATCTCTATTTCTTCCAACTCCCTTCTTTTCCCCCAGAAACCCCAGCACACATCTCTTCCGTGCAGACACCTTTCCACCTCATGCAGACAGAGCTCTGTGGGCCTTCTACCCTCTCAACAACTTGGACACATCTGAATCCGGGGTGGGGGGTGGCACAGCCCAGATTCAACCTGGGATCCCTATGATGTGTACATCTACATCTAGGTGTGATTGTAGAACCCAAAAATGTGACAGGTAAGGGGATCATCTCATTATTTTCCTACCTCCAAGGCAGGACTGTACTTAAACCATCTCAGACAGATGGTTAACTGTCCTATTTTAAAAGATCTCCAGGGAGGACGATTTCACAATTCCCCGTGGCTGTCTGTTCTAGTATTTAATCATCTTCATTACCAGCGAGTTCTTCTTTATGCTGCATCTAAATCTCTTTGGTGTGATTTAAGTCTTGTTCCTTGAGGGTAGATGCTGTGGATCTTCTGCTTTAGGGGAGGGGAGGATTCTGGTCCTAATTTTGCAGCCGTGGGAATCATCCATTCTATTTTAACACCCTTCTTTGGGGTTTATTTATTTATTTTTTACTTGTAAACATGAGAGTTGAGTTAGGGCTGATATTCATAAGGAGTCGTCTAGCTCTAAAAGCTGTGACATCTCAAACTAAAAGTGCTACATAGGTATCTTGTATGACTCAATACTCCGTAGAAAAAAGAATGCTTTGTTGCATGAAAAGCTTGTAACTGAAATTTGAAATGATGCCACATAGACCTAATCTAGAAAGCCATCTTTCCATTAGTGACATAAGGTATGACTTTAGGAAGGAATGGACAATGCAGGGGCTGCCACCACTCAAAGCTGGACCTTTCAGAGTCACTGCAGGGTAGGTACCCTGGCCATCCATGACCACATTGTGTGAGTGCTGTGCCAGCCTCTAGTCCCTGACAGCTGAGAAAGTGAACACCCGGTTGTATAGAATGCTAGATTTTCACTTTCCCCATCCTTCTCTATCTTTAACAAGTCAGTGCTCTAGGAAGGATAATACCTCAAACCAATACCATGTAACTCTTCAGTGAACTGAGAAAGGAGCTGTTCACAGACTCATTTTTGGTCTAGAGAGGCAGTGGTTGGCATGGAGGATTCAGGATGCCTGAGGATGGAGGTTTTCCAGGAACGAAGACAAAGCATCCACACAAAGAGCAAGAGGATGCTGAAAACAAAGTTCATTTATTTCCCTTTTTTTTCAAAGCATTCTTGTCTGCTACCTTTGGTATGCATGTCCAGAGGACAGCTTGCTGAAGGCTGGTATTAGTTAGCTCACTTTAGGGGAGAGCTGTTGGGCACAGTTTATCCCAGGCAAAGTTCTACCAGCTAAGTTCACTGAGCATCTGGCCTCATCTGTACAGATCTTTCTCGACTTATGTTGGGGTTATGTCCTGATAAGTCATTTGTAAGTTGAAAATATCATAAGTCGAATATGTGCTTAATACATCATAACCTAGCCTAGCCCACCTTAACACTTAGATAGCCTACAGTTGAGCAAAAAAAATCTAACATAAACCCTATTTTATATTAAAGTGTTGAATATCTCATGTAATGTATTAAAGACTACTGAAAGTGAAAAACAGCATGGTTGTAAGGGTAAAGAAGATTATAAGTGTATCGATTGTTGACCGTGTGATCACAGGGCTGACTGGGAGCTGAGGATACTGCTGCTGCCCAGCATTGTGAGAGAGAGGATTGTATTGTATATTGCCAGCCCAGGAAAAGATCCAAAATTCAAAATTCAGAATCCAAAATTCAAAGTAAAGTTTCTACTGAATGCATATTGCTTTTGTACCTTCGTAAGTCAGAAAATTTTAAGTTGAACCATCATGAGTTGGGGACCATCAGTCCACAGCAGTGAAGGCAGCTTCAGCCAATGACTGGATCACATCATGAGACAGATTAACCTACCACTCACTTGTATACTATTACCTCCTCAAGTTCTTTATAAGGATACAAAATAAAGAATTCCTTGTTGGGTAGGCATGTGAGGAATTTTAATCTTCCACAAATGTAAATGTGAGATTGTTGAATTTCTCTTGCTTTTATTACTGGTTATCATCAAACACAGAACTAGACTCACTGTCTGCTGACAGCCATTCTTGCTTTATTATTTCAGAGTTAGCTGGGAGGTAAAGTGTATTAAGGACCCAACTTGGTCTTGAAATTGTTAAACGCTGTAGAGTACTTAGATGGCTACATACTGTATGATTCCAACTATATAACATCTGGAAAAGACACAACTATACAGACAGTAAAAAGATCAGTGGCTGTGGAAGGGATGAAATGAATAAGAGAGCAAAGAGGATTTTTAGGGCGGTGGAAAAACCCTGTATGATATTATAATGATGGATATAGTCATTATACATTTGTCCAAATGTATACCACTGAATGTATAATATTGAGAATGACCTCTTAGGTAAACTATGGATTTGGGATAATTACACTGTGTCAATATAGCTTCATCCTTGGTAAAAAATATACCAGTCTGGTAAGGGATGTTGGTTCATGAGAGAGAGTATGGGAATATGGAAAAAAATCCCTGCTTTTCCTTCTCAACTTTATGGTAAACCTAAAACTGTAAAAACAAAATAAAAACAAAAAAAATCATTGGGCACACAAAAAATCGCATTGGGCCTCTGAAGGGGAGAAAAAGAGCAGGATGGATTCGAGTCTTCTGGGAAGGAGTGGAGGCAGATAAGTCAGGGGGGTGTTGCAGAGCCCATTTTTACTGTTGTACACTTCAATGAAGAATTTAAATTGGCTTATGATTCTAACTATTCCTCATTTTATGAAGAGCACAAAGTTTTGAAAATACCTGAGCCTTCTATATAGTTTTTCAAAGCTTGGGGACTGGCAGCATCAACCTCCTCTGGGAGCTTGTAAGAGATTTCCAGTAGCGTGATATATATTTCTCCATCCCCTGACTTTTAATCTGAAGGTATCTTCAGGTCTAAAATGAGGTTCTTGTAGACAGCATATAGATGGATTTTGTTTTTTTATCCATTCTACTACACTATGTCTTTTGATTGGAGCATTCAGTCCATTTACATTCAGTGTTATTATTGAGATATGTGGGTTTAGAGTCTTTGTGTCCTTTGTGGAGATCATGCTTGTGGTGGTGTCTCTGGTATCTTTGTTTCTTGCAACCTTTCCTTCAGAGCGTCCCCCTCAGGAGCTTGTAAGAGAAATGCAAGGTCTCAGGCTCCAGCGCTGATCTGTCGAGTCAGTCTGCATTTTAACAAGATCCCCAGCTGACTCATATATATATTAAAATCTGAGAAGCACTGGAAAATAAGAGTCCCCCCAGGTAGAGTCTTAGCGTATGATCTCAGGCAAAATTGTGAAGCAGTTCTTCTTCGAGTCTACCAGTCTACTTTTTGATAGTCTTTTCTCTCATTCAAGCTTTCTTCTCCCTCCATTCCCTTCCACTCTCATCCCCTTCTCTCCAACTGTCTCTCCCTACCCGCCCTCCCACCAAAAAAGCCTAGACAGAGAGACAAGTAATAACATAAACTGTACACTCAGTATGGCCCAGGTCCCTTGCATTCCGGGATGAAAGAAACATGAGAAGATAATTCACATTAAATTGTTAGTGACTTCAAAACTTTAAGAGTTCTTCTGTTGGGATACTGTACTCTAAAACAGGATACTTAACAAATCACTAACCTAAAGACTATATTTCTGTTTGTAGAAACTGAGTCATTGTGGTACTTTGATAGAGACTGTAGATATCTGGGGGATGGGGTGACTTTCTTAACACTCATTTGACACTTTGTGGACAACCACTTAATGACATAACAGACTGACCCTTAACAAAAAGGATGACCTCTAAAGCTTTTCAGACTGGCAAGTCCTCATTGCTCACAGACACTAAATTCTTAGTGCCGCATCACAGATACTTTTTTCTTATCTATATTATTTTGATGTACTTGGCCACTTAAGATACTAAGTCCAATTTAAAAATAAGTGATGGGGCACCTGTGTGGCTTGGTTGATTGAGTGACCAGCTTTGGCTCAGATCATGATCCTATGGTTTGCGAGTTTGAGCCCTGCTTCAGGCTCACTGCTGTCAGCATGGAGTCCACTTCGGATCCTCTAATCCTCTCTCTCTCTCTCTCTGTCTCTCTCACACATACACACAAATAAATAAAATATTAAAATAAGTGATGGATGTTCAAAGGGTTTTGATAAACCAAAGAAACATGAGAGAATTCTATTTTT
Organism: Hyaena hyaena; assembly: GCF_003009895.1. Classification (NCBI taxonomy): domain Eukaryota; kingdom Metazoa; phylum Chordata; class Mammalia; order Carnivora; family Hyaenidae; genus Hyaena; species Hyaena hyaena. Next base: position 445,028 of record NW_024080741.1, on the reverse strand, counting down.
AAAAAGTCTTTTAAAAAGTTTATTTATTTTGAGACAGAGACATCATGAGTAGGGGAGAGGCAGAGAGAGAGGAAGATAGAGAATCCCAAGCAGGCTCTGTGCTACCAATGCAGAGCCCAACACAGGGCTTGAACTCACAAAATCATGAGATCATGACTTGAGCTGAAACCAAGAGTCAAATGCTTAGCTGAAGGAGCCACTCAGGTGTCTCGAAATCTAAGAGAATTCTTGGAGCACTTGGCTAGTTCAGTCAGTAGAGCATTAGACTCTTGATCTGAGGGTCATGAGCTCAAGCACCATGTTGGGCCTAGAGCTTACAACAAAAGGGGGAGAATTGTTAATTATTGAGATACTATTCCTGAAGATACCTGGTCCCATGCTTAATAGGGTGCTAGTGGTTTGTCAGGGAGCTTTGTCATGTGATGACTGCTCATATGTTTTTGTGTCCATTTTCTTTCCAGTTACTGTAGAAACAGATCTGACTTGCATGATATTTCTCCTTTTTATTGCTTGATCTGATGTTTCTCTCATTTAAGTAACTTCCCAGAGATGCAATCTAACATCACAGCAACTCTCTCACTGTTCTGAGCCCAAATGTTTTCAGAGGTGAAATCTCTAAGCATGAATTTTGCCAATAAGTGCTAGTCAAAGACAGATGCTGGGAAAAGGAAATGGATAAATCCAGGTGTTACAGACGGGACATTGGTAAATCCAAGGATTGCAAATGCTTTGTAAGTAAACACAGCTTTTATAGGTAGGAAATCGACAGACAGATGCTGTGAGTGATGGTCTTTGGGGCCAAAAGTCAGCCCCTTGCATGCAACAGGGGCCTCTTACTAGAGAAATAAGAGCCAAAACTTGCATATAGAGTCCCAGATCCCTAGAAGTCGGTCTTTTTAGCTAGGTAGCCCACTAAACAATGATGAGCAGACAAGTGAAGCAATTTCCCTTTAAATTAATCTCTGTGGTAATCTACCAGGGAGCTTTGTCAGAAACATAAGCTACCAGCTCAAGGCCACCCTTTCATGTAGATACTTTTGTGAAGTGATTGAGAGAAGTAGGGCAGGTCTCCTGGTCTTAAAATATCTCCTCTGCCAGCCTGTAATATGCCTAAAATTGCACCATTAACAATATATTCCTTTGGATGAACTCCTTTCCCCTCCAGAGATTGATAGAACAATCATTCATTCATTCATCAAATATTTCTTAAGCACTTACTATGAGCTAAACACTATTCTTGGGAACAGAAATTTAAAGGCAAGTAGAACATGGTTCTTGCCCTTAAGATGCTTGAAGTCTAGTCAAAGAGATAGGAGGTAAGCAAATAACCAAAATAAACAAATGACAATTAGCAATATAACTAGCAATATAATACAGATAACTGTAAGCCTCTATGGAGGACAGAGGAAGAGGAGTCTCATTCACCTGAACAGGTGAGGCTTCAGGACATGACTCCTGAGTTGAGTCTTACAGGATACAAAGGATGCCAGACAGATGTCAGACAAGTGCCAGACAGATGTCAATGATAAGAGTTGGCAACTTGAATGGGGGAGGGAAGGAGCAGGAGATGATTTTTGACTATGGGGACCTGTAAGCAGGAGGGAGCATCGCTGTGTCTGGGCAGGGGAGTATAGACCTTGGATTCCTATGGAACATCATGTAGACGTTGCATGCCTATGTGTGTTTAGAGAGTGCTTCTGCAGATTGGGAAGAGAAGGCATGGCGGGATTTATGCCCAGAGATGGAGGATGGCAGAGACCAATTTGTCTACTTGGTCACTTTGTTGAAGACATGATAGCGCCAGATTTCTCTTTCAAGTCATCCATCCCCTCTTCATTCCAAGTTTTGCCACTCACATGTGGCTTTTCTATCCAGTGGAGTCTCACTTCATAACTTCAGCAATGATAAGGTTAACCAGCAGATATTTTTAGGTTGGACGGTTTAACTCCATCTGTGTGTGTGTTTAACATTTATAATTTGGGCATTTAAAAAACTATTGAATATGGCTTAAGTGAGGTCTTTGTGTAATGGGAAATGTTTTAAGCCTCATGCTTACCAAACTTCTATAACATTGATCTGTCCCAGGAAATGGAGCCTGCTCTGCCCTCTGCATAACAATCCATCTTGATGGGACTTTAGCTAAATGCATGACTTGACAGCAAATAATTTAGTTAATCTAACTACTCCCTTTACAGGATTTGCTTTCAGAATTTTAAGGGAAAATTTCAAGCAGAAAATGGTTACTGGGATAAAACTGTTGAAATTTAGTTTGCCTTTCATGGGAAATGTGGCAGAATTTGGTTATCAAAGTTTAAATGTATGCTGGGTAGTGTGGAGACATTGAATACTCTTGACTTCTGCTTCTGAAGAATTGGTTTCAAGTATTTTCTCTTCAAATAGATAGTGGACTCTTACACAAGAGGTGATGGCCAACTCTTTCCCCTTTTTCCAAAAAAAGGTTAAAAGACAAAAAGAAAGAACTGGAATTGTGCTTAATGATACTCAGGTTGGACCAGAAATGATTACTGGGTGCTACTATAAATTGTCAAACATGATTTAAAATTCCATCTTTCTGGTAATTTTCTACTTCTTGCTATGTTTCTTCTTTTACTCACCAAACATTTTCGTATTTTTTTTTGATTAAGAGTAGTCTTTTTTTTTAATTTTTAAAATTTTTTTTCCTCATTATAAGATTTATTTATTTATTTATTTATTTATTTTTTACAAATAGTTTATTGTCAAATTAGTTTCCACATAACACTCAGTGCTCATCCCCACAAGTGCCCTCCTCCATGCCCATCCCTCCTCCCCCCCACATCCATCAGTCCTCAGTTTTTGTCAGCATTCAAGAGTCTCTCATGGTTTGCCTCTCTCCCTTTCCCCCACCATTTCCCCCCTTCTTCTCCCCTTTGTTCCTCCGTCAAGTTCCTCCTAATCCTCCTATACGTGCAAACATATGATATTTGTCCTTCTCTGCCTGACTTATTTCGTTCAGCATAACATCCTCAAGGTCCATCCATGTTGCTACACATGGCCAGATTTCATTCTTTCTCATTGCCATGTAGTATTCCATGGTATAGATAAACCACATCTTCTTGATCCATTCATCTGTTGATGGACACTTAGGCTCTTTCCATGTTTTAGCTATTGTGGAGAGTGCTGCTATGAACATTGGGGTACACAAACATTTTCATATTAATATTTTGTTTTATACTCAGAACCCTCTTTTTGGGGGTTTCCCAGTTTATGGTTGAGAGAACTGATACTTAAAGAACCTAAGAGGGATGCCTGGGTGGCTCAGTTGGTTGGGTGTCCGACTTCAGCTCAGGTCATGATCTCATGGTTCGTGGGTTTGAGACCCGCGTCGGACTCTGTGCTGACAGCCAGCTCAGAGCCTGGAGCCTGTTTCAGTCTGTGACTCCCTCTCTCTCTGACCCTCCCCTGCTCACGCTGTCTCTCTCTCCTAGAAATAAATAAACACATTAAAAAAAAAAAAAGAATCTCAAGATTAAAAACCTTGAGAAGGGAGGCAAATTGCTCAAGACCATGTTGGGGATAAATGACAGTGAGATGGAGAAATCGGAGGTGTTAATTTGTTTCACAAACACATGCTTATCGACCAAGATCCTGGGGTCGATAGCCCACCTCTTCTTCTGAAGAGCAGTGCACACCAGTGTGGAGGCAGAGCTAGCCTATTGATAGGCTGCTCTGTGTACACCTCCCAGGGCAGCAGCCTGGGCTGAGTGAGGAGTCCCTACACTGCTTTGCTTGCATATTCCCCAAAAAGAGTTTTGAAAAAGTATGTGCCTCATTATACATTTTCAAGTTAACATCCAAAAATTTTCATGATAAGTTTAAATGGTTGTAAATGATGCAATTTCTGGTGCTTTGTAGATCTTGACAGTTTAAAAAAAAATAAAACTGTTGCATCCCTCTTTAAAAAGTTTCCAATGAAATATAAACACCATTGCTATTTGAAACCTTCTATTTATCCATTCAAAAATATTATATAAAAGCTCTTTTTAAAATAAAGTTTGCATCATATCTTTTTCACCTTAGAAACATATTTCCATTTCATTTCCTCCATAAAAGTTTACCCTGATGCAATATATTTTTATGCTGAAAAGTCTTTCATTGATTACACAATTATACTACTCTGCAACAAAAAGAGGTACATAAATTTAAATGTAAATTAAAAAAATTCCTGTGACTATAAGGTTTGGTGCTACAAGTTTCTTCTGGGTTGAATTATCATTACAAATGTTATTAATACACAATTGAGCAAGACAATGTACATACATTATGAGCTTTTAAATATTCAAGTATAATTAACATACAGTGTTACATTAATATCAGGTGCACAATATAGTGATTCAACAATTCTATACATTTCTCAATGCTCATCAAGATAAGTGTACTCTTAATTTCCTTTACCTATTCCACATGTCTCCCCACTCACCTCCCCTCTGGCAACCACCAATTGGTTCTCTGTATTTAAGAGTCTGTTTTTTTATTTGTCTCTTTTTTCCCTTTGATTGTTTATTTGTTTTCTTTCTTAAATTCCACATATGAATGAAACAATATGGTATTTGTCTTTCTCTGACTGACTCACTGACTTAACATTTTACCCTCTAGCTCTATCACATTGTTGCAAATGGCAAGCTTTCATTCTTCTTTATGGTTGAGTAATATTCCATTGTATATATAAACCACATCTTCTTTATCCATTTATCTCTAGTTGGGTACTGGGATTGCTTCCATATCTTGGCTACTGTAAGTACCACTGCAATAAAACACACGGGGCCATAAAATATTTTTGAATTAGTGTTGTTGTATTCTTTGGGTAAATACCCAGTAGTGGAATTACGGGATCATTCTATTTTTAATTTTTTGAAGAATGTTCAAAAGCTGTGGCAGCACCAATTGGCATTCCCACCAACAGTGCATGAGTGTTTTTTATTCTCCACATCCTCACCAACACTTACTTGCTGTGTTTTTTATTTTAGCCATTCTGGTGTATGTAAAATCATATCTTATTGTGGTTTTAATTTGCATTTCTCTGATGATAAGTGATGTTGAGCATCTTTTCATGTGTCTCTTTAGCATCTGTATGTCTTCTTTAGAAACATGTCTATTTTTAATTGGATTATTTGGTTTTTTTGTGTGTTTTAGTTACATAAGCTTTTTATATATTTTGGCTATTAATCCCCAGATGAAGTAATGATGAATAAAGTAATGATTAATATAAAACTTAAAAATTATCCCAAATATATCTCTTAGAAAGATGGACAATTGGAGAGGGTATGGTGTCTGATTAAAGGAGGCTTTCTGGACAGCAGTATTTCATATATCTCCTTAGGTGCCCTGGTGGTACTCACATCACAGGGAAATGGACCATGGAAGGATATGTGTGTGTGTGTGTGTGTGTGTGTGTGTATGAAGACATGCCTTTCTTGTGTGTGTGTGTGTGTGTGTGTATGAAGACATGCCTTTCTTCTGCAATGTGGAAGAAGGATGCCTGTAAAAGGTCAGAAGAGAAAGTAGCTGGCAGCCTCCAGCCTTTGTCCTAGGCTGTTAAGGGCAGTGTTAAGACTGAGTATATATGAAAGTTGGGGATCTGGAAACTGATTTCATTAAAACGACCCATGTACCACAAAGATAACCCATACATCAGTTTGAAGATGCCATAAACTACTCCAGATACTTTCCGAACCTGCTTAGGAAATTTCCTAACATGTTCTTGATTCATCTAGATAAGACTGATTTGCCTAGACTAATTCAACATAAATACAGGTATAAATATACCTTTACTTTCACAGGTTTTAAGAGAAAAGTGTGTTTTGGGGGTATTTCATCTACAGAATCAGTTGAAATGGATACTGTGATTGATTTATCTAGAACAAATAAAAGCTATTATATGCCACATAAATTATAAATGCTTTCAGTATTACTCTATCACAAGATCATTATGGTTACAACATACTCTCTTATGAATTAGAATCATTGACTGATTTTATGTTGATTGGAGTGGAAACCAATTCAACTAATCAGAACTTGGCATATCCCTAGCACACATGGGTCACAGACATAGAGTTGTTGATTTATACTAGTCTGGTAGTCAGTCTGGCAATGCCATACGTTGGTGATGACTTCCAAATTTTGGGGACTTAATACAATAAATGCTTACTTCTTGCTCATACTATATGTCTAGAGGGAGTTTATGGGAGAAGTTCTACTGTACAAGGTCACTCATGGATCTAGGCTGTCGGATGCTTTTCCGTCTTATAACAGCACCACCTGGATTATGTGACTGAAGAGAGAAACAGGAACGTCACAATGGGCCTTTCATCACTTCAACCTTGAAGTGACATTATGTCATTTTTACTTACATTTTGTTGGTCAGAACTAGTCCCACAGTGTGTCTAGATACAGAGTAATTGGGAAGTGCACTCTTCCATGTGCCCAGAAGGAGAGGAAAACAGACTATTATTGGAATTAAACCATAGTAAAGTTGATATAGGTGTCAGTTTATAAGCAGCATTAATCATCTTGAAAAAAATGATTACCAAGGGCTGATGATAAATAATTAAACAATGAGGTTATAGTCACTGCATAAAATGATTATAGAAGCAGGACTGAACATGAGAAAAACAGAAAACTTGAATCTGATATGGAAAAAGGCAAAAATGACAAACTTTGAAAGAACAAAACTTGTCTTCAAATAACACTTTTTTACCTAAGACCTTCCTAGTAGGTAGAGCTGGTTCTGCAGGGTCATATGAAGAGATGGTTGCAAGTGTCCTGTCGCACTTGAAAACTCTACCAAGTTCTTGATTCTACCAGGCTCCACCTGGCTGCTGAATGGAAGTCATTTGGCAAGTTCATGATTGTCATCACTAGGAAGATATTCTTTTTTGTGGGCCATATAAGCCCTTCAGCTTTGCTTTGTCCAAGTTGCTACCTAGATGTGTTATGGGGCATTGACTTCACTGTAATGGCAGTAATGTTCAGCAATAACTTCTCCATCTTCTGGGATTTGGAAAATCACTATTCAAAAATTTAGAAGATACAGTGGAAATTTGAGTATTACTTTCTGAGAATGTAAATATGGAATTATTCCTATCTATGTAGCTTATATTGGTATTTTTTTATATTTAGTACAGGGATGGGACTTCTGCAGGTTGACCCAAGGGTATTCCTATAAAAGATCCCTAGAATCTATAGTCAGAATAGAGGACCATCTTCAAAAAAGAGGTCTTAGGAAACAAATATCCTTTTTTTTTGTCTAATAAGGTACTCTTCCCCCAAATGTAAGGCCAAGGGTTACCTGACCTATGTCAGACCAAGAACCCAAAATTTTCAAGGCTATGAGAACTCTAGTCTAACATGATTTCTGATCTTGTAGGGAAGCAAGGTGGAAATTAATGCCATAGAATTTTAAAAGGGATAGATGCAAAGTGACTACTCAGGAAAGAATAATCCAGAGCACAGGTATGAACTGAACCATTTTCCATGGGTAAGAAAAAGAAAAACCAGGAGTCACAGAGAAAAGACATTATAAATTCAATATCAGTTGAAATACGAAAGGAAAGGTGAAATTACCAAGAGTGATATTAATAGGAGGGCTGTGGATTTAACAAGAGAGTTGATAGCTGCTTTCTGATGGTCAAGGAAAAAACCATGTTTTAAAGATGATAGAGAACTTAGAATGCATTTTAAAAAGGATGGAAGGAGATGAAAGATTTAAAGTTGATTAGAAGAGGAAGGTTCTGGAAGGTCTAGTGAAGAAAACACTTTACAGTTTACTTTGAAAAGAATTTTTGGGGCACCTGGGTGGCTCAGTCGGTTGAGAATCCCAATCTTGGTTTCAGCTTAGGTCATGATCTCCCAGTTTCATGAGTTTAAGCCCTGCATCAGACTCTGCACTAACAGCACCGAGCCTGCTTGACATTCTCCCTCTCTCTCTGACCATCTCCTACTCATGCTCTGTCTCTCCCAAAATAAATAAATAAACTTAAAAATTTTTAAAAATAATAGAAAAATAAAATGTTTTCTTGTACCAAAAATAGTAAGACACATAGGAATAAGCCTGATTAAAGAGGTGAAAGACCTATACTCTGAAAGTTACAAAACACTGCTAAAAGAAATAGAATATGGTACAAAGAAATGGAAAGATATTCTATGCTCATGGATTGGAAGAACAAATATTGTTAAAATGTCTATACTACCCAAGGCTACCTGGCTGGTTCAGTTGGAGGAGCATGTGATTCTTGACCTCAGGGTCATGAGTTTGAGCCCCACATTAAGTATATTAAGTGTAAAGATTACTTAAATAAATAAAACTTAAAAAAAAGTTTATACTATCCAAAGCAATCTACACATTTAATGCAATCCTTATTAAAATACCAACAGCATTTTTCACAGAACTAGAACAAATAATTCTTTTGTTTTTATTTTAGAGAGAGAGAGAGAGAGAGAACACAAATTGGGCAGAGGGGAAGAAGGAGAGAGAGAGAGACAGAGACAAAGACAGAGACAGAGAGAGAGAGAGAGAGAGAGAATCCCAAGCAGGCAACATGCTCAGTGCAGAGTCTGATGCAGGGCTCAATCTATCTCATGACCCTGGGATCATGACCTGAGCCAAAATCAAGAGTCAGATGCTCAACCTACTGACCCACCCAGGGGCCTTGAGAATAAACAATTCTAAAATTTGTATGGAACCACAAAAGACCCTGAATAGCCAAAGCAATCTTGAAAAAGAAAAAGCAAAGCTGGAGGTATTACAATTCTGGACTTCAAATTATATTAAAAAGCTATAGTAATCAAAAAAGAGTGGTACTGGCACAAAAGTAGACACGTATGTCAATGGAACAGAATAGAAAACCCAGAAATGAACCCACAACTGTATGGTCAATCAATCTTCAACAAAGCAGAAAAGAATATCCAATGTGAAACATAATGTCTCTTCAACAAATGGTGTTGGGAAAACTGGATAGCAACATGCAAAACTGGACCATTTGAGTATACCATACAAAAATAAATTAAAAGTGGATTAAAGACCTAAATGTGAGACATGAAATCTTAAAATCCTAGACGAGAGCACAGGCAATAATTTCTCTGACATCAGCCACAGCAACTTTTTTTCTAGATAGGTAACCCCTGAGGCAAGGAAAACAAAAGCAAAAATAAACTGCTGGGATTACATAAAACTAAAAAGCTTCAGGGAGTCTGGGTGGCTCAGTTGGTTAAGCATCAGAGTCTTGAATTGCTCAGGTCATGATCTTATGGTTCATGGACTCTCTCCACGTGGGGCTCCAGGCTGACAGTGCAAAGCCTTCTTGAGATCCTCTCTCTCCCTCTCTCTCTCCCCCCCCCCCCCGCCCCGCTTGTGCTCTGTCTTTCTCAAAATAGATAAATAAACTTAAAAAAATAGAACTACTCTACAATCCAGCAATCACACTACTGGGTATTTACCCAAAGAATAAAAAAACACTAATTCAAAGGGATACATGCACCCCTATGTTTATAGCAGCATCTAAAACAGCCAAGATATGGAAGCAGTCCAACTATCCATCGATTGATGAATGTATAAAGAAGATGTGACATGTATATACAATAGAATATTATTCAGCCATAAAAAGAATGAAATCTTGCCATTTGCAAAGACATGGATGGAGCTAGAGAGTATTATGCTAAGCGAAATAAATCAGTCAGAGAAAGACAAATACCATATGATTTCATTCATATGTGGAATTTAAGAAGCAAAACAAGCAAAAGGGAGAAAAAGAGAGAGAGAGAGAACCAAGGAACAGACTCTTTTTAAAAAATGTTTATTTATTTTTGAGAAAGAGAGAGAAAAGCAGAGTGTGAGTAGGGAAGGGACAGAGAGAGAGGGAGACACAGAATCTGAAGCAGGCTCAGGCTCTGAGCTGTCAGCACAGAGCCTAAAGTGGGGTTTGAACCCACCAAGGGTGAGGTCATGACCTGAACCGAAGTCAGACCCTTAACCAACTAAGCCATCTAGCTAAGAAATAGACTCTTAACGGGGTGCTGAGTGACTCAGTCAGTTGAGTGTCCAACTTCGGCTCAGGTCATGATCTCGCTCATGGGTTCGAGCTCCATGTCGGGCTCTGTGCTGACAGCTCAGAGCTTACAGCCTGCTTCAGGTGCTGTCTCCCCCTTTCTCTGCCTCTCCCCTGCTCACACTCGTCTATCTCAAAATAAATAAACATAAAAAAAAAAGGAAATAGACTCTTAACTACAGAGAACTGATGTTTACCAGAGGGGAGGGGAGGCGGGGTGAGTGAAATAGGTGAGGGGGATTAAGGAATGCACTTGTTATGATGAGCACTGAATGATGTATGGAAGTGTTGAATCACTATATTGTACACCTGAAACTAATATTACACTGTACATTAACTAACTGGAATTAAAATGGAAACTTAAGGGGCTCCTGGGTAGCTTAGTTGGTTGAGTGTCTGACTCTTGATTTTGGCTCAGGTCATGATCCCAGGGTCGTGGCATTTTGGGCCTGCCTGGGATTCTTCCTCTCTCTCCCTCCGCCCCTCTCCCCTTCTCACTATCTCTCTAAAATAAAACTAAAACTTAAGATTAAATTTCAAAGATTAAAAAAAAAAAGAAGAACATATTCTATCTAGCACCAGGGAATACTTTTGGAATTGGCCTGGAACAGTTAAGAAGGTAAAGAGGTTAGGGAGGTTGAGAAGCAAAATGAACTATGGGGTTTAAAGTCAGGTCCACTCTTATACAGCTGAGTTGGTGTGGACAAGTTACTTAACTTCTCTAAGTGTTCAATTTCTTTAAATAAAAACCGGGGATAATGCTATATGTGTGAGGTTGAATATTGAGGGAAAAGAGTATCTTCTGTAGTCCAGCAACTGTGCTGGGTTTATTTGCTACTCATTCAAGATTATTTTTTTTTTTAATTTTTAATGTTTTATTTATTTCTGAGAGAGAGAGAGAGAGAGAGAGAGAGAGAGAGAGCATGAGCAGGGGAAGGTCAGAGAGAGAGGGAGATACAGAATCTGAAATAGGCTCCAGGCTCTGAGCTGGCAGTCAGCACAGAGCCCGACGTGGGGCTCGAACCCATCAACCGGAGATCGTGACCGGAGCCGGAAGTCAGTCACTTAACCTACTGAGCCACCCAGGTGCCCCTACCACTCATTCAAGTCTTAACATATGCCCATGATTTCCATTTTGTAAATAAAGCTGATAGAGGGAGAGAGGGAAAGAGAGGGAAGGAGGGACGGAGGGAGAGAGAGAAAGAGAGAGAGAGATTGCCCAAGTTTCAGTAACTAGTAAATGTTGCACTTGAAATTGAAATGAGAATGGGTGAAGGGACTTAGTCTGTGTGAAGGTAGTATGTGAGTTGAATAGAGGCCCCTCCAAATATATGTCCATGTCCTAATCCCTAGAATCGGTGAATATTACCTTATTTGGAAAAATAGTCTTTGTTGATGTAATTAACTGAAGAATCTTGGGATAAAGAGATCATCCTGGATTATCAGTGAGTCCACCAACAAATGCCCACTTAAGTGTGAGGCAGAGGCAAACTTGACAGCCAGGAGAGGGGGAGGCAATGCGACCACAGAGATGGAAATTGGAGTGATGTGGTCACAAGTCAGGGAATGTCAACAGCCACCAGGAGATGGAAGAGGCAAAGAATGGATGGTCCCCTGGAGACCCTGAAAGGAGCATGACCCTGCTGGATTTGCTGGATTTTTTCGACTTCTAGCTCTCAAATCTGAGAGAATAAATTTCTGTGTTTTTTTTCTTTTTAATTTTAATGAAAATGTAACATTCAAAAGAGGGGAAAATTTCTGTTGTTTCAAACCACCCATTTAGTGGTAATTTTTTATGGCAACCCTGTAGCATTAGTATATGTAGGAATGGCCTCCACTCTGTGATGGCCCTTGAACACCTCAAAGGTGGACACAATATTGGACTGGTTCTGAGACTTGACTTAGGGGGCTCCTTCTGAGGGTCATCAGGTCAACCATATGAAACTGACTTTCTCAGGGCCTTGATAAATAATCAAGAAAATAATTTAATGACTTAAATCTTCTTTGAGTATCAGCTTTTCTTTGCAAAGAGCCATAAGAGATGAGGCCACTTGGCACCATTTTGCAGATGGGGCAAACAGGGGGAGAGGCTACTTATGTGACTTAGCTTGGACTGCTGCGTTGTTGAAGTAGAAAAGAGAGTGCCATAATTTGAACTCACATGTGGCATATGAATTCTCCTGCCAGAACAGCTGGTCCTCTGGTTTGGGCCATCAATCATCTTGCTGCTTTCTACCTTTGGGGTTAAATATTGCTGAAAGTCACAAGGGTGAGTATGTTACCACAATGTTATCCCTGCCATTTGAGCCTGCTTTAGGATGAGGATCGAATTCCCCCCACACCTCAAATGCTCTGGCCTCCCGTTTGGAATTGAAGTTGGGGCTGAGCCCAGGAGAGCTCTCCTTATATGCAATATATAAAGACAACCAGTGGGTTAGCAGGGATCTGTTTTTTGTCCTGTGGCTTCTAGATAAATAGGTGAGGAGGAGGGATTTCAATGTGATATAGGAAAGAAGTCTGTCAGTACAGGTTCTTCAATACTGGCATGGGTTGTGAAGGCAGCTGGGTTATTGTGGGTCTTTCAAAAGGAGGGCAGGGGTCACTCTATACCCTCTTCAGCTCTGCTCACTGAATTGTGAGTGGGGTGAGTTTTCCTGAAACCTTTCTCTCACCTCTATTCTAGATCCAGTACCTGAATTGTCTTGTGTAGTAGAGTGGACTGCACACAGCCTCTGGAATTGCATAGACTTGGGTTCAAATTCCAAGTTTAATGTGTTTATTTATTTATTTTGAGAGAGAGAGAGTGAGTGAGCATGTGAGCGGGGGAGGGACAGAGAGAGTGGGAGAGAGAATCCCAAGTAGGCTCTGTGCTGCCAGCATGGAACTTGGTGCGGGGCTTGATCTAAGGAGTGCTTACATCATGACCTGAGCTGAAATCAAGAGTTGGACACTCAATGGATTGAACCACCCAGAAATCTTTATATTTTTAAATGCTTTATAGTTTTCAGCAGGCAGGGGTGAGTCTCTTTGGCAGGGCTGTGGTGGAGTCACACATTAGACATTTGATACATCTTTCTAATGGGGATAAGGGATGTTAACAACTTTAAATGAGCACATTGCACACTTCTTCACTCCTTACCTGGATTATTAATTCTCCCAAGCACTCTAGAGAGGTAAGTACTATTGTTAGTTCTATTTTGTAGAAACTGGGCATTAGGAGGTAAAGTCAGGTGTCCACATTCCCACAGCTTATAGCAGGGAGGGCCTGATTCTACACTTGGCCTGTCCAAAGATCAGGCTTTCAACTGTGGTTAAAGCACCTGCCATTGTACCAGACACTCACTAGGTGTGATTAAGTGATGGGACTTAGTCTGAATTCAACAAATATATATAAAGAGCAGGCACTAACTATTTACTCATGAAAACATCTAGGCAAGTGACCTGGGCAATGCCGGGATGCATTGGTTAGGTTTGATTAAGGAAGCAGTGCCCCCTGCCCCCATGAGTACCGGGGGTGACAGGGAGGAAGGGACTGGTTATAGGGCTGAGACCTTACCCAGTGATGGGTCTGAAGTAGCTATAGATCATCAGGGCCATAAGTCTAGAAGAAAAGCCAGATGTGAAGTGGTAGAGAGCGAGGCCAAAGTAGAACCCCCAAAGACAATTGGAACTTTTATTTTTCTCTTGCCACTTCCAACTTTGACTTTGAAACCAAAAGCTGTTACCCTTTACCACGAACTGGGACATAAGCTTTGCTCCATACTCAGAGTATTTGAAAGGGAAGATGTGGCAGGCGCTGGGGAAGGCTGTGGGCCCACACCAACAGAGAAGGTCCCCAGATGAGTTAAAATGTGGTGGCAAGTGTGAAGTAGCCCCTGTAGCCACACACTGACCTTCACAGCATGAAAGGTGCTGTTTCACTTCTACCTCCCAAATGCTCCACAAATACCTGTTGTAGGCAATCCTGAGGAACCACATAGAGAAGATAATTCTGGGAAATATAGCTCCAGCTTAGTTAAGTTGGCCCAATACAAAACCTTGACGCTGATGTTCCAAAGGTGCCACTTCACTGATGCACATGGCCCTCCTGAGGTACAGAGGGTAGATGACCTCTTGGAAGGCACATTGAGGCAGAGCCTTCTGACTCACTTCTTCCCTGGCAGCCTTGGGTCAGACCAAAAAAAAAGGAAAATGTACCTGTGAATCTACCTCCCAAAGAAAGCTCTTATCAACATTTTGGTGTGAAGGCTTTGTAGTCTTTTTCTTAGTTCAAATACACACCTAGTTCAAATATTCCAGAAAAATGGAATAGTAGAATACATGATATTTTATAACAAGTTTTTTTTTAGTGTAAATAGTCTTTTTCCATGTCACTAATATTATTAGAGTAAATAGTCTTTTTCCATGTCACTAATATTATTCCTTAACATTGTTCACATCTGCATAAGAATTTCATAGCATGAATACCTAGTTTATCTATGAGGTAGTTAACGACACAGACTCTGAAGACAGATGCGGGGGTGGGGGGTTCAAATCCCAAGTCTTCCAACATTTGCTAGTTGTGAAAATGGGCAGGTGAGTTAGCTCTCCTTAGTTACCTGCAAAATGGGGGTAATACTACTTCCCTCATAGGGGCTGTTCTGAAGAATAAATGACTTTTTATATGTGGATAATCTACCTCTCCTCTGATATTATTTAACCAACCTTCTAAATTGAATATTTAGATTGTTTCCAAGCCTTTCACTTTTACACATATGCAATAATTACCAATTGAGTGTAGGAAATATTTGTGGTCACCTTGGGTGTATCTCTTCAGGAATGAATCATGAGCTCAACATACATTAAGCGTCCATATATACAAAGCATTATGCTATACACGAAGAAACATGAACACAGCTCTCTTCAAGACACTTAAAATGCAGTGGGGGTGGAGAAAAGGCAGACTCATATACAAATATACTACTATGTACAAACATACCAGCATGTAGACAGAGAGGCACAATTGAAAGACTGTGGGAGAGGAGAGCACACCTTTGGCTGGGGAATCAGACAATGCAATGAAAGAGAAAGAAAGACTTCACCCTCTGCTCCCACCACCTCCGAAATCCCCAAATCGGAATTCAGAATGGTTTTTGTTTGTCAGGTTCAGAATTTGGTACCTTGAAAGAGAGCACCGAGGGCTGTGTTCCAAAGTTAGAAGCAGAGATACAGGTATACAATACAAGACCAAACATTTAGGAAATACCTTTTTTTCTGGAAAGGAAAGAACACATTTCACAGCTGAAAAAAGAAGTGAAAAATGAAACTAAAGAAGCATGAAGGTAATATTTACTTGCTAGATTTATACGGTGCCTACCTTTAGAAAAGCCTGGCTATAAATCCAGTATGTGCCCCCTGCTAACATACATATGCTCTGTTCTGTTAACAGGCTCTGAATTCTCTGAAGCACATTTTGCAGTCATTTTACTGTCATTTTAAACTCTTCATCTTTCTATCCACCCCAGATCACTCTCAAACATCCTCTCCAAGAGTGGATGTTTGGAATCAGACACTCCTGGGCTAAATCCAGGCTTTGTGGTTTACCTGCTGGGTGACCCTGGACATGTAATTGAAGTCTCTAAGTCTCAGTTTCCACATCTATAAAATGGGGACACAAAGAGCAATATCACCTATTGCACCTAGGGCTGCAATGAGGATTACATGAGTGAGGCCTGTAAAGCACTTACACAGTACAGGTCAGTCAATGGTGTGATCACTTATCACTCTGAAGCATAGGCCTATAAGGAAGGCCTTAAGGAAGAAAACTGTTCATTTTCCTTTGTGCATCCTGAAACTAAGTGGAAGAGATATTTAGTTTTGTGTCATTTCTAATTTTCTCTGTTAGGTTGTAAATTGAGTATGAAAACACCAGAGTGGTGAAGAAGTCAGATTTCTCATGTAACAATAAAATCTAGACTGTTTCGAAATCCAGGCTGCTTTTCTAAAGGTAGGTGCTGAATAATATTCACCAGAGAATGAGGATGACTGATAATGTGTAATGCCTTTCCCAGGGGGCATTTGCATTTTCAACTGGGGGCAAAACCCTTGGCAAAGGAATGAAGAAGGAATGGTGGGGTTTCAGCTACCAGACAGGGGGACAGGGACAGTGGGAGACATTTTGATGCAGTGAATTTTAGCACTCCGAAACGATCTCAGGTGTTCATTCATTCATTCATTCAACACGTATTTATTAAGTAACTACTGTCTGCCAGGCATTGTTTTATGCACTTGAGATACAATGGTGAACAAAATAGACAAAGATCTCTGTCCTCATGGGTTTCACACTTTAGTGGGGGCATACAGACAATAAATAATACAATTAATGAATAAGTAGGCTTTATCATATTAGGGACTAAATACCATGTAAAAAGTAGAGAAAAGGGGAGATTGGCAGTCCTGGGGGAGGTTGGACAGGTTGCATACTAAATATGGTGGTTAGTGGGTCTCTGGGTGGCTCGGTCGGTTAAGTGTCCGACTTCAGCTCAGGTCATGATCTTACTGTTTGTGAGTTCGAGCCCCTTGTCGGGCTCTGTGCTGCCAGCTCAGAGCCTGGAGCCTGCTTCCAATTCTGTGTCTCCCTCTCTCTGTGTCCTCCCCCTGCTCACGCTCTCTATAAATAAATAAATAAATAAATAAATAAATAAATAAATGCGGTTAGGATGAGCCTCATTGAGAAAGTAACATTTGCCCCAAGTCTTGAAGGAAGTGAGGGAGTTCATCAATTGGACATCTGGGGAAAGAGTGTTCCTCAGTAGGGACAGCTAGAGCAAAGGGCTCAGGGAGTGTGTGTGAGTGTGTGTGTGTGTGTGTGTGAGAAAGAAAGAGAGAGAGATGGAGAGGGAGAGAGATGGAGATGGGGAGGTAGAGGGGGAGACAGAAACTGAGAGAGACCCAGAAAGAGAAAGGGTACAGGGCAGTGGGAGAGATCATTCCTGTAAGTGTTTGGGGAACAGCAAGGATTCAGTGTGGCTGGAGCAGGCAGGAGAGCATTAGGATATGAGAAGGTGTACATTACTGTTCAGGTGGGTCTTTGTAGGCTACTAGAAGGAACTTGGCTTTTAGTAAGTGAAATGGGAGCAACTGGACGGTTTTGAGCAGAGGAGTAGAGTGATGTGACATTTTAAATGGATCGTTGTGACTGTTGTATTAGGAATATACCAAAGGTGGGGAGGGGAAGATATACCAGTGGGATCAGCTACTGCAGAAACTCAGGTGAAGGAATATGTTGGCTCAGACCTGGGGGGCAGCAGGGGAGGAACTGAGAAGTGGTAATATTCTTTTTTTTATTTGAAGGTAGAACAAAAGGGATGTAGGAGGATGAGAACAAGGAGTCAAGAATGACTCTAGGAGAAAAGAGTTAAGAATGACTCTAGGTGTTTGGCTCCATCAGCTGAGATGAGGAAGGCTGTGTGAGGAGGTTTTGCACAGAGCATAAGAAATTCAGGGTTTGGATATGTCAGGTTTGAGGTGTCTAGCTGACTCCCAAGTAGAGACTGAGGTTGGCTGTGTGTAGCCTGGCACTCAAGAAGTCTGGGCCAGAGATACAAATTTGATATAGACAGTTGCTTAAAGGCATGCGGACAGATGGGATCACTCAAGGAATGAGTGTGGTTGGGAGGTTAGGAGGTCTGAGGGTGGGAAGGTAAAGGTGTTCCCAGAGGGAATTGCAGGTTCCCCAGCTAGGGCTGACGAAGGTCTATTCTAGAGCAGCCCGGGCCTGCAGGGGGTGCCCTGGAACTGGCTGTGGTTGCAGTGATGGAGAGAAATGTTTGCTTCTCCGGGAAGGAGATGCACTCAATGGATTCCTTCGGGAGTGGCAGAAATAATTAAGAGAAGTAGGTAAGGATATCCTAGTAGCACACGTGCTCGGCTGCCTCCAAGGAATTAGAAAACCTGGGTCTATTAATCTGTTCAGACATCTGGGCACCACCGCCTAGCCTACGAGGCCCCGCCTCCCCAGCCCTTTCTCTTTCTCCCCTCCCCTCTTCCCATCCTCGCCTCTACATGTCACTTCTACAACCGCTCTGATTATAATTGATCAAACAGAATCACGGAATCACGGCTCATTTTGCTGTTTTGTTCGGTGGCCCGATCTGCAAAGAGACTCTGGTAGTTGGGCAGATTGTATTCCCCCTTCTTGGAATTCCGCTCACAGAGGCCTTCCCGTCGTGGTCTGCCGCGCAGGGACACGCCGGTGCCGCCGAGGATAACGAGGGCGGGGGGCTGGAGGCGGGCGGGGTTGGGGGGGGGGAATGAGGCGCCAGCGGCGGGGCGCGAGGGGGTGTGTCCGCGCCCCGGCCCGCCCCCCCTCCCGCTCTCCCCCGGGGCGCCCCGCGCGGCCCCTCACCCCCGCCCCTCGGCCGGCCAGCCGCCTCGCCTCGCTCCCCTTGACGTCATGTGGGCAGCAAGCTGGCTCGCGCGGCGCGGCCGAGGGCCCGGGCGGGTGCTCAACTTCGGGCTCAAGTCCGCGCGGTGCGCCCTGCGCCGTGCGCCCGGCTCCCCGCGCGCCGCCGCCACCACATCTGGAAGCGTTCAGCGCGTCTGCCTCCAGCGCGCCGGGCGGGCGGGCGCGGGCAGGGGAGGGCGCGGGCGCGGCGCGGCGCGGCGGGGCTGGGCTGGGCGGCAGTGAGCGCGGCGCTCTCTCGCGCGCCCGGTGTCTCCCTCTCCCTGCCTCTGCAGAAACAGCTCCCTGCCAGAACGGCGCTCGGCGCGGCGCGGCCCGGAGCGGCGGCGGCGCCTCTTCCTGCCTGCTAGCCCTCAGGAGTTGCTGGGTCTTTTTGACAGAAAAAAGCCGACAGGGGCCTCGGGGAGGACTCGCCACGAGCGGGCAGAGACGGCTCGGCCCCCTGCTGGCCCGGGCGGACCCCTCTCCCCCGTCCGGGGGTCCGCCGTTCCCCCACTCCCCTCCTTTCCGCCTCTTCTCGCTCTGCCTCTCTCGATTTATTTTTTCAAACGGTGTAGCCGCCAGAGGTGCGGTGCTAAATTCTTGGAAGGGGCCCGGATGTACTGAGGATGCATTACAATTTCACAAAAGGAGGCAGTAGTGGAAAGGAGCAGTTTTTGGTGTTTGATGCAATAATGGGAATCAGGTAATCCTCAGAAGGGAAGAAGAAAATACTGCAGATCCACGGCTTCCTTGAATTTTGCACGAAAGCCGCCGACCTCGGAGGAGGGATTAATCCAGACCCGTCTGGGGGTGTTTTGCCATTTCTTCCTCTTTGTGGCTTCTTCTCCTTTTAAAACAATTTTTGGCCAATGGTCAATGAGAACACGAGGATGTACATTCCAGAGGAAAACCACCAAGGTAAGGCTGGACCCCGTCGCCTCGCCGGGGCTCCAGCCCGGTCTCCCCGCCCTCTCCACCCCTCTCCCACTCTCCCCCGCGCGCTCCCCGCGGCCCCCCGGCCGGTCCCTGCGGAGTTGCCCCGGGCTGCGTCCTCGGGGGGCGCCGGGCGGCGGGGCGCCTCCGCCTCACCCGAGGGGCCGGGAGCCTGGCGGGACCCGGGCCGAGCCGCCCGGGAGCCGGAGCGGAAAATTCCCGCCCCTCCCCCTCTCCGTGCCCGGCTTCTCCAGAGCATGTGTTTCCTATGAAATCCCAGGCGAGGGGGAAAAGTTCCCTAAGTGTCTGCTCTGCCTCGCTGTCTCGCGTTTGCCTGGAAAGCCCAACTGCCCGGCCGGCGGCGCCAGGGGGAGGGGGCGCCGCCGAGCCCCGCGGCCTGGGGTCCCTCGCCTCGCTCCGGGCGCGGTTGGGAGCGCGCGCGCGCGCACCCCGCCCCAGGTCGGCCTCGCGCCCCCGGCCGCCGCCGGGCATCCGGCTCGCCGCCGGGCGCCCCTTCGCCGGGCAGCGCGCTCCAGGTGGCGGGTGGGGGCTCGGCATGCAGATGTGAGACTCGGCGCCTCTCTCCTTCTTTCCCGTGTCTCCCTCGCTCCCTCTCTCTCTCTCTCTTCCTCTCGCCCGGCTCCTTTTCTCCTCTCTTCCGCTCTCCCTCTCTCCCTCGGCTCACCTACACCCACCCACCTCTCTACTGCCATTGACCCCGAGTGCACCCACGCCCCGTGTATTCTTATTCGCACCCACATGTGGGCTAGCACCTGAGGATGTAAGCAGTTAGAATTCGGGCGGTGTGTGGGCTTTGCTTTTTCATGTTTTAAGGAAATAATGAAAGGGTGTGCCGAGCTCACGCGGCTGCACACTATTGCCCAGTGTTTTCCCAGCATCTCCATCCTTGGCATCAAGTGTCACCAGCTCCCCCCAGTGAGGGGGAAAGGCTTTCAGGTAACTCCCCACTTCTTGGAAACTTTCTCCCTGACCCCCACCCCCATATTAACAAGTTATTATGTTTTGCCATTGCTCAGCAGTTAAGGTTATGATGGAGTGTAGAGGGATGGTCTTGCTGGAGTGTGGCAGCCTCCAGCTTCATCTGTCTTGTCTTCATGGCTTTCGCTGTCTCTTTTGGGTGTAGTCTTCCCTTTTTCTCTCCCAGTTTCCCAAGCTCCATGTTTACAATCTTCCTTTCAATTTCTTCCTCCTGAATACCTGTCGCTGTTAGTCCTGTTACTTCCTGGGGTACTTTAAGTGATTCTCTGAGGACCCCAGCCTGGTGGGGGGGAGGTGTCTCCATGTCTCTTTTTTCCAGCCTCCTCCTGCCCCCATCTCCACCATTTGGAGACAGAGCCCCTGTCCTTTAGAGCCACCTGCCTGGTCCCTGTCCGTCTTGAAACCAATCTTGGGTCCAGCTGTCCCTTTGCTTTCCAGCTGGGGTGGCAGCGGGGATTTTGACTTCTCGGTAGAAAGGATTTTGTCAAGGGCTGTGGGTTCTAGGGTGAGCCAGGGCTTTGCCATTAGGGCAGCTTCTGTCCCTGGATTTCTCTATGCCATGACCCCATCTCTCACCTGTTCCCCTGTCCCCTTCCTAGCAGATGGAGCGGTGGATGCATTAGGAGGGAGAGGGTGAGAGACACAAAGGAAAGGGTGATATTTGTGAAGAGTGGGGATGGATCTCTCTCCTCCAGGCTCTCAACTCGGTGTGAGCAGCTTTGAAGAGGAGAGCTCAATAGTATTGTCCTTACTATCACTAATGATGGCAGTATACTGTGGTAAAAATTATTATTCACCTAATGATAATATTAGATAGTTTACCAGGTCCCCTCTTAGTGCAGGATAAACCCCTCTTGGCCCTTTCCTTTCTTTTGACCCTTTGTTCGCCGGCATTCCCCCCTCCCCCCGCCCCCTATATGCAGGGAGCAGACATTAAAAGTAGGAGCACTGACCCTGGAGAGGTTTATGAGAAAGATGGAGGGACAGGAGCGAGTAAGCCGTGGCCTGGAGCTCTGCCTTTCCAGCAACATGCCAACAAACACTATGGCAACCTGAATTCCAGTTCTCTCCCTTGAAGCTGCAGTGATTATATAATTCACAGGAGCAGTTTTGCCTCCATTCCTGGATGCGGTTCTCAGGTGAAAGAGCACCAGGATCCCTGTCTCCTCTCCATTTCCCATCCCCCTTTCCCTGGTCGTTGGCATTGCCCAGGGTTTTTCTCAGGGAGGAGAGATGGAGGGTGATGGAGGTACGGAAAAGCACGAATATTTACAAGGAAGCGGTTGCTGTGGTTTAATAACCAAAGGGGTGATGAAACATAATTAGGGGTTAGAGTTTCAGGAGAGAGAGAAGGGAAGCCAAACAATTACCTCAGATCAGTGATGGTGACGAACCAAAGAGTGGAGGACTGAAAAAGTTGCCAGTGGTGGGGCTTTACATTCTTCTCTTCCTGACGGACTTGAAGGCACTGGATGCATTGGCCCTTTCTCCTCAGCGTTTCAGTGCTCTGTGTGTATGTGTGTGTGCGTGCATTGAGAATTGGGGTATGGAGACCAGCGGTCAGTGCATTGGGATAGCCTGAAGGTTCACTGAAAGACTGGCTTTTGAACCTGGGTTTCAGGCTGGGAGTGGCTCGTGTGGGCCTCGCCTCACCTCTGGTGGTGCTGTATCTACTCTGGTCCCACACCAACCTCCCACTTTCTTGGGCTGATTTTCTATTGCAGGCTCCAGCTAGCAAATGAGTTTCTTAATAGTCAACCGTTTAGCAAATGAAACATCAGAACGTCCCTTATCTGCTGGAGACAAGGCAGAGGGGAGAAACATGTGTTCCTGGGAGTGGAAGACACTCTGCTTTTCTTTTAACTAGTTAGCAATACGGCAGAATAGTAATCATCATAATAAAGTAATAATAATAATAATCACAGTTAACTCTCTTTACAAATGGTCATAGAACCATGTTGCTTGTATCTCAGCTTATGCGGGTTATAGAAAGTGTGACAGTAGCTTCTCTTTCTCTGGGTACTGCTTGGAGGAAAGTGGAGAAAAGGGGCTATTGAGGCTCAAAATATCATTCCTAGTATTGCTCTGATACTTTCCAGTGTATCAGAATATTACATAATAGACTATATTACAAGAACCCATTATTCATTATTTCCATAGAGTACACGCTAAGAGTATTTAAATGTGTGTATGTGTTCACGGACACACACACTGAATAAGGAAAAGATATTTCAGATTACACAAGAATTTAATGCACTTTGGCGACCCAGTGAGTTGTGGAGAGGAATATTGGTAATGCAGTCCCCTAAGACTGTTTAGATATTTCTACCTCATATTAAGTGGAGAATTGTTCTCTACAGGTAGATGTTACAGGTAAAGTACTTTGCAAATGAAACAGTGAGCTGTTAGCCCCTGCAGCCTTCTTTCAGAGTCTTGGTGATGACTTGAACACTTCCTGCATGTTTTTCTTTGAGTTGACATTATCCTAGTTGGGTTCTTCTATGTATATAAGACCTTGGACTTAATACTGAAGCATACTGAATGGGGATTTTGAGCTTCTGCTGATCTTTGTATCCTTGATTCTAGCACAGGTCCCCGCACATTCCAGGGCCCTTGATAACATGACTGAATGAATGCGTGCTGGCTAGAACGAATGAATGCAGACCTAGAAGACCTAAAGCGGATGTGCTTTCTGCCTCTCCCAGTAGGTGGCGCTCCAGGGCTTAGGAGTCAGGGAAGGGGCAGTCTCACTGGGTTTGGTGAGGAAAGATATGGGAGAGTTTGGAGAGAATTTCCTGTGTGCTATGACTCTGATTATGCCTACACCTGCCCCGGTACACAGAACCCCAAAGACCAGTGTGTGTTCCCACGCCAGCACACACAACAGAGGACTCTCCAGTGTGACTGAGTCCCTCAGTGACCTTGCCACCCTCTGGTAATGAAAACCCACTTTGGATTTCTCCCACTTTTGCACACTTTTACCTCAGACTTCTGTTTACCTCTAAAACAGACAGCATCCTACTGAGCCTTGAGGGAGCCTTTGGGGTGATTAGCTGAACTTGTTATGGCTGTATATTAATTTTCTCCCTGATTTACCATTGATGGTTTAGTAACCAGAAGGGCCAGTACTTCCCAAGCCCAGTGGAAATGAGGTGGCCAGAAATTTGGGATTTGGAAACCCTAACTTGTAGGGTTACATCGCTTCTCAGCTCATAGGCAAGAAGACGTTTTCCTAACTTTATTAGGGAAAAAGCACAGAAACAACTGGGTACACTTCACAGCTGATTTCTGTTTATGACTCTGGCTGGGCTCCTGCTGGGTAATGGCAGAAAAGCTCCCGAGACCCCGGTTAGGCAGTAACTGAGACTTGTTCTACTTTTCAGTGATGTTTTCTAACTCCTGGTGTTTTCTTTTCTATCCCTTTTTTCACTTGGCCTTCTTAGTTGTTGTGGCAAATTCTGTGAGGTCTGAGAACCTCTTGTCATCAGGTTAAGAAGGGGTGAATAAGTGGACCTTAGCGTTTTCTTCCTTTTCAGTTATTCTTCCTGCCTGGTGAGGCAGCTGTTTGTTACATGGTGGTGATAGGTTAGCTGGTGTCATCCCCGCTCTTCCTTGCTGGGACTCCAAAATCAGTGCTCCGCATTCAAAAGTAGAAGACAATTTTATTTTTCAATCTGGACTGAAGAAAACTGAGATTGTTTGGGAAATACCTGAAAACTGAAGAGCAAAGCCAATTAGCAAAATAATCACAATGATTTAGTCTGTTTTTAGATCCCATCCCCACTGTTGCCTCAGTTAATGCTGGGCACTGTGGAGGAGAGCAGAAGACTGATTAAAAAAAAAAAAAAAAGGCACGGGAATTGTTTTGCAAAATATCAGGTGCTAAATATTTAGCAACATGAGTGCTAAACATTCTGATAATGAAACAACACTCCAAGCCATGGTTGTCATTATTAAAATAATTTAGTAAACACCTGTTTACATGTACCTCAAGGTTAGATACTGTATAAAACAAGTAAAAGTGACAGGATCCCTCTGGGAACACGGAATGGTTTTCAGTGCCGTTTCAAAGCCAGGCCCGTAGACCGTAACTGAACCCGGGGCAGGAAAAGCAAAATGGAGGGCTGAAGCAGTGAATGTGATGGTTTGAACCTAAAGCCTAGGTACTATAGGAACGGTATCTATGTATCTTAATTCCCAGATGGGGCACTTCTGTGTTCAAGATAAGGCTTTGCTGACCCAGTGAAGGTGCATGCCTGGAACATTGCCGCAGACCTTGCTTCTTTCCCTCTATGGTGTAGGAGCACATAGAGGCGGCTGCTCTTGTCAAGAAGGGAACTGGAGTGGAGTCTCAGGTTCCCAGGAGCCTTGGGACACGCCCCCCCCCCCCAATATCCTCGCTGCAGTTCTAGCCTATGCCATGTGTGGGTGGGAGCCCAGGAAGGCCTCGTAGAAGAGCAGAGTTGTGAAATGGCTGGGAGCTTCAGGGAGCCAGGCTGCTGGGAGAAGAAAGCAGGAAGAGGCCCAGATGACCCGGCAGGCATCCGGGGGTCGGGGGGTGGGGGGGGAGTTTGGGGAACACAGTTACTACTTGTAGAACTGAATGAACTCAAGTGGGGATTTAAGGGACATAAGGAAAGCAGTTTGGGCCTGGAGCTCCGGAGTCAAACAGATTGAAAATAGGCCCTTACTTCCTCAGAGATCAAGAAAATGAAGGAAATAGTAAATATGGCTCAGAGCCAGAGGATAAGGAAAGGGTGGGTTAACTGGCAAGAAGCCAAATTTCCTCCCCTTCCCAAAACCCTACCAAACCATTGCTGTCCGTAACACGTTCACTTAAAAACATCTTCTTGCTATACCGTGTGTGTGCGTGTGTATGTATGTGAGAGAGAGAGAGACAGACAGAGGGTGGGGAGGGGGTGGTTCTAGATTCATGAGCTTTGAAGGGTTTGTCAAACAGATGTAGAATAAATGTAATGTCTCTGGGAATTTACCTTCTAGATCAAAGCGTTTTAAGGAACCTTAGGACAGACTGTTTCCAGTAGAGAAAACAGGCTCCTAAAGAGTCAGTAACTCAGGCAGGGATGTGACAGAAACAAGGTCTTCAGGGTCTTTTTCCTCCTGCTTTCTCTTGACCACACTTGGTATATTAAACCTGGTAAGAAAACATTGCTTAGTGTTTCTGGTAAAATTTTGCTTAATCAACCTTTCAACCTCTCCCTACTCTACCTCTGTCCAAGCCCACCTTTGTTCTGGCTTAAAATCACTTCTGAGATGTTAGATTTGGAAACGGAGTTGGGGTGGGGTGGGGGTAGCTATCATT
The DNA here is from genome assembly GCF_003009895.1 of Hyaena hyaena. NCBI lineage: Eukaryota > Metazoa > Chordata > Mammalia > Carnivora > Hyaenidae > Hyaena > Hyaena hyaena. The sequence continues at coordinate 419,266 of NW_024080741.1, read as the reverse complement.
GGAAAGGTTTAAAATAATTTCTGAGGCTGCAGAGTAAAAGTTCATACATGTCTACAAGGAGCTCCAACAAAATTCAGATCACTATTCTGTCTGCAAACAGATATAGCTCCAAGCTGTTTTTATTTGCGTGCTTCCTTTCTGTCCCGCTCTAGGCTTGGTTCAGCCCCTGCGAGGGAGCGGGGTGATGAGAGGAGAGGCTGTTCTGTAGGACTTCCCTTGGCGAACTGTTGGCGGTTCTTCATGGACTGGCTTTGCTGTCGGCCAGGGTGCAGAGACACACTCACTGCAGGGTAGAAACCATGGGGACATTTAGGTTGCAGGCTGGCCAGAGGACAGGCTGCCATGGACTCTACCTGAGTTGGAAGAACAAAGCCTTCTCCTTGCTTCTTTGTCAGGGCTGGTCTCCTAGGACACCCCCACTCTTCCCAGGAGATGTTTAAATAAGGAGCCCTGGTTTACATTCAGCACATGGAAAGGAATTCATCTAGGACCTGCCTCTGACACTCCCATCATCCTTGAAGTGTTTGTTGGCCGACTTGTTTGATGCTCTTATAAATCGAAAACTGGAAGGCCTTTTAGGCTGACTTGATCTCTAACTTTAAGACAGAGGCATGAGCTAGACTCACCCTTAGAGATGTGGCCTTTGAGATCCCTGGAAGAAACCACCATTTCAGAACATAATGTTATGATAATTTCATGAAATATTCACACTGCCAATTTGCCAAGGGGGGTTTCTTTTAATACACTTGGCTACACTTGGTATTGCCCGCTTGAACCTAGCTAAAAAGAAAATAAAATAGTCTTGTCTCCTGTCCTTTAGAGAACCAAGCCAAAATCCGGACAGTAAATGAATGTTCTTCCCCATATAGCCTGTGGGCAGAAATGTTGACTTGATTACTCAATTAAGCTCTATTTACTTTGTAACCATTGTGTCATGTTCAGTCATTTATATTGTTTTTTTCCTTCCAAAATAATCCATGTTGGGCTAAAAACCTTTCAAAGATGTTAGTTAGCAAAAGTAAAAAATAAAATAAATAAGACTACAGCTAGAAAAATGACTGGGGTCACATTCTTTGACTTGATCTTTTTTTTGAGAGTTCTGAGGAATCAGGCCTTACATTTTTCATCTATAAAATGGAGATAAGACTCCTTAGCCAGCCAACTTTACCAGGCAGCTGTGAAGCTTCGTATGGGAGGATGAGTGTAAATCACCATGTGGATATAATTATTCCTATCAGAAAGCAGACCACTAGGGTTTGAAAAAGCAGTGCCATGGAACAACTGTCAGAGTGTTTCAAACTACTTTGTAGGTGTTGTGGGATGGCTGACATTATTCAGAATTTCAAAGATGGAATTGGAAAACAAAAAGAAACAGAGCCTGAGGTGGTCTGGCTGATACCAGAATAATCAAAGAAGTGAAAAATTGGTCAAGATAGGCCTGGTATTTTGGTTTTCTTGACATCTGTCAACCAGTGTGAGGCCAGTAGGATCCCAGGACTGTGGGACCGTCTGGGCTGCTGTTTCCAACCAGAGGGTCAGGACCCAGGGATGCAAGGTTTCCTTATGCCCAGCAGCTCTCCACCTGCCACATTGCTGTCTCTCCCACCCACAGCACGAGGCTCCCTGCCTTCAGCCCGAGGCCCAAAGCCAAACTGGTCAAAAGTCCTTTGATGGTCCAAATGTCCGGATATAGGGCCATTGAGAGCAGGAAGGACACCACCTGGGCAAACAAACATCTGCAACAAACCATATTTCCGACATGAATTCCCTAAACCTAAACACAACTCCTTAGTATAGAAGGACAGACTGACTGCTGGAAAATAAAGCTTTGCTTCAAATGTAAACCTTGCGGGGCGCCTGGGTGGCTTAGTCGGTTAAGCGTCCGACTTTCGCTTGGGTCATGATCTCGCGGTTCGTGGGTTCGAGCCCCGCGTCGGGCTCTGTGCTGACTGCCAGCTCAGAGCCTGGAGCCTGTTTCACAGTCTGTGTGTCTCTCTCTCTCTCTCTGACCCTCCCCTGTTCACGCTGTCTCTCTCTCCTAGAAATAAATAAAAAACTTTAAAAAAAAAAAATGTAAACCTTGCTTTAGAAAAAAACCCAAATACACCCTAATTTTTTGTGTATAGTACAAGTGCTAGAGGTATGTAGACAAAGAGAACAGTTCCATGCAGCATTGAGACACGTATCACAATAGGAAAAGGCTTTAGCTTTCCATCTTTTTTTTTTTTTTTTACAAATAGTTTATTGTCAAATTAGTTTCCACATAACACTCAGTGCTCATCCCCAAAGTGCCCTCCTCCATGCCCATCCCCCCCCCCCCATCCATCAGTCCTCAGTTTTTGTCAGCATTCAAGAGTCTCTCATGGTTTGCCTCTCTCCCTTTCCCCCACCATTTCCCCCCTTCTTCTCCCCCTTGTTCCTCCATCAAGTTCCTCCTAATCCTCCTATACGTGCAAACATAGGATATTTGTTCTTCTCTGCCTGACTTATTTCGCTCAGCATAACATCCTCAAGGTCCATCCATGTTGCTACACATGGCCAGATTTCATTCTTTCTCATTGCCATGTAGTATTCCATGGTATAGATAAACCACATCTTCTTGATCCATTCATCTGTTGATGGACACTTAGGCTCTTTCCATGTTTTGGCTATTGTGGAGAGTGCTTTTAGCTTTCCATCTTAAGTGACAGATTCACCTTTAGTTTCCTAAGGCAAAAAAAATCTCATTATTATAAAGTGTGCTGGAAAATTCGCATTTAAGTTTGCATCTTGTTCCCCTCAGTATGCTCCCTCTCCCTTCCAGCCTTGGGTCAGTCTGTGGAGTCATTCATGTTTTCATTTTTATTTTAAAAAATAAGTTATATTGATATATAACTTCTTCCTTTTTATATTTTTAAATGGGGCAGGAATGATAACTACCACTTATGGAATGCCTAGTATGTCCCCAGTAGTGTTCTTTGCGTTTCATGAACTTAATATTATTTTGTCCTTCTATCAGTCCTCTGAGGCAGGTGCTAGTATTTTTCAGGTGAGGAAACCGAGGACCAAAGATTTGTGTGTTGTGGCCAGCATTACCTAGACCGTATTGGTGCTGGGAATGAAATCCAGGTCTGTTAGACTTTCAAAGCATTTGTTGTTTCAGTTATTTCTCCATATGGAGAAGAGGAGAAAGAAGAACTCACTATCCATCCATTTTGGAAAAAACTGCCTTGGGCTAGCTTCATGGAACCTTGCTTGGATTTGCTCCATGGAAACTCCAGCTTCTCCTGGTCATGTGTAGTAGATAAATAGCTGAACACTTCTTTTTTTTTTTTTTTTTTATGCTTATTTATTTATTTTAAGAGAGAGATGAGACAGTGCATGTGCATATACACACATACATGTGTGTGTGCTGGTGAGTGGGGAGGGGAAGAGAGAGAGGCAGAGAGAGGATCCCAGGCAGGCTCCACCCTGCCAGCACAGAGCCCAACGTGGGGCTCAATCCTGTGAACTACAAGACCAAACCTTGAGCTGAAGTCAAGAGTTGGATGCTTAACCGACTGAGCCACCCAGATACTCCAACACTTGTTCTTCTCTGGTGGCTGCTATGTGGTCATTTGGCATGCCCCTCCTCAGGGTCCCATTTTCTAGCTATTCATTTATGCCCATGGTTTCTGACTGGGCCCTCTTTGTTTTTTCAGATCCCCCTGTAGGTCTTAATGGATGATCTAACTAGTAAGTCTTGGCTTTGAGATGACCACTTCTTGGTATGGCTTTACTTCATCACCGTTCTTGGAATGTCTTCTTAGTAATTCCCTCCTGGAAAGTAGTCAGCCTCCATCCTCAAACAAGATTCTGATGATTCAGGGGACCATCCTTGCAGCTGAGCTTCCAGGGCTTCAGAAATTAATTAATTATTTTAAAATAACATCTTTGTGGAGATATAATTCACATGCCATAAAATTCACCCTTTAAAATACACAACTCAGTGGTTTTTGGTCTTTTTGCAGAATTGTGCAACCATCACCCTGTCTAATTCCTGCACATTTCATTACCCCCAAAAGAAACCCCCACCCACTGACAGTCATTCTCCATTCCCCACCGCCTTCAGCCCCTGGCAACCATGAATTTACCTTCTATCTGTATGGATTTTCATGCATTATTGTCAGCAATAATAATTCTGCAATTGGAGCTCCTCTGTGTAGTCTAGCTGTTGGCAGCACATTTCACGCATTTCAGATCTAGGTATGTCGTGACAATCTGTATGATAAATGATACAATTAAAAGGAAGCACATGAGATTAGTTAGAGACTTTGGTATTATCTGGAGGTGAAATTAGGCACTTTCATTTATGGAAACAATGGTTTTAAGATTTATTTTTTAGCTGTTTCAGTAAAGTTAAGTCTATAAGTCACATCTATTGATAGTTGAAGGAGATGTGAACCCTGACCTTTAAAAAATTTTTTTGTGGTAAAATATATGCAACAAAAATTTGCCAGTTTAACCATCTTAAGTATTAAAATTCAGTGGCATTAATTTACAGTGTTGTACAACCATACCACTATCTATTTCCAAAACTTTTTCATCATTCCAAACAGAAACTCTGTTACCACTAAGTAGTAACTCCTCATTCCTCCCTTTCCCCAGCCTCTGGTAACTTGTGATTTACGTTCTGTCTCTATGAATTTGCCTGTTATAGATATTTCACGTAAGTAGAATCATAACAATGTTTGGCCTTTTGTGCTGGCTTATCTTACTGATTGTGTTTTCAAGATTCATCCATGTTGTAGCGGGTATCAGAACTCCATTCCTTTTCAAGGCTGAATAATATCCCATTGTAAGTATATACCACATTTTGTTTATCCATTCATCAGTTGATGGACACTTAGGTTGTGAATACACTCACACTCTGGCTATCATGAATAATGCTGCAGTGAACATTGGGTTACAAGTGTCTATTTGAGTCATTGTTTTTAATTCTCTTGGGTATATACCTAGGAGTGAAATTGCTGGCTCTGAATTATGACTTTTTAGTTAGAAGAGCCCACTTCCTTGCATGGCTCCCCAAGTTTGAATCCTGTGTAGAGGACAAATATAGTATTAGAAAGTTCCACTGTGTTAGTAATGAGAACCTAACATTTTCTCTGGGCTCCCAGTGCCTATATCAGAAATTTGACTCTAATTAGGTGTTTAACAATCTGGCAGCTGTCTTTTGATGAGGAGTGACTGATGCTGCCTCCATTCCAAGAAATAATGAACATCTCTAGATCCAGTTCAGCGTTTACCTCCATGCTGACTGGGATATGTAACTGAACAGGAAGTGGGTGTTTGGCAAGACAAAGCTATTTAGTCTGTCTGTCTGTGTCTCTCTGTCTGCCTGTCTGTGTAGTCCAGGGGCACTCCTGCCTGTAGAGACAAGTATCCAGTCTGATAATCATGAGGACCCTGGCAGAGGATGCCTCACCCTGCTGGGGGATGGATTTGGGCAAAGTGCCCCCTTGGTGGCTGCTGTTCCTCTGTACTGGTGGAAGGGCAGTGTGGCTGGGTTGATTGGGTCTCTGTTTTCCAGCCGTGTCCCAGGGCTCTTGTCTACTCCTCACACTATCTGAAGTCTAGGCAAGGGAAGAAAAAAGGTGAGATGGAAAAGACACTGGGAAAAGAATCAGAAAAGAGGGAGGAGAGTAAGAGAGAAGGGAGTAGATAAGCAGAGGGAAAATTTTTTAACTTGATGGGTTCATGCTGGTGATTAATGGCCCAGTTAAAGATCGGGGAGCTTTTTTCCAATCTTGGGATGGCTTTTTTGGTCATTGTTTTACCTAAAAGTGATAATATTACTTTACATTTTGATCATCCTAAAATACCTTTTTAGTCCTTTTCATGTCTACTATTTTAGCTGTTCTTCAAAAAAAAAAAAAAATCAAACCCCGTTGAAGTACTGGGACAAGTGTTATTATTCCCAGTTTATCAGATAAGGAAAGTTGGCGCTTAGAGAATTTGAACAACTTGCCTGGTTAGGGAAGGAAAAAAAACTAGTCAGGTTTATTTCTTTTTTTGAGAGAATATTGTATGTTAGACTTTATCTTATGATTATATCTGGGGGCTCATTTATATTATTTCATTTATTCCTTACAGGAGCCCTAATAAAGTTAGAAAGCTTTTTGGTGACAGGATAGACTAGAATATACTTCTCCTTACTCTTGGTTTTGTGCTCTTTTTGTAGCCTGGCTGTTTTATCTGTTAGGGTACTGTGTTCTGATGTAGGCATAGCTCTTAAAGCCTCATACCTGCAGAACTTCACACACTTCCGTGAGCCTGTGCATCTTGATCTGTGGATTTAGCCTGGCCATAATTGTGCACAGACACGCGTGTGTGCGTATGTGTATCTTAGATTAGCAGAGCTCAGTATACTAAGACAGAGATGCTAGTCACTTTGAAGACAAATACACTTAGTTTAATCCAACTATTAGTAAATTCTTCCCTTGTAGGCTCTGCCCTCACATCCCTTCCCTGGTCCTGCTTATAGGTGTGTTCTGGCCACTGTCCATAGCTAAAATATTGCACAGTGTTTCTCCAAGGTCAAAAAGCCTCTGTTGCCCTGTCTGGGTGCCCAGGTCATTCTGGGGCTCCAGGCTCCACATCTGAGGGGATTGCAGTGACTCACATCTCATATTTGGTCTGCAGTGGATAGAATCTGTTTTTCAATTATTTAAAAGGCAGAAATTTTGACCTATGACCAGCTGTCTGAAAGACCAGGAGATAAGAAGACTTTTTCTAAGATAAGTTGACTGTGAAGTGTTCCTGAATGTGGGATATCTCATGCCAATTGTGATGAATATAATTTTAAGTTGTTTTTTTTTCCCTTCCCAAAATTGGGATGGTTGGTCATTGACAGAAAGTTATGAGCATCTGTTATCTGTAAGGCAATGTACTCATAAGCTCTCTGGATTCAAGGAGACCTTCAAAATTATCGTCACTCAATTGTCCCTTCCTTTAGGGAGTATATAGTTTAGTAGGAGGTAAGATACACACCCACATTCACAGACAGAACTATGATAAAAGGCAGGCTATGCTTGATGTTACAAGGACATAAAGATGAAAGGCTTACTGGCTTAAAGAAGAAGGGTGATAGAGTTAGATGGAATAAGTAGAGAAAGCATATATAAAGATGATGACATAGCTGAATCTTGAAAGGTAAACATAATTGGGGTAGAGAAGAGGGGTTGCACATTCGCTATAGGATGAACGGTATAGTCAATACTATGTTGAAAGGCATATGCAAAGGAATAGTGAGTTGTGTTGGATTAGAGCACAAGTTATATATGGGAAAAAGTGAGAGTCAGACTGATGAGCTTGCATCCCATTTGGTAGGCAACAGAGGACCACTGAGTGAGGAATAGAATGGTCAGAGCTACTCTGCCAGAAGATCAGGCACGGAGCAGGATAAAAGATGAAGTGGGGATGCTAAGACTGCAGGTGAGAGAACAGTTCTGAGGTCATAGTCCAGGCATGAGAGGGAAGAAGGGCTTTTCTTAACAAAAGCCAGATGGCAAGGGAATCCTTTGCTGTTGTCTAGATGGGAAGGGTAGAGAGTGGATTGAGGGAGTAAATGGAAATACTCAGCATACATACAGAATTAGAGTTCACTTAGAGATGATATTTGAAGCTGTGGAAATGGATGAACTTATCAGGGAGAGGGAAAAGAAGAAAATGATGAAGGGGCTGAAGATGGACCCTCTACATTCAAAGGACAGGAAGGGGATGAAACGGAGCAGGCAGAACCAGAATGGTCAGGGAGGTAGAAGAAGACCCTTGCTACTGTGGGGCCATGGAGGGCAAGAAGGCCATTGTTGTCAGTATTGAATGGAGTATTGGATGGGTAGGGAAAATGGGAACTGAAGGAACCCTACTAGATTTGATGATTTGGGTATCAGAAGTGGACTTTGAGAGTGGGTTCAGTCAGACCACCTAGTGCTGAGGCACAGTGGATGTGATGGGAGGCATACATGGACCACTCTACTCTTTCTAGAGTCTTGGCTGTGAAGGTGAAGAGAAGAGATGGATTTGTTGGCACATGAGAGACTGGACACGGAAGTGGGGGACTTTTGATGAAGGAGATCTAGAAAACAGTTGGTAGTAGGGTCAGGGACATGAACAGGAGGTTTAACCCCAACCAAGGAGGTACAACTCTGTCTTCAGAAATAGACTAACAGTAATCAGAGGATGAGAACATAGAGAGTGGTGAGGGGGAGCTGAAAAAAGAGATATTATGGGTCTCAGGAACTACATTGCTGGATCATGAGACAGATGGAGGGAGTTGTAATATGGTCTGAGTTTGAAGACACACAAAGAGGCAATGGTCAGTGGAAAATACTATCTTTGGATATCTCAAAGATGTCAGTAAGGGTTGCTAAGTCAGAGGGAACCTGGTTGAGGTCAGGAAGCATGAGTTAGGGGCCAGCAGTGATTAGCACTTCTAGGAAAAGGTTACCCAGAACTGAGTTTGCCAAAGTGAGATAGGCACTAACTAGGGCAAGGGGGCAGAAGACTCTTGTTCTGTAAAGAGATAAATGAAGCTAGAATTGATGTGGGAGAATGGAGGTGGTTGCCTAGGACAATTGAGGTGGCTGGTGGGAATGGAAGTCCCAGAGCATATAATTTTAGTAGGATTCATGCTTCTGAATCCTCCAGCCTGCCTTTCTTCTCACCGATTATTCATCAGAATAGCTGGTTGGCCACATGAGCTCTGAGTGGATGTACAGAGGAGCAGGTGGACTTTCTTGGAGAGCATAAGAACAGGAAGGAGATGGCAAACTTGGGTGGTGGGGATAATGACAGTGTAAGAAGGGTAGGTATAAGGTGGTGGACTAAGATTGTGTGTGTGTGTGTGCGTGTGTTAGTGTGGAAGGCTAAGTGCATGGAGACCAATTTTACTGAAGCTTTCACAGTTTGGCTTCCTGAGAACCTTCTGGGCACTAACACCAAAGCAGAGAGCCCATGTTCGAGACAAGGATGGAAGGAAGCAGGTGACATCAGGACTGGTATAAAGGTGGACACCAAACATCAGGTTGTCACAGATAGTCTTGGGCATCATGGATAAGGAGCTTGCACTTTTGGCCTCAATCATGGCTCAACAGTAGATAGGAGTGTTCCGGACAATTCAGATGAGAAGTGCCAGCTTGGGGTTGTTACCTAGAGAATGACCTTCCACGTTGTTCTCACTCCTGTCTTCCTATACCCCCTATCTATACCAAACAAGTTTCCCAGACTATGATATTGGTTCCCTGGAAAACTGGTTAGACTTTGTAGAGTGTTAAGCTTAATAATTTCATATCATTACAACTATATCAGTATATCAAATTCCTGAGAAAAGAACATTTTATTATTTTTTTCTTTATTCCCTCCCTCTCAAAACCTCACAACAAAATGTTATAAACCACTGGAAAATCTCAGGTTGGATCCCATTTGAACTTTGCAATACCTGTAGTTCCCTGCAAAAAGAAAGATATGATATCTGAATGTTTAATGAAAGGGTGTAAGTTTTTGGTGCCAAGGACAGTAATACTCTTTGAATGCCATGAAAATATGCTCTGCTGTGTAGTACTTCATCCAAGAAAGAGTTAATGACCAGGAGGCACCCCCAGGCTCTGTCCCAGTCCTTGTCACATGTGCAGGGACTCTAGTAAGAGGCCTTACAGGCAGCCTCTGTGGACTGGAAAGCCTTGCCTAGAGGCAGTGAGAGGGGTAGTGGCTGCAAAGGCCTAGTGATTTGAGCAGAGGAAGCTGGGCCTCTGCACTTCCACTCACATTCTCTGCACTGACCATCACAGTGAAATGCACAGATAGTCCAGTGGCTGCAAGTCCTGCTTTTTTCTTCTAGTTCCTTAAACCCACCCCCCACCTCTTCCACTAGACCTGACCATCGTATGGGACCACCCCAAGGAGAGGGGTGAAGCCTTTAGTCGAAAGCACATTTTTCTGCCTTTCTTAGATAGTGAAGTGGCATCAGTTGCTGGTCTGCCTGCCCAGAAACCTCTGGGAATTGTCATGACTAGTCCTATGGCCACCATTTCACCCTGTCTGGCTTTATCTGGGAAACCTCTTTGCCGAGTTTGGCCTTATTCTGGAGAAACTCAAGGTGGCACTGACCCCACCTTGATCTCTTGCTGGATCTGGGCAGCAAGACTTTGGGATTTTCCCTTTTTCCACTCCAGGGAAACTTGGGCAGAATGCACCCCTTTCCTCTGAAGGTATCACTTGTGGAATGGGCTGAGTCTGAATGCACAGGTATCCTCAATTCCTGTTGCACTTTCCAGACAATGGGTTCTAGACATTTCCTTAGAGTTTGACTTAGCTATCATAGAATAAAGGAGAAAAGAAGATCCTGGAGAAGAAAATGGTCATAAAAATGTTCTTTAGTTGAATGAAGAAATGGAATAGGCCTGGTGTCTCCAAGAGGTAGGCACAGCTCTTCTTTGAGACATTCACAGAGAGCACATTGGGTAGTCACATTTATGCACACTTGGCCCAGGGACAGGCACATGTCAGTGCCTCTTGAGAGATTACAGTTAGGTTGTGGTCCATTTGAAGGAGAGAGGATAAAATGGTAGTAAAAGTCATCTTTATTGTTTTTCAGGCCCAGAAGTAAATGAACAGCAATTCTAAACCTTAGGGAAGCATTCCTTCAGCACTTGGGGGCCAAATGTTTTCAAGTTCTTTGACAAGTATCTCCATGCGGTGTGTGTATATGTGTGTGTGTGTGTGTGTGTGTGTGTGTGTGTGTGTGTGAGAGAGAGAGAGAGAGACAGAGACAGAGACAGAGACAGAGAGACAGAGAAGAGGCAGAGAGGAGGAGAGAACAACATTACTTAGTTGGAAACTTCTGAAAGACAGCATGTTGTCACAAGGTGCAGGCATGTCTGGGCCCAAGGAGACCTGTGTTTAGATGTGCCTCAACCTCTTGTCTGGAATTTTGGTTGAATCATTTAACTCCCCTGTGTATGAAGATCTACATCTGCTACTACTCTATGGCACCACTCCCCCTCATTAAGAATCTGTTTATTTTTTTAAGCCTTATTTATAAATGATGATTACTTGAATATTTCATTGGGATTAATTGAAGTACAGCAGGAGAAAATTTTTTGTGTCCAGCCCTTTATATACTGTCAACTACACAGGGAAATTGTAATGTAGGCTCAAATGTGTAAAGAATATTTCTGAGCCAAGTTTTTTCTAAAGAATGTCTTGGGGCACTTGGGTGGCTCAGGTGGTTCAGTGTCCGACTCTTGGTTTCAGTTCAGGTCATCATCTCATGGTTCATGAGATCGAGCCTTGCGTCAGATTCTATGCTCTCAGCATCGAGCCTGCTTGGGACTCTTCCTCTCTCTCTCTCTCCTCTCTCTCTGCCTCCCTCCCCCCCCACTTGTGTGCATGCTCTCTCTCAATAAACAAACAAACAAACAAACAAGCCTTTAAAAAAAGAGAATGTCTTGGGTGGCAAAGGAATGATAAAAGACAACCTTGCTCTGGGACTTCAAAACTAGTACCAGAGAAAAAGGGCTTTGGGCTTTAGAGGCATGGGAATGTCCTGTGTTTCTTTGGCCTTGAGAGGGGGTCTTGAATTGGGAATGCTTTATCTTACATGCGGTAGATGTGACAAAGAATTTTAGGCTCCCAAGGAAGCCTTTATGAGGAAACTTTATTTCATCTTTTATTCTTTTTCTTCCTTCTTGGTTTCTTTCCTTAATATGGAAGCACATATTTTATAGTTCCTTCAGCAGTGGTCTAAAGTGGTAAATTTCAAACTTCCTCAGTGTTTGTTTGACGTTGTCTTTTTTCTTTTTTAATTTTGTCTTCACTCATGAATGGTGTTAGGTAAAAAATTCTGTTTTAGCAGTTTTACTACAGCAATTTGAAGATATTCCATTTTCTTCTGGACTCTATTGTTGCAGATGAAAAGTCTGCCCATAAGTCTAAATCACTATTCTGACTTTTAAAAAGATACTCTTTGACTTTAGTGTTATGCGGTTTTACACTTTTGAGTTAATACATAATTTAAACAAATCTTCCTTAAGACTTGGTACTGGGGCGCCTGGGTGGCTCATCAATTAAATGTCCGACTTTGGATTAGGACCATGATCCACCATTGGTGAGTTTGAGCTCTGCATCTGGCTCTGTGCTTAGAGCCTGGAGCCTGCTTTGGCTTCTGTGTCTCCCCTTCTCTTTGCCTCTCCACTGCTCATGCTCTATGTCTCTCAAAAATGAATAAACGTTAAAAAAATTTAAAAAAAGACTTGGTGGGATGCTTCAATCTACAGATTAATATTGTTCTTTAGTTCTGGAAAATTCTCAGTCATTTTTAAATATTGCCTCTCCTCTGGTCTTTCTGTTTTATTCTAGGAGTCTATTATTAAAGTATATATTGACCTTTCTCATTTTACATTTTCTCTTAAATGCTCTTTCATATCTGATATTTAATTATCCCTCTTGTTACATTCTAGGTATTTCTTCATCTCTATCTTCCAATTCATCAGTTTTTTCTTCACTTCTTTCTAAGCTACTATTTAGCCTTTAAATGCATTTTTATTTTTAATGGCTATTTTATTTCAAAAAGTTCTAGTTTGTTCTTCTCAAAAAATTAATAGTGTATTTTTCCCTTTTGCTTTCTATTCCATATTTTAGGTTGTTAATAATTTTAAAATATATAAATACTATAAGTACTATATATAGATTATAAATATAAAGTATTTATAGTCTATTTAAAATTGTTTTATCTACTTCAGCCCTTGGGGAATGGTTATTCTTGTGTCTATTGACTTTCACTGGTGGTAGATCATTTCCTTATGTGGCATATAAATTTTGAGTGTGAGCCTATCTTCTTTGTGAATTTTTTTCCCATGAGATTTTAAGCACCCTGAGTACAGAGGTATTGCAATAGTGCTGTTTTGTAGTTGCCTCCAGTGGGTAGTCTTGGTAGTTTCAGTGGTCCAGAAACAGTTTTTATTATTTGCTTCTCAACTTAAAGTGCCCACAGCACACTGGTGCTTTAATTATCATGAGAAAAAAATGTTCAGACCCAGAATCTCTTCGTCAGAGATTAGTGTAACATGTATATGAAATGAATTGACTCATATAAACAGGAGACTTATTTTATTTTATTTATTTTGAAAGAGTGAGAGAGTGTGTGTGCAAGTTGGGGGAGGGGCAGAGAGGGAGGGAGAGAGAGAATCCCAAGCAGGCTTTGTGCCATCAGCACAGAGCCCCATGCAGGGCTTGATCTCATAAACCATGAGATCATGACCCTGAGCTGAAATCAAGAGTCAGATGTTTAACTGACTGAGTCACCCAGGTGCCCCAAACAGAAAACATTTTAATTTTTCTACCATTGCTGCATTTAGACCCTCTCAGTTGGTTCTTCATTCCCTTCTCTTTCACATTCTCTCAGGCTTATCTTTGCTTTCCACTCACATTCAGTTATTAAAATCGTCTCATTTCAGTAATTAGGACTCATGTTACATATATTAAAAAAGTCCATAGACTCTTTCATGCATTACCCATGGCTTTCATATTTGTATGGAGAATAGTGCAGTGGCCTAATGTGTTTTTCCCCCCCTTTTCTAGTTTTTCTACTTCTCTACTTCTGCGCTTCTAGGGTAAGGGCAGAGGAGGGAGACTTAGAGGAAGTAAGACTAGTCTCTCTCCTTGGTGCTGTTTCTTGCCAGAGATTGGTTGGCTGTCATGTTCTGTGCTATGGTTGTCATCTCAATACTGGCTGTTTCTTTGGGCATTTTTGTGGGTTCTTTGATGGTCCCCATGGGCTCCTTTATACCACACAGTTCCTTGATATGGATGATGTGGTATCTCCCAGACGTCTTGTGAATTTCACAGCCTCTTTATGCTGAGGCAATCCTCTTGGGTAGAGTATTTTACAGTGGCTTGAATCCAGTCACCTTACAATGCCATCAGCTCAGCCCAGTAAAGGGGCCTGTATTTAGTTAAAATTCGGGATTGCTGGCAGCTTCCCATTGTTGCCCTTTCTCCTTACCCTGTTTCCAGTTCTCCTGGAGAATTCTTTTAATGTTTTATTTATTTTTGAGAGAGAGATAGAGACAGCATGAGTAGGGGAGGGTCAGAAAGAGAGGGAGACACAGAATCCAAAGACAGGCTCCAGGTTATGAGCTAGCTGTCAGCACAGAGCCTGATGCGTGGCTCGAACACACAAGCTGTGAGATCATGAACTGAGCTGAAGTCATAGGCTTAGCTGACTGAGCCACCCAGGCGCCCCTCTCCTGGAGAATTCTTGAGGCAGGAAGCAGGCAATGTCCTTTGGTTTTTGTATGCACCCTCCAGACTCTAAAAGACATGGGTCACTGCTTTCCCAAGAATAGCCCTCTGCTCTGGTAACCTGAGGTGGGGCTTATAGGTCCTGTCCCTTAGTGGGTATCAGGCTAGGGGGTGGCAAGCTGGTATTTTTTTATTGCAGACATTCCAGTATCAGGAGATGTTTCCCTTGGTGCTCACCTCACTTGGCTTGGGGGAGGGGGAGGGTTGGAGAAGCACAGTCTGCCATAGCCTATACCTTGCTACCTCCAGGACTCCTGTTTCTAGTCCTCTGCTTATATGGGCTGGATGGGGGTGGTCAAAGGACCAGTTTAGATACCTCTTAGTTTTGCAACAAGATGTCTATCCAGTACCTTCACTGTCTGAGGGGTACTTCTCATTGATTGTCCTTAGGTTTGGGGCTTCAGCTGGAATTCTGAGACAATAGGAAAAGTACCAGTTGGCATCTGGTGACCCACATTTCCTTACCTCTTTCTTGGAATGGTGGGCAGAGATTTTAGGCTGGGTTTTTTTTTACTGGGAAACAGTTTTTCCAGGTTCTTGGCTTTTGCCAAGGCTTTGGTTTCCACTCTTGCCTTTTGGGGTCCCTTAGCTATGTCTCCTCCTGTATAGGTGTTAAAATCCCAGCTCTGGCTCCACACCCTCCAGGACCATCACAGCTGTAGTGCTTCAGCTTGTTACTCAGCTTTAAGTTCTCTCTTCCTTCCTGGGACTGAGGATTCCCTTTCTTTGTGTCAGCTCATATTGTTCAGCATTTCTCTGCATTGTAAAAACAATGAATTTGGTTTAAGCTTGGGCTGCCTCATTGCCAGAACTGGAAATTTGCATCTGTGTTTTATAGAACCACTAATAATAATTCTACTCCCATCACAAAGATGTGAGGACAAATGAAATCATGGATGTGGACATGCTTGGAAAGTTTTGACCCATTTATGAGGAAGCGATTATTATAAATATACCTCTACCTGGTTTGTTAAATCATTATCCCTTGAACTGTTCCTTTAGTGAAACTATATTTATAAGCAAAACTGTCAGAAACCAGTGTGACATGATGATATTTAATAGTTTACCTGCTTTAACTATCATGTTCAGTTCATGGCCCCTAATGATTTCCAGTCTATCCTTTGGGACTTACTCATTTAGAGTACTTTAAACTTCCTCGATGTCAGTCCATTATTAACATTGTGAAGTATAAAAGGTATATATTAGGTATACATTAAAATAAATTTTGGCATATTAGGTATCTGTTAGATATATTAAGTGTATACCAGGTATATTAGGCTAGCTCATTCTGCTTTTTTTTCACTTAGGGAGCCGAAGACAGGTCAGACTATCAATCATCAATCATCAATCAGTCAGTAAATGTTAAGTGAGTGCTTGCTCTGAGTTTGGCACTATAATAGCCACATAGCAGAGGGCATAGATAAGCATAACCAATTTTGACAGCCATGTACGAAGTGTCTAGGAGATACCAGATAGACACAGTGCTTGATGTATTGAGGAATAAGACAGATGGGCATCTGCCCTCCTGGAGCTTACAATGGGGCCACTGGCTGAATTGCATTAGGATTTCTCAGTGGTAGCAACATGTATGTTGTTATAACCATACTTATTTGGTAAGTGACTGAATCCTCTAGACTCTGGAAGTCTTGCTCAGTTTTTTTTTTACATAGCGTTAGTGTACAGACTGATACCATTATCCTATCAGGGATAAATTAAAACAAAACAAAACAAAACAAAACCTATTCTGGGTGTTGGAGTTGAGCAAATTTTAGTATAAAAGGGTCAAACATAGTTTGAAAAATGATTTTATGGGGCTTGTTTGCTATCTCTGTCATGGAGGTTTATCTCTGGTTGTCGTCTCTCCTTTCTGTGCTCTTCCATTGCTGTGGAGCTTTTTCAGATCACTTAGGAATCCAGAGCTCTTTGCTTTTACCTCTCCTTCCCATTGTCAAAAAATGCTCACAGAAAAAGGGCCCTGATATTCAACAGAGTCGTGCAGCACTGTCCTTGTTCATCCCATCAGTTGTAGGTGTGTGTTGGGTGAGCTCTGCTGTCCCTTGAAGCCAACAGCATCCCTTAAGGGTGCGAGGAGAATGGTTCCTTCAAAGATCAGTTAACAGCTCCTCCAGAAGGAACAGGGCCATAGGGCCCTGCTCAGAGGGAGACTGGGATCAACAGTTTATATTTTTCTATAAAGTTACATCATTTTTATATCCTCTCTGAAGTATTAGTGTGTCCAGCCTTTTGTCTAACTGTGAAATGAAATATGTTGTCTCTTTTGCAGGAATTCTAGGTTCAGCAAATTAAGCTCCAGAGGAATTAGTAAGACTAAAATAATTTCATAAATGATTTTATTGAGCTTATGGTTTCAGATTAAATTAGGTAAAGGATATAGCTAAGATGGCAAACAGGTTCCAGGTCCTGTGCCCATTCAAGACTGGTTATGGCTATCTGGACTGTCACATGTTGAAGAGATTCTAATCGTTGCCCAAACTGGGGGAAAGAGTGCAGTGATTCATTAGTGATGTATGCCACAGACTTAGGATGGAGGTAAGGCATGCAGAGCACCTACCATTTTGGCTATTCCTGTGATGGACAGATGCTTAGGTTATATTTTAAATAGCCATCTGATCCAGTTACTTCTCTCAAACAAATAGCCAATTCAACAGCAACAACAAAAAATCAGTTGAAATATGTGTTTGATTATAATGAAGAAAAAATGAAAAACCTTGTCCATTTTATAGACTTTGTTTTTAACTTTTTATTCAGGTAGGTTGGTAAATCATAGACAGTTTTTGAAAGGTGAATTAAATATGAGAGCTTCTAATTTCTGGTTTAACTTTCCTGGAGGAGTCACTCGATAGTCCTTTGCAGTTTTATATTGTCTTTCTGAATATTTTTCAAAGCATTTCACACATATTATCTCATTTTTTTTTTTTTTTTTTTTTACAAATAGTTTATTGTCAAATTAGTTTCTACATAACACTCAGTGCTCATCCCCAAAGTGCCCTCTATCTCATTTTATTCTCATTTATTGATCCCTGTGACAGATTTGTTTCTAGTGCATAGCAGCGGTAACTGGTGCTCAGAGATGATCTGGCTTGCCAGAGGCAGTCATGAGCAGTTGAGGGGTTGGCCTTGATCCCTGGTTCCCTTCGCTTGTACCATGAAATTTCTGTGACCCCTCCAGGGTCTCCAGGAGATTTCTACCCAGCTGATTATTTGATACATTTTCTAAGGGTCAGGAGACTGTATGCTGGGGCAGTGCCTCAAAATAGCATCTGTTCCTTGCTTAAGAGGTTGTACTGTCAGCAGCAGCCTGATGAACTAGACCCCACTGCTTTGGTAAAATACTTTGGGGTTTATAGGACGGAAAGTTTTGTTTAGAAATGAAAATAGCCCATAGTCATTTGTACCCTGAAGTTGTCAGCTGATGCTGTCTGAGTCACCCCTCACCATCTTCTGGCAGTCTCAAGGGGCCTCCCTGTGGTCCACCTACAGTGGTCTGAGCATGGCCATATTTGGCTTTCTAGAGCTTGATGGCTTTGGAAGTGCCTTTCAACCTGCCAACACCCAAGTGGGGACCCAGATCAAGCCATGAATTTAAATGGCCAGGCAGCAAAGAGGGCTCAAGTGGAGACATCCAAGGGATGTGGGGCCATTTACTTAACATAAATCAGCTCCCTGAGCGCGAGTGTCTTAATGCATTCCTTTGGTTATAAACAGTTTAGCATCATGACAGCCAACATCTTCTCACCCCGCTTTCCCTAGCCCAGATCGCCGTTTGGATTGTTTCTGCAACGGGGACTTTGATGACTCCAAGGGATGGTAAGGAGGCCCTTCTGAAGAATAATAAGCTGTTATTTACCAAAACCTTCCTCCTGGAGTGTTTGTGCTCAGCGGGTGCAGGCAGACCCCCTCCACCCACCCTTATCAGTCCCAGTGGGCACTTTGCTGCGTGCACCACAGAATCTCATTTCATACTCACTTCCAATTTGTGAGGTAGGAACTACTATTATCCCAGTTTTACAGAAAAGAAAACTCAGGTTCAAAGAGCTTAAGTAATGTGCCTAAAGTCACACAGCCAACAAATGGTGGACCTGGAATTTGAACCTAGGCAACCTGTTTTCTGAGCCCTTGGTCTTAAAAAGTCCTGCCGTGATTATCTTGTTTCTTTTCTAATTTGGATAGTTTATTGTTGGGCTTTTGAGAGTTTTCTTGGTAGCTTAAATAGAAGCCTGTATGCTGGCAGGACAAGCCTGTAGACCCACTCAGACCTCCCCTAGCAGGAGCAAAATTGGGGTTAAGAATGTATGTTGTCTCGGAAGTGGTGTCAGCATAATGGCCTCGTCCAAAATCAGATTTAGAATAGCAAGAACCAGGATACAAGAATCTTGGTTTGTGCTCTGTTTCAGGTTTCCCCTGGGAGTGGATGGGCCAGGGCTGGTATTTGGGAGTCTGCGTGGACCCATGGAGCACTAACCAGGAATCCATTTTGGTAGAAACAGAGGGTTGCTATATTTAGAAATCATCTCTAGGGACTGTTGTATGTGTTTATCTTCATGCTCAGAGATAAAAGTCAGGGAGGTGGGTCAGTAAGAAAATGCTTGGATTGACATCCAGTCGACACAATGGTGCTTTCCCAGGGATACAAGGCAGCCTGCTACATAGGGCCTATTTTAGGGTCTTTCTTTATCCATTTGGAATTGTCACTATCTGCACTGCAGTAAAACAAGACTAGCCTGGATCTGCCTTCCGTGACTCAAAAAAATATCATCACACAGGTTTGCCTTTGATTCAGTCTTTCCCCAACATGCTTACACACGATGAAACTCTTTATTTTCTCTCCCCAATCCACCCGCAGATGGAACCTTCTTATTCACTGTCTAATTTAGGGCAGAAACTTGCAGAGCTATGTCAAGAGGGGCTGTTTTCACTTCTGGATATTACGCATGCTTAATGTTCTTGCTTTGAATACAGTCCAAGAGGGTACAATAAATAAAGGAGTATGCACACATCTATCTCAGTGGCAACATGGTTCATGTGGAGTCTGCTGCTTTTGGGGATAATCCACATTTATTTTCTCCCTTCACTTCCCTCCTCTCCTCTCCTCACTTCTCCTTCCATTTTTTTCATAATATTAGAGCAGTTTTCCAAAAGGTAGGAAAGAACAACAGAGATTATATCTTTAACACCATATACTTTGCAGTCATAAAATTATTTACCTTTGACTTTTCTTCCAAGTTTGATTTCCATTTATTCTAGAGTCAAATATACTGGTATTGGGACCATTGCTGGTTTCTATAAGATGGCTCTGTTAACATGAGCTCTTGCTTTCTATAATGAGACTTCTTATGTGGGCCACCTATTAGGAAGGCCCAGAAAAACTTCTGCCCTTGGTAAATGCAGCTACCATACTTGAAAGACATGCAACTACCATACTTGAAAGACATGCAGCTTTGCTCTACAGTATTTTCCACTGAAAGGGAAATCATGGATCAACCATCCATGGAATACAGTAAAGGGACAGAAGTAAGAAACTGTCATGGTCTGGAACAGATTCTAAGCTAGGATAAACTGTTGCATTGTGAACTAGCTGAGGTTTCATGTTTAGCAACGAGACTGACCAATGTTCAATACAATATATACAATATGGAACATGTTTCTCACTTGAGGGATGAATAGACATTTAAGATGTATACCTTTATGATCAGTTGGAAAATTTAATTTAGGTACAACTAATAGCTTTGTATGTAAGTGTGTGTGTGTGTGTATATGTGTGTGTGTGCACGCACGCACGTGCATGTCAGGTTGGTCAGAATTTCTCGCATTTATTTAAATTCATGCATTCGCTTAACTATCTAGGTGGGTGTTTCATACTGGAGATATCTCATATACAAAAATGATATTGGGGTTCAGACTTTGTAGCTAATTGTTGATTTCTCTTGTATTTCATGATTCTTCTGTCTTTTTCAAAAGAAAGGAGAGATATTGTATGGGCAGTCCAAGATAGATAATGTTATATGTTACAGCTTTTAAGTTTTTACTATAATTTTAAGAGGAAGGAGAGTGGTTTTGGCTAGACTGGGCTGAGTGGGGTTTAGAAATAAAAGTAGCTATGGTTCATTGAATAGTGTATGCTCAGCCTTATGTGGGAACTTCATATGAAATATGTAATTTAAGTCTCAAAACAGTCCTGTGTCATAGATATGCACATTTTTAACTGTACAAAATAAAGAATAGGCTTAAAATAGCTAATAGTTGTTGATCCACAGAAATTTGGATCTGGATAGGAGTATAGATTATGGAGGTAGAGGATGAGGGTTCTGGCCTCAGGCCTGTGAAGTTTGGGGGAGCTGGAATGGAGCCCTTGTATAAAGCCTAGAACCTTCAAAGCTTCCTGTTCAAGAAAGGGAGATGAGAAAAACTCTGTTTACTGCTCTGGAGCAAGCAGCAAAGAAGCTTCCTATACCACCTGTGAGAAAGAGGAGCTCCACACCTGGCCCACTTATAGGTGTGGAGTCTGAATTTATGCTCCTATTATAGGAACTTTAGGGTTAAAAGAAAATTATCAAAATAATGCTGTCTTGGACATTGATGGATGAGTGGATTAAGAAAATTTGGTATATACATACTGCTATGGATTAAATTGTGCCCCCACCCAAATTCATAGGTTGAAGTCCTCAAGTATGTGGAGGTGGGTCCTTTGGAAGATAATTTGGCTTAGATGAGGTTATGAGGGTGGAGCCCCCATGAAAGTATTCGTGCCCTTCTAAGAAAAGACAGTAGAGAACTTGCTGTCTTTCTCTGCCATGTGAGGTCGTAGTAAAAAGGTGATCATCCACAGTGATGAGCTCTCACCAGGATGAGGGCTCTCACCAGAAGCCAATCACACTGGCACCTTGATCTCAGACTTCAGCCTCCAGAACTGTGTGAAGATACGTTTCTGCTGTTTAAGGCTGTGATTTGTTATGACAGCCTTAAAAAAGAAGAAAATCCTGCCATATATCACAATACAGATGAACCTTAAGGACATTATGCTAAGTGAAATAAGCCAGGCACAAAAAGACTCTCTGCATAAAGGTAGTATCTAGAGTAGTCAAACTCTCACAGGAAGCAGAATGGTGGTTTCTGAGGGAGGGGAAGTGGGGAGTTGTTGTTCATTGGCTATGGAGCTTCAGTTTTGCAAGGTGAGAAGGTTCTAGAAATCTGCATGGCCATGTGCATGGTTAATGCTACTGTACTGTACACCTAAAAATGCTAAAGATGGTAAATATTATGTGTGTGTCTTTTGCCACAATAAAAAAAAACAACCCTAGATCTAGGATAACTGATACCCATAACGGTCCTTGAGCAATGAACACAAACAACTCAGAGGCACACTTCTACAGCTCAGGGCCCCTAACACTTTTTGTAAAACAAGCAGTCCTGCCTGAAGATGAGCTCGCGATAAAAAACATAAACCTCATAACAAAACAAACCTCCATGAGTTAGAGCCAGCCAGATACAATAAGCAGCAAAATTAGTGCCCCAAGAATGAAAGGACAATTTGAGGAGACTATAAAATAAATTTATTTCAAACAATTAGAGACAAAAGAAGTAGAAAACCTAAGAAAAGAATAGATCTCTATGAAAAAAGAGAAGTTTTGAACAAAGGGCTGAGTACACCTCTAGAACTGAAAAACATAGTTGTTGAAATAAATGACTTTAATGAATGGGTGCAACATCAGGTCAGACCTAGCAGAAAGTAAAATCTATGATGGGAGGTTTCCCCCGAGGAAGCTGCTCAGGCTTCAGCGCTGAGATAGAAAGTACCGAATCCATGGAAGAACAGTGAGAGAACCAGAGGACAGAATGAAAGTTTCAATATATGCCTAGATGGAGTTACAGGAAACAATAGAGAGAATGGTAAAGAGACATTGTTTTAGAAGATAATGCCAAGAACATTCCAAAATTTAAGAGAGATATTGATTTTCACATTGTATTCGCAAGCTGAGTATCAAGGAGAGTAATTAGAAATACATCTACATCTAGACACTCAATGAAGAAAACTGCTGGAATGTCAACGAAAATGAGAAAACCTTAAAAGCTAGCAAGGAGAGAAGACAAATTATCTGCAAATGTCAGTCTTCATCAAGCTGCAACAGAGACAAGAAGATGGTGAAATAATATCTTCAAAGTGCTCAGCGACTCTCGAACTAGAATTCTGTGCAAAGCTAGATTTTCATTCAAGAGTTAGGATGGAAAGGCATTGTTCGTAAGAACAGAGACTGACAGCATGCCGCTCTAAAGTGAGCCTTGCTGAAAGAACCAAGCCACACGCTTAGTAAAGAAGCATTGTTTCTTTCTTTCTCTCTTTCTCTCTCTCTCTCTCTCTCTTTCTTTCTTTCTTTCTTTCTTTCTTTCTTTCTTTCTTTCTTTCTTTCTTTCTTTTTCTTTCTTTCTTTCTTTCTTTTGAAGATTAAGATTTAGGATAATTTGAAAATAATGTGGTTTTAAACATTAAACAATAATGTTCTAATAAGTGATAGATGGGGTGGGTGCAAAGATCAGAATTTAATGCATTCTAAGGTCTTGTTATTTTTCAGAGAAATAATGAACTGTTATTTAAAATGTTTTCTAATTCAAAACAAAAAAGAGAAATATCCAGACATTGACCTTTGGATACCCATCATTAACACCAGAATAACAACTAATGTATAATAAATTCCTATTGTGTGCCAAGATCTGTTATTTATGTTATTTCATCTAGTCTCGTGGCAATGATATGAAAAAGATAAATGTTGCCATTTTGAGAGGTAGCAAAACGGGGTATATTTACCTTTCTACTCCTATCACTCAGTATAATGTGCAGCAATAGTATGTGTTCAATGAGTGTGGGTGAGCCAAACCCAGCTGAGGTTAAAATGCAGTCAACCAACAGTGTGCCCCATCATGATATTAGGAAAGCAATAAAACCATTGTTCAGACTCCATTCTGTCGAACCTCATAGACCTTCTCTACAGGGCTCTGCTCCTCGCTGTTTACTTCTCTGGGTAGATTACTTTCAGGAATGGTCAGACATTGGCTGTGTACTTCCTGTAAATTGATAGCCCACTTTCCCCTCTCACATACATTCTTCAGTCTCCTGTGTGACAGGCCCCACTCAGACCTGATGCCCTGGCTGTGTTTTCACCATGTGTCACACAGGCGAGCAGTCTCCTTGATGTTTTGATTTCACAAGTTTTTATGTGGTACTCAGACAACATTGCCAGCACTGTGTTGCTAGGAAATGCAATAATGATCACAACATTTAGAGCATGTACCTTTTCTCCTCCCTCCCATATACACCTGCCTTTACCATCTGTTCAGGATGCCCACTACTGCTGCTTCAGTACCTTGACCCTTTCCTACTGAGATGCTCCACTGCATTCTGGACTGAGGGTCAATGGAGCTTGGATTTCTTTACCCAAGGAATTGTCAGTGAGAAAACTAGCACCTAGGGTTGCTAAGCTACACTGTACTCTGTTCTAATCACACACTGGAGGAGAGGCGCTGAGATAGCCCACATTCGAGGAGTCTTCATTTGGTTGTCTGTATTTTGAATAAAAATGCTTTATCTTCTCAAGTCTACATGAGATCTGTCTCTTTCTACATACACACACACACACACATGCCAAATTAACTGGTGAAGTCTGTGAAAGTAGTTTTTTTGTTTTTTTTATGGTTATTGTTTGTGTTTGTATCTTTGGTTTTAATCATGGGTGGCACTGTTGGTTTCCTACATTGGCAGTTACTTTCAGGCTAAGACAACTCATCAGGTAGTCCCACATGAGCTTGCTTGCACACAGAATTGAAAAGGGAGCTCTGAATTTAGGTTCCCATTACTGGCTTCCCACACATTGTCATCATCTTTTTGAAGTTTATTGATTGATTGATTGATTATGCATTTGGGTAGACCTAAGATCAGATCCATCTCAGGGGCTTCACAGTGTCAGAGTCAGCAGGCCTGCTGCACAGATGGTGTCTTGAAGGCAAACAAAGGCTCTTGGCTTGCTGCTCGTGGAAGCTATGTGCTCCTCAATCTCTCTGCTTCTCCCCAAGGAGGTCCTGGCTGTAGATCGCAACAGTACCAGGGCAGCTTCTATTGTTGAGGCCTGTGCTCGGTGGTTTTGTGGCTAAAACAAAGCATTTCAATTTCCCCAGGAGATGAGCCAGAGGACCAGACTGTAACTTTCTTAGGGAGACAGACATCTTGAGGCAGAGGGGAATAGCATCCACCTTGCAATTGGAGGAGTCATGTTCTGACTCAGTCATCTTGGATGTGGCTTTGGGAAAGCCTTTGTTCCTCAGTTTCTCCAGCTGGAAAGTCAGGGAACTCATCTCTGTGTTTTAAAGAGAATTGAGTGAGATGATAGCATGAGGAAATGCTTTGTAAATCTTAAAACACAATACAAATATAAGGCATTGTTACTCTTAGTGCTTGGAAAATGGATTGTGGGAAGTTAATGGCCCTTGCTGTATAGTGTGCTTCAGTGCCAGGAATGACAAAAGCTGTCAATAAATATCGATTAATGATGAGGTAGAGAAGCTTTTGGACTCTGTGGAAGCCAGGGCTTTCTATATTAAATGTATTGCAATCACTCAGTCATTCATTGAGCAAGTATTTATTGAGTGCCTGCTAAATGCCATGCACTGGGAATACAAGTGAATGAGAGAGCAGAATCATGATTAACATTTTTTTCTGGCCCTTAAAGAGTTAGGTGTGTTTTTCAGAAAGTTAAGTTTACTTGATATAAAGGATTGCCCTTTATGCTGATAATGTATCTTCCCTGCTCTTCAGTCTTAAATGTTTTTGTTTTTGTGAAACATGGTGATTATGGATGGTAGTTGTTTTTTGGAAAATATTCTTATATAGCAAATTAAAAAGAGATGTTACTGGTCCCTCAAATTTGAAAGCTTAGAGGCCTCGATCCAGCCCAAACTCCTACCCAAGCAGAAGTCTCTTTAGCATTCCTAACAGGTAGTCTAATTTCTGTTTTGATAATTCTAAGGAAGGGGTCCTCACTAACTTCATAAAGCAGCCATTCTGGTTTTGAATAGCCTTTATCTTTTGAAATTAGATAAAGTGGAAATGTGCTATCTTATAACTTCTGTGACTTATGCCCATTCATCTTATTTCTTCCATCTGGAGCAAAGAAATGCATTTACTCTATATCATTTAGCCCTATGGTTTTTTTTTTAAGTTTAAAATTTTTTTAAAGTTTATTTATTTTGAGAGAGGAGGGGGAGGAGGAGGAGGGAGGGAGGGGGAGAGCAAGAGCGAGAGCGAGAGCGAGAGCGAGAGAGAGAGAGAGAGAATATGTGTGAGCAAGCTGAGGAAGGACAGAGAGAGAATCCCAAAGAGCCTGACACAGGGCTCAAACCCATGAATCATGAGACCATGACCTGAGCCGAAATCAAGAGTCAGACGCACAACCAAATGAGCCACCCAGGTGCCCCTTCCTCTGGATTTTTGAAGCAAGCCACCATGCTCCCTCTAAGGATGTTTTCCAGGGCTCTTGTCCCCACTTTCTTCACCCAGGTCTCATGGCTTTGTTCCTCACTCTTCACCCTCTTCTGGTCACTCTCCACTTTGTCACTGTCCCTCTTGGAGGGACACATGCTTCAGCTGTGGGTGGATTTGTGCTGGGTGCTCACCCTGCTGCTTCCCTTATTCTGGGCCCTAAATGCAGATGAAGGAAGTAGAGATTGCATTTGCCTTTCTGGCAGCTGTGTTGTACTGTTGACTCACGTTGAGTTACAATCTACTAAAGCCCCTAGGGTCTTTGTCATATAAACTGCTGATAAGCCAGGGTTCCTCCTACCTTATGTTTAGGCAGTGACATTTTTTTCATCTAAGTGCTGTACGTTACATTCATGCCTATTATATTTCATCTTGTCAGTTTGGACCATAGTTGCAACACATTGAGGTCATTTGAATCCTGATTCAACTTTCTAACTTACTAGCTATTCCTCCCAGATTTGTGTCAGCAACACATTTGACAAATTTGTCTTCATCCAAGTTTTTAATTCAGTGTTTAAAAAGCTGAAGCCAAGGACAGAGCCTTGGGTCACATCAGTAGAGACCTTCCAAGTTTAAATGCATCTGTGAATCAATGCTCTAAACATCTGTGCATAGAATAGAATCAGTGCATCTATGAATACATCAATCATTAATGCACCTGTGTATCAGCTAACCACAGATCACCTAAGTGTATCTTCTGCACAGGTGGTAAGAATTCTGTTTCTGACTCTTCCACTTGTCTTTCTTTAGGCATTGTCAACCGTGCCCATTATTGAACCACCACTGGTATGGTTATGACCTTCAAATTTACTTTTTCAGCTCACATATCTGTCTCAAGTTCACATTTAAAATTTTCTACTAGACGTCTCCAGAATGTTTCAAGTTTTTCAAAATCGATCCATTATCTCTATGCCCCCTAAAACCTTTTCCTCACCATCTTGGTTAAGCCAGATACCAGGGAACCATTCTCAATGTCTGTTTTCTTCTAACTCTACAGCTAATTCAGTTAGCTAGTCTTGAAGACTCTTCTTCTTTAATATTTCATAATCCACTTCCCGACTTTGATCTGTCTTGCCTATGTGATTGTAAGAGTCTTCTGACTAGATTCTCTATTCCTGGTATTACTTCTTTTAGTGCATCCTTTGCTATGTCACCAGAAAGCAAAAGCACAAATTAGATTATGTCATTATATTGCTTTGAGCACTTTGCTGACTCCCTATTAACCATGAATGATGGCTGGTCCTTCATAGTCTAGCTTTTACTTGTCTTAACAGTAATATATTACTTCTCCCCTCTACCAACCCTACACTTT
Organism: Hyaena hyaena; assembly: GCF_003009895.1. Classification (NCBI taxonomy): domain Eukaryota; kingdom Metazoa; phylum Chordata; class Mammalia; order Carnivora; family Hyaenidae; genus Hyaena; species Hyaena hyaena. Next base: position 392,090 of record NW_024080741.1, on the reverse strand, counting down.
AGATGTGCTATCTACTGATAGTTCCCAAATGCAGTATATTCATTTGTCTTTGCACGTGCTGTTCCCTTTAACAGGATTGCATGTTCACCCTTTCTAGTCAACTAGCTTCTATCCTTCAGAGCTGAGCTCAAGCATGCCCTCCTTTGGGACTCCTTCCCTGACAGCTCCAGAGTGAGTTAGGGATCCTTTTTCTGAGCTGCCATCACATTCTAAGTATACCTGTTAAATACCTTGTCACATGGGAGAGTAACTGCATGCCTGGTTAGGGGCCCTTCTGGGCAGTAACTATACTCCCTTTACCATTGTAGCCATGACTTCTAGCATAGGGTGTGGTATATAACAGGTATTCAGGATTTATTGAACAAATGGGTAGCTTGACAAATTATTTCCTCTTTATTCTGGACCTTGTGACTATTAATTTCCAAGCTCAGCCGTATTCTGTGTCTGTGGTGTCCCTTTGATTCACTGGCTTTGTAATCCTATTACAAAAGTAAAAGAGGTACTTTGACATCGATTAGGTTTTTTCTTTATAGGCGTTTCAAATCGTTTGATTTCTAATCTACTCTAGGCATGTTAAACTCCATTTTTTTACTTCTTAGTTATGTGTTTGTTTCTCTGACCCTATATTAGTAAGGGAAGGCTATTAATTATCTGTAACAAGTAACCCCTAAATTTCATGGGCTTGATACAAAGTTTTTTTTTTAGTTTTGTCACAATGCAGGATTCCTCATCAAGTAGCCACCCACAGGAAGATTCCATGAACTCAGGTTCCTTTCATCTTGTGGCTCTGCCCCCTTTTAGGTCTTTAGAGACCTCTACATTCAGCTAATATGTGAAGAAAGGTTTGCAGATGGGAAAACAGAGAGGTTGTATGTGGGAGGTTCTCCCAGGCCAGGACTGGATGTAGTACCAATCACTTCTGTTCACGTTTCGTTGGCCAGAACTTAGTCACAAGGCCATGTCCAACTACCAGAGAGGCTGGAGAATGTGGGCTACCTGTGATCCCAGGAAGGAAAAGGGAACACAGGTGTTAGTGAGCATTACTAGTTTCTGATATTGTGCTGTGTCTTAGGTTCTGACCTCATGTATTCCAGATCCCTTCTTAGCCAGGGCTTTGCCTTCAAGCCTTTAGATCTTCCATCTCCTAACCTGGGTGTTTGCTTTTTGCTCTTTGCCTTTGCATTTTCTTGAACCCTCTGGTCAGTTGTTGGCTAATTCCTCATTCCTTGCTGATTTGGCTAGGCTAGATGCTTCATCTCTCCAGTTTCCTAGCAACCCTCTTTGTCTTGCTCACATGTCTGAGACTGGGCCATCTGATCCTTGGTACCTGCTTGCCATCACCATGTGTGTTCCTTGGATGAGAGCCCACTTTAGTCCAAGAGAGGAGAGTTTCTTAAATATGTCCAATGCTTTGAAGTCTTTCCTATGAGTACTGGTTATGGATTGGAACTCTATTTTTAGAGACAATTAGAGAATGTAGACAGTTGCAATGAGAGCCATAAAATAAGTAAGACATTGGAAAATACAGCTGTGGGAAGCCAAAAGAATCAGTTCTGTGTATCTTGAAGGAGACAAGCCTGAAGGGAAGAGCCAATCTTTACATATTTGTAAAAAGTTGGCTTAAAAATTGTTTTAAAGGTGATGGTGCTAGAGTAGATGTTCTTTTGTTACTCTGAAAAAGAAAGTATCTCACATTTCAGTGTGGAATTTGTAGGTAAGAGACAAAGAAAAGGTTCATGAATTCCAGAATTTGGGGATCTGGGGATAGGTTCCTGAGAGGTTAAGTCAAGTGCTTTCCTGGAAAACACTGAGTGGGAGAGCCCATCCCAGGTGCTTGTAAGCAGTCTGCTGTGTGGCTGGAGGTGGATGAACAAGCTCAAAATCTTTTCTCACTCGGTAATTCTAGAAACAATAAGTGGGGTGTCATGCTCTTTTGGCTCATACCTCTTTTGAGAGATGCTCATAGTTAAAGTATTTGTCTCTGGGTAATATTTCCCAATGATTTCATAAGTGGAGAGGGTATTGTCTTGTAAGGTTTCAAGTACTGTGGTGCCTGAATTCCATTACTTCTTTTATCAACCACTCACTCTGCAGGTTACCGACTGAGGCATTCTTTGGATGGTCTGCTTATCTATTAAATGGGGATGGGATGGGATGAATTTTCAGGAAGATTGGTTGAGAAGTAATTCATGTTTCTACCATGCTTTAAAATATAGGAGTAGAACATCCTATACAATTATTGTGTTAGGTGTATTGCTCTGCATCTTGGTTCTTTGGTTCTTGCCTTGAGACATGTATGGTTATTTGTAAATATTATGTCTTAGAAACAGCTCCTTAAACTTGTGTGGCTCTCCCAGTGAATCCTGAAGTGGTACCCTCTGTGGGATTGGGAACCAGGGAGGAAGGAGAAGAAGGAAGAAGCTAATACCTTCAGGCCAGGGACCTAACTGTGGAGACTGTAATCCACGGTCTATGGCCAGGCTGCTTGGTTTGAACTGGTGGCTTTCCACAAGTTAGTTAGTTCCTCTGTGCCTCAGTCTTCTCATCGTAAAGCATAGTAATATGGTTACTTATGGATTTGTTGAGAAGATTAAGTAAATTAATACATATAAAATTGTAAGAACAGGATCTGGCCCATATAATAACTGCTCTAGAAGTATTACTTTTAAGCAAGAATTCCCCTAGGGTACCCCTGTATTGTTTTCTCCTTTATTGCCTGAATAGGCCCCTCCCATGCATTTCAAGGGCTCCGAGGCTGATTGTATGTATGCCTACAGATAAAAGGAAAGGGACCTTCCACTGTTTTCATGCAGGCTTGGGTTATGTCAGGAGATGACTGTGAACACACACAGTAACCAGTGTTTCAGTTTATAGAATTTAGTTGGAGTGGTTATTGTACGTAATCACAGCCTTGAAGGAGTATCCAAAGATCCCACTGCATGAGGCTTGCGTGCTGTTGATATTCTTAACTCAATCAAGGAGATGCTGAATTGGTAAAGGAGAGCTTCCAGACCTGTATTATTACTTTGGGTATGGTCTGTGGGGCTCTGAGATTTTTCACTTCATAGTCTAACCAAATTGAAGCTGGTCTCTATTCCCAGTGAATCATTCGGCTTTAAAAAAATTTTTTTTAATGTTTTTATTTATTTTTGAGAGAGAGAGAGAGAGAGAGAGACAGAGTGAGTGGGGGAGGGGCAGAGAGAGAGAGAGAGAGAAAGAGAGAGAGAGAAAATCCAAAGCAGGCTCCAGGCTCTGAGTTGAGAGCACAGAGCCTGACATAGGGCTTGATCTCACAAGCTGTGAGACCATGACCTGAGCTGAAGTCAGATGCTTAACTGACTTAGCCACCCAGGAGCTCCATGAATCATTCTGCTTTTACCTCTGATTTTATGTTCTTTTATGTAATGCCACATGAGGAAGGCTGGGGTATGGTGTAGAGAAATAATATCATGTGAGCATTTAGAGACTAACTATACTTATTTACTTACAGTCTGGGCCTCTTCCATAAGCCCTGATCCATTCTTTCCTGTCTCCTTGGTACTTGGCCTAATACCCCTGACCCTGCAGAGGTGGCAGTAGAATAAGCACCACTTTGGAAGATTAGGATACATTTGCAGGAGCCAAGCTGCTGCTATACTTTTGAAAAATTAAACTCAACAGATTTCATTAGGCACCTCTTACGTGCAAAACACAACACTGGGTGCTGTGTGAGATACTCAGAGTGATAGGACTTGACTCCTATCCTCACTGAGCTCACGGTCTTCTGGGGGAGACAAACATGTAAGTGAGTGCAGGAATAAAGGCACAAGTAATGGGGGCTATCACATATTCTATGTTGTATGAGGCCTTGGGCCCCAGCAGGGCTTATTTGGTATGTATTACATACTCAGAGACATTTTATTATTTTTAAATTTGTTTTATTGTGGTAAAAAACACATAACATAAAATTTACCTTAATCACTTTTAAGTAAACAATTCAGTAGTGTTAAGTATATTCACATTTTTGTGAAAATAGATCTCCAGAACTTTTTCATCTTGAAAAATGGTAACTCTATATCCATTAAACAATTCCCTTTTCAGGGCACCTGGGTGGCTCAGTTGGTTAAGCATCTGACTTTGGCTCAGGTCATGATCTCATGGTTTGTAGGTTCAAGCCCCGCATCGGGCTCTGTGCTGACAGCCAGCTCAGAGCCTGGAGCCTGTTTCAGATTCTGTATTTCCCTCTCTCTCTGCCGCTCCCTTGCTCATGTTGTCTCTCTCTCTCTCTCTCTCTCTCTCTCAGAAATAAATAAAATATAAAAATTAAAAAAAAAAAACAAAAACAATTCCCTTTTCCCTTTTCTCCAGCCCCTGGTAACTATCATTCTACTTTGTTTTATGAATTTGAGTATTTTGGATACCTTGTATAAGTGGAATCATACGGTATTTGTCTTTTTTTGTGTGACTGGCTTGTTTCACTTGGCACAATGTACTCAAGGCTCTTTCATGTTGTAGCTTGTGACAGGATTTCCTTCCTTTTTATAGCTGAATAATATTCCATTGCATGTCTATATCACATTTTGCTGATCTGTTCATCTGTTTGGACTTCGTGTGGCTTCCCCCTCTTGGCTATTGTTACTAATTCTGCTGTGACCATGGGAGTACAAATATTTCTTCCAGACCTGCTTTCAATTTATTTCGGTATATATCCAGAAGTGGAATTGCTGGACCATATGGTGATTCTATTTTTAACTTTTTGAGCAAGCTGCATGCTGGTTTTCATAGTAGTTGCACCATTTTACATGATCACCAACAGTGCACAAGGATTCCAGTTTCTCCACATCCTTTCCAACACTTACTATTTTCTGTTTTATTTTTTTAAATTTTTTGTTTTTAATGTTTATTTTTGAGAGATAGAGTGTTAATGGGGGAGGGGCAGGGAGAGAGAGGGAGATGCAGAATCTGAAGCAGGTTTTAGGCTCTGAGCTGTCAGCACAGAGCCTGATGTGGGGCTTGAACTCGATGACCATGAGATCATGACCTGAGCTGAAGTTGGAAGCTTAACCGACTGAGCCACCCAGGTGCTCCTGTTTTGTTTTATTTTTGACAATAGCCATACTCGATGTTAGGTGATATCTCATTGTGGTTTTGATTTGCCTTTCTTTGATTATTAATTGAGCATCTTTTAAAATACTTATCAGCCATCTGTATATCTTCTTTTGAGAAATATCTATTGCAAGTCCTTGACCCATCTTTTAAAAAAGGCATTTATTTATTTAGAGAGAGTGTAGATGAGTGGGGGAGGGATAAAGAGAGAGGGAGAGAGGATTTCAAGCAGTCTCTGCACTGTCAGTGTGGAGCCTGACATGTGGCTCAAACTCACGAACTGTGAGATCATGACCAGAGCCAAAAATAGAGAGTTGGCGCTTAACTGACTGAGCCACCTAGGTCCCCTCTTTATCCATTTTTTAAATCAACTCTTAGACACTTTTGTTTCTGTTCTACTTGTACCACTCTGCCCCTGCCCCAGACAGTCTGAGGGCAGCAAGGACTTTGCCCTCTGGAAGTCCCAGATGTAGAGCTTACTCATTGCCGTCAGCCAAATAACCAAGACTGCCTAACTCTGCCCTCTCCCTGCTGCATTCAGGTTGCCATGGTTTCACTCAGATGCAGCGCTGAGGGTATTAGTTTCCTGTTGCCGCTGTAACAAATTACCATGAACTCAGCGGCTTAAAAAACACAATTCTGGAAGTCAGAGGTCTACAGTGGATCTGCAGTGCTGCGTTCCTTCTGGAGGCTCTAGGGGAAGAATTTGTTTCCTTGCCTTTTCCAGCTGCTGGAGGTCCCTTCCTCCATCTTCAGAGCCAGCTGTGTAGACCTTCTCCTTTCTCCTCTCCTGCCTCTTTCTTAGAAGGACTCTTGTGATTATGTTGGGCCCACCTGGATAATCCTGGATAATCTCCCCAACTCAAAACCAGCTTAATCACACCTGCAATATTTCTTTTACTATGTAAGGTAACATTCAGTTTCCAGGGGTTAGGGCATGGACGTCTCGGGGAGGGGGCATTATTCAGCCTACCTCAGTGGGCTTCTGCTATGTAAAGGGCAGTAGTTAGAGCACTTCTCTCTCTATGTGCCTCATCATGTGCCTGTCAGCTTCAGCCTTGGCCTGGGTTGGCAGAAATAGCGTGTAGGAATCTTGAGGCTTGGGCTCAAGTTTTCGGTTGACCTTGACCTTGCAGTGGAACCTAGGGCATGTGGCTTGCTATCTCTGGACTTGAGTGTCCTTACCTCTGAGAGGAAGCAGAGGAAGAGGTGGTGTCCAGGGCATTCCCAGCTCTGCCCTGGCTGAGCTTGCCCCCCTTCTGCACCCAGCTCTTGCTTCTCCTTTAATTTCCTCACATTGCGTTGTCCCACCAACTCGTGGAAAGACTAGGGCTGTCCTGCAGAGGTAGAGAAGGACAGGTGTGAGAGGCTTTGTGAAAATGGCTGCTGGGTACCAATTAAAGGAGGACAGCATAGCAGAAATGAAGGGCGCAGGGCTCAGCTTTGTTGCCTGCCTCTTCTCTCCAGTCCTCACATAAAGTATCCTTGGAACAAACCAATGAAATTGGTACATGCCCTGTAAGCCTGATTGGGTCATATATAACTTGCCCAGTAATTTCATGCGAGACTTCAATTATCCTTCTTTTCCAATTCAAGCCTGATAAGGTCAAATATTTGTAAGCTGCCAGCCAGATGGAAGCTGTGTCTCCCAGAGGCTTGGAGGTTGTGTAACCCCATCTGTGTGGTGACTGGTCTGGGCTGTTGCATTCAAGGAAGTGTGAGAGACTCTTGCCAGAGTGTGGCATTGAGGGCAAGACATCACTAGGTGTTATTTGTTCTCTCTGAGACGGGTGGTCCAGCTGTGCTCTGGATTGGGCTGTGAGAAGTTGCCAGAGAACTGGCATCCTCCAGGGGCTGGGGAAGGAAGGCGTAACTCTTTAGGTCTCACACCACTCTTTAGCCTTGCCGACTCAAGAGATAGTGTTGGCTCGAAGTAGTTAACCTCTGGTAAGCATGCACTGGTGTTAATGAATCCCATTTATCCTTTTAATATTATTCTGTTTTACGGATAAGCAACCTGAGGATCAAAGAGGTTAGGCTAACTTAGCAGAGATCAGCCAGCGTTTTAGCTGGGGGAGAGTTGAGACTTACACTGAGATGTGTCTCATTCCAAAACTCTTCTTTGTACCTTTGCACTTTGTAACTCCTGGCCTCATTCCTTCCCCTGAAACCATTGTCCCCTCAGAAATGGAGTATGGGAGCCATGGGCGAGGGGGAGGGAGGGGTGCCTCAGTTAACTGAAGCACTGAGCCTCAGTCTGGAGAGGGTGACAGCTCAAAATCACGTGCTCCGGCACAGGCAAACCAAGCATTTTAGAAAGCTAGGCTGCCTGGATCTAACCTTCGGGCGAGTTTTGCCTTGGCTGCTTTGGTTTCGCGTCCAAATTTAGTCGCAGATTCTGAAAGAGCAAGGTCCCTGGCTGGGCAGATGTTACTGGAGAGTGTGTGTAGGTGGGTGTCTGTGTGCCCGTCTGTGTGGGTGAATGTGCAGCCTGGGAAGGCTGGTGGCTCGTCGAGGTAGGGAGCTTAACTCACGTTGTCTGTGTCTCCCCACGGTGCCTGCCCCAGTGCGGTGCACACACCCAGATGTTTTCGACCACTTACCCTGTGCTGGTACTGTGAGGGCTATAGAGTGGAATGAGACAGGGGCTATGCTCCCAGGGTTATGTCTGCACAGGGACAGAAGCCACACACATACTTCCTGGAGATACAAGGAAAGCAGTTGGCAAAAGCTAAGGGCAGCACATAGGAAAGTGGGGGTGCTCTGTACCTGCAAGTCATTCACTGGGGACACACATACATTTGCACATTTGTGCTCAAGGGTGAACGCATGGTCATGCAGGGAACTTGCTTTCCTGGACTCTTATTCTTGGCAGGCAGCAGCTGCTCTCTCTTCTCTCATCGCTGATGCCTCTCCACAATTGTGTGATTGCTGATGATTTGGGGTCAGTGAGTGGTGGCTCCATAACTCCTTGGCTCAACTAGGAAGTTAGACCAAGCATGTGCTGAGTGGAGTCCTAAGCCCATAGTTTTATAAAGAAAATTGCTTTTCTTTATAAAAGGCAAATAGTGGTGCTCAGCAAACAGTGTCTATAGTTGCAGGCTGCCAGGGGACCACCCAGTAGCAAAGCTCTGTTTAGTCCATGCGTGTTTTATATTACAGGGCCCTTTAGTGGAGTACCGAGTGCATAGAGCAGACTGAAGCAAATGCCCCATTTGCCCCAATAACCTTCTCTCCCTGTGTGAAAACTAAGTGACTGATCTTTAGAAAGATGCTTCCCAAAACTAAGTTCCACATCTATGCTCCTAACAGCTAGTTGCTGTTAGCTGCGTTTCACAGACTGGGAAAACCAAATATGGGAAGGGTGCTGAACAAATCAGACGTTCAGGGGGAGCTAATGAGCAGGTAACTGTGGTTCCAGCAGTGTCCTGCTCTTAAACTTGAGTATGTCAGAGAGGACTGGTGAGAACAGCTTAGTCAACAAGTATTTCAGAAGCTGGGCAGTGTGCAGTACAAACGTTGCATATCCTGCTCTCAAGGAGTCATGGCAGTACTAGTCCATGTTTGTTGAGACTCTGGTTGGGGGGGGGCCCTATTTAAGTGGCTGCCCTAATAGGTAGGTGCTTTTTAGTATTATTAGCATTAAAGGAGAGAATTCAGGAGTGGGGTGGGGACATTGAGCATCCATCTAGGAAGCCTGTTTCTTTTGCCAGCATGTTCTTCATGATAAACTCTTCTGCCACCATCATGTGAATTCTAGAATCAGTGAGTACCAAAAAAAAATTGTATATAAAAGATCTTAGTGATCATCTAGTAAACTTCATTTTACTGATGAGGTGGCTGAAACACAGGGAGACAAATTTGACCAGAGTCACATGGCTCCTTAGTGGGGGAGGGAGGAGGAGACCCATGTGTCCAGCCCTCATCCTTGGTCTTCTTGACCCAAGGGAGCTGATCAGGAAGTGAGATAGGCTGGGGCTGTGTGTGCTTCAGTAGAAGTGTGGAAGGTTGTGAACTGCTGATACTCTGGTCAGGGTCTATGTTGAGGTGCCCACAAAGGCCTTTGTGGTGCTGAGCCTGATGGCCCTTCTCAGGCCAGGGCCTCTCCATGCCTCTCCTTCACTGATGTAGGCCCTAGGGGTCCAGATTACTTTAATAACAACATCAACAATAAAAGCAATACCAATTAATGCCCACTGTTCACCGAGAACTTTGTATATGGCTGCACCATGCCAAGTGCTTGTAAATAAATGTTTTAAAATCCTTGAAACAGTTTAGAGGTACCTGAGTCTCAGAGATATTAAATAAGTTGCCCAGGCCCCTGGGGCTTGTAAGTGGCTATACAGAGTATGAACTTGGGTCTCACGTGACTCTTGATCTTTGCTTTAACTACTAGACTCTGCTGCTTTCTCCTCCTTGTAGCCTGTCCCTAAAACTCGGTATGTACAGATCCCATACTCTTCTTTCTCACTCCTTCCTTGCTGTCTTCATAGGCCAGCACTAGAGTCACTTTGTCTTAGAGGTTATAACCCTCCTAATTACTGTGGGGACATAGTTGGGGGAGAGTCACATAAACAGGGTGACAAAGGCATAGAGATTATAGAGTTTTAGAGAATTTTTATGGCTCTGGTTTTTCCTCTGTTGAATCATCACTCCATTCTGAGATGAAGAATGGAGGTGATGTTGACCTCTGCCTCCTACATTTGGGTTTTTAACAATAGACTTTCCCAACTCTCCCCATCTGTTCCCTTTTGACCCAGCCTTTTGGTACCCTCAGGCCTGGGGAAGGATGTGGGAAGAGCTAGAGGTATCCTTGGTCCATGCTGGGAACTTTGCTCTGAATCTCTGCCACATACAAGGATGACCCTTGTCAGATGTTTCCTCAGTCCTCCAAGGAGGAAAAGATGGAGGAGAGAGGCCAGGAAGGGTCAGGTACTACTGGTCTGGAAGGCCCAGAAAAAGCCATGGAGAAAGAAGAGAAAAGGCAGCTTGGGGCACAAGAAGGAGGTGGGGGGCTCAGCTGGTTAAGCCTCTGATTCTTGGGAAGCTAAGGTTCGTGAGTTCAAATCTTCCACACTGACAGTGTGGAGCCTGCTTGGGTTTCTCTTTCTCTACCCCTTCTCCGCTAACTCTTTGTATTTGTTTCTCAAAATAAATAAATGTAAAAATTTTTTTAATAAAAAAAGGAGAGGAAACACATATACACATACACACACACACACGGAAGGAGAGAACTCAAGGGGCTCCTGGCTGTAAGAGTCTCTGAGGAAAGAGCATGTATTTGAGATGCCAGAGACATTGGAGAGCTTGGGGGTGGCTAAGTCAGTCCTAGCCTGAGTCTCATTGGATGGGGGCCATGTGTTTCTCTCTGCCTTGATTTCTTCATCAGCAGTGGGAATAATATCATTTGTCCCCTCACCTTAAACTATCAGATGCTGAGTAGAAACCACATTCCTTCAGCAAACACTTCTTTTTGTACCTGATGTGTGCCAGGTACTCGGCTAGGCACCAGAGCCACAGAGATGCACAAGTCACAGGCTGCTCTGGAGATATTCCAGGTGCCCAGAGCAAAGTTTATGGACAGGACTGAAACCGTGGAAACCCAGGGATTGATCTAACGTTCTGATCACCCATTTCTCCCAGCCAAAGGTCTGACGCCTGATATTCAGTGGTGCTTTAGAACACCGTAGAGGTATTTGGATGTGAGTCTGGTTTCACTCAGTTGTGAAGTCGTGTTTGTGTATGTGCATATGTGATTTATTTGATAATTGGAAACAATTTATGATGAAACTCTTTGCATCCTTTTCTGGGCCTATATGTGCCGAGGGCCCAAGAAGAGTGTGCAGGGGGCGGGGGGGGCACATGTGTAGGGGTAGAGACTCATCCTCCTGCACCCCTCACTCTGGACTGATGTGCATGCACCCTACCCAGCCCTTTCGGAAGGATGCTCAAATAGTGTGCATTCCAGATGGCTTTGCCTTCCAGCGCTCTGTTCCTGAGAAGGCAGCCCCCCACCTCCTAGATCTCTTTCCTCTTGGAATGTTCCTCAAGCGCTTCAGGTCCAGTATGCCTCCCTCTCTGGTTTTTATAAAAAATTAAATTAAAATTGTAATGTTTTTGTATTGTGTAAAACTTACATAAAGTTTACCATCTTAATGTTTTTTAGTAGATAATTTAGTGACATTAAGTGCATTTGCATCATTGTGCTATTGTCACCACTATCCTCCAGAGTTTTGTCATCTTCCTGATGAAACTCTGTACCCATTAAATACTAACACCCCTCGCCCTTCTCCCCCCAGGCCCTGGCAACCACCAATCCACTTTCTGTCTCTATGGATAAGACTCCTCTAGGGACCTCATAGAAGTGGAATCATACAGTATTTATTTTATGATGGGCTTACTTAGCATAATGTTTTCAAGGTTCATCCATTTTGTAGCATGTGTCAGAATTTCTTTCCTTTTTAAGACTGAATAATAGTCCATTGAATGTGTAAACTACATTTTGTTTATCCCTCATCTGTTGATGGACACTTGAGCCATTTCCAACTTTTGGCTATTGTGAGTAACACTACTGTGAACTTTGGTATACAGCATCTGCTTGAGTCCCTGCTTTCAGTTCTTTTGGGTATATACGCAGAAGCAGATTTGCTGGATCATGTGGTAATTCTGTATATAATTTTTTGAGAAACCTCCATGCTGTTTTCCATAGCTATTGTACCATTTTACATTTCCAGCCAGCAGTGCCCAAGGGTCATACTTTCTCCACGTCTTTGCCAATGCTTGTTATTTTCTAAGTAAAAAAAATTTTGTAAATGTTTATTTTTTTGGGGGGGATGGAGGGGCAGAGAAAGAGGGTGAGAGAATCTCAAGCAGGCTCTGTCTATGCTGTCAGTGCAGAGCCTGATGCAGGGCTCCATTCCACAAACCATGAGATTATGACCTGAGCTGAAATCAAGAGTGAAGTGCTCAACTGACTGAGCTACCCAGGCTCCCCTTCTCATTTTTTTAAATCATACTATCCTAATGGGGTTAAAGGGCTCTCTCTGGCTTTGAGGACTTCCATGTAAACATATTGAGCCACCAGGGGTCTTGGGGAAACCCTGGAATAATAAACCAGGAAAGAAATGAGGGCTAGAAGGTCATATTCTCTCTGTTGTTCTTCCTAGCTGAGTAGCCCCTTAGGTTGACCTTGCTCTGTGGGGTCAGGCAAATTGGAGGCAGCCTCTTAGGCTGAGCACACCTCTTTCAGATCACCTCTCTGGCCTGGAGCCCAGCCAGTGAGCAGAGGGAGCTGATGTCAGGCTGACTTTCTCAGCCCATATCTTTGAAGTCTGTGGGGAGGAGATCCGGGCACTGAGAAACTTGGTAGGAGTTAGACTGCTTAGGGAGGAGAAATGGGGGCCGTGAGATGGCCTGACCAAAGAGTTCTAGGCCCGAGTGTCTGAGCTAGGATCCTGACCTCTTATGGTGTTTGGCTGAGTTTCTCCTTCTAAAGAGGAGGAATTGAGAGCCAAAGAAGGAAAGTGATTTGTCTGAGTGCACAGAACAAATGGGTGATGAAACTGGGACTGGAATTCAGCTCTCTTGACTTCTGGTCTGGTTCTTCTCTCACCAAACTCGGGAAGGAGTCAAGATGGCTTCATATCTATTTGAAGCGTAATATTAACCAAGGAACAACAGGCTCAGAGGGACTTGCTCATTTTTTTCGTTGCTGTCCACCTTCTTGTCTGCTTGCTGTCTGGCAGAGGTTCTGTGGGGATTAATGAGATAAATGGCTTTGACTTTTCTAAATGAAAGAAGCATTATGCTTTATACAAAGCATCGTTATTAAATAGCCTATGAGTGTAGAGGAATAAGCTAATGTGTTTCTTTTGTCCCACCTTAATGAGAATTAGAGACATTAGGAGGAGGACAAATGGGCCATGTATGGGTGTGTTTGTGTGTATGATGTTTTTTGTGTGTAAATATGTGCAGTGACCGCCCTCCCCACCACAGTGCAATCCCATGGGGTAATGGAAGAAGAATTTCAGAGCCTCTCACTAATAGAGGATCCTTGGAAAATGGAACACTATTTTCAAGGATCTTTGGAATCCTCTGTATTCTGAGTTCCCTGGATGGATTCACTTTTTCACAAATTGACATTATTAATTTGTGTGTGAGATATAGTAGTTTTTGAGAGGTGGTTGCTTAACATGGGGGGGGCGCTTTTGGGAAAAATATTTTTTTTTTTTATAAAACAGCTTTCGTGTTTTATTTTATTTCATTGGAAATGAGGTATTCCTTTTTGGTGCCCCGAGGCTTTGCATGTGGGCATCGGTGGAATGATTCTTATTAAGTATCTTTATATGTGGATAGTACATTCATAGACCTAATCTCATTTAGTCTTTATGATTGTCCTATGAGGAATGCATTATTATCTCTATTTTACAGAGGAGTAAACTGAAAAGTGTGCATCGCTTGGTACTGGGCAGTGTGGTTGGTGTTGGGAGAGACAGTCACAGGGTCAGGGAACTGGTTTGATGCTATGGAGTTGTGCTCTGGCTGGAGGAAAGCACTGCCTTCCTCCAGTGTCTAACTCTGTTCCAGCTTCTTTGAAGGGCTTGTGCTCATATGGATGGCACCCCTTAGACCTGAACTCCGGTGTCCTGGCTCTGGGTCCTGGCGTCCTTCTCTATGTGTACACATAATTGTTCATACCTCACGGAGCCGAGTGGATATTTATTGGAATTGGTATAAATCAGGATAAGAAAGAAAAAAAACATCTTGCCCATATATGTATCTTGGCTAATTTTCAAATCAACCATTTCACTTTGCCCTGAACCTAGATACTTTTGTTCACAAAGAGCTGCAGCTGGAGACACAGGGTATGATTATCCTTTGTCCAGAGCTTAGGTTTGAGGCAGCAGAGGGCTACACAGAGAGGCGTGCTCAGTTTTCATGGGACTTCTCGTTCTTGTGTGGCTGCAAGCAGATGCTTGTATTTTCCTGCAGTGCTGGGGCCTGGGAGGAAGAGGCTCCAGGCAGGCTAGGAAGGTGGGCGGCTGGTATGCTAGGTGGGGTCTGTGTGCACAGCCTCCCCTAACCCTGCCCCCACCCCCTACGTATGTCAGCAGCTGGACCAGAATCTGATACTGGTTTGGCTACAGTAATTTTGGAAGTATACTTAAATAATAAATCTGAAACCATAATTTTTTTCTTTCTGATTACCAAAGAACTATTTACTATACCGAATTTGGAAAATAATAATAATTTCAAAAAGAGCTAGTACTTACAAGGTTCTTACTCTCAGCACTATTCTGAGAGTTTTATATTTCTTAATTCATTTGATCATCATAACAATGCTGTGTGATAGGCAGTGTTATCATTTTCATTTTATTTTACAAAGAAGGAATCTCAGCTACAGAGAAGCGAGGTGATTATTCCAGCCACACAGCTAGTGACTAGCAGAGCTAGAATTTGTATTCAGTCTGCCTGTTTTTCAAGTCCATAGCCCTGAGTTCTAGGCTGAAGCGCCTCTCTGCAAATAAATGTGGCCACCTGAGATGACCACACCTGGAGATGATTAGTAGTATTTCTTTCTCCCTCTTCTTCCTCCCTCCCTCCCTCCCTTCCTTTCTTCCTCTCTCTTTCTCTCCTCCTCCTTCCTTCCTTCCTTCCTCTTCTTTCTTTCTTTCTTTCTTTCTTTCTTTCTTTCTTTCTTTCTTTCTTTCTTTCTTTCTTTCTTTCTTTCTTTCTTTTTTTTCTTTCCTTCCTTCCTTCCTTCCTTCCTTCCTTCCTTCCTTCCTTCCTTCTTTCCATTTTTATAAATTTTCACTCTAGCCATTTACAGGACAAAATCTAGATAGACACATAAGTAGGGGAGTTTCTAAGATATACACTTTAAAATTGTTGGACTTTTTCTATTTTTTCAACAATAAGTGTGTATTCCTTTCAAGTTCAGTGAAAACAATAGAGATCTTAAGTCATTTTTGTCATGCTCTTGATCTAGAAAGACAACTTTTAAAAAAATTATAGTTGAACAACTAGGAATATTTCTGTGTGTTTTTTTCTGGTCTTTCCTTTATGAAAAAAAGTATTTTTAAAAATTAGGGTCTTATGGTGCATATATTTTTGGGCCATGTTTCTGCTGCTTAATATCATGTGAAATTTTTTCTAAATTATTTTTCAAAACATAATTTTTCTGGCTTCTAAAATTCTATCATGTGGATGTGGAATAGATTTATGTAACCAGTTCCCCTGTGATGGGCTTATAGGTGATTTTCAATTTGGTGTTGGTATAATTTATACTGTGGGGTGAATACCCAGATACATTGCTTTGTTGGAGTCTCTGTTTAGTCCTTTAGGATAGCTTCTGAGAAGGGTAGTTGAATGATTGAATTCCTTAAAGACTCTTTTAGGAGTGCTGAATTGCTTTCCCTATAGAATTGATCAGCCCATGCTCTCTGCTGGTGAAATGAAAGAGGCCTGGTCAGAATTCTGGAGTTCAGCTTCCTCTTCTCCCCTTGGGGTTGAAGAGGCTCCAGACACAGTGAGACCTCTGCTGCAAAACAGAACCTCTCATGGTGGGTCTCAGTCAAGGAGCTCTGAGCCTCAGCAAGGCCCCTGTTGTAGGGTACTTGCTGAGGCAGTGTGACTGGGGATTCATAGGCATGGATGGAGTCAGAGGAATTACTGCTGGTTCCCAAAAGTGCCTTGACCAGTTCAATGGGTGAAGTACGTGGACAAATGAGTATTAGCCACATGAGTCTTACTGTCACCCCATCCTCCCAGGTGGTGAGAAGGAAGGAGGCTAGGGCCACTGCCATCCTCCCAAGATGGCAGTGCCTCATGTCTTGTATTTCTGGTGACTGGGAGAGGTGCAGTCACTCTGTTTTCCTATCAATAAAATGGGGCCAAAGCAGCAAAACCCTCTATATGTTGGGGCCAGAAGTTGAAAAAATTAAACATGTCATGGAAAAGAAAATGTCATGGGACAATTACACTTTGAGATCTTCCCTCTTTCATTCAAGACGTCTTTATTGAACACACACTGTGCTCCAGGCTGTTCTTTCTGGACTCTGGGGAACACAGTAGTGAAAAAAACAGACAAAAGTGCCTGTCTCTTGGGACTTCCCTTCTGATGGAAGATAAGAAACAAATATTCACCTAATATATGAAATAAACACATGAATAAATACACATATGTCATGCTAATCTAAAATAATCGAATAACATCATCTCTGTAAACTTCCGCATAGAAATAAAAATTCTGCAAAAGAACTCCCATGCAGGAGGTGTGTTTTGAGCACCTAGTAGGTGAGAACCACCCTGTCAGGGTGGTACTGAGGCCACAAAGCTGGTTCCTGCACCTAAGGAGCTTATGAATCCTTGGAAGAATTCAAGAAGGGTGGACATATTCAAGTGTAGCCACTCTCAGCCATTCAGTAGCTGGAGCCATGGAGACCGTGAGCCAGTGTTTGTCTTTTCATTGTTGTGGCTGACTTTCCCCAGACGTCTACAAACAGAGGCAAGGCTTTTCCAGTTTTCTAGCTGGTATCTGACCTTACTCAGGGCAGGATCTGTGTTTTTCACTGCAGTGGCTACTTTGCAGGGCAGGATCTGTTGTTTTAACTGCAGTGGCTACTTTGCAGGGACTCGGAAAAAGCTGAAATGCTGACTTTTGATAAACTCGCATTGAATCTCAACTAGGTCCTGTAATTTAGGTTTGCCATCACCAGGTGGTGAGAGTCACCTTCGTTCAAATAGCAAGAGGTTGAGATTTCCCTTCTCTCCCTGCTTGGAAATAAGTGGAAGAAATGTTCTATTACTATTGCAATTTATTATCTTTGGTTGGAGAGTGTGGTTTAGGGTGTGTATCTGTCAATTTGTTTTCTGCTGTTTTTCTCTGCCTGCTCTCTGATGTCAGTATGACCTTGAGTAATGCGAGGGAAATGGCATTATGATTAGTGTCCTCTAGCCTAGGTAATGCTAGCAGACTCTTCTGTAGATGGAGGCTAGTTTGCTTCCATGGGAGTCCGTGCTAGAATTCCTTTTCCTGTCTTTCTCTCCTTTTGACTAGTTCCCTCTGAAGAATGGAGAAAAGATTTAGTTTGCTGGATCCTGAGAAGGTGTGGTAGTTTTACCTCTCTTCGAGTTGGCTTGGGCTCCTGCAATGCTCCAAGTTCTTTCCCTTTGCCCTGGCCATTAGAGAGGAGTGGGATGTGGAATAGGAAAGTGATGCTTTTATTTAAGGCAGCATCTGATTGATTTAGCCGAGGAGATGGCCCCAGATGTCCTTGGGTCCCTGTCTTTGTTTTGGAGCAGTTTTGACTACTATGGTTGTGGGCCTGTTCTGAGCATCCCCATCTCTCATGAACTGTGTTTGTAGAAAGGTGAGGGAAGAGTGTAAGAGAATGCTATTGAAATAGTGTGGAAATGGCTCAGTTGAGACATCTAGGTGGCAACTGAGACATGCTTAGAAGATCCTTTGGGTGCTCAGTCTGGGGAGAGGGTTCGACTTCAGGTGGGATATCCTGTAGCTCTCTTAGGACCTTACTTAGGTTGGTGGTGGTGGTGGTGGGGGAAATGTCAGCTTCCCCATCTGCCCATTGGGATAATTAGTTTTTCATTCGCTTGTCAAGAGTGTTAGCCACTGAAAAATGACTTTTTTTTTTTTTAATATTCTTTGTTGGGTCTTAGACTCAGACTTAGGCTTTGAAAACATGTCTTTTTGCATAGGGTGGTTATTTCCTGATCAGAAAATTCACCCACCTATCAGCATCTGAATCAGTTCTTGATTGCTTTTTTAAAAAAGTTTCTTTACAAATTATACTCTTTCCATTATGACTTCCTTTTAATATAGGCCTGTGCTGTCCAATATGGTAGCCACTAGCAATATATGGCTATTTAAATGTAAACTAATTGAAATGAAATAAAATTTACAGTGTAGTTCTGTATTGCACTTGCTACATTTCAAGTGCTTAATAGTCAACAATGACTGGTGGCTACCATAATGAACATCCCAGAGTTAACAGAACATTTTCATCATTGTAGGTGTTCTATTAGGCAGTGACGCTGTAGACCGTATGTCTCAGTCAGGGGTTAGCCCTACAACAGACACTGCTGTAGCCATTTTAAGAGGAAACATACTTAATACAGGAACTTAAGGGCTTACAAAATAATTGGAAGGGTTGGGAGAACAGGTTGTAGGTAGGGCCTCTAGGAATGACTCCCAGGACACATAGCAGAACTGGCCCATCAAAAGGACTGGGTCTCTGGTATCATTAGGAAGGCGGGGAATCTGGAAGCCACCATGCCAAGAGCTGGCTCCAGGATCACACCACCTTATCCATGTTTCAGTCCTCAGAAAACCATTGCCCTAGCCTTGCTGGCCCTGTAGCAGTGAAATAGATGCTCTCCCCACTAGACTGAGTTTCAATTCACTTCTTGAGTTGGCTAAACCCCACAGTCACATCAGGAAGTCCAGCTATAGGTGAGGTTGGAAATTATAGTTGTTAACTCTTTGGCCTCTGCAGGACAGGAAGGCACAAGTAGAAGGAGGTTGCTGAGTTTAGTCTCTCCACTGGTCTACCCCATCTGCCGAATGGAGCTGAGCCAGAGCTGACCCTTCTCTGCATGAGCACCCCTGGGCTTAAGATGGACAGGCCCTCAGGTATCTTCTAAGACTAGAAGACAGTATCTTCCCTTTTGTGTTTCCCAGCTATCTCTGTAACACTCTCGATAGAGAAGATTAATAGCCTCCTGCTTTCTAGTTATTTGGCCTTTAATGGGCAGAGAAAGCATGGTTTCTGTTTCAGGTTGGCTGCTACGCTCTTAAAGAGATTGTAGGCCCCTGGTCACTACAGTGAGATGACAGACAGCAAGAGCTAAATGGGCTTCTGTGAACATCTCAGGTGACACCCTGGCCTGAGAGAAAGCATTTCCTTTGCACTGTAGAGATTGCTAAATGAGAGGAAGGTTAGGACTCTAGGAGGAAATGCATTTCCAGTTTTCTCTCTGCCACATGTGAACTGTTGCTTCTTGCTCTCCATAAATCAATCTGGGTTATAGTTGTGTATTCAGTCTGGGCATTAGTGGTAACCTTCTCTGTGCATGGATGAAAGTACTAGAGCTAAGAGGGAGGTCGTGCTGTAGCAGCACATCTTCAACACTCTACTTTTTTCCACACACATGGGTAATTGGGGATCTCTTTATGGTGCTGGGGGTTTGGGCATCTTTGTTCAAAGGTGTAGGGAGGGAGGGGGGTGGGGAGCTCATTGTGAGCCAGTGTTTAAACTCTGCTTATTTACATTGGAAGATTGGGAATGGGGGCTTTGATAAGAAATTATTTAAGCCCAAACCTGAAGTGTGAGAAGGAATTACCAAGTCAAGAGCAGAGGGAATAATGTTCTCAGTATGTGCAAAGGTGCTGTGGTATATAAGAAGCAAGCATTTGTGAGGAGTGAAATGAGGCCAGTATGTCAGGACTGTATTGGACCAGGTTGAGAGGGAAATGAGATGAGAGAAGTGACCAGGGCCAGCCTATGTGGGTTTCATAAGTCATGGAGAAGAGTTCAGATTTTGAAGAGATTTATGTAGGAGAATGACAGGAACCTGATTTATGATTTATATTTTTAAAAGGTCACTCCGGTTGCTGCATGGAACTTGGATTGGGGACAAGCAAGAAAGGAGAGAGAAATGTCAGGGGGCTACTGCAGCATTCTGGGCAAGAAATGCATGGAGGCCTGGACTAGGGGGGTGGTGTGGGAGACGGAAGTCATTGTTCACAATCTCTTCCTTCAGAAATCTCCCCCACAACAGCATCCAAGAAGTAAGCGGGAGAGCCTGAATAAGCCCATGCTTTAGGGCATAGATGGGTTGATTCCAGCAATTTCTAATGTTTACCTGTTATCTGCCTTCATCTTTATCATGACATCATCATAGTGCAGTTGTTAGCAAATAGATACTGAGCATCTTTTGCAGTAAGGCTTGGGATCAGATGCTTGCATGGAGATTGATTAAAGGGGAAAAAAATCAACTTTTTCATAATTGAGCACCTTCCAGGTCCCTGGCTCCATGCCTCAGTCATGGGGTAGCAAGGAAGCATAAGCCACTGCCTCCTGACTTTGACTCTTTACTTGGACCTTGCAGAGCAGAATGACGTATAGCTAGACAGTTTGTGCAGGGGTCTTGCCCTGGTTCTGGTCCCTTGGAAAGCAGCAGCTCTGTGTGCAGAGGAGGGAGCTGCTGTCTGAGGTCAGGGAAGCTGTGCCATTTGACAAATGAAAATGATTTTCTTTTATGTGAGGGAAAGAGGTCGCTATTGTGAGCACCCACCTGTTTGTATGTGGCCTGATCTGCTCTGGGGCTCATTCAGGAATCAGAACATCAGTACAAATAGTTTAGTAAGGCAGGAGCCAGAGCAGACTTAAATGGTGGCATTTTTTCAGCTGGCAGCCAGGAGACAGAGCTTTGAATCAGCTTTATAATTTGAAAATTGGTCTCTTTGCATTGGGTAGTTATTTTGTGCTAACAAAAGCCATCAGGGACACAATGCTGCTTGCCCTTCATCCATGGCACTGCTCTGGGTTCAAAAACGTGGAGCCCAAGATGATGATTTTTCATTCATGGGATTCTTGGATAGTTGTGCCCTCTTATTGAGTGGGATCTGGAGATGCTAACAGAGCCTTGGGTCTAGGGAAGGAACCATCCAGTGAATGGGGGAAAACTGCTTGGAGGAGAGGAGGCTAAGCTGAGCCTTGGAGCACAGCCCTTGTGGAGACTACCCCTGTGGGGCCTTACCTGTCTCACCTGTGTGTGGCTCTGTGTTTACTGTGGCCGTGCCCTTAGTCATGTCACATGGCTGCAACAATGCTCAGAGCTTCCAGGACTGAAATAATGAAGGCTGTTTTTTGTTTTTTGTTGTTGTTCTTTGGCTAGGGAGAGGTTGACATTCCATTTTTCCCCATGGACTTATTCGTATGTGCTTTATCCAGATGGTGTGCTCCAGAGAGGTCCTTGTGCTCTGGGAATATAAATAAGGTCACCCGTGGTGCAGGGTGGCTTAGAAGTCAGCCTGCCAAGACATGGCTTTCAAAACCACGTATTGGCTCTGTGGAGCCACGGTCATTTTGCTCTCAATGTCAACAGCTCAGGGTGCATAGGACATACCCCACACACAGACTATCTGAGGCAATGGATGTGTTCTCATGCTGGTGCTTCCTGTCTTTTTCCTGAGCATTGTCTAAAACCTCCAGAATTGTTTGGCTTTTGGAGCTGGCAAGTGGTAGGAGAGAGGAGGATTAAGACAGTGCTTAGGAGTGAGTACAAAGATTAGAGTTTGAAGACAGTAATCTGCAGGAAGGTGTGAGGTGCTGAGGGCTTGTTGTGAGAAGAGAACTGGAGTCTGGAGAGGCTGACAGTGCTGGAGACATGGCTGCTTTTATGCATGTGAGGGAAGAGAAGTTAGTCGAGGAACTAAAATAGAGTCCATTAAGTGTTGTCAATGCTGAGCAGGGAGTCTCGTAAGGCAAAATTATATACTACAGATGGAATGGATAACATTAGAATTCCAGCTGTGGTGAACCCAATAAGACATGAGATCAGGCCACTGTTTACTGGTCACTCCAACAAAACTAATAGAAAAAGGGACACCTTCCCCTTTCATTCATCCCAGAGGTGCCCCAAGGGTTAGTAAAGGGGCTGATTACATAGTGGAATCCTTCCCATGAAGATCACACCAAACATAAAGGATGTTCTTAGGTCAGAAATGAAGCCCCTTTTGGGCTCCAGGAAGACTCAGTTGGTTAAGTACCCAGCTCTTGATTTCAGCTCAGGTCATGATCTCACAGTTCATGGGGTTGGTGTCCTGCATCCGGCTCCGTGCTGACGATGTGGAGCCTGTTTGGGATTCTGTCTCCCTCTCTCTCTGTCCCTCCCCTGCTCACCCTCTATTTCTCTCTCTCAAAATAAATAAATAAATAAACATTAAAAAAAAATGCAGAGGGGTGCCTGGGTGGCTTAGTCAGTTAAGCGTCCGACTTTCGCTTAGGTCATGATCTCGCGGTTCGTGGGTTCGAGCCCCGCGTCGGGCTCTGTGCTGACTGCCAGCTCAGAGCCTGGAGCCTGTTTCAGAGTCTGTGACTCTCTCTCTCTCTCTGACCCTCCCCTGCTCACGCTGTCTCTCTCTCTCCTAGAAATAAATAAAACATTAAAAAAATTAAAAAAAAAAAAAAGAAAAGAAAAGAAATGCAGCCCCATTCACCATCAATGCCCACAAGTCCAGTAGGAGATGTTAGCTCTGCTCGTGGCCATGGTGGTGGGCACACACGTGTGTGTGCCTGTGGGGTGCATTTGTGAGTTCTGAGGAGGCGGAGTGTAGTCTAGCAGTTAACTATGAGTGCTGTGCGTGCTGCTGAAATCTCTCATTGTCTCACTTTGTGACCTTTAATGAGTCACACGCTCCTTTGTTTTCTTATGTGTTAAATGGAAATACGAATGCTTTCAGCTCTCATGCTTCGGGTGCCTTTATTAATTCAAATCCTCTCTTCTAAGTTTTTCCTCTGGAGTGTTATAAGAAAGTGAAGGCCCAGACTCATTGGGGGCCTTCTGTGCTTTATGCCTATGATGCATGCAGTGAGTGCAGGGATGACAATGGCAAGGTGTATGTGAGAGAAGACATCTCATAGGAAGTATTGAGTTCTCCATGATCCTGACATTCTGGGTAAAATATTTTACCCCTGGGGGTGCAGCAGCTGCCCGGAGCAGCTGGAGCAGAGGAAAGGAGGAGGGTGAATGGAATATACGGGGAGGCAGGAGTCAGTGTCATGTTGAGAATATAGCCATGAATTGAGTATAGCAAAGAGGCAATTTGGATAATAATCCCCTAGGCCCTGGGGACTGGGGGTGGGGCTCGAATGCTACAGGGACCAGATGGCAATAGTGCAGGAGGCAAGTGTTAGGACAAGAAGGCTGTAGACCAGCTGGTACTAAAGAAGACCTGATGTGCTCATCTTGGTATCATAACAGGGATGGTGAATTTGTGGCATCCGTGATACCATTCCCTACCCTTTGTACCCATGGCAGACATTACTAATCTATCATGATATACTTTCCTTTGTAATCAGAGAAGTCTCTGAATCCTTTAAGTACAGTCTTTTGGGCAGTCATGTCAATCATTTGGCATAAGGGTAGAAACTTGTTTATTGTCTGTCACTGGTGTGATGATGAAAAGGACATAGATTTTGGAATTCAGCAGAAATGACATCCCAGATAGGTACCAGCTTTGTAAGCAATTGAGCAAGCGTATTGGTCAGGTCTTTTTTTGGTTGCAAAGGATAGAAACCCAATTTGAGTTAGCACTGAGTTATTTAAGTAATATAATCCAAAAGATTGGGGTAGGGCTAAAGTCAGGCGTGGCTAGATACAGGAGACTGATGAGGTTGTTAGAGTTTGTCTCTAGGACAGAGTCTGTCCGCATTCTGTCTGGCTAAGCTGGGCTATTGCTTATCCTCTGTGGGCAGGTGGGGCTGGTGGTGGAGGTGATAGGGTCTAGGTAGCAGGTCATGCTAGGAGTGAAAGTTATCTTGAAGGTCAAACACAGAAGGATCAATCCAAGATAAGAGTGGGGAGGGGTGGCTGAGAGAGGTGCCAAGTGTTCCTCTGAATACTAGTAAATTGCAACAAGCGGAGGGAAGGGGCTCTGCGAGGCAGTTTGTTTTAGGCCCAGCAGTTTCCCTGGAAGAGCCTTGTGTATACAGAGCAGAGAGGAGGGTCATTGTGGGGAGGCTTGGAGGTGACATGCGTGCAGCTGGTCTGCTTGCTCCAGCTACAGTCTCTGGGCAACTGATGTGGCATTCAGATGCCAGGCTCACTACCCCACACCGTCACCCCATTCTCTGCTGCTTCTCTTGATCCTGAAGCACCCAACCAGGTGACAAATCTCAAGGTCATGCATCTATTCTGGGGCATTCAGGTGTGGGCCTAGGCTGAGCCGATCCTGGGTAAACCTTATAGGATTCTAGGGTGAGGCATCAAGCTGATCAGACTGAAGAGTGCCCACCAAGTATGCATTGTGTCTTGGGGCAATCTCAAAGGCTCTAGTAGCTTTTAAACCAGAGAAGTGCAGATGCCTGTGTTCTGGATTTCACTGGTTTCTCTGCAGGTTTCCTTCCTGACTGTGTCCCTCTACCCCACCCTGTCAATCTGCCATACACAGCTCCCTTTCCCAGATATCAAATGCTATATAATGAATCACCCCAAAACAAAGTGACTTATAGCAGCAAACACCTTGCTGTGTCCCACAGTTTCTATCGGTCAGGAATTTCTTGGTGTTTCCCATGCAGTTGCAGACAAATGGTGACTGGAGCAGTTGGGGGCTGGCTGGGAGTCTCTCTCTCTATGCATGTGGTTTCTCCAGGAAGGCTAGTTTGGGCTTGACCTAATTTTAGAAGCCTATCATTTCTGCTGTACTTCATTGGTCAAAACAGTCACCCAAGACCAACCCCATTTCAGGAGGAAAGGACATAGGTCCTCTTTCTTAATGGGAGGGATGTCAAAGAATTTGCTGATGTAATTTAAAACCATCACAGGCCCCTACCCCCTCCTATCCAATCAACACTCATTGCCTAGATGGATTTAGTTACAAGGATGTGACCTTACTTTGGTCCAGTGCCTTCCTTTTATTATACTATTTTTATTTTTATTTTTGGAACTCGGGTAGAGACCTGAGTGAATTATACTCTTCAATTCATTGTACATTTGCCATCATTGATTCATGCAATGACTCTCATTTATTCATTCTTCCTTTTAATCCCCATATCCTACTTTCCTTTTTTCCTCCTAACATTCCTTAAACAATTATTTTGTTATATTTATTTATTTGTATTTGTGGAAATACACGTATCCTTTATTTGTGTTCTCATAAATATTTGTTTAATTGACATATATTGCACATGTACTATTTTCTGTGTCTTCCTTTTCTCACTTGCTTGGTGTTCCTGGGTGGATACACATACCGTACATGCGTGCTGTAATGCATACATCTCATTTCTTGTCACCTAAAATGAATCAGTGAGACTAGACAGGAGAAGTGACATGTCCAGCATCACACAGCTGAACTGCAACAGGAATAGTTTTCCTGGCTCTTTTTTCTCAGCATCACACATTAACGTTTTCATGCACTATCTCCCAGGCTCCAGCAATAGTTTGAAATAAGATTTAAAAAAAAAAAAGTAGTGAGTCTGGGTGCCTTTTCCAAGCTCTGCTGTTTTCTGCCTAGTAACTGCCGTCCTCTGTCCTCTCCTCCCGCAGGTTCTAACTATGGGAGTCCGCGCCCAGCTCATGCCAACATGAATGCCAACGCGGCCGCGGGGCTTGCCCCTGAGCACATCCCGACACCAGGGGCGGCCTTGTCCTGGCAGGCGGCCATCGACGCAGCCCGGCAGGCCAAGCTGATGGGCAGTGCTGGCAATGCAACTATTTCCACCGTCAGCTCCACACAGCGGAAGCGGCAGCAGTATGGGAAACCCAAGAAGCAGGGCAGCACGACCGCCACACGCCCGCCCCGTGCCCTGCTCTGCCTGACTCTGAAGAACCCCATCAGGAGGGCGTGCATCAGCATTGTCGAATGGAAATATCCTTTGTGCTCTGGGTTGGGCAGGGGGCCCCTGGGAGCCCCGGGAGGGCCAGCCCCACCACCAGCTGTGTTGGCTGAGCTGAGCCTACAAAGTGGCTCTCAGACCCGCTGCTTTTTCATCCCTGGGGTGCTGTTTGAATGCAGAGTTTTAGGCCCCGCCTTAGACTTGATGAATCAGGATGTCTGGGGGCAGGGCCCAGGAATCTGCTGGAATAACAAGCAGGGTATCTTTTCCATGTATTTTTTCATATAAGTAACATATGAGGAAACTATCCTAAGAGGATATGATATATCATTTCACCCAGCTGAGCCTGTCCAGGTGTCTTGGGTTAATACTGGTTACATGCTGCTACTCCATAGCCTTCTTTGCCTCCCTTGTTATGGCACTGGCGTAGTTTGATGACCTCCCCTCTCTCTAGGGTGAAAGAGCCTAAGAGGTATGATAGGGTAGTGGTCAGTGACCCTGGTTCTTGGTTCAAGGCCTAGGAGCAGTAGTTCTCAAACATGGCTACACATTAGCATCACCTGGAGCATTGTAACAAAGTATAGGTGCCTGAGCCCCACTCAGGCATGATTCTAAAACTCTCCAGATGATTCTCATGTGTAGCCAAAGTGGAGAACACTGGTCTGGAATGTTCTATACAGATCCACTTTGTATGTATAGAACCCAGTGAGTGGGTCCTCCAGAGAAAATGACTCTGAAGGGCCAGGCTTTCATGGTGGAATTATAGGCCACTTAACATCCTGGGAATTGTGGGGTGGTGGAGACTGAAAGGAGCTTCAAGATCAGTAGGGCTACCTCTGACTTTCCCCAGTGATGACACTGAGCTCCATAGGGTCATATGGTCAGTGACAGATAGGACTAGACCTCTGGCACTTAGTGTTGGGCATTTCCATAATAAGAATTCATTGATTCAGAGGAGCCAAGATGGCGGAACAGCATGGGAATCTTTTTTTCTGTCTCATGTACATGAAATACAGCCAGATCAACACTAAAGCATCCTGCACACCTAGAAAACTTATTTGAGGATTAACATAATAAGAATTCATTCAGGCAGGGCTACCACATCTTCTGGGGCTCAGGATGGGAATGTTTGGTGTCATTCATGAGTTTCCATAGAAGGATTTTAAAGTCTTGGGTAGTGGTTAAAAGGCAAAAGAAGATGGCTCCATAGGGAAGAGCTTCTGTTTAGCAAGAAAGGTCAGTTGTATAAATGTTTGATCCCCTCCATTCAAAAGTAACTTTAAGAGAATGCAGTGTGGGCTGTCTGTCCTGAGTGCCCAAGCCTGCTTCTGGTTCCCAGATGACTGGGGAGAGGCTCAGTTCTGCACAGCCTCATCATGCTGCTGTCATAACTGCTCAAGCAGAACCACAGAGTGGGAAAGGTGCAGGCTGTGCAGGTCAGGCTCCCCCAAAGGGGAGGACACTGAGGCCTAGAGCAGCTGAAGAACTTGGCCAGATCACATAGCCTGCAATGGACAGAGCTGGGTTTCAAATCCAGGTTCCCCAAGTACCAGATCCATATACTTCCCACTCCCCATGCACCCTTAGTATAGAGGAGAGGTACTAGGGTAGATGTTCAGTGGATGCTATCCAGCCCACTGGGACACAGTGGGACCTGGATCTGGGGACTGAACCACACCTCATCATGGCCGTGCCTCCTGTGTTCTTGAGTGGTCGTGGGTCATCTGAATCCCCAGAGTTTCCCTTTTCTCATCTTTAATAGAGAATAACCGAGAATTAGCAAGGGCTGCAGAGTCTGTGCATGTGGATGCATTCTCAGAAAAACTACATCAGGGGATGTTTTCAGTGAGTACTAGTTAACTTCAAGTCTGTTCTTCCCCTCCTGGGATGGACAGCTCCCTGACAAGGAGCACTGAGTGCAGAATGAAGTGCTAGGTGCCATAGTAGCCTGGGGTGAACAGACCCTTGACTGAGTCAGTAGCAGTGTTAACACGGCAGTTACCTGGTGTTCCACCTGTGCACCCCACCACCTCATTGCACCCCCATGCTGGGCAGAGGGGTGCTGCAGCCATGCTGCCTGGGAGACTGTATCCTCCCCACTGCGGGAAAGGAAGTGGGCCCAGCCTCAGCAGTACTAGTTGGATGGCATTCTTAGATTGGCTTGGAAGGGTGGCTGGAGAGGTAAGGAGATGGTCTGGTGTACTAACTAGTCAGTGTTCCTTGAAAGAGTGGAATCTGATGCTGTCATTAAGAAAGAAAGACAATTTAAAAAATGGTCTGGCTGCCACAGGGTGACATAGTACGCCTCCAGGTCTTACCTGGGTTCTCCTCCACTTTGCAGCTGATGGCTTTTCTTATCTGCCTGATTGGTTTCTTTACACATTATCTTCTCCAGCAGTAGCAGGGACTTTTAGCATAAGATGATGGATGGATAGCCTGGATTGGCAGAGGATGTAGAACTGATAGTGTAAGAGACACCTCAAGCTTAGCCATCACCCACTTTGGTGCAAGGAACAAGGTGACATTTGAGGATTGGATGCATGAGGTACGTCTCTGCTGAATTGATGTGCTGTCACCCTGGTGGGGGAGGAGCACAAGGGACCAATGATGGGAATGGAACTGAGCAGCCCCTGGGCCGACTGTCACTTCCCTAAGCAGGTGGGGAAAGGGCTAGGAGGGAAGAGGTTTTGTGGTAAGAGGAATATAGTACCAACTCCCTAAAACTGCTTTAGGGTAACTTTAGGATAGATCAGTGTAGAGTAGTCCTTATAAACTCATACTTCGAAACCAGACTCCCTGTGTTTGAATCCCATCCTGCCACAGGCTATGTGATATTGGGCAAGTTAACATCTCACCTTTCTATGCCCCACTGTCCTCATTTAGGAACGGGGATGATAATTGTACGCTCACTCAGGGCGTTTGTGTGGAGCAGTTACAACAGAGCCTGGCACAGAGTGAGCTCTCAGATGTGAGCTTCTGTCCTTCCTGTTACCATCACTGTCGTCATCGGCATCACCATTGTTATCACTAGTTCCTTGGCCAACTCAAGGAGCATCACATCTTGGAAAAGATGAGTCAGTAGGTCTGTTTCTGGACCTGGCTCTGCTATTTGTCAGCTTGGAATCTAGGAGATCTTGTTTTCTTTTCTGTACCTGTCAAGCTGGGAGGTTAGGCAGGTCTGCTACCTGCCATCTTGTGGATATGAAGGCACACACAGAAAATGGCAGCCTTCATAAGGTGTGCTGGGTAAATGGACCCTCAGCTATGCGCATTGGGCCAAGGGGAGTCAGTAACGAGCACACTGGCTAAAGCCTTGACTAAGTTGCCTTACAGGACCAGAATTGCCCTTTTTAACACAGGTCAGAGGCCATTCAAAGCAGGAGATGAACCCTGGACTCTGTGGTCAGGGAATCTGGGTTCTAGTCCTAACTGGGAAGTACCTGCTGTGGGCTCTTGAGAAAGTTTCTTAGGCTCTCTGGGCCTCAGAGGTTTGGACTAGATAACCTCTAAGGTCTTTTTCCCTGCTTTGATTTATTTGTGAGTACAGGTTTCCCTGGGAGAGGAAGTTGGTCCCTTCTTCCAGAATTCCCATCTTCTTTCTCTTCCTCTTCCTGTTAGGTCCCATGGACAAGCCTGGAAACCTGACAGTGTTGGGGAGTGGGAGGAGATGGGCCGGAAGAGCATAAACTGGCCTTCCTCTTCCCCTTTCTGGCCTTCAGTTGTGGGTGCAGGGTGGAAGGACTGTTATCATATGAGGTCATTTTTTTCTTGAAAATTTGTTCTTCCTGGCATTTTGATAAAGAAATCCAGCATAAGAACCTCACTGAGTGCACTGCTGCTTGTGAGTGAACCAGCTTATCCCTCTAGATCCCAGCACACACCAATGGAAAAGTCAAGAGGAACGAGACGTCAGCCTTGCCCACTGAAGGCAAGGCCTCCACAGACTTAGGGTTAAGGTTTCCATGTGGAGCCGTGGCTTGGATCAGAGATGGTTGCCCTGCCCTAAATGCACAGCATACATCCCGCCATGCTCTTGAGGGTCCAGAGCCCCCATCTTCAGATTCTATGAAGGTGTCAGAAAAACAAAGTGGAAGGGGAAAAAAACACTCTAAACTTCATATTAAAAGGTCTGAATCTCCAAATTTCAATGAAAAATCTTGAAGTCAAGTCTGCCTTAATCTACTGTCTTGCCTCTCCCAACTCCAGCTTGAGTCCCCGGGGGAACAGTGTGGAAGCCACGGGAAAAGAGTGTCTAGGGGACGGCCTGTCCCAACTGGAGCAGGCCTTGCTCTGTAAAAGTACCCCGGAGCACACATGAGGGAAAATGAAGTCCAGTGCAATCTAAATAAATAAAAGAAGAAGAAAAAAGTTTTTAGAAATCTGTGTTTACTCTGGCACGCGACTGGCCTCCACTGCTTTTGACATATTAGGAAAAATTTTGGCGGGGACCCATTAGAAGCACTTTAAAAGGCATATGTTTCTTTTCAGAATACAAGGGGCTTGGAATGTATTGTTTAAACAAAATTCTTACGAATCTTTGATTCATTTTAAAATATATATGTGTATGTTTGTTTCACTTATGCCTTCTGTGGCCTTGACTTCCTTAACTCCCTTCCTCAGACCATTTGAAATAATTATTTTACTGACTATTTTTGCCAATTGTGTGGCCTTAGCGATCTATATTCCCTTTCCAGAAGATGACTCCAACGCCACCAATTCCAACCTGGTAAGTCCACCATCCTGTCTCTGCTTTTCTCCCTTGGTGCGGAACCGAGCTTGGATCACATGGGTTCAAGGTGGAATGTGGGGAGAAGTGACATGTGTTTGACATGCACAAAAGTGCTGCTGTGCTCAAATCTCAAGTGCTATTGCTCTCTATTCAAATCAGCACCTGTCTGATCACAGACTGTTTTCAGAAAGAATACTCCAGTTAGGTGGTGGTGAGTTGTGTGCAGTGTGTGTGTGTGTGTGTGTGTGTGTGTGTGTGTGTGTGTGTGTGTTAAGGGCTACAAAATGTGCTGCATAAGTTGCACATGCAGGTGTTTCCAGGAGCAGGCTTTTATTCTTGGATCATTTGTTGTATTTATTTTAAGCAACTGTGTCCCATTGGTAGGGTTTGCTCAGGTGATCTGTAGTATCACTGCACGAGAAGTAATTTCTAGGAAGCTTTTAGGAAAGTTTCCTTTTGCAGCCAAGATGTATTATTTAGTTGAAAGGGTTTTATTTTCTTGGGAAAGGCGGCTTTCCATTTGGATTGTTGGGAGGCCAGTGCTGGCAATTTGGGGTTAGAATTTGTCCATGGAAAAAGCGCGGCGTGTGTTTACTTTTGGCTGAGCGTGAAGTCATTACAGAGGCCTTTGCTCCGTCTGGGCATGGGAGGAAAAGAGCTCTGGAATGCAGTTGGCAAAATCGGGGCACTTCAGGGTGCCTCTGCTGCAGGCAGTAGGAAAATCCTGCCTCTCTCCCCCTCCCCTGCGGAGACACCATAACTTTTCCTGTGATTCCCACAAAGTGCATCTTTTCCCCTCATCAGCACCTTCCTCTAATTAGCGAGATTGGACTGTCTGATGAGATCGTTTCGAAAAGAAGCAGGAGGGTTACAGAATTCTCCTCTCTGTTGTTGCTGGCTGCTGATGGTATCATGGGTGTAATTCTTTTGCTTTTTAACCTTTGACATTTTCTTTGGCCCCTTCAGCAAATAGATCTGATGCACATTTGAAACTTCTCCACCATTTTCCCCAGTTCCGACGATTGGCCCCAGCTCCATATTGGGTAAGGTGTCATGGTGTGAGCTGGGCCGCTGCGTCTCGTGGCTCGGCTTGGACTATGTGTTGGGGACAGGTTCCCGAGCTGGCCAGTGAGGTCCGAGTGATGACATGGCCAGAGCCGGCAGGCAGAACATTAGCAGTCCACGCGCCCTTCTGAGGCGTGACCTTGTCTCTTAACAGGCAAGAAATCTTTACTGTGTCAGAGTAAATACAAGAGAGAGTGTCTCCCAAATGGCCGTTGGAAAAGCAGGAGCATCTTCCATCGGTTATACTTGTCTCTGTGTCCACCTTCCTCCCCCGCCGCGGCCCACCCAGAACCCCTGAAGCTTAGCACTTAATCTGCAATAAAAAAAAAAGAATCTGTGTCTTGTTCTGAAGCTAGTGAAGCTTTGGGTGTACTCTAGACAAAAGCAGCGGGGAAAGTGGGTAGAGGGTTTGTGTTTATTTTATGCCGTGGCCCCTCCTGGCAGTGTTCCCTGGGGGGGCGGGGTGGGGATCAGCAGTGC
Organism: Hyaena hyaena; assembly: GCF_003009895.1. Lineage (NCBI taxonomy): Eukaryota > Metazoa > Chordata > Mammalia > Carnivora > Hyaenidae > Hyaena > Hyaena hyaena. The sequence continues at coordinate 360,152 of NW_024080741.1, read as the reverse complement.
GGAAAGGGAAGCCTGGGATGGCTGCGGTGGGGGCAGAGGTGTGGCAGAGAGGCTGGCGGAGACTGCCGGAGGGACAGTGAATTTTTAAAATCACACCACAGAGTGATGGAGGTGTTCTAAGACTGGATGGTGGTGATGGTCGCCCAGCTGTATAATTGTACTAAAAATCATTGAGTTGTATACTTAACAATGGGTGATTTTTATGGTACATAAATTATACCTCAATAAAACTGTGTTTTTTTTAAAGTATAATACCAGCATGGAAACTCAGGCCTCTCAAGACCTCCCAATGTCAGCTGCTTGTTGCTCTTTTATACCTTGCAAATGAAGGGGAGGTTAGATAGGTGGAGGGAAAAGCGATAGGTGATAGATGGTAGGTGATGGGGACAGCTAGTGAAATTTGTCAGTGACATTACACTAGGAGCTTGGGGGTGTAGAACAAAGTGTGAAGGGTTGAAAGGGGGCTTCTAGGTGCTAGAGCAATTCCCACCTCTTTCAAGCCATGGCTTGGGCAGTGACTTACCAAATGAAGGAAGCATGCTAGCATTTCCTTTATCCCAAATACAAATACACACAGATAGACACACAGATATACACAGATGGACACAAACACAGATGTAAACACACAGAGACATGCACAGATAGACACACACACACAGATAGACACAGACACACACACAGATGTGTACACAGATACAGACATAAGTACAGATGTATACGCAGATACACACATAGAGACACACGGACATACACACACAAATACACACAAACACATATGTGCACATATAGACATACATACACAGACATAAACACTTAGGCACACACTTATATACATAGACATGCACACAGGCACATACTTCTCTAATTCTGCTCTATTTCTGAACTTATGTGTGTGTATATATATATATATATATAATTTTTTAATTTTAATTTTTTTTTAGCAAGAGCCTGCATTTGCCACTTCTGCCAGTTTGTTTTTGCTCTTTCTTCAGCTCCATGCTCTCTGTCTCCCATCTTTATCTCTGGAAAGTAAAAGATATGGATCTCAGTTGGCAAACTCAGGAGGGAAAGAAATGCAACTTGTTTTTGCTTTCCTATAACTGAACATCCTGTCTGATTTGTGACTCCATTTGGCCTGTGGCATGAAGCTCATCCCTATAAGTGCAGGGCTGGCAACCCCTTCCCTGGAGTTGTAGCTTAGGGCCACTGCATTATGGAGCTGAGGGGAAATGCTGCTCTTGTGTGGTTGATCCACACCATTGAAGAGCCTTGTCCCTCCTGGAAGGGAGATGTCCCTTGTCTCTTGTCCCTCCTGGAAGGGCCTTGGTCTTTGATCCCTGCAGGTGGTGAGGTCTCTTATTCCCCAGCAAGGCATCTCTTGATCTGCAGCTCTGGATCTCTTGTGGCCATGCTGGGGCTATGGGAATGGGGACACGGTGAAGATTTCAAGGCCTTTTCAAGGACACACCCTAAGGCCTCACTTATTTTTGTTTCCTTGCTGATACTCCCAGGTTCGCCATCTTGGGATCTTTGTTTGGGGCAAGGTCACTCAGCAGATGCCTCCTGTGGTCTTCTAGAGGGTTCTCAGTACCCTGACCTCTACTCCTTGAACTCTGAAGCCATGCTGTGGCTCCTGTTCCCTGCATTCCACTGTGTCATATCTTCCCTGGGACAGTGCAGGCCACTGACAATGGGAGGGGGGCGTGATGGCCATGGGGTATTAGAAAACCCCGAAAACAAACAACCAAGCCAAACCCACACTGGCTTATAGACCAGGCTATTATTCTGCTCCCTGGATATAACCAATATGAGTGTTGTGATTTGGGCCCTCCTCTTCCTCCTTCTCCCCACAGCATCTTATGTTGTGAGTTGCCCCTTTACAAAACTCTTTTGTCCCTTGGCTTTGGGACATAGTTACTATTAAGTCCTCTCCTATTTCTTCCTGTTTTTTTCCTGCTTCTTCTAGCTTCTTGTCTTCCATGGGAACTTTTACCAGGTCTCTGTCCTGGCCTCTCATATTTCCTCTTTTTGTGCTCTCCTCTTGGTGAGCCCAGCTACTTCCACAGTTTCATGTTCCCTTTCTAAGTAAGGTGTTCCTAGACTTATGGATCCAGCTCTCAGCTCTTTCCTGAAGCCTGGGCTAGGATTTCCTACATTGGAGAGGCCAGTGGACCAGTGCAGTGACTCCTGAAACCAGCTTGATTATTACAACCACTTGTAGAGCTTAAACTGAAAGATTCCAGTGCTTTGGTAGCTCTGATTCAGATTGAGTAGTTCTGAGGCTTGGTCTGGGAATATGCATTTGAAAAATCCCTCATGGGCAGGAGTAGGGGGCTAATGATCAGTCAGGTTTGGGAGCTACTGGCTTTTTGGATGGAGCAAACTTTGAGTTGGCTTGATGTGGGTTTATGTCTTGGCTTTACCACTTTGTATCTTAATCTGGATCTTAATGTGGAGTTGCTTATTTTAGTCTTTCCGAACCTCAGTTTCCTGACCTGTAAAATGGAGGTAATGCTTCCTTACAAGGTTCTGGGGAAGAGCAAGGCCAGTGGTGATCATGAAATGCCCAATGTGGTCTTGGCACATAGTGACATGTGCCATGTGCCAAGATGTCTTGCAGATACTTCAAACAAACAAGTCCAGATAGGATTTATCCTCTCTCTCATCACACAGCTGGTTTCCAAAAAGAAACCACACAGGAATGTTGCTCCCAACCTTTTCCCTTAGCTCACTGGCTCTACGGACTGAACTTGATGTCACACAGAGTCATCTTGAACACCTTCTTCCCCTCACCATGCTCATCTGAGTGGACATCCAGATATGGAGTTTCTATTGACAATATCTCCCATTTAGCCTCCTTTCTATTTTCAAAGTCATTTGTGTCAACTTCCTGTGCCTTTGTTTGTTATGGGAAGAACAAAATCACAGTATCTACCTTGGGAATTGCTGTGAGGATTAATGAGAAAAGATGGGTCAGCCTCTTAGAAGAGTGCAGTAGTGAGGCTCTATGCTGGGTGGTGGTGGTGTTACCTTCATGCCATTGTCAGCATCCCAGCCCAGGCCATTTGTGGTGTTTTGCCTGGACGATTGCAGTAGCCTCTTACCTTGTATTCTACCTCTAGTGCCTCCTTCTACAGCCCCATCTTATGCTCCTTCAGTCATTTGACAAACATCCATGCCCAGAGCTAGGCACAGTGTTTGGGATATTTCAAGAGGCAGACAGGAAAGATAAACATGTACAGATGTTTGCAAATCATGAAAGGTCTTATAGGGGCTCAGAGTGTCAGGGAGGAAGCACTGATTCATTTTGCTATTGGGAAGGGAAGAAGGGAAGGCTTCACATGGGAGGACATATTTGAGTTGCATCTCCCAATAAGAGGTGATTTCCAGGCCAAAAGAGGCTTTCAGTTTATGTGCTGCCAAAGCGAGCACCAAAAGAGGCATTTCACCTTGAGGTGTACACATGTGCAAAGGCCCTGTGGTTGTGCCCTTTATAACTAGACTTTCAAGTGAATGAGAAGAGCCAAGTGAAGGGGAGCTTCCTGGCCCATGCCAGCAGTTGAACTTAACTGCAGGTCATGGGAAGATCCTGAAGATTTTAAGAGAAGGAGAAGGCTGGGTCTTGGAGTCTTTGAGAAAGTGTGCTTTTGCAGTGTAAATAAAATGGCTTGGATGGAAACCTCACTGTTCTTAAAGAAAAAAAAAAAAACTGCAGAAGTCCAGATGATAGTGACAATAGTGATAGAGAGGAGGGTGGTCGATTTAGGAGGTAAACTTCCCTGGACTTGGGACCAATTGGATATTGTAGATGAAGCAGAGAGCAGACTCCTGGGATGTTGATGTGCTGTTAGCCAGGAAGACTTCAGGAGGAAGTCACATTTAAGGGGAAGAGACTGAGGGGTGCAGTCTAAACTTTGTTAAGTGAGAAGCCCATGGAACCGCCAGTAGATATTAGTTAGGGGCTCAGGAGGCATTTGGGGCCGAAGAGGGAAGAGTGAGGGGTTGGATGGCAGGAGGAGCCACGGGCCTGGGTTGGAGCATCACAGGGTGGACCCTGGACTCCCAAGCTGCAGCCATGGGGTAGACAGAGGGAGGGGAGCCCCAGAAGGCGTGACAAAGGTTCGGCCTGTAAGGTAGGAAATGGGAGAGAGTAGAGCCTTAGAAGCAAAGGTCAGAATGTTTACAAACATAAAAGAGAGACTGGTTGCTGGCTCAGCCTTCCTTTCTGGCAGTCCAGGAATCCCAGGAGGACTGGGCTACCTGCGGGGGAAGCTGAGCTCAGGATCCAGTGCAGGAAGAGAGGATGTAGGCCGGCATCTGTAGTTTCCCCCAGGCCCTGAGATAGTAGGTGCATAACGACTATTTATTGAGCTTCAGTGTCCTGCTAGAACATGGTCCCCCAATCACTTAGGTACCCCTGATATGAAGCTCAAGAATTCCACCTGTACTTTCATGGCATGGTTCTATCTTTTAAATAAGGAACTGCGATTTCAGAGTCCTGCTCTGAGAAACAGCAAAGGAGGGACAATGGCAACAGTGGTGGTTTTTGGACCTTGGTGGGTGAGAATCTTATGGAGACTGGTTAGAATGCAGACTCCCAGGCCCTGCCCCAGAACCCCCCATTCTGTGTCTGGAGTTGGCCCCAGGGAGTCTTGTCTGCAGTCACCCCCACCTTTCGTGACTGGTGCGGGGGACCGGGGACTGGCCTCTGAGCTCGTCATCACAAGGCAGACCCTCCTGCATCTTGCCCTCCCCACAGCCCTCTCTGGGATGCGTTGGCTGCCGAGAGGTTTCCCACTCTGTTGGGTTCAAGAACAGACTGTTTAACGAAGCACGCTGGCGCTGTCACAGAATTAGCCGAGTCTTCCTTTCACACACCCTGGCAGACTCACATCTGCGCTTGCTCCTGCTTATGGTTTCCCTTGCAGATTTGTCAGCTTCCATACATCCTCCGTCACCCTCTCCTTTCTCCTGCCTCCTTAATATAACCCCCATTTATTTTTCTAGCACTTTGCTTTCTTCTCCTTCCGAGAGATGAAAAGTATTCCGGTATAGAAGGATTTTTTTTTTTTTTTTTTGGCTCTTTCCTCTCATTATTTAAAGAAAAGTCTGTTTTATGCTCCACCTAACATATACTTTTGCACCCAAATCCATCATCTTTGTTATCTTTTCCTCATGTTCGTAAAGCATAATGAAACCAAACTGACCCATGACACGACATTTCTCTTTGTATTATTCACAGTCTTGTTACTGGCAATGCCACCTGCTATGCAGTAAATCATTTATAATATAGCAGCTGTAAACCCATTCCACCAATAGCTGTTACCCAGTAGGTACATTGTAGGGTGTCTGTTGAACAACCTCTGCGAGCAGGGTGAACTCACTGTGTGTGGAAAACTTCCAGTTCTCTCAAACCCCAAAAAGTCCACAAAGACTTGGCTTGGGTTGAAATATTAAGAGAATATATTTGGCATTTGACCTTGTGCAAAGAACAGTGCTGTGTACTTTCTGGAGCAAGAGCCAGGCTCTCTGCGGAGGCGGAGAGGCCAGAAAAGGAGTTGTTTTGGGGCTGGGCTTGCCATCTCCATTATGGACTAGAGTGAACTCAGGGGGATGGGTTCATGAGAGGTGCTTGAGCTACATTAGGAAAAAGTTTGGAATGTCAGATTCCTCATCTCCTGCTGTAAAGTTGGGGCAATGATGAGAGTTGGCGTTGCAGGCTGGCCACAAGGGTTAAATGAGTTAATGTACGAGAAGTGCTTAGAACAATGCCTTGGCACAGCATATGGGTGTTGTCCTTTAGAACTCAAAACCAGAGGCCGAAAGCCATCCCCTCCATCTGGTTCCTTGGGGTAAGTCAGAATCAGTGGCACTTCAGGCTAGCTTTTGTTTCAGAAGGGCGAGAGAGGATACCCAAAAGCCCTCGTTTCTGGCAACTCTAATCTGGCAAGATTGATATGTGTCTGCACATGCCTCAGCCTCATTGGCTACTGCACCGGGAGGAGTGGAGGTGTGTGCATGTTGAAAGACAAGCCATGAAGGGAGAGCCCTGGGTGGCCTGTGGGGGACCCCACCCCACCCCCACAGGTGTCTTGTGCCTGGAACAACCCTGTGTCTGTCCCTTCCCAGTCATGGTTGTGGGAGCCTGAGCACTATAGAGTGGAGGTTTCCCCATCCCCAGGCAGGCTGGGCTGAAGGAACTCCGCAGGACCCTGCGTTTAGGCCACAAGTTCTGAGATGAGTCCATGGCCTGTCCACCAGGCTCTCAGAGGCAGGGGCAGCCCCTAGTCAGAGCTTCTATTAGAGAAGTGAATAAAAATGCCAGTTCAGGGGCCCCTAATCTCCCTGCAGTGAGCTGTGATTTCTTGTATCATCAGATTTGTCTAAGAGTGAGAAGTCTTTGTGGGCTTTCACACATCAACAAAATGTGATTTATTATTGCTACTTCGTATGTGTCATCCTAATGCCCCAGGCATACACACTTCGCAGAAATATTAGGGTTATAGAATACACCAATAGATAATTGCAGGTAATAAGCCACATAGCTGCTGCCTCATATGTGAATCTTCTCTGTGCTACGTGGTGAGAGGGAACAGGGTTGGGGGTGGCAGCAGCGTACAGTCTGTCTTTACATGAGAGCACATGCACAATGCCATGCTTCCACTGAGTAAGACCTCCCCTCTGAGGTGCTCACTGATCTGGTCTGGGTGGGACCTGGGCGTGGGTATGTCTTAAAAGCTATTCTGGAGCCAGAGTTGCAGGAATTGACCTGGGAAGAGAGATCTGAACTGTGTAGCCTTAAGTCAGCCACTTAACCTTCCTGTTTGTGTCTCTTCCGGCAAGTAGGAGTAGTAAAACCTGCTTAGTCATAATAATCGCCCTCATTGAGTGATCACCGGGTGCCAATGCTTTGCAAACACTGTTCCTAATCCCCACAGCAATAAATTATAATATCTATTTACTTCTTTACTTGAGGGTAGAGAATTTGTCTCTTTTGTTTGCTGCTCTATCCCCAGCGCCTTGCGCAGTAACTGGCACATGTCAGGCTTTTGATAAATATTTGTCGAGTGAATGAATGAGCCCAGGTAGTATCCCTTTATTTCAGCTGAGGAAATAGTATCTCAGAGAAACAAAGTGACTTGATGAGTGCGTGGCAGAGTTGTAATTTGAACTCAGGACTGTAGGAGATCATTGCCTGGGCTCTTTGCTCAGTTCTCTGGAGTATGTAGGGTTGCTGTGAACATTGAATGAGGTAGGTATGAAAATGTTTCAAATATTAAGGACCCTGTGGCAATATTAACAGGTATTTGAAAATACAAACTTGGTTCTGTTGCAGAATCAATTTGGTAAATGCTGAAGGAACCAAAGTTAAATTAATTTGCTGTGAGACCCTTTGGAATCCTTAACACGTTATGTCACTATTTAGTGCTTTGAGTATATTAATGCATTTAAGTATCTTAAAAACCTTAGGAGATGGATACTGTTATTATTCCATTTTACAGATGAGGATGCTGAAGCGCTAAGAATTGAAGCAATTTTGGCCTTGAAGCGTAGCTGCAAAGTGAAGACTGTCTTGTGAACAGTTGTATAGATAGTGTTGTGTAGACACAGGCAGTCACCTCCAGCTGTGAGTTCCCAACCATGGTGCTACAGCAGCCTCCCTGTGGCTAAGGTTCCCCTGGGGCTCCCTGGACTTTCCTGAACCTTCCCAAACCACAGACAGCTTGAGGAGTGGTGTTCCTTGGAACACACCATGGTGAATACTGTGCTCAAGCAACGCAGTGGTTTCCCTCATCCCGAGGACGGATGCCATTAGGAGAAAGGACCGAACAGAGAGCCTGATGGGGCACGCTGCAAGGGCGGTGCAGCAAAGGAGGCCGGCAAAGCCCACCGGGTGGCCGGGTCAAGGACTTGCATTTCCAGTGGGATAGCAAGTTCCCTGATGGATTTGTGCTTACTCTAACCGTCATAAACCCTCTGGTGCCTGGGGCAATTGTTGGACTCAGTGTTTCCTCACTAAATATTTCAGAGGAGAAGGCATTGTCTGCTCTGCATTTGCCAGTGGATGGGTGAGAGGAGATGATGCTTTGAAATCTAAGTATGGTGACACCTCTTGCTCCATTTTTATCCATCTGTATTCATTTTGGGGGCAAAATGTTCCATATGTATTCACACTCTGGGTAATAGAAGCCCCTTCATGTATTGAGCACCTTTTAATGTAAGTATATTTGAAGAAAATTTTTCTGGAATATAAAATACAAATCCCTGGATCTTTAAAAGAAAAAGTCTTGACATACTCCATCCTTTTTCTGAGATTGTACAGTCACTGGAAATTTGAATTATTAAAGCTGCCATAATACCATAAAACCATTGAGGGACTGAAGGAAACTCCAAATAGCCCAGAACACTGTGATCTGAAAGGGTCTTTGGCATCATTTTCATACACCATCGCGTTTGGGGTGTCTCCTGCTCCAATATCAGCCCTTTCGATGTGCTGATCCCTCTCTCTTGGGAGTGTGGCAACTGGATAACCAAATCCATTATAGTTATGTGCAAAGTAAATAAATAGATTCTGATTTAGGAGGCTCATTTATGAATAAGGTGCATTAGCTTTAATTTGTGGATTTTATGAAATTGATTTTGGCTTCTCAGAAGCCTTTTTTCCTCTTTATTCCCTTTGTTCGTACTGATTTCTGTATGACTGAAGTTGTTGGATTAGTGCCTTTCAGCAAATAATAACAACAGCACCATCCACACCCACATAGCCGCACTTCCATTGCTGCTGCTGCTGTGTGTATGTTACAATGTTGACTCATTTAGTCCTCTCAATAACTCCATGAGACGTCTATTATTATGATTATAATCATCCCATTTTAAAGATCAGGGAAATGAGACATAGAGAAATGAACTAGCTTGCCTCAGGAGTGTAGCTCCTTAGTCCAGGCCCTTAACTGCTGGGCTATGTGACTTCCCTAAGGTGTGTAAGGGAGGGGTGTTTTGCCTAGAATATGGTCCTTTTAATTACTGGGGGCTCAACTAGGATACCTATAACGTATGTGATGATCTTTTTTTTTTAATGTTTATTTATTTATTTTGAGAGAGAAAGCGAGCAGGGGAGGTACAGAGAGAGAGAGTGAGAGAGCAAGAGTGAGGGAAAGAGAGAGAGAGAGCGAGAGAGTGAGAGAGAGAATCCCATAAAGGCTCTGTGCTGCACAGAGTCCGATGCGGGGCTTGAACCCATGAACCCTGAGATAATGACCTGAGCTGAAACCAAGAGTCAGATGCTTAACCAACTGAGCCACCCAGGTGCCCCTATGTGATGATCTCTTTGCTAAGGGTTGTCAGAGGAGGAAGGACAATGAATGTAAGGAATGAGCCCCTCTGTGTGTGTCTATGAAAATCTTAGGGGCGTGGCACACATAACACACTGGTCGGTGCCATTTGGTAAGTATGGGAGGTGGGCAAGGAAGAAGCTCATTTGTGTCCCTTGCTGCCTGAGCAGAAGACTGGCTTTGAGACCCCATATTCTTTCAAGGACCCCTGAGACACATTAGCTGAGATCTTTAACCAAGCAGGCCTTCAGGCCTCCTCCTAAATAGATGAGAACCTCAGGTTGGAGTACCAGACCCAGAATCAGCCTGACTTCCTGACATAAGCTTAAAACCTGAATGACGCTTCTTGGGAACTGAGTCAGTCCCCTGAGCAGTCTTGGGGACTACTTTGTGAAGCAGTTCTGAAGAGTAAGAAGGGCCCACATTTGAACGAGGGGCTCTCTTGGGAGCCTGGTCAGTATAGTCTAGTGGCTGGGCCAACAGAGTCAGATGTAGGGGACTTCAAGGGCAGCCAGCCTCAGATGAGAGCCACATCCCTTTCATGGGTGTGGCTTCGTGGGATACACCTGAGTACTCCCACAGGCCCTGTGGGAGGTGGGTAAACGTTATAAAGCCATGGCCTAAACCCTGGTAGTGTGATGGCAGTGAGAGAGCCCCAAGCTTGGAGTCACTGACCTGGGGTCGAGCTCCAGTTTGGCTGCCAACTAATGTCATGGCCTTGTCACTTTATTTCCCTAGCCTTTAGATTTCTTGATGGTGACATAGATAATAACTTATACCTCACAGAGTCACAGCTGACTCAAATGAGAGGATGTATATAAATGTTCTAGAAAATGCAGAGGACTGTATAAATGTAGCTGCATTATCACAGTAACTGTTGTTATTAAAACTAGACAGATATATTCAGTCTCTGATACATTTACTCCTTTTTTTCTGGTATGTTCCTCTGTGAACCTTTTCTTTTTAGCCTCCTCTCAAGATAACTTAGAGATGCAAAAGAACTAAAAGCCAAGTTCCAAATTTAGTTCCTGACCTTTCCAAGATGGATGGTGAGCAGTGTGGCCATAACCTGCTTGTGCTGAGTGCAGCTGAGCTGTTGGAGCCTGGGAAAGCCAGATGAGGGGACCATCCTATCCTTGACTGGGCCGGGGCCTGGAACCCCTCACCCCCACATGCAGGGAGCCCCTTGCTGGGGAGCTCACTGGGTGCTCATTGTGTTTGCTCCTTGGGGCTACTTTAACTCTGGCACAAGTGAGTGTGGTGGGTGAGTTGTTCCTTCAGCACCATCCTGCAACTTGTAAAGCCTTCCCAAATACAGGGCACAGATGACAGATGGGCATGGGAGTTTCTGTGCCTCAGGACACACAGTCAGCAGCATGGCCTGGGAAGGGCTCTCCCTCTAGGGCCTTCAAGTCCTTAGGAGACAGGGTCAGACATTGAGAAAAAGGACGGATGTCCAGGAGGGGACCTCGTGAGCTGAATCGGGTCTTCAGCAGATTGGACCACAGTGCTGTGGGACTCGTGGTCGGGTTAGGTCTTCACAAGCTCAGAGAGTGCAGACCTCAGAGCTGCCTGTGCTTGCGGGTGGATTCTGGTTCTGCTGGCAAAGGCAGGCAGCAGGGGGTGGCTAGTATGCCTGAGAGCTGAGCTATGTTCACAGGTCAAATGTAGTTGTGTTTGAATTATGGCATCTGGAGGGGGTCGGAGGAGAAGTAGATGCTACAGGGAAAGGTGCAGAGACATGTTGTCATCTTGGTCTGCAGGTGCCATGGGGCCACCTTGCTAGCCTACTTGGTGGCTGAATTCTGGGGTGACTCACAGTGTCCTGCACTCTTTCACAGTTGGTCCTGTCCCCATGATTGTGACGCTGTTCTATGATTAGGACAGGGGAGCATGACTGTGGTGGGGCATGCTGTCCCACACAGTGATGTTAAGAAAGGGGAAAAAACGGAAGGGCGGAGGTCTAGTCTAGTCTGGTGACCCCTTAAAGGTGACTGGGTCCTTCCTGGTGAAAAGATTAGTATAGGAGGATTTGATATGTGAAATATTCTCTGTTCCTGGTGTTCATGAAGGAGGGACTCTGTAGCAAGCATCTGAGCATGACCTCTAGGAGCTGAGAGTGACCTGGACTGGTGGCCAGCCAAGAATGGAATTCTGCCAATAGTGTGAATGAACTTGAAAGAAGACTCCCCTGTCCGTCACTGCCTGATTTCATCCTGAAGAGAGAACTTGGCCCCTCTGTGTCCAGCCTACAGCACTGTGTCCAACAAAGCTAGCAAATGTGTTTTGTTTTAAGCCACTAAGTTTGAGGTCATTTGTCATGCAGCAGTAGTAAACCTTCAGTTGCCCCCTGTACTTATACCCCAGCATTGCTGGGCTGGAGCGAGTCTCTGCCCCTCACTGAGCGGCTTCTCATAATGTTGTTCCTCTACTTTGCCTGGCTAAATGCAGCTGGCTCTTGGTGTCTCACCTCAGATACCTCCACTTTATGTACTTGTCCCTCTGGCTGACTATCATGTATCCTGAAGGCTCCGATTGGAAGTCACTTCTTGTCGGAAGCTTTCTCTTCTCCTTCACAGTTTCATAACATTTTCTAGATTCAGTAGCCTCCCCCCCCCCCCCATGCATGGTTTTGCTTTCTGTAGTTTCAGTTACTTACAGTTAACCCAAGTCAGGAGCAGGTGATCCTCCTTCTGATGTAACGTCAGAAGGTCAGCAGTAGCCTAGCACTGTGTGGCAATGCCTACGTAATTCACTTCCCTTCATGTCATCACACAGGCATTTTATCATCTCACGTCATCACAAGGAGGGTGAGTACAGAACAGTAAGATATTTTGAGGCAGAGAGGCCACACTCACATAACCTATTACAGTATATTGTTATAATTGTTACATTTCATTATTAGTTATTGTTATTAATTGCTTACTGTGCCTAATTTGTAAATTAAATGTTATTATAGGTATATACATATGGGAAAAAACCTAGTATGGATGGGGCTTGGTACTCTCTGTGGTTTCAAGCATCCACTGAGGGTCTTGAAATGTCTCCCTGCAGATAAGGGGGGATGACTGTCTCTTATCTAAGCACTGTTAATCTCCTGTTTATTTGTATGTGTATCTCACGGTGTTCTGTTAGTAGGAGTGCTGTAACAAATTACCACAAATTTAGTGGCTTAAAACAACAGAATTTTTTTCTCTCACAGTTCAGGGGGTCAGAAGTCCATAATCAAGAGGTTGTCAGCGTGGGTTCCCTTCAGGCACTCTGAGCGAGAATCTGTAGCATGCCTCTGTCCTAGCTTCTGATGTTGCTCATACTGCTTTGCCATGTGTTGGCTTCTAGACCTCTCACTCCAGTCTCTGTCTCCACCTTCACATGGCCTCCTCCTCCTCCAGGTATCTGTCTCTGTGTTGAGATTTCCCTCCTCTTTTACAGATCCCAACCATGGGATTAGAGCCCACCTTAATCCAGTGTAACTTTATCTTAACTTGATTCTGTTTGTAAAGACCCTGTTTCCAAATAGAGTCATGTTCACAGGGGCCGGGGGACATGTCAACCCACAACACTCACTAATAGTAAGCTGTGTGCGAGCAGGGATCATGTCCATACTCAGTGCCTGATTATCAGAAGAGTTTAATATGTATCTGCTGAGTGCCTGGCTGGTCTGTTATAGGCTATTGCTTCATAAGGAATGGTGTGCCTAGGATGGGTGTGTGTGATAGCAGGGTGAGCTCCTGGGGTCCCTGTCACAGCAGAGCTGACAGATGGCAGCTTGAGTGGCAGCAGAGGTTCCTTCCAGCCCAGAGGTCTGAGACCTTAGCTCAGTCCTGCAGCTTAAGACCTGCTCCTCTCTTCCCTTTCTTGCCTTCTTGGCCCACTGTTCTCATATGTGTGCCCCAAGAGAAGGGAAAATGCAGTCAGAATTGGAGGTCTGTGGTTAGGGCAGCTCTCCAGGTTACAGCAGGCCCAGTCCTGATGCCTCCTTAGCCCCTCCTGGTGCCAGTGAGGAGGAAGGAAGAGGCCTCCCAAGGGGCTACAGACAGGGCCCTGGCTTCCCCACTAGTTACAGTGCATCCTGACCGGCCAGGGAAGGCCTGGGCTGGTCTTCCTCTTCCTGGCACTCAGGGCCACCTAAAGCCAGTTTGGCAGAGGCCTTAGCAGCGACTTCTCTTTGCCAAGGTTCAGTCCAGACAGAGGGGAGGAGCTCTTGGTGGACATGGGGCAACTCAGCCAGCTTGTTCCATACCCTTTGAAGTGCTGACCCTCCCTCTCTGTTTTGTGTCTGTGTGTCATTGTGTTTCTAACAGAAGACCCATCCTGTAACTGAAGAATCTCTCTTCTGGGATGGGGGAAGTCCCCAGTTCACTCTGGGACCAGTCATAGAAAGTGGACGATTTGTGGAATGATCCCAGAGAGCTCCAGCAAGGGGGTCCTTTCACTGCCACCAGAAATTTCTTTGGGATGGTAGACAAGGGTCTCCCAGCACTCTTGGCTTGAGTGCTGGTCTTTGCTCCAAGGACCATTCGTGAACCACAGAATGCACTCATTGAGTATTTGCTGAATAAATAACTGAGTGGACATGTGAATGAGAGAACTTGCTGGAGGAAGGGGGTGCTGGAGAGGCAGAGTGTGACTGAAACCACACCAGCCCATCATTCCAGACCTTTCTCTGCTCCTCACTAGCTGGCTGCCTTTTGGCAAGTATCTTTGCCTCTCTGACCTCTGTACATTTTTCAACATCCAGGAGAGAATTATAAGTTTTTTTATTTTGAGAGAGAGAGTGGGAGGGAGAGGGGCACAGAGAGAGAGAGAGAGAGAGAGAGAGAATGCCAAGCAGGCTCCATGCTGTCAGCACAGAGCCTGACATGAGGCTCGATCCTACAACTGTTTGATTGTGACCTGAGCTAGTATCAAGATTTGGGCACTTAACCAACAGAGCCACTTAGGTGCCCCAGAGAGGATTATGTATAGATGGTTCTTTTACATTTTGCACATCTGGAGTCTTTGCCTGGTTGCTAGACCATTTGACTTGGTGTCAGTACAGTCATACATTCATTTGATAAATGTGTGTTGGATGTCTTGCTGTGTACCAGCGAGATGCTGGAAATATAAAGTGTTCAGACAGACGAGGTCTCTGCCCTCAAGGAGCTTATGTTCTGTGGTGTCAGTCGATAAACAAGGCAAATTAACAAATGAGAAGATTTCACAGCATTATCAGTACCACGAAGAAAGTGGAGGCTCCAGAGGCAGAGAACAATGGGGTTGGGGATGGAAGGCAGGGAAGGTCTCTGGGGATGGGTACAGAGATGAGAGGTGGTGATGGGAAGGAAGGGACATTAGAGGCCTATGGGAGAAGCCTGCAGGGAGGACTCACAGGTGTGTGTGGTGGGGGGTGGCCGAGGCACAGTGAGGAAGGTAGGAGGCATGCCAGCTGTTGGATGGATGGGAGGAGCTGCCTCACCTCGGCCAGGCTGAGGGGGTTGCTCTGAGTGTTGGCCCAGCAGGTCCTTTTAGCTTGTGAAGGACTTCAAAGGAGCAGGAAGCATCCAGAAGGGTGATAGGAGGTCAGTAGAGAAAAGTGAGCATTTCTGCATCTACTTTGTCATTCCAAGAGTGATATATGTATTGCCAGTGGGCCTGCGTAGGTCTCACCAAGAGGAGGGAAAGGTGGGAATCACAGAAACATGTCACTGGCTCCTGTCAGAATGCATCAGGGACATAGAGGCCAGGTACCTCTGGAGGCAGCTTTCCTGACTCTTCCATACACTGTGGTCTCAGTGATCCAGACTTCAGTAATTTGGCAAGCTCTCTACACCCCAGTTCATGGCAGGAGCCCTTCTGGCCAGCCCACTGGGTAGCATACCAACCCCTCTGCCCCATGGTGGCTGGAGAGGATTTAGAGCCTCCCTGGGGCATCTGGCCTTTGCAGCCTTTTGCTGTCAGGGGAAGAGGAGCATGGAGACAGCAGTATCGATGGTTTCATTTTCTGTAGATCTGTATATCCTATCCATCTGGAAGGAGGGTGTGGGCAGCCTGCATTCAGCAGTCCATCCCTTTCCTTTGATGGCAGCCCCGGCAGAGATCAGCCTTGTGTGAGTCATAGTAACCCAGTCCATGTGAGATTAGCTTGACCAGAAGCCTGTCCAAGTCTTTGGAGGGGTAGTGTTAGAGGGGCGTCTACTCCTTTCCATCATTTGGGGAGTACAGCCAGGCTGGCATGAGACTCAGGCACAGAGAAAGCACTGAGCTGGTCTAGTTCTGGCATAGCTACCACCTGGCTGTGTGCCCTTGGAGATGATATGTGATGTTTATGAGCACTTCTAATGCCATAGCTCTGTGCCTTACATGTATCACCTCATTCAGCCCTCCAGCAACTATAAGAGGTGAAGATATTGTTATCCCCTACAACAGAGAAGCAAACAGGCTGGAAAAGTGGACGATTTGCCTGGGTGATTGCACCTAGACAGCACGAACCCAGAGTCCATGCTCTTGGACTATCCCCTGCAGCTTTGGCAAGTGGCCTCCACTGGCTGAGCCTCATCTGTAAGGTCGGGTTGTGAGATGATCTCTAAAGTCCCTTGCAGTCTAATGTCGTATGAATTCCTTCCATTAAATCCAACAAGATATGAGCCAATGACAGCACCAAAGGCTATATCTCAAAGAGAGGAAACCAGGCATAATCAGTACACAAAAGTAATTTTTAGGAATTAATCACAAAGAGGGCAGATCGAGAAACACTGGGTATTCTTCCTTGCTCCTTCTCAAATTATATATTTGAGGGGAACTTTAATTTTTTTAAATGTTTATTTTTGAGAGAGAGAGAGAGAGAGAGAAAGCAAGTGAACAGAGGAGGGACAGAGAGAGATGGAGACACAGAATTTGAAGCAGGCTTCAGGCTTTGAGCTATCAGCACAGAGCCTGATGTGGGGCTTGAACCCATGAACCATGAGATCATCAGCACCAAGTCAGATGCTAACCTACTGAACCACTCAGGCACTATCTTGGGGGAATTTTAAAGGACTTTGTTGAAAGAATACTAATATGGGATTTCCTGGCTCTTGTTGGATTGTAGTAGGGGGTCAGCTTATGCTAGAGATGATACTTGTCCTAAGTTTTGCTGACTTTCCTCCCCATCTCCACTCTATCATCCAGTGGGACATGCTATCTACATGTATGTTCATTGTATTTTTAGTTTATTTTAAAGTTGCCTAAACACACTTGACTATAAATTTCTAATCACTGGTATTAGCAGTGTTTAAAGAAAATACCTATGGTAGGCAAGGTTAGCTGGTTCATCCAAACAAACATTACCGGAGCCCTCCTCTGTTGTTTGCGGTCAGCACTGTGTGGGCACACAAGAGGCATAAGCATCCCTACAGAAGCATTGATAATGCAGAGCTAGGTAAGACATATGGAAACATTAGGCACTAATTTGTAAGATTATGATATGATTCTGATGTTCTAATCTGATTAGTAGAAGGCCAAAAAGGAAGTGATAGTGTGAACTGGAGTGGTAGAAAAGGTTTTGCTGGAGGCTGGGCTTAAGTGAAACCTGGAAGGTTGTGGATGAGTTGGCTAGACCAAGGGTAGCAGTGGAGTAGTTCCAGGTAAGAAAAACAGGAGAGACAACTCCATGTAACAAGTATAATTTTGACATATAAACATGAGTTTCTCAAAGTTCAATCTAAGAACATTTTTGGGGTGATTGGCATTCATTTATCAACAAATACTTACTGAGTGCCTACTGTATACAAGACACAGCAGGAGTTAAGACATACAGTCCCTGCCTCATGGGATTTCATTCTGTCTAAGGGAGACAGGTACCGTCTCAACATCTAATTAAATAACTAATTATTTAATTATAATTGGCCTCTAAAATATTTATGCTTATGTTTGTATGTGACTGTATTTGCTTTAAAATAATATTTACCTAAGCTACTGAAAAAACAAAGCCTGAGCTAATGGTCACATCATTGCATTGAAGAGAGTGCTACCTTGTAAAAATGATGTTTCTCTTTAATTGTGATTTAAAAAATGTTTTAGGGTAGATTGTGAAATTTTAGTTCTGTTCAGGTGGCCCCTAGATCATAAAACTTGAGGCTTGCTGAATTAGAGGAATGAAGAGAGGGGGAAATCTAAATTTCTGTGGGGGAATAGACTGTGATTGCTTGAACTAAGTCCTAAGGTATAAGAAGAAGATTCCAGAAGGAAAAGAAAAAATCCACCCCCCAACCCCCACCCTGGGGAAAGAACAGAGACATAATAGAGGCAGGAGGGCCACACTATGAGATTGTTCAACAGGAAACTCAATTAGCATGTAAAAAAGTTTCTGTGTTTAAGGGGTGTTTTCACTGTGAGAAGATACTAAGCCTCTGCATGCCACCTGCTGTCATTCCTTACATATCAGGAAGATTTGAAATCCAGGGTTGGCAAAGTCATTTTTTTTTTCTCCCAGTAACCAGCCATTTCTAGTAAAGCTTGTGGATTTTTTTGTAAAAAAAAAAATATATTATAGTCATTTTACCTTTTTGGAGTCAGGAGTGTTTCCTGCCTGAATAATTGTGTTTTTCTTTTCATTTTCTCCAATGTAGTATTCTTAGGTCTGGCCTTTTGGAACTGAGTAATAAGATTCTTTGTTTACTCTGTGGGCCTTTGCTTATGTTAGAGCTGTTTTATTTCAAACATTTGTAATTCTATACATTGCAATCAGCCTTTCTTAAACTTGTGGATTTTTAAGATTTGAAATCTACTCTTGGTTGTATTTACAGCAACAATGTAATTCTTCTCATGGTTTGCTTGTTCATTTATTTTTCATCCTTCACTCTTTCAGCTAGCATTTCTGAGTGCCTCCTATGCATGAAGCCTGGGCAAGGGGCATTCAATTATAGAAAGCATTGTGGGGAAAACACTAGATTAATCTCTATGACGGTAAATGTCAGGTGTTGTCAAGTGTGGGGTTTGGTGGCAGGTGTGGATTTTCCTGGCTTTGTCTTTCTTGCCAGAATTCTGATTGTTGGTTGGAGCCTAGCATTTCGAGTGTCGAGTGTATGTGCCCCTGCAACATGGAGGAAAGTGCTGACTGACCTACGCTAGAAGTACTTGCCAGGCTGTCTGCCCTTGGGCAAGTTGCTTAACCTTTCTGAGCCTCAGTTTCCATCTGTTGCTTAGCACTAATTATACCTGCTTAACTCACAGGCTTTCTGTGAGAAACATTACCTCATTAGAGATGTGTCTAAGAGGTCTTTAAAATTGTGCAGCATTATTCAAATGGAAAGTATTGTTATTTTCATTATTGAGTGCCTACTAATTCCACACCATGGGTGGTGACAAAGGAGAGAGGGTGTTATGGTCACCACTCTGCGCTGTCATGGTGCTGGGTATCCTAGTGGTGTTTTGGAGTCAGACGCGCTACCGTTGCGCCACGAGGTCGGCCATCCTAGTGGTGTTTTGAATCGTGGAGGCAGGACAGTGCAAAGAAAGGCAGGAGTGTGGTTCCCGCCCTGGGGGACTTTAGGCTCAGATTTGGATGAGAAGAACCAATTAGAAAATCATGGAAGAGTTAAGGGAAGGCAGAGAGGGCTTGAGGATCTCTCTGGGTCTTTCTGGCTCCAAAATTCTAGTCATCCTCAGGAAAGGTTTCACTGGGGATTTGGTACTCGACATGGCTGTCATCAGCATCAGAGTCAGAATCACCTTCTTACTATCATTGTTAATAAAATCAGTATTTATTGAGTAGCAGTATGTGGTGATTTGGTTCGGGAGTCAGGATGTTCACATGAAAAAAAAATAATAGTACATTCCCTGTACTGGGGCCCAGATGGGGGAGATGCCAAGTGCTACAGGAAACCAGCGGAGAGGGCAGCCCCAGGTTTGAGGTCACTGGGAAAGGTGACTGAGCAGCAGTGGCTCCTGAACTAAAGAAGAGCAGGATTAGACAAAAGCAGAGCCATCTGGAAGGACATCCCATGCTTCTGTTTATTTGGCAGCATTTAATTATCTGTTTTCCCATCGAGCTTGAAGAGATTACTTTCTACTCTCAATACCTGATTTTGTTCACCTGCTAAATGGGGAGAGCATCGTAAAACCCAACGCATGCAGCCCCCGCACAGTTTCCTCTCTTCTTTATAGAAGGGGTTTTGTGTGATTTGCCTATAACTTCTTAGGCCCTGAGTCATTCAAGATAAATGTCTGAGGGCTAATGACACCCAGGTAAGGTTAGGTGTGAGGGAAGGAGGACGGAGAGGGAGAAGGGCAGCCTGAGTCCATCCAGTTGTGGGCAAATGAGAGAGAAGACAGACAAATCCCCCCTGAAAATGTTTCAGTCCCTCAATGATGAAAGCAAATTAATTTCACTGAAAGGCATACCTCTGTCCCTTGCTCAGTTCTTATCGCTATCTTTATATATCTATAAAATCTAGGGCTTTGGGGAGCCTGGATGGCTCAGTTGGTTAAGCATCCAACTTCAGCTCAGGTCATGATCTCATGGCTCGTGGGTTCGAGCTCCGCGTCGGGCTCTGTGCTGACAGCTCAGAGCCTGGAGCCTGCTTCAGATTCTGTGTCTCCCTCTCTCTCTGGCCCTCCCCTGTTCACCCTGTCTCTCTCTCTCTCTCAGAAATAAATAAAACATTAAAAAAATTTTAAAATCTAAGGCTTTAAGATGAGGGATGGTGTCTAGAGAGATTTAAAAAAAAAATCACTGATATAGGGTGGCAACCCACAAAATGTTGAGATTCACCTGCTTAGTGTTTCAGAAACTTCAAAGGAATTGAGGTTTAAATTTCAATGGGGCCAACCAGAGAGAAAGGAAAGGTAGGAACACAGTGTACTGTGGAGGTTGAAGGTGGAGGTAAATTCTGCTGTTTTAGCAGGGCCAGGCTTCCCAGACAGCACATTTCTGGAAGACGTTATTACAATGGGAGGTTTATTGACAACTTCCTCAGGCAGCCTTGGGGAGCGAAATGCTAAATATGGGCAAGGCACACACTTGGCTTTGCTGGTATTGGGACTTCACCGAAATTATCTGCTATTAAGTACTTTCCAGGGACTTGTTGCCTCTTTATGACAAGTGTTAGATAATTTCTGTTAACTTGGTCATTAATAGAAAAGGCAGAAGGTGTGGTGATGGAGAGAGAAAAGATCAAATGAGGCTCAGAATTAACTACATGAAAAGGGGAGATGAAGGGAGAATGGAGAGAAAGCATATATCTTAGGACAATAATATGTCAAAGACAATAATAAAAATACTGTGACCGGGTTGGAAGGAGAGGAATTGTGAATTATAAAGTGAAAAGAGACTTCGTTCTACTTTCCCAAACCTTTCTGGGAACTTCTTTTGGTAATTAGATCGGCAGCAGGCTTCCTCCCAGGTGAATCATTTTGAAAAATTCATCCTTTAACACTTGGGTTTCCATGGTCTTGATTCATAATCCTCGGATTACCACTGTGGGTTGTGCAGATCCATTGGAAAGCAACACCCCATTCATACACCTGGTAAGAGTTAGCAGGGTGCTGGGGGTGGGGCCAGATGCAGCTTCCAGGGCTTCTTAAAAATTATTATTTGTATGTTTGCATGTATATGCATACACATACGTACTTATATAATACCCACCAAATCTTTCAACAATTTTTAAAGGAATTAACATTATAAAGTCCTAAGGAAATCTCTGAAGAGACTTCACAATAGAGAAAAAGGAGGGGAAAAGCCTAAATATATCACTCTGCCACAAACCAATCATCCACACAACCAGAGAAATCTCTGATAAATCTCTTGTGAAATAAACTTCCTTCTGCCTGACAGTTCTCTTTGGAAATGTTCCCTCTGCCTTTCATATTAAAATATTGCATTGAAAAGACCTGCCATGGAGATATCGATCCCACTTATGGGCAACTAGGCATCTGAACTTGTCTTCCAGACACTGCTCAAAGATTCTACGTATTAACCTCTGCTGTTCATGCTTGTGTATTTAACCAAACTCTCTCTAAGGCCAGGCCAGGGCTCCTGATTTTTGAGAATGCATTATGATCCAGGGATTCTGGGTCACATCCTCCATTTAGCTGCTATTTACTTTTAATCATACTGGTGACGATTACTACGATTACAATTCCAGGGCATGTATCATGTGCTAGGAACTTTAATCTTAACAACTCTGCAACTCTATAGAGTTTTCAACTCTGGTTTGCAAGTAAGGAAGCAGGTTCAAAGGCAGAGTAACCTAGCGGGAGTCACACAGCTAGGACATGGGGGAGCTAGGATGTGACCCACCTTCTGTGTTACTCTAAACACTGTTTTTCCCAGTGTACTCAATGCTTGCAACCATGTCTACCCCAGATATGTTGTCAAAGGGGCCTGAGAGGGGGAAGACGGGTTTGGTGTCTGAGGGGTTTGGTGAGTGAGCACGTGGTAGCTCCCTTTCCTGGGGCTGGAGGGTGTAGTCTGGGACTTGTGCTTTCTCAGCCCTGTGTGATACCAGAAGTCATCCTACCGCAGGCTGGTGGATGTCTGTGGGAGTCATCACTTTGCATCCTGTCTGGACCAACCTTGAAATCTGTTTTTTGGCCTTTGCAGTGGAGATTCCATACATAAGATTTGATTTTTCCCAGAGTCAGTAGGGAAATGATGTCTTGCATTTGGGAAGATGTAGTCTTGGGGGTCACCTAAGCAGCAGAGGAAATCTTGCAAGATGACATTGGGCTTATGTGGAATTAACTTGGAAGCTGATGAGCTGGCTGGGCCTGAGAACTCACAAAGCGCATTTGAATGTCTGAAGCTGAAGAGAAAGGACTGCTCTGACCCATCTTGGGATATTTTGCTTTGTTCTTGTGACCCTTTGGAAATGCTTGAATAAACGCACATGTTCAGATTCATGCCAGGCTGGTGTAAAGAATCAAGCTGAGCATGCATCCATTCTAGGCTCAAAGCCAAAAGAAGGAGAG
Organism: Hyaena hyaena; assembly: GCF_003009895.1. Taxonomy (NCBI): domain Eukaryota; kingdom Metazoa; phylum Chordata; class Mammalia; order Carnivora; family Hyaenidae; genus Hyaena; species Hyaena hyaena. The sequence continues at coordinate 337,890 of NW_024080741.1, read as the reverse complement.
ACTGGCCTGAAAAAATATCATGGGAAATGTCATAGTCACTTCTCCTGGACTTACTTTAAAAGCCTAGGACCCACTTAATATTTTGATTGCAAGAATTATCTCTGTTGATGGTGTTTTGCAAAGCAGGAATCTAGGAAGTTCCAGCTGCAGAAATTCTTATAGTAGTAGAGCAGGCTGTTAACTTTTCTGGTTTTCAACAGTATCTTAATTTCCTGATTATTTATTAACTGTCTACCGTACCAGAAACTTCCTTGGATCAGGGCTGCCCTTGAGTAAGAGATGGTGGCCTGAAATGCAGCGGGAGAGGTTTGTGTCAACTGAGGACAGCAGGTGGGACCAAAACTTAGGAGAACCAATGCCCAAATAAGGAAGCCCAACTCTCAGAGGGCAATGTGAGGGCCCAGGCTAGGGCAAACCCCAGGCAGGGCTGCTGGGGAAGCTGGGAGTCTGTGCCTAGGGTGCTGGCTGAAGGAGGATGTTGGCATAGTGGCTCAGGAATCTGGATAGCAGGCAGAGTTTAAGGAACCAGACTAGCTTTATGGGATAAGACTGTCTAGTAGGCAGAAAGCAAAGATAAAGCTCCAGGTAATGCCTTTTATTGATGGAGTATTTGGCAGAGACCATATAGTAGAAGTCAGAGATCCAGCAAGGAGAATGGGTAACAGAGAGCCATGACATGATAGTGGGATCTGGGAGGCAAGTGTAGCAGTCCGTAGGGACTTTCCATGAGAAACTGGCTTGAGGCTTGCAGGTTGAGATAAATCAGAATCAGAGACATGTAAGAATAAAGTGGCCGAATAGGCCAGGTCTTGCTGCTCTTGGTCTCTGGAGGAACCACTGCATGTAAGAGGGCATGTGTCCATTAATTGATCAACAGAACACAAGAGAATAAGAATGTCCATCACCCCCAATCTCCCACCACTTCTTGGGGAACAGAGCAGAGGGAACAAAACAGGGCATTCCAGGATGATTCTCACACACTCAGAATGAGGAATACTCACCAAAAAGGAAGATACCTGTTTGTCTGTTCACATCATGATCTCCTGCCCTCTGACTTTCTTTTCTTTTTTTTCATAGTTTATTGTCAAGTTGGTTTCCATATAACACCCGGTGCTCATCCCAACAAGTGCCTTTCTCCATGCCCACCACCCCCCTTTCCCTGGTCCTGCCCTCTGAATTTCAATAGGACTTTTAGGCTACAAAGCATCATTGATGACAGCAATGCTTTCCTCCTCCTCTAGAAGGTTAGATGGCTTTGAAATAGGTAAGGCTAATTTCATTCCCTCCAGTGGAAAGGGTATTTGGTGAAAAATGTGTGGGCTGTCATGCAGTGAATACTTATTTACATTGGTGTTTTAAGGACAATGATACAGAATCAAAATTTAACACACAAGTTTGAGTTTTCAGTTTTTTCATGCTTCTCTTCTTCTCAAGGGAGAATAGTCTTTAGCCCTCCTATTTCTTTAATCTAATAGCAATACTTTCAAAGCACTTTGAGTATGCCTCCCAGGAAGATGAAATGGGAACCACAGTGGTACTTCTGGCAGGTGTTAAGGGCCTGAGGCAGCTTGTGTTTTTGTGTCCTACATGCGTTCCTTTGCACTGGCTCTTATGTCTATGTTCACTATTGGTCTGTCTTTGACAGTTATGGAGAAGTGTGAATAAGTCCCAGAATTCATTGCGTTCCACTGAACTTGTGTGTTTTATTCACAACAGACTCTACCAGTGGTATGGGATCCTGTGGGCACAATTATACTCAACTGTGATATGGATCATTGGAGCTAAAAGAAAACCTGAAGATTATCTAATTGAATTCCCTAACTTTACAAAATAATGAAAATGAGGTTAAATTAGATTTTACTCAGGTCTAAAGAAAATTGAAGTCATTTGTAACATGGCCAGTGTTCTTTGTATAGACCACTGGCTGACCAGTGGTAGCAAAAAAATGCATTTGGGATGGCAGGACTGGTGTCTGACGGAAGAGCCATTTTTATAGTCTTAAAGCTGTGGTCATCATTCATCATGTATTTGCATAGGTTTGGAGTAGCAGAACCAAAAATAGTCTTTCCCTTTTCAGGAGCAACTCTGCATAAAAGACTCACTGCCTTTGGACTCTGTCCCTATCATATCCCTTTCAGTAGCCAGGCCGAGATATCTGGCCAGGAGGCTGGGTACATCCCAGCCAGAGAACAAGTGCTTGTCATAGAATGAGTCGTGAAGCTGGGCGGAGAGCCAGGTTTGCAGAGAAATGGTTTTATATTGATGAAAAAGGGAGATTTATACCTTGTTTTGACCTCTGTCATTGTGAAAGTGCTACAGAGAGCTAGAGATGACACCAGGCCACCCTGGCAGACACATTAAGCTTGTTTTTCTCCATCCCCAATACATAGGCCAGTGGACCCTCAGGAATCCATTCTTCTATGTAGGTAGATGAGTCAAAGATTGGGTAGAGGCCCATTTTGATAGTTTATTGCCTGACGCTGTGTCTTGGACCTGTGCTGCCCTAGGGATATAGCATGTCTTGGAGGGATCTGAACCAAGCAGTGATGTGCCAACCAATGGATTGCTTGCAGTCAGCATACCTGGACAGATTTGAAACCCTCATGTTTCTAGCGCCTTGACCCATCTGAGAAATTTGGAACTCAGGCTGTCATTGTGAATCATGGTAATGGTCAGTTAGCTGGAGGGCAACATCAGAGGTGCAGTTCCCTGGTTAGCCACATCACAGCCGACCACATTATGGTGGAGGTTACTCATACAAAAGAGGTCACAGATTCCACTAATGACAGAAATGATTCATTGTCACTCAATATCTATTCTCTTCATCTTTCGTAGTAATAGCATCTTTAGCGGGGGGCACGGCTGCCCAGAATAACGAAGTACAGTTCGCGGCATCTCTATGGTTAGTGAGGTTGTGTGACTAAGTTGTAGCTAATGGGATGTCCGCAGAAGTGATGTGTGCAGCTTCCAGATTTTGCCCTTAAAGGGAAAGCTGTGCCTGCCAATTTCCTTTCTTCCTGCTGGCATGAGTGCAGTCATGCTGATGAGCCACTTGGATCGTGATGACCAAAGCAGCACCCTAGACACACTGGAGCAGCAAGTAGAAGGTGCTGGTGCCTCTGGCAACTGGTAGAGTTCCAGAAAAAAATAGTTTGGGGCATCCAGCTGCCCATCAAGGACAGCAGAGCACAGACTGGCAGAATGAAGAGAAAGGAGACAGCCTCATTTCCGATCTGACTCTAATAATAAATGTCAATGTCCACTGAGTCAGTAGGGTGGTTGGTTCCCCTTTATTCCTTTGGTCTGTTGGTCCTAAAACAGCCTATTATAACCTGTCTGAGGAACTGGCTCTTATTCTTGAGACTAATGACAGTACTTGTTTTACAGAAGCATCCCACTCCCACTTACATAATTCTTTCTTCATTTTAGGATGGAGGTTCCTTTTTTTATTGTGATAAAACATACATAACAAAAAATTTACTATTTTTACCATTTGCAAGTGTATATTCAGTGGTGTTAAGTGCAACAGCTATCACCATCCAACTCCAGAACTTTTTCATCTTTCCAAATTGAGGCTCGGTAAGTAATAAACACGAACTCCCCATTCCTCCCTTCCCCTTAGGCCCTGGCAACCACCACAATCCTTCCTATCTCTGAATTTGTCTACTCCAGGTTCCTCAGAAGTGGACTGGTACAGGATTTGTCCTTCAGTGACTGGGGCCATTTGTTGTTGTTGCTTTTGTTTCATTTTATTGTGCTTCCCTTCATTGTGCTTCTCAGACACTGTGTTTTTGTTTGTTCGCTTTTATATACAAATTGAAGGTTTGTGGCAGCCCTGCACCCAGCAAGTCTGTTGGCCCCATTTTTCCAGCAGCATTGTCTCATTTCATGTCTCTGTGTCACATTTTGGCAATACTAACAATATTTCAGACTTTTCATTATCATTATATTTGTTATGGTGATCTGTAATAAAAGTGATCATTTTAAAAATATTTTTTAATGACTGAAATGTAATTCACATACAGTGTTGTAATAGTTTCATGTATACAACATACTAATTTGACAATTCTGTACATAACTCAGTGCTCTCCATGATAAGTGTAATCACCACCTGTCCCCATACAATGTTATTATCATATTATTGACTGTATTCCCTGTACTGTTCTTTTTGTCTCCACAGATTATTTATTTTATAACTGGAAGTTTGTACCTCTTAATCCCCTTTATCTATTTCATTCTGCTTCTCCCCACAGCAGCCACCAGTTTGCTCTCTGTATTTAAGAGTCTTTTTGTTTTTTTGTTCGCTCACTTACTTTGTTTTTTTTAGTTTCCACATATGAGTGAGATCATATGGTATTTGTCTTTACTGACTTATTTCACTTAGCATAACACCTGCTAGATTCATCCAGGTTGTCACAAATGGCAAGATTTCATTTTTTATGGCCAAGTAATATTCCATCGTATATATACCATATTTCTTTATCCATTCATCTATCAGTGGACACTCTGGTTGCTTCCATATCTTGGCTATTGTAAATAATGGAGCTGCAAACATAGAGGTGCATGTATCTTTTCAAATTAGTGTTTTCATTTTCTTTGGGTAAATACTCAGTAGTGGAATAACTGGATTACATGGTCACATGGTAATTCTATTTTTAATTTTTTTGAGGAAACTCCATACTGTTTTCCACTGTGATTGTGACCATTTACATTCCCACCAACAGTGCACAAGGGTTCACATCCTCACCAACACTTGTTATTTCTTGTCTTTTTGATACTAGCCATTCTGACCTGTGTGATATGAAACCTTATTGTGGTTTTGATTTGCATTTCCCTGATAATGAGTGATGTTGAACATCTTTTAATGTGTCTGTTGGCCACTGTATGTCTTTCTTGGAAAAATGTCTATTCAGATGGTCCTCTGCCGATAAATAATTGGATTATTTTTTGTGTTGAGTTATAGAAGTTCTTTAATATTTTAGGCATCAACCCCTAATCAGATAAATCATTTGCAAATATCTTTCCCCAGTCATTAAGTTGCCTTTTTGTTTTGTTGATGGTTTTCTTTCTTTTTATTTTGGTATGGTCCCAATAGTTTATTTTTGCTTTTATTTTCCTTGACTGAGAAGGTGTATCCATAAATATGTTGCTAAGGCCAATGTCTGAGAAACTACTGCCTAAATTTTCTTTGAAGAGTTTTATGGTTTCAAGTTTCACATTTAGGTCTTTAATCCATTTTGAGTTTACTTTTGTGTATGGTTTAAGCAAGTGGTCCAGTTTCATTCTTTTTAAGTTTTTATTTAAGTTTCATTTAACATACAGTGTAATATTAGTTTCAGGTGTACAACATAGTGATTCAACCTGTCTGTATAGCACTTGACACAGCACTTGTAACAACAAGGGGACTCCTTAATCCTCATCACCTCCTGAACCCATTCCCCAACTCACCTCCCCTCTGGTAACCATCGCTTTTTTCTCTGTAGTTAAGAGTCTGTTTCTTGGTTTGTCCCTCGCTCTCTTTTTCCCTTTGCTTATTTGTTTTTTTTTTTTCTTAAATTCTACATATATGTGAGATCATATGGTATTTGTCTTTCTCTGACTGATTTATTTCACTTGGCATAATACTACAGCTCCATCCATGTCATTGCAAATGGCAAAATTTTGTTCTGGTTTTTTTTTTTTTTTTTTTTATCTTGGTTTATTTTTGAGAGACAGAGAGGGAGAGAGAGAGAGAGAGAGCAGGCGAGGGGCACAGAGAGAGGGTACAGAGGATCCAAAGCAGGCTCTACACTGACAGAGGAGAGCTAAAAGTCACGAGCCATGACATCATGACCTGAGCTGAAGTCAGACTCTTAACAGACTGAACCACCCAGGCACCCAAAGAGTTCTTTCTTTTTTATGGTTGAATAATATTCCACTGTGTATATATCCTATAACTTCTTTATCCATTCATCAATTGATGGACACTTGGGCTGTTTCCATAATTTGGCTATTGTAGATAATACTGCTGTAAACATCATGGTGAATGCATCCCTTTGAATCAGTATTTTGGTATTCTTTGGGTAAGTACCCAGTAGTATAATTTCTAGATTGTAGGGTAGTTCTATTTTTAACTTTTGAGGAACCTCCGTACTGTTTTCCAGAGTGGTCACACCAGTTTGCATTCTCATCACAGTGCAAGAGGGTTCCCCTTCCCCTCCTCACCAACATCTGTTGTTTCCTGTATTGTAAACTTTAGACATTCTGACAGATGTGAGATGATATTTCATTGTAGTTTTGATTTGCATTTCCCTGATGATAAAGTAGTGTTGAGCATCTTTTCATTATCTTTTGGCCATCTGTGTCTTCTTTGGAGAAATGTCTATTCATGTCTTCTGCTCATTTTAAATTGGATTATTTGTTTTTGGGTATTGGGTTTTATAAAAGTTCTTTATATATTTTGGATACTAACCCTTTATCAAATATGCCATTTGAAAATATCTTCTTTCATTCTGTAGGTTGCCTTTTAGTTTTGTTGATTATTTCCTTGGCTGTGGAGAGCTTTTTATTTTGATGTAGTCCCAATAGTTTATTTTTGCTTTTGTTTCCCTTGCCTCAGAAGACATATCTAGAAAAAAGTTGCTGTGGCTGGTGTCAGAGAAGTTATTGCCTATGCTCTTTTCTACAATTTTTATGGTTTCAGGTCTCCCATTTAGTTTTTAACCCATCTTGAATTTATTTTTGTATATGGTGTAAGAGAATAGTTCAGTTCATTCTCTCGCATGTTGCTGTCCAGTTTTCCCAGCATCATTTGTTGAAGAGACTATCTTTTTCCCATTGAATATTATTTCCTGCTTTGTCAGACATTAATTGACCATACAGTTGTGGGTTCATTTCTAAGTTTTCTGTTTTGTTCTATTGATCAAGGGGTCTATTTTTGTGTCAGTAGTATACTGTTTTGATCACTATAGCTTTGTAATATAACCTGAAGTCTGGAATTATGATGCCTTCAGCTCTGCTTTTCTTTTTTAAGGTTGCTGTAGCCATTTGGGTCTTCTGTGGTCCCGTACACATCTTAGGATAGTTTGTTCTAGTTCTTTGAAAACTGTTGTTGGTATTTTGATAGGGATTACATTAAATGTGTAGATTGCTTTGGGTAGTATAGATATTTTAACAATATTCTTCCAATCCATGAGCATGGGATATATTTCCATTTCTTTGTGTCCTCTTCAATGTCTTTCATCATTGTTTATAGTTTTCAGAGTACAGGTCTTTCACCTCTTTGATTAGGTTAATTCCTAGGTGTCTTACAGTTTTTGGTGTAATTGTAAACGAAATTGATTCCTAAATTTCTCATTATGCTACTTTATTATTGGTGTGTAGAAGTACAACATATTTCTATACATTGATTTTGTATCCTGCAACTTTACTGATTTAATTGATCAGTTCTGGCAGTTTTTTTGGTAGTATCTTTTGGATTTTCTATGTATAGTATTATGTCATTTGCAAATAGTGGAAGTTTTACTTCTTCCTTCCCAATTTGGATGCCTTTATTTCTTTTTGTTGTCTGATGACTTCAAGTATTCTGTTAAATAAAGTGGTGAGAATGTATATCTCTGTCTTGTTCCTGACCATAGAGGAAAAGCTCTTAGTTTTTTCCCCATTGAGGATGATATTAGCTGTGGCTTTTTCCTATGTGGCCTTTATCATGTTGAGGTATGTTCCCTCTAAACCTACTTTGTTGAGGGTTTTTATCATGAATGGATGTTGTAATTAGATGCTTTTTCTGCACCTATTGAAATGACCATATGGTTCTTATCTTATTACTGTGAAATAGCACATTGATGGATTTGCAAATATTGAGCCATCCTTTCAACTCAGAAATAAAGCTCACTTAATTGTGGTGAAGATTTTTTAAATGTATTATTGGATTGGGTTTGCTAGTATTTTGTTGAGGATTTTTGCATCTGTGTTCATCAGTGATATTGGCCTATAGTTCTCTTTTTTAGTGATGTCTTTATCTGGTTTTAGTATATAAGGTAGTGCTGGCCTTGTAGAATGAATTTAGAAGTTTTTCTTCCTTTTCTATTTTTTGAAATAGTACAAGAATATGTATTAACTCTTCTTTAAATGTTTGGTAGAATTTGCCTGTGAAGCCATCTGGCCTGGGACATTTGTTTGTTGGGAGTTTTTTGATTACTGATTCAATTTCTTTGCTGGTTATGGGTCTTTTCAAGTAGTCTGTTTCTTCCTGTTTCAGTTTTGGCAGTTTATATGTTTCTAGAGATTTATCCATTTTCTACGTTTTGTCTAATTTGTTGGCATACAGTTTTTCATAATATTCTCTTATAATTGTATTTCTGTAGTGTTGGTTATTTCTCTTTTCTCTTTTGTGATTTTATTTATTTGCATTCTTTCTCTTCTCTTTTTGATAAGTCTGGTTCATTTTTAATCTTTTGTGTAGTTTTCCCTGCACAACTGTCTTTTCCCCATTGTATATTCTTGCCTCTTTTGTCATAGATGAATTGACCATACATGTATTGATTTATTTCATGGTTTTCTGTCCTGTTCCATTGATATATATGTCTGTTTTGGTGTGAGTGCTATACTGTTTGATTGCTGTAGCTTTATAGTGTATTTGACACTTGGGATTGTGATACTTCCAGCTCTTTCTCATGGATTGATTTGGCTATTCAAGGATATTTTTGTATGTGGTTTCATACAGATTAGGATTATATGTTCTACTTCTACTGAAAAATGCTATTGGTATTTAAAAATTGTTTTTTTATTTTGAAGAGAGAGAGAGCAGGGGAGGGGCAAAGAGAGAAAAGAGAGAGAATCCCAAGCAGATTCCATACTTAGTATGGAGCTTGACACGGGGCTCAATCCCATGACCCCAGGATCATGACCTGAGCCAAAATCAAGAGTCAGATGCTCAACTGAGTAAGCTACCCAGGTGCCCCGCTATTGGTATTTTGAAGAAATTGCATTCAATTTGTAGATTGCTTTGGGTAGTATGGAAATTTTAACAATATTAATTCTTCAAGTCCATGAGCATGGCATATCTTTTCATTTGTGTTATTTTTAATTTATTTTATCAATGTCTTATAGTTTTCAGAGTATTGCTCTTTCATCTTTCTGGTTAAATTTATTACTAGGTAATTAATTCTTTTTGGTGCAGTTGTGAATGGGATTATTTTCTTAACTTCTCTTTCTGTGACTTTGTTAGTGTATAGGAACGCAGCAGATTTCTATACACTAATTTTGTATCTTGCAACTCTACTGAATTAATTTATCAGCTCTAATAGTTTTTTAGTGGAGTCTTTAGGGTTTTCTATGTATATTATCCTATCATCTGCAAATAGTGACCATTTTACATCTTTCTCACCAGTTTTGATATCTTTTATTTCTTTTTCTTGTCTGATTGCTGCAGCTAGGACATTCAATATTATGTTGAATAACAGTAGTGATAGTGGACATCCTTGTCTTGTTCTTGTTTTTAGAGGAAGAGCTTTCCATTTCTCACCACTGAGTGTGATGCTGGCTGTGGGGTTTTCATCTGTGACCTTTATTATGTTCAGTATGTTCCCTCTAAACCCATTTTGTTGAGAGTTTTTATCATGAATGGATGTTGTATTTTGTCAAATGCTTTTCTTGCTTCTATTAAGATAATCATGGGGGGAGCCTGGTTGAGCGTCCAACTCTTGATATCAGCTCAAGTCATGATATCATAATTCATGGGTTCAAGCTCCATATTGGGGCTTTGTGCTGACAACACTCAGAGCCTAGTTGTGATTCTCTCTCTGCTTCTCTGCCCATCCCCTGCTTGCACTTATGTGTGTTCTTTTAATCTCTCTCTCTGTCTCTCAATATAAGTAAATAAACTTTTAAAAAGACAATCATATGGTTTTTATCCTTCCTCTTAGTAACATGATGTATCACATTGATTGGTTTGTGAATATTGAACCACTCTTTCAACCCTGGAATACATCCCACTTGATTGTGTTGAATGATCCTTTTAAACATTATTGAATTCTGTTTGCTAATATTTTGTTGAGGATTTTTACATCTATTTCATCAGAGATGTTGGCCTGTAGTTTTATTTTTTGTGGTGTATGGTTTTGGTATCAGGGTAATGCTTGACTCATTGAATGAAACTGAAAATTTTTCTTCTTTTTGTATTATTTTGGAATAGCTTGAGAAATATAGGTATTAACTCTTTCCTGTTTGGTAGAATTCACCTGTAAAGCTATCTGATCCTGGGCTTTTATTTCTTGGGAGTTTTTTGATTACCAGTTCAATTTTGTTACTAGTAATCATTCCCTACAAATTTTCTATTTTATCCTGATTCAGTTTTAGAAGATTGTGTGTTTCTAGGAATTTATCCATTTTTTTCTAGGTTGTCTGACTTGTTGGCATATCATTTTTATAGTATTCGCTTATAATTCTTTGTATTTCTATGGTATCAGTTGTTATTTCTCCTCCTCCATTTCTCAACTTATTTATTTGAGTCCTCTCTCTTTTTTTTCTCTATAAGTCTGGCCAAGGGTTTATCAGTTTTATTTATCTTTTCAAGTAACGAGCTCCAATTTCATTGGTCTTTTTATTTTTTTAGTCTATTTCATTTATTTTGCTCTAATATTTATTATTTACTTTCTTCAACTAGCTTTGAGCTTTGTTCTTCTTTTTCTAGTTCCTTTAAGGTATAAGATTGGGTTATTTATTTGAGGTTTTTCTTGTTTCTTGAGGTAAGTCTGTATCACTGTAAACTTCCCTCTTAGAACTGCTTTTGTTGTGTCCCAAAGATCTTGGACCATCGTGTTTTCATTTTCATTTGACTTCATTATTTTTAAAATTTATTTCCTCTTTGATTTCTTCATTCATCCACTGGTTGTTTAATAGCATGTTGTTTAGGGGTGCCTGGGTGGCTCAGTTGGTTGGCTCAATTGACTTTTGATTTCTGTTCAGGTCATGATCTCATGGTTGTGAGTTCAAGCCCTGCATTCAGCTCTGTGCTAACAGTATGGAGTCTGCTTGGGATTCTCCCTCTCCCTCTTTCCCTCTCTCTCCCCTCTCCCCCTTGCTCTCTCTCTTAAAATAAATAAATAAACTTTAGGGGAGCCTGAGTGGCTCAGTCAGTTGAACATCCGACATTGGCTCAGGTCATGATCTCACGGTTTGTGGGTTCGAGCCCCATGTCGGGCTCTGGGCTGATAGCTTGCTCAGAGCCTGGAGCCTGCTTGTATTCTGTGTCTCCTTCTCTCTCTGCCCCTTCCCCGCTGACACTCTGTCTCAGTCTGTCTCTCAAAAATAAATAAATGTAAAAAAAAAAAAACCCTTTAATAGCATCTTTGCTATTAGCATCTCTGTTTAGCCTCTATGTGTTTGTATTTTTCCAGTTCTTTTTTCCTTGTAACTGATTTCTAGTTGTATACCATTGTCTTCAGAAAAGATGCTTGATATGATTTTAATCTTCTTAAATTTATTGATACTTGTTTTGTGGCCTAATGTGTGATCTATCTTGGAGAAGGTTCCACCTTTCACATTTTAAAGTGCACTTGAAAATAATGGATATTCTACTGTTTTTGGCTGGAGTGTTCTGTATATACCTGTTAAGTCCATCTGGTCTAATGTGTTGTTCAAAACCAATGTTTATTTGTTGATTTTCTGTCTGGATGATCTGTCCATTGATGTAAGTGAGGCACTAAAGTCTCCTACTATTATTACTGTCAATTTCCTTCATTATGTCTGGTAATATTTCCTTTATATGTATAGGTGCTATATGTCGGGTGCCTAGATATTTACAGTTGTTATGTCTGCTTGTTGGGTTGATTCCTTTATCATTATACAGTGCCCTTCTTTGTCTCTTACTATAGTCTTTGCTTTAAACTCCATTTTGTCTGATATAAGTATTGGTACTTTGGCTGTTTTCTGGTTGCTTTATTTTTTTGTTGTTGTTTGTTTGTTTTTGGGAAATCCACTTTTTACTAAGGTGGGAAAGAAGTAGGTAAATTTCTTGCTAGAAAGGAGCCAGGGACTGTATTCATTGGGAATTTAGACCTCCAAACTACACTTGTGCTCTTTTGTCCAGTGTAGGGTGTGGTAGCCCTGTGCTAAAATGTCTTCTGTTATTGCACCTTTTAGTTTTTCTTACTAGAAAATGAAAGGAATGATGTCTGCCTTCTTCATTTGGAAGCACAAGGGCATGGATCATGAATAAGATAGTTGGAATGTAGTTGGCAAAATATTAAATACCAATTATCTCAGAAAAGCTAAATAATCACAGAGTCCCTCTAAGCTCTACCACTTTAATTGTGCTTTCAGCTATCCTTGGACATTTCTTTTCCCTTGCCTCCACTCTACTTTCTGTTTCCCAAAATACTAGGCAGAAATTCTTTTAAATTCAAGAAAAAAGTTACACTTTACCTTTCTCCCCAGTGACACTCTTGAAATCTCCTCTTTGACCAGAGATTTCCAATGTAAAGTTCAACAATAGGATTTTTTTTCCCCTTTATTCTCTCCATTTAAAAATCTTGGGTTCTTCCTGACAAAAGGAGGCTTAGTCATCTCCCTGCAGTGATGGGTCCTACTTGAAAAACAAACAACTAAGAAATTCTGCATCCCACTCCAGTCATGTGCTGCTGAGACTGGCCAGGGCATCAGAGAGGACAATACACTTGGAAAGGCAATTCTGAGACTTAGGATTATCTGACAGCGAGACAGAAGGTAAGCGATCAGAAAACAAAATCTGCCAGGTTGTATAAAGAACGCTACCTCAAATGTACAGAGCTACTTCCTTCCTGTGAATCCTAGAGTCTTCTTGGTTTTTGCCCCACTCATGGAGGTCATTGTTGTGTCCAGCATCCTGATGCCCACCTAATACGTAGGGACATTGAGGTATTAGAGGAAGGGAGTCTTCTCACTCAGGCTAGTGGGGCTAGTGGAGGATGCAGGATTAGGACTCAGGTCTCCCAGCTGGGAGTCCTGTGTATGACTGTTGGAGTCTCCGACAGTTTGGGATTTGCCATGGGGAGAATCCAAGGCCCCAGGGCAGAAGTCACTGAGAGTTTACTAGGCAATTTTACACTGTGAAGAAACTAAAGCCCAGAAGTACTCCTTTTCTGTTAACTCCTACACAGGCTGCCTCCTTCCTTCTCTCAATTCCAAAGGCACAGAATGTCTGATCAGAGAGTTTAGCATACTGCTTTGTACTGTTTTCTCACAGTTTCCTGTATCAACCTTGTCTTGCCAATGAGACAGAAGCTCCCTGCAGGATAGATGGTAGGTGGGTGCTTTGTGATTGCTGTATTGATGTTGACAAAGCTCCCCAAGTGGGATGTTCCTGGGGCTTGTTTCCTGAGGTGGCTCTGTGTTCTTAAAGAGGCTCATCCCGCCTTCCTGGGGTATAGGTGCAATCTCCCTCTGTTTACTGAGTTATCAGGAGATGAAGGATCTTTCTACTTGGTAAATTCTATGGCATTGTGGGAAGACTTTTCTAATGCAGACATAATTCTCTTTGCTTGCAGTTACGCAGGGGTGCACACACACACACACACATACGCAAAGCCACACCCGTGAAGTGTAAAGGGCCTTGTTTTGTCTGGAGAACACAGAGCATGCAGATACATTTTCCATGATAGCTGTTCTCATATTGTGGGCTTGATTTGCCTGTAGACAGCAGGAGTTAGAGTGTTTGTACACTTCAGTACTAATGTAGGACACTTGCCTTCCACAGGTGAAGAGAATGTAGCCTTGAGAGCCTAACAGCCCTGTGAGCTCTGTAACTTAGACAAGTGTTTTCATCTTACTTGGGCTTTGATTTCCTCATCTGAAAAAAATAGGATTATCCTAAAAGGGTCTTTAAAGATGTTTTCAGAATTCTATACTAAATGAACTTGCCAAGTTTATCTATTTTTGAGAGAGAAAAAGAGTGCACACATGCGGGGCACACAGTCGGTTGAGTGTCTGACTTTGGCTTAGGTCGTGATCTCACAGTTTGTGAGTTTGAGTCCTACCTACATCAGGCACTGTGCTGATAGCTTGGAGCCTGGAGCCTGCTTTGGATTCTGTCTTCCTCTCTGCCCCTCCCCTGCATGTGCTCTGTCTGTCTGTCTCTCTGAAAAATAAGTAAACATTAAAAAAAAAAAAAAAAAAAAGAGTGCACAGATGCAAGCAGAGGAGGGACAGAGAAAGATCGAAAGAGAGCACATCCCAAGCAGGCTCTGCACTGTCAGCACAGAGCCTGATGTGGGGCTCCATCCCACAAACTGTGAGATCATGATCTGAGCTGAAATCAGGGGTCTGATGCTCAACTGACTGAGCGACCCAGACACCCGACTAAATGAATTTTAATTGCCATTTTCTCACCATTCTTTGGCCTTCTTAGAACTGACTGGAATAGCTGGATTTAAAAAAAATATATATATATTTATTGTTTAATTTATACTCAAATTAGTTAGCATATGGAGCAATGATGATTTCAGGGGTAAATTCCTTAATGTCCCTCACCCAGTTAGACTACCCCCTTCCAACAACTGCTCCAACAACACACTGTTTGTTCTCTGTATTTAAGAGTCTTTTATGTTTTGTCCCCCTCCCTGTTTTTATCTTATTTTTGCTTTCCTTCCCTTATGTTCATCTATTTCATATCTTAAATTCCTCATATGAGTGAAGTCATATAATATTTTTCTTTCTCTGACTAATTTTGCTTAGTGTAATACCCTCCAGTTCCATCCATGTTGTTGCAAATGGCAAAATTTCATTCTTTTTGATTGCCGAGTAATACCGGCAATCTTTTTGAATGCCGATTATATATATATGTATATATACCATATCTTCTTTATCCATCCATCCATCGATGGACATTTGGGCTCTTTCCATACTTTTGCTATTGTTGATAGTGCTGCTATAAACATTGGGGTGCATGTGCCCCTTCAAAACAGCACACCTGTATCCCTTGGATAAACCCCTAGTAGTGCAATTGCTGGATCATAGGGTAGTTCTAGTTTTGATTTTTTGAGGAAAAACCATACTGATTTTTCCAAAGTGGCTGCACCAGTTTGTATTCCCACCAGCAGTGCAAAAGAGATCCTCTTTCTCTGCATCCTCACCAACATCTTTTGTTGGCTGAGTTGTTAATGTTAGCCCTGACAGGTGTGAGGTGGTATGTCATTGTGGTTTTGATTTGTGTTTCCCTGAGCATGAGTGATATGGAACTTTTTTTTTTTTATGTGTCTGTTCACCATCTGGATGCTTTCTTTGGAAAGTGTTGGAATAGCTGGATTTTTAAGGAATTTCTGACCTCAATCCATTTTCCTCATTGGTTGTAGAGATTCATGTCTCTTGGGGCAATGGCTGACTTAAAAGTCTATAAGAATATATTGGTGGGGTGCTTGGGTGGCTCAGTCAGTTAAGCGTCTGACTTCAGCTCAGATCATGATCTCATGGTTCACGAGTCTGAGCCTCCTGTCAGGCTCTGTACTGACAGCTCAGAGCCTGAAGCCTGCTTTGGATTCTGCATCTCCCCGTATCTCTGCCACTGTGCCCCCGCAAATAAATAAACATTAAAAGTAACCTTAAGAAAAAGAATATATTGGATTGCTGAGGGTGGCTCAGTCTGTTGAGCATCTGGCTCTTGATTTTGGCTTAGGTCATGATCCCAGTGTTGTGGGATTGAGCCTACTTAAGATTCTCTCTCCCTCTGCCCCTTCGTGCTCACATACTCTTTTTCTTTCTCTCTTTCTCTAAAAAAAAAGAATAAAAAATAATATATAGGATTGTTAAGAGAAGGTGCCACCTCTTAGAAGAAGTCACCAACTGAAAACCAGGGCATCTCTTGATGAGAAAATGGGCACTGAGACTAGTGCAGATTCTCCCAGAGGTGGGAGGACAAGCCAACCAGCCCTGGAAAGCCATTTTTAGGGGAGCTTTCTACTGGCTTTGAAAAGTCTAATTATCTTCCACACTTAAAAGAGAAATATGTCTGAAGCTGAGGATTTTGTTCTTTAAACTTCAAGCAAATTATTTAACTTCTCTTTTATCACATGCCACTTCCATAGCTCCCTAACATCTCTCATATTTAGTCTTAATGTTGTAAAGTGTATCTCTTTAAATGATAAAGAGGCAGAAAGAGATCAGTAGTCGAGGCACAACAGTAAGAATGGATCTGACAAACATAGGATTGGGTGAAAGAAGTGAGACAAAAGAGGGGCGCCTGAGTGGCTTAGTCGGTTAAGCGTCCGACTTTCGCTTAGGTCATGATCTCGCGGTTCGTGGGTTCGAGCCCCTCGTTGGGCTCTGTGCTGACTGCCAGCTCAGAGTCTGGAGCCTATTTCAGAGTCTGTGACTCCCTCTCTCTCTGACCCTCCCCTGCTCATGCTGTCTCTCTCTCTCTCCTAGAAATAAAAAAAAAAAAAAAACAATAAAAAACTTAAAAAATAAAGTGAGACAAAAGAATATGTTCAGTAGGATTCCATTCATATAGAGCTAAAAGCAGGCTTTAGGTACACATTCCATAGGTGATAAAGCCGTAAATAAAAGTCAGGGAATGGTTATAGCCAAAGCCAAAGTTATAGCAGTGTTGCCTATGTGGTGGAGTTGGATCATGACTTGTGAGGGCCATGTGGGAAAGGGCTGGCAGTGTTGTGTTTCTTGATCAGGATGATAGTTACATGAGAGTTTGCTTTCTATTTATTCATTAATCTATAAAAATATGTTTTATGCACTTTTCTGAATGTATGCTATATTTTACAAAAATAGAATACAGTGATATGGAAATGAGAAAAATACAGTAGTTTAGAAATTGCAGATAAATATGGCAAGATTGAGTGCTCTTTTCCAAAACCACACTAAAATGATGGCAAAGGAATCTTTAAAAATGCATAAACCACAAAGACAAAATGAATGGAAAAGAAGACACGAGCAACCACACACACAGACACACACACACACACACACACACACACACACACACACACACAGATGGAGATAGACATATCTCTAATTATACCTATATCTATCTATATATGGAGAGGGGGCACTGGGTGTTTTTTTTTTTTTTTTTGTCATTTTTTTGTATTTGAAATACGCTTTGTTGACATAGTTGGCCTGAGATTCTTTGCCATGGTCCTTAACAGCTATACAACTGCAATCAACTGCTTTATAGGGCTTTGCCTCTCAGATAATTTTGCAGAAGCCTGCCCATGCCTCTAGTTTTTTGTTATGAGCACCTTTAGTTAAGTTGACCTGGTGCTTAGCACACAGTTCCTGTGCCAAGTTTTTGTACGTGAACTTGCCACACACATGTTGCCCAGGATGGGCCATGGTGTTGAGGGTGTTCCTCAGCACTTCATTTGTTTATGTATGTATGTATGTATGTATGTATGTATGTATGTATGTATGTATTTGTTTATTTATTTTCAAGAGAGGGAGCGAGAGAGAGCAAGTGTGTGAGCAGGGGAGGGGTAGACAGAGAGGGAGAGAGAGAATCCCAAGCAGGCTCTATGCTATCAGTGCAGAGCCTGATATGGAGCTCAAGCCCATGAACCATGAGACCATGACCTGAGCAGAAATCAAGAGTCAGGTACTTAACCAATTGAGCCCAGGCACCCCTTCAGCACCTCCTTTAAAGCAGTGTTAGTGTCCATTTCACTGCCAGAAGTGATGCCTTCATGGATATAGTGTGGGTGGTTAAGACTAGAGCTGAATCCTGAACTCACCAGAGAGACCCTGCCTTCATGCAACTCAGGGGCAACAATATCCTGGTATCTGGAAAGTAGATGGGCAAGTAGTGACTGACTTTACACACATGAGATAACTGAATCCTGAGCTGAAGTGGGAAAAATGGGGACAATTAGACCTGAAGCTCATAGCTCCCAAGAGGTTTGGGAATTAGTTGTATCAACTATCTTTGGAAATGGTTGTGTACATGGGGTTACAAACTGGAGAATTGGTTCAAGGTCTTTTTAAGGAGTAGTTAGATCTCAGATCTCACTCCTGTGCTTGCAGACCATACTCTTCTCCCCATCCCCTGAAGACTGCAGGGCTGTTCTCTATGGAGGGTGAAGGAGAAGCTCTCCAGACTGTGGCCCAACTGGCACAGCTAGGGTGATGCATTAGGGGTGAAAATAGGACTGAAACTTCTGAACTGTGTCCTCACGTGGCCCTCACAGTGTCAGCCCCTCGGCTTGTACTTCTAGGAGGAGATTTAAACATTCTTCTGGCATCCTTTATGCTAGCAGAGTAGATTAGCCTAAAGAAGAAAGCCCTAAAGGTACAGCAGAGTCTGTGCAACAGAACAATTAAAAAACAAAACAAAATAAAAACAAAAAACAAACAAACCAATAAATAGAACAATTCAGCCATAATCCTCTCCATCAAAGCCTGGCTGACAAAGCCCATTTGCCATTCAGAACGTCCTGATAGTTTTTTGATTCTGAGTCTTAAATATGATCAGTTAGTTAAGAGTACCTAAATATTTGAAGATATTAAAATGAAAGTAGAAACCAAAGCAAACAAGCAAAGGAGGCATGTTTAAAACAGAATATGGAAGGAGAAGAAAAGTTAAAACAAATAGACCACCACCACCAACCTTCTTTTCTGTCTTGAGAGAGATAAAGAACGATATTATATCCCTGGAACAGAAATTGATTTCTATGTAAAAGGAACATTCAAGAAATAAAAAAGAACTCTTGGAAGTTAAAATGTTTAATTGAGGGATGTGAATGTTTGGAAAACAAAATTGATGAATCTCCAGGAATGTAGGGCCAAAAAACCCAAATCAGAGATGAAAATTAGGAGAAAAAATATGAGAAGTCCAACCTGTGAATACTAGGAGTTCCAGAAAGAGATAACTGAAAACACAATGTGGTGGAAATCATCAGTGAAACAATTTTAGTACATTTTCTAGAACTAGAGGGCATTAGTTACTAGACTAAGAGGGCTCATTACATGCCCATTCAAATGGATGACATAGATCTATGCCAAGGGTATCTCAGTGTGAAATTTCATTATCTTTACAAGTGGAATCATCTTACAACTTTTAGAAATAAAAAAATATGTTATAAAGGATGAGGAGTCAACATGGTATAGGGTGTTTTAATATGGGAAGCTGATAGACAGTAGAGCAGTGCCCTTAAAATTCTGAAGGAACAAGATTTCCAGTTGAGAATCTTATATCCAACCAAATTATCACTCACACAAGGCAGAACGAAGACATTTTCAGATAGGTAAAAATATGGATCACCACCACCACCATCACAACAAACAAATCCCAAACCAAAACCCTTAACTCCCATGCACCTTCTTTTAGTTAGCTCGCAGAGGAAGTTCTTCACCATAAGGAGGGAAGGAAACATGGAATTCAGGATCCAGCACAGGAGAGAGGCCAATGGAATATGTGAAGGGAGATCCTTCCTAGTCATGGTAATGCAGACATAGGATATCGATCTAAATTAAATTATGATATAGCTATTGAGGAGGATGGGGGAGAGGTAAAAGTGTGTTAAATCCTCACTTTCCAGGAAAGTTAAAAGTAGGAAAAAAAAGTTAAAAATTGGTAAGAAGCTATGTAATCATATTATTTAAAAATATGGAATTAACTACCAAAAGAAACAGCTAAAGACTCCAAAGTGGTTGTTGTTTGGAAGAGGAAGTGGGGAGTAGGAAAGATAACTGTGATTTTCTTTTTATGATGATCCTTTTAAAACTATTTGTCTCTTTAAGTTATATGGATGTATAACAGATAAAAATAAAAACTAGAAAAAATTAATAGCTTATTACTGATAAGCAGCTATTTCCTTTGGAATGATTTCGCATTTTAAAAAAGGAGAGAGATGGGGCACCTGGGTAGCTCAGTTGATTAAGCACCTGACTTCAGTTCAGGTCATGATCTCACGGTTTGAGTGTTTGAGCCCCACGTCAGACTCTGTGCTGACAGCTCAGAGCCTGGAGCCTGCTTCAGATTCTGTGTCTCCCTTTCTCTCTGCCTCTCCCCTGCTCATGCTCTGTCTCTCTTTCTCTCAAAAATAAATAAACATTAAAAAAAATTTTTTTTTTAAAGTGAGAGATTCCTGTGTTGTCCACTCATTATTCAGCAGATCTTTTCTTGAGCATTTGTTATGTATTGGGCATTAAGGCCACTTCTTTTTTCAGTGTTTGCCTTTAAAAAAAAATTGCTCCTGTTCTGGCCCTTCCTACTGGGACCCTAAGTTTAGGGAACTAGTGACTGCCTGTCCTGTACCTCTTTCTCCCTAGATCTCTGCTGTGTGTGGTATGGTTGGAAATCACCAATTTCTAACAGTCTGTGGTTAATTCGCTGAGCACAGTTCCTGGCAGGTAGCAGGCACTCAGTGGATGAACCAATAGTTGTTCTTGTGTGTGCTCCTCTCTCCTGTCCATCATCCTCAAAGTAGACTAACTATTGACCTGTCTATATCCCAGATCACCCCTTAGCTTGGTCAGAACAGGGAAACTAGTGAGGGCCTGCTGTAGCCCAGCTGACTTCCCGCTATCCACACCTTTGCTACCAGGAATCTAATTATTTGAGATTCAGCACTTTGAGTTGTGAAGACTATTTGGAATTCAAGGAAAGTACAAATGCTCCTGAGGGGGAAAAAACTATGAACCATGATCATGGTAATTTCCACCCTGGAGTTTCCACACTCTGACATCTCATCAAGGGCATAATGGTGGCCAGAGAGTTCTTTTTAATATTTCAAAACACTTAATGGAAACTGCCCATTTATTTAAGATAAGGCTATAAAGAGTAACTAAAATGTCAAGGTTCTTTGCTCTCGCTGAAAGAGTTATCTACTGACTTGGCATTGTAGCTCTGGTTATTCCTTGCTAGTTAGGTGCTCTGGTTAGTAGCTATCTATCTTTGATAAATTTAAGAGTGGAGGGGGAGATAATAATTACCAACACAGTTTATTTGGTTAACAGAATCTTGCCAAAGGCAGCGTCTGTGTGGGGGAGTAGGAATGGGGTCTTAGGAAATGAAGTAGGTGAGGGCCCTGCATGCTGTCTCACTTATTCCCAAGGTTTTGTTGGCAGCGGGGTGAAGGGCAGAGGGCAGAGGAAGGGTATGAAGATCAGCTTCCGCTACCTGTTTTATCACTTTGCAGAGGGCCGGCCCAAGGGGCCAGTGTTGCTGTGAAAGGTGCCCATCCTAGCATGTCAACCCTCCCTGCAATTCAGAACTTATCACGCAGCCTCATGGCAGCAGAGATAAATGCTCCAATAAGGCAAATGAATCCAGAGAGAATAGGAGCCTCAAATCGTGAAAAATGATGGAGACTATGGCCTACTTTCTTGCCTTGTAAAAGTCACTTACATTTTTCAGTGGTGCAGCCAAACTGCACCATGTGGGGAGCAGAACTGTGGATGGGGATGTGTGAGCCCTGTTGGGCAAACACAGGCTGCTCTGGCCTCCAGTGTTCTAGCTTTTGAGCTCAGGTAAAAGAAAGCGAAGCTGGCAACTGTATAGAAAACTTGGACCAACCAAATTAGTCCATTTACCTCTTTGGTGACTCAAGGGGTGGAA
This sequence comes from Hyaena hyaena, assembly GCF_003009895.1. NCBI lineage: Eukaryota > Metazoa > Chordata > Mammalia > Carnivora > Hyaenidae > Hyaena > Hyaena hyaena. The sequence goes on along the minus strand of NW_024080741.1, from coordinate 316,370 downwards.
ATGGTTTTGGGGGTGTTTGTTTTGTTTTTGAAGGAGTGATGTTTGGAAGCAGAGGCTCTAGAGAAAGACATCTTGACATTCTGGGGCACTTAACCCTACCACCACAGACCTTGATAGTTAGTTGTTTTCTTTTGGCTTTGGTTTGTTCTCTTTTTGTATTTCCAACCAGATTGTAAGGTTGCTGGCATCCATCTTATTTCCCAATAAGTCTCAGTTTTCTCATATTTAAATTAAGCATAATGATACCTATTTTGCAGGTTCACTATGAGTATTAGGGGTTCAGTCCTTGGTTTTAGTTTCACATCCTCCCATCTACCTTTTCCACTGCCTATACTCTCTCAGAAAGGATCTCACATCCAAATAGCAGTACTCTCTAAGTGAGGGAGATTGTCACTTTCTTTTCTTTTTTTTTTTTAATAGTTTATTTTCAAGTTGGTTTCCATATAACACCCAGTGCTCATCCCAACAAGTGCCCTCCTCCATGCCCATCACCTCCCTCCCCCTTCCCCCACCCCATCTGCCCTCAGTTTGTTTTCAGCATTCAAGAGTCTCATGGTTTACCTCCCTCCCTCTCCCCCACTATTTTTCCCCTTCTTCTCCCCCACGGTCCTCCATTAAGTTCCTCCTAATCCTCCTATACGTGCAAACATATGGTATTTGTCCTTCTCTGCCTGACTTAATTTCGCTCAGCATAACACCCTCAAGTTCGATCCACGTTGCTACACATGGCCAGATTTCATTCTTTCTCATTGCCATGTAGTATTCCATTGTAGAGATAAACCACATCTTCTTGATCCATTCATCAGTTGATGGACACTTAGGCTCTTTCCATGTTTTGGCTATTGTTGAGAGTGCTGCTATGAACATTGGGGTACATGTGCTCCTATGCATCAGCACTCCTGTATCCCTTGGGCAAATTCCTAGCAGTGCCATTGCTGGGTCATAGGGGAGTTCTATTGTTAATTTTCTGAGGAATCTCCACACTGTTTTCCAGAGGAGCTGCACCCGTTTACATTCCCACCAACAGTGTAGGAGGGTGCCCATTTCTCCACATCCTTGCCAGTATCTAGAGTCCTCTGATTTGCTCATTTTAGCCACTCTGACTGGTGTGAGGTGGTATCTTAATGTGGTTTTGATTTGTATTTCCCTGATGAGGAGGGATGCTGAGCATCGTTTCATGTGTCTGTTGCCATCTGGATGTCCTCTTTGGAGAAGTGTCTGTTCATATCTTCTGCCCATTTCTTCGCTGGGTTGTTTGTTTTTTGGGTGTGGAGTTTGGTGAGTTCCTTATATATTTTGGATACTAGCCCTTTAACTGATATGTCATTTGCAACTGTCTTTTCCCATTCCATCAGTTGTCTATTAGTTTTGTGGGTTGTTTCATTTGCTGTGCAGAAGCTTTTAATCTTGAGGTCCCAACAGTTCATTTTTGCTCTCGATTCCCTTGCCTTTGCGGATGTGTCAACTAAGAAATTGCTGCGGTGGAGGTCAAAGAGATTGTTTCCGGCTTTCTTCTCTAGGGTTTTGATGGTTTCCTGTCTCACATTCAGGTCCTTTATCCATTTTGAGTTTATTTTTGTGTATGGTGTGAGAAAATGATCTAGTTTCATTCTTCTGCATGTTGCTGTCCAGTGGGAGATTGTCACTTTCTTAAAGAGCTTGGCAAACATCTGAGAACTACTCCCTCCCATTTGAGGACCCCTTGTGTCCTTGCACTGAACCCAGACCAGCTGGCTCTGAGGAGCAGACCATGAGCCCATTTGTTCAGCCAGGATAAGGATGCTGATTTTACCGCCATAGAGAGACAAGCCTCACCCAGGTTGCTTTTCACATGAAGGCTGGGAGTTCATGAAAAAGTTGGAGGAAATGAACAGGAAAGTTCATAGAGGGATGTGGTCCATGTTTTCTTATCCACAACACAAAAGAATAAAAGAAGAAAGCAGGACATGCCTTTGAGGTATATTAACCCTGTCCATTGGATGTCCCTGGGTGTAACCAGTTAGAATAGCTACCCCTTCAATAGGGAGACCTAGAAATGGGATGGAAAGAAGGATGGAAGTGCCCTCAATTAATAGTAGAGGAGTAAACAAGAGGACTGAGGGGAGAGGTTGCCTCCCTAACAGGGAGAATATAGCCTCAAGCACATAGCCCAGCCCATGGGAAGGCCTTCCCAAAGGTTAACTGTTATTATTAGTGATGGCTTTGCCATACTGAGTTGATGTCCATGCTGTAACCACAGGGCTCTGCTGAGATGAAATTTCCTCCTCAGTGTGATTTTGTGGGCCATTCTCAGTAAAGGGGTCCACAAAGCACACCAAGGAGGAAGTTTCATCTCAGCAAAGGTCTGTGGTTACAGCATGGACATCAACTCAGTATGGCAAAGCCATCACTAATAATAACAGTTAACCTTTGAGAAGGCCTTCCCATGGGCTGGGTTATGTGCTTGAGGCTATATTCTAACAATAAAGCTAATAATGGCCTTCTTGGTCATCCTCATTAAAACTAAAATAATTCCTGTCCCTCATTTGCCCATGTGTCTGGAAAACCAATGGACGTGCCTTCCCTATTTAAAATATGACTATTGAAATTTGTGTGCTTTAAAATTTATGGTGAATTCCTCATATGTCACTTGCACCTCATAACAGCTTTATCAACCATAGGCCGTAAGAGTGTCCTCACTTTAAAGATAAGGAAGCTGGTGTCGAAATGGCTCGAGCACCATGCCAAGTTACTACAGTGAGTAAATGGCTGAGGCAAGACAGGAGTCTTTGGACTCCACATCCCATGCTCCTTTTGGTAATCCATAATGTGTCTTCTGCCTCCTGTTGATACCCTGGTAATAAGTCTGGTCACTTTTCTTGATGGGAGGCATCATGCGTAGACCTTTCTTTTTTCCAGAGGAGGAAAATGGCTTTCAGCTCGTGGTGAAGGTTCTCAGAAAAATGGGAACCAGAAATGTCTTCGAGCCTGGTCCAGGTGCCAGAAGAGTTTGGCAAGTGAGTTTACCACCGCTGAGTCCGGCCCTGGTCCCCCACTCCCGAGATTTGGATCGATGTTGCAATGACTCTGGCAGCTCTGTGCATTTCCCTTGGCCTCTAAGGCATTCCAGTGATGATGATGGCTTGTCAGGGTCATGGCCCCAGTACAAAGCAAGGCTATTTGTGGCTTATTAAAAACAAAACTGGAGCCACCTGCATGTGAGGCTGGCTTCTTGGCCTCTGGGGCCTGCAACTCAGCTGAAGCAAAATGTTCATATATCACTCTGTATAGTACATATCAAAAGTCACATCTTTTTCTTAAATTTGCAAGTAGTTGGAAAACCAAGTTGTCAACTCCCCTGCCATGTTGGACTACGCTACTCGGTTTCTTATTCCATCCTCAGGGCCTGTAATGTCCCTCTTCTGTCTTTGTGTCTGTAAATTCTGCTTGCCTACAAGACCCTACTTCCCCCATGGAATCTCCATTCCAGAATGAATGTGACCTAGTTGTTTGTTGCTCAAGCTGATGCTTTATTAAATATCCCCTTGCAGTGTTTCATGATTGCTTTATGCAGTTATTCTGGCTGAATTCTTTGGAACCAGACACTGGATCTGCCTTGTCTTTCTTCTTTCTGAAAGTGCCTGGGTGTGCTGAGCACAAGTGAATGCTGACAGACTCATCTGATGAGGCTTGTAGAAAAAGCGGAGACCTGGGAATCTGGAGACGTGGTTTTGGTACCCGGAATGAATCCTTCACCTCTCTTGGTTGCAGTCTTTATCTGTAAAATGAGAGTTGAACTGGATGATCTGTAGAGTTTATGCCAAATCCAAAGTTCTAGGAGTACTTACAGGCTAATCATAGAGATTCCCATTGTTTTGACCTGTCTGTATGCATTTTCCGTATTGCAACCTGTTAAGCTGTCCTTGTCTTATCACCTGCGCCTATGATTTGGCTGCGTGTAGCTTAAAAGGAAAATTATCTTCCTATCTAGAGATAGGTCACAGAGGAAAATTAGGGAGTAGTGAGTAGTTTTAGAAGCAGATGGCTTTCAGTCCTGGGTTCAAATCACAGTCCTGTCATTTACTAGTGTGATCTTAAACAAGTTACCTCATTAAATACCACTTTTCTCACCAAAAGTATAGAGTTAATAATATTGGTTTCACAGGGTGATTGAGGAATAAGTGAGATAAATCATGTGTGGTGTATACACAGTGTAAGTGCTCAATAAATAGTGGTGGCAGTAATAATCTTTGTAATTAGGAAGCAAAAGGGTGTTTCTTCTAATCCACCGGTGAGCACTTTCTGATTTGTAAACTATTGGTTGTATTTTAAGACAATGCCTTTATCATTTTAATAAGCAGTGTAATGATTTGAGGAAAATCATTTTGGTTCTAATCAGAACACTAGCAGTACTAATTATGCACATGATAGCATTTTAACAGAGCTCCATAATTTATGGAATTGGAAGAGACTTACAAAAACATGGGTTGACTCTCTGGAGTCTCAGATTTCTGGTGAGTGATTCAAACGGGCTAGTCTTGCTTCCTGCCAGTGTAAATAAATCAAGTGTAAACCTTTACTTTTAACCAAATCGTGAAAAATGGAACAAGTTTAATGATAAGGAACTGTTTTAATGAGACATTTTATTCTTGTGGTGATTCTCTAAGGAGAGACTCTCCCAATTTATCTTTGAACTACCAAAAACAACAGACCCACTGTCCTATTTGCTCCCCCCCCCCCACAAGTGCTCTGGGTTTAAGTAAATGAAGTTTATCAAGTGTTAAAGTTGGAAGGTGGCTCAGTGATCTAAGCAAAGGGGCCTAAAAAAAGACTTTGGGTGTAAATCAAAAATTTCTAACTGCCTTGCTCTGAGATGTCAGGAAAGTCACTTATCGACCTTGGATATCTTAATCTTACCAGCTACAAAAATGGCATGATGCATGATGAATATAACCTGGCTTTAGAGGGTGTTAGTGAGGAAATAACATGTTAGATGATCTTTTTCTGCTTAAAAGAAAAAAAATGTATGTTAAGTGTTACCTTTCAAGTAGCTTGGACGAAGTCCGTGTGTGTGTGTGTGTGTGTGTGTGTGTGTGTGTGTGTTAGCCTGAAGTTCAAGTATTTGTAAAGATTTCCAGCACACAGTATCTTTAAGAAACAGAGAAAAGAGTTTGATCAAAATAATGCTTTTCATCAGTGGTGGGTGAGCAAGATTTAGGACTTTCAGATCTTCCATGTCTTATCTTGACAATTTATGTTTTAACTGAGTTTCAACATTCGCTCTCAGGGTCAGAAAGAATTCCAGAAGATAAAGGAGAACCAGAAAGCCAATTTTTAATAAATGTTCAGAGAGTAAAAAGAAATAATCAAAATGGTATACATTGTAGAGGGCATGTGGTACATGAAGAAATAGCTTTGGATAAAACAGAACAGGGCAAAACTTCAAAGTGTCTTCTGCCCGTTAATCCCATTAGTGTTCTAGTGATTTCTCAGAGATTGATTATCTCTGGGGAACTGTGTTACATCAACCCTCAAACTATTTTTCCAAACCCATTAGGCCCAGCAAACATTCTGTACTATTGGGATAATGGGCTTTTGTGCCATATTTACCCATATTCCTTCAGCTTGTTTCCCATCCTCCCCAGCTCCAGTCAGGGTCAGACAGATGCCGCTACTCCCAGTAGTTTGTGGGATTCCCACTCATAACCCTTTCAGTGGGTAAAAGAAACTCAGACAGAATGGAGAGGCAGCATCTACCCAGGTTATCTTTAGGTTGGCTGACCAATTCTTCATGTGGCTTTTAATGTTTATTTAGATTTTCATGGGTAGATACAAAGTCCCCATTCAAAATGCCCCTTTATATTAAAAATATATAGAATATAATAGAAGTATATAATATATATTAGAAGTATATACCTAAGGAGCATCAAAAGTGAGGGGGGAAAATCGCATTTCTTGAAGTCTCTTTCTTTGTCTAGTTTGGTGGGCAAAGGAGTTTGTCAACTGCTAACTTTATAAATAAGCTCAGTTTCAGTTTTGTCATATGTAAAATGGCAGTGATACTAATGCATTCTTCATAGGGGGTTTAGGAAAATTAAATGAGGTAGTTATTTGGTAAATGCTTAGCACTGTGCCTGCCTGGCATTATAGAAGGCACTCAATAAAAGTTAGCTAAAATTATGTTAATTGTTCAAAGGGTAAGGGTTAATAGGCATATTGGAAATTGATATAAAGAAGGAATAAGACACATATTTGGGAAAAGTCAGGGTCCAGGAGACTAATTAACAGGATTTTGAATGTGGGAATATGGAGGACATGAGCACATCTTTGTACTTACGTGTCTACATCCTCCTTGCTACAGAAACTACTTATATCAGACATAGCAAGAGAAAAAGGATACTGTGAGCATAGTATAAAGGGGCTACCCATAAGCCTATGATACTCAATCTTTTAATATCATCCTCAGTCATTTATGCATTGCTTCATTTATTGAACCCAATTTATCACCCAACTTGTGCTATACATTGATGTTATAGATAAAAACAATTCACTCTTTATCCTTAAGAAAGTTGAGGGAGGAGGTGAACAAGTAACCAGAAAATTAGACAAGTTCTTGAACGATCAGGAAGAATGAGGTGTACTGGGAAGGCTTCTTGGAGGAGTTGATAACTGAGATTAGGTGAGTAAGAGTTATCTAGCAATAGGATAAGAGGTTTTCAGGTAGAGGTTCCTGTACATGCAGAGGCATGGGTGACAGAGCACTGTGTATGATATATCTTGTCTGCTAATTCCAACATCTGAGTCATCCCATAGCTCTTCTCCGTTGATTGCCTGTTGTCTTAAGTAAGGAGTATATTTTTATGTGTCTAGCAATTTTGGGTTATATTCTGGACATTGTCAGTGATAAATCGTAGAGCCATGGATTCTATTTGTTCCTCTGAAGAATGTTAATTTTTTTATTTTAGCAGGTATTGAATTTGAGTGAACTCAAACATCAAACTCCACTTTCCCAGTAGTGGGCAGAAACTGAAATCTTTGATCAGTTCTATTAATCTTAGCTGAGTTGTTTAGAACCTATTCCATGTATGTGTAACTTAGGAGTCAGCTAGAGATTTGGATGGAATTTATATGTAGAATTTAGAGTTATCTTCTGAGGCTCTCTCCTTTTTGGTATTTCTTCTCTCATTTTTCAGCTTCCTCAAAGTCCATCTTCTGATTCTGCAGGTTTCTATCTGGTTTGTAGTCACTTCACAGGGTGCTTATTGAGCCCCCCTCTTAAGCAAAAAGTTGCAAAGTCCAGAAAACTTGTCCAGTGCTCCCTTTACCAAGTTTCTGCCTCCTTTTGGTTGCCCTCTAGTGCACACAAATAGTTATTTTTGATATTTTATTAAACAATAGTTATGCAGAGAGGATTGGTCCAATATAAGCTACTTAACATATTGGAAGCAAAACATTCTCATGGATATTTCAAGAACTTCAAGCTGTTTCATATGGTTGGAGGGATGTGTGTGTGTGTGTGTGTGTGTGTGTGTGTGTGTGTGTGTGTATTATAGGGGACTGGAGGGATATGTAGCTTGGAGAAAGACAGAGGCTAGGTCATCAAGAGCTTTGTGTGTTACACTCAGGAATTTGAGCTTTAGGCTGAAGTATGTGATGGAGAGCTTTAATCAGAAGAATAAAATGATCAGAATTGTGTCTCAGAAACATAGTTTGACATCTGTTTGAAGGATGAGCCAGAAGAAGTAGGAAGATAGTTAGAAGGCTAATGGGTAAAACAGAGTTCAGTTTTCTCCTTTGCAAGATGAGGGGTTGAGCTAGCTGATCATTAATGTCTTTTAAATTTAATATTATGATTTTCCCACTAACGCCCTTATTTGGCCTTCCTGGACCTGGGGGTTCCTGTAAGGCTGTGTTTTGCAGAGCACTATATACACAGCCCTGTGAGCCCAGACTTTAGATGATACCAACAGAGAAAAATATACTTGGTGGTGTTCTATGGTTTATGAACATATTAAGGCAATCGGGGCACAAAGCAACACACACAAATGTACCATAGGTGGTTAACAACCTTTGAATTTCTCTGGCTCTCTCGTAGGACCTCCTGCATCAAAACAGGCATTTGGTTATTCCGTGTTATCTTAAATGGCCTACTATTAATCTAAATTTGGCTTTTTAAGTCCTCAAAGGGAAGGAAGTGGACCTATTAGGAACCCAGTGTTATGGATACATTGCAGTAGGGGTACCCAAATTGGGAACAGTGGGAAGACACTCTATTCTAGTTTTCTGAGAGCCTCAGGAAATGCTGATAGCACTATGATGGACATATTGGATTTCATCCTTTCCTGGTTCTGAACCAAAAGGAACGTGAGGGTTATCTGGACCTCAGACTGTTCTGCATCTTCTAAAGCCTCTTGGAGAGCAAAAAAACTCTTTTGTATCAGATTGTGGATGGCATGCTGAAAAGCAACACCTGCCCTTGCTCAGGAAGGCAGTCTAGAGTCCAGTATTCCAGTAGGCCACCTTCATCATGACACATTTTTATGGGCTTTGCCTCAGTAGGAGTTCAGGCCTTTTAGTTCTTAAAGCTAGCTGAGTATACTATCCTTGGCAAATTAATCCTACATTCAGTACAGGAAACATCAGGTTTTAGGAGTTACAGAGGCAATAATTCTTAGATGGTGTTTCTTACATGCAACTGTAAACAAGGCTTTCCTCTTAGGATTTCAAGACCTGGTACAGAGATTTGTACAGGAGTTACCTTCCTGGCTTTTTACTTTGAGGAATGTCATTTTAGTCAGAGTTGACTAAATGATAATATTATTTAGAGCCTATATGGCTCTAAAATTTTTCTCTGATCTGTTCCCAGCCTGGACTGTGTGAGTGTATTAGCTTACATATTTACTAGGCACCTGGGGTTGGCCTGGGGAAAGTCTAGTGATTAAGATGCAATCCTTGTCCTCAGAGAGATCCTAGGCTAAGTATGTTCTGTGGCCCCTCTTTGGCTGCTTGGCTTTCTGCCCTGCAAACTGAGCTTATGAACATGGTGTGCCTTTCCATAGTGTTTTTCTCTTTTCTATCACATTGTGGCCACTGAATTGGATTTGGTGAAAATATCAGGAAGTGGAGTAATGTGCTTATGGCTTAGATGTTCAGATTTGTTCACACTTGACATTTTGCCAGCTTCTATTTTCTCTATTATGGTATAATCAGGCCTGTGCTTAGATTTGAGAATGCTGTGGGGCTTGCTACAAGTTCATCTCCTATTTCTTTGCCTCTGTGCCTGAAGTTCCTGTTATTGGTGTAACTCATCACATTATCATGGGCTATTCCATGGGTTATCAGGGGTGAAGGCATTGCCTTCATAATTCTATTTACAAAGGCCTATTCTACTGGAAGAAGTTGATTGGGGAAGCACGATGACATATTTATGATGTTCCATCTGAGAACTGTGGATGACAGCAGTGGGAGGTGGGGATAAGTTTCAGGGGTTGAGAGAAAGTGATTCAAAAGAGCGTGGAATAGGCAGAAATAGGAATTCTCCTCTGTTGCAGTTTTGGCAGGTTCTAGGCATATATATAATTTTTTTTAACTTTTATCCCAAGCACATAATAGATGCTCAGACAATGAAATCTCAGGCCCAGCCTTGGCTGGCAGTTAGATCTGTGAATCTCAGCCCCTATTTAAGTCTAGTAATGACTGAGTCATTAAAGAGTTCCTTGCATATTCAGATAGTGGGATTTTTGCTCAGTCTCATTCATTTTAATGTGGCTTCAGCATGACCAGGTCTATGAGGAATGAGGCATCCTTCCCAATATGGGGATAAACCCTCTGCTCTGAGGTACCTGCTTATTTAGATCAGATCCTGTTTTTAGAGGAAAGAGTCTATTTTAGAACAGGAGGGGGTCGCCTGGGTGGCTTAGTCGGTTAAGCGTCTGACTTTCGCTTGGGTCATGATCTCGCGGTTCGTGGGTTTGAGCCCCGCGTCGGGCTCTGTGCTGACTGCCAGCTCAGAGCCTGGAGCCTGTTTTGGAGTCTGTGACTCCCTCTCTCTCTGACCCTCCCCTGCTCGTGCTGTCTCTCTCTTTGTCCTAGAAATAATACTAATAAAAAAAAAAAGAACAGGAGGGACAGAGGAGCTCATCCATGACCTAAGGGAAGGAGAGGGTCTGGGCTATCCTACCCCTTCATGTATGGTTGACTCAGCCAAGTTTGACTGCAGGAATGGGTCTTGGCCCAGGACGGAGAATATCCACTAATGAGGCAACTGGCTTCAAGAAGATCAGAATAATTAGTCAGTTTTCACTGCTGCAGTGAGTCACCATCTTGAAGACATTATGTTCCAACTTAAGAGTTAGGAAGCTGAGGTAGAAGACGCCTAGTTCCTCCTCCCCAGGGAATGCGAAGTGTGTCTGAGAAGCCCGAGGGAGAATGGATGAGGACTCCAGTTCTTTTCTGCTTCCTGTGCTTTTGCTTCCTTCTTGCCTTCAGTGGGAAGGAATGTGAGAAGGACAGTGCATTCGAGGCTAAGGTGGGTTAGAATGGACTGATTAGAGGCAGATGAGTGGTCTAGAAGGAAGGAATGTATCTAATACTGCTGCCCAGGACCTTGGGGACTAGAGAAATCTCACCAGGCCTGCAGAGCCTCCTGAAGCATATTTTAGTGGCCCCAGCTTTCCAACCCTCACTGTTTGAGAGGGATAAATATTCCCCTTGGAGGTGGGGAAAAGGGCTGATGGTGTCTGCATCTGGAATTCTCCATCTGTGTGACTCATGCAGCCCATAGAATGCCCTGTGGCAGGGAGAGACAGCTCGCACCCTGTGGTTAGCTTACAGTACATGGCTTTCCAAGTACTGGGCTGGATTACTGAGAAGTCTTTTCCCTGGGGCATCCCCAGATAGGTGAGGTGGATGTCGGTCTGGAAAGCTGATTCACATATTCTCTAAAGCCAGGCAGGAGTAGCATGACCTGTAAGGGTAATAAGTTCTGTAGCTATGTGGCCAGAGCTAGAGGTGTGTCCACAGAACAGAACTTCCCTTGGAACTGAGCAGGTGTCTCCCTTAGAGACTGAACCCTTGACCTTTGTTTTCAAGAGCCCCCCACTGCAGCTGACTTGCAAATGGGAGGCTGAGACAAGAGAGGGCACGGTGTATGGCATAACATCACCACTGTGGGAAAGACAAGTCAAAGTGCATGTTCCCCTCCCATCACAGAGTGATGGGCACCCGATACAGAAAGTCTGTCAAGAAGAGTTTAATAGGAGAACTCAGACAGAGGGAGCTCTGTTAGGTTCTGCACTTCCTGGATAAGTGACCTTCAGGACACCACTTAAACTCTCTGAACTGTCTTTCCACCCATCCCTCTGTCCCTCTCTTCCTTTTGCGTGCCTACTTGGGTTTGCAAATGCTCAAAATGCAGTGGAAAGCAGTATAATAAGGCTGATGTTCTATAGGAGAGTGACAGAAATGAGCTAAACTGCTAAATAAGTAAGATTATTTCAAATCCTGGTAAATGCTTTAAAAAAATAAAGTGGTGGGATGGACAGAGTGGGGGGAAATGTGGCTATTTGGGGGTGTAGCATGGAAGGCCTTCCTGAGGTAATACTGTTTGGGCTATGACCAGTGGCAAGGGGCCCTTTATTAATGGGCCTGAGAGAAAGGCCATTGTAAAGAGAAGGAACAGCAAACAAACACAATGGCCCTGAGATAGGAAGACCCATAGGCAGATGGCCATGATGCCCCAAGTGGGCCCAGAGCCTGGTCCATGAATACCACAGTGAAGGAAAGCTTATCTGGAATGACTGTGAGCAAGAAATAAACTTAAATTGTACTGAGCCACCTACATGTTGGTGTGTATTTGTTATAGCAATTAGTGCCACCCTAACGAATACAGCATAAAGCATTGCATCTAGTGGTGCAGAGGGCCTGAAGCAAATGTGGAACTTGAGCACAGAAAGGAAAGCCAGTTATCACCTCAGCAACAGGACGGTGCTCACCTCTCTCCTTGTAGTCTGAGCCAGAGGCTCTGTCTTGCTGTAGTATCAGTTCAAAAGGCAGCATTTCCAGACTCTTGTCACGTAACTGGGAGCCCTTGGTCCTCTAATTAAGCAATAATGTGCTTGTCCAATAAGTGCCATATGGTTGCAATGAATCAAGACCAAATTATCATAGCTTTAAAAATTAATATTATTAATGTTGATAAAATCTCACAATTTCATGTCATGTTGTTCTTCTGAAGAGCTCAATATGCAAGTATTAAAATATATGTCCAAATATCATATCAACTGTGCCTTAGCAAGAAGTGAAGACCCACAGAAAAGTTGGGAAGATTGACTTCATACTTTAAAATAAGGCTCATTTCTTTCACCTGTCTCTGACCCCATAAAGATAGCTAATCATTCCTAGCAATAAGCCAGAATAGTGTGAAAGAATTAGGGAACTGGGATTATCTTAATGTTATGGTAAGGAGACGAAGCACAAATAAGGGGTTGGAGTGGATTAGATACTATAAAATATCAAGATTGGAGAAAACTATAGTAGATTTGCCCTGATGAACCTGGGTCTATGGAGAGAGGATATGGGGTGGGGTCAGGGAGCATGGGAAGGGGAACTGGCCAGCTTTGGCCAGTGCCTCTCTGGCCTGGAAGTGGCAGGTGATGGCAGAGGTGATGAAGAGCCAAGGGAGGGATAGCACCTAGTTCTGAGTGGTGAGCATACCTGAGGACAGGCTACTGGCCTCTATCTAAGAGAGAGAGCAGGGCTTACCCTAAGGGAGATTAAATGATGGATTGATAATGTGCCCAGGGAGGTCTCTTACTTATAAGTGACAAAAGTTTAAGAGTTTCTGTGTTTGGCTGTAACCCAGATCCATTTCTTCACTAAACTCAGAGATGCTGTGGGATAACCCAGGGGAGTTGGGGGAGTGTAGGCATTTACATCTGAGGGGATAGTTAGGAAAGAGTTATCAGCCACAGGATTCAAACAGGTTGCTAAGGACACCATGGAGACCATTACTTGGTCATTTTTCCATTTCTAAGAAGGCCCATCACCATAAACCAAAATTCATTAGTCTCTTATTCAATGGATATTAATTGGCTATATGTGCTTCACCTACCCTGGACGAGCTTATAATTAAGATGATCATATAATTTATTATGCAAACAAAGACACATTGAGAAAGAAAGGGGACACTATTAATAATTATATGGGGACAACAGGCACACACAAACGTGGCCCAGGCAAATTGAGGATATATGTAGACCCGCTTCTGAGTATCATCACTTCATTCACACCAAGGCACAGTGAGATGCATGTTCCATGAGCAGTTCATGTTTCCACCTGTGTCCTCATCTCCTGCCAAGAGTGGGACTCCTTTCCTCCCTGTCTGAGCCCCTTCTCCTTACTGTCAAGACTCAGTACTGTCAAGACTCCCCCCCACCCCCACCCCACGCACCCCACACCACTCTAGCCACTGACTAGTTTTGTGACCTCGGATAAATTACTTAACCAGCACTCAAATTCTGTCAGTAAAATGGGGACAACAAGAGTGCCTGTCTTGCAGGCTTGTGGGGAAGACGAGCGCGTTAATATAGATTTACGCTAGAATGGTGCCTGACATAAAGTAAGCACCACACACATACTGGTTATTATTATGATTGGCTTTGTGACAGCAGATAACTTACCCAATTCCTCTGCACTTTAGTTTCCTCATCTGGGACACAGGGACAGGAATACCTACCTTTTATGGACTTGGAATTCAATAATATAGCCCCCCTTCTTCCTTAGAATAAGCAGCAGACATCAAAGGGTGAGTTTTAATACTTTCCGTACTAGTTCACAGATTTATTGCATAATATATTTAGATATGGTTGAAGAACATTTACTGAATGGACAGGGGAGTTTCCCAAGAGGAAGGAAGCAGTTAGGGAGAGGGATGTGTGGCCTTACATGGAAAAGGTAAGCAGGAACCCAGATAAGTGGATAGCTAATCTTCTTAGCACCCTCAGTCAAGAGAGAAGACTCTAGAAGTCACAGGATGGCTTGGCCTTTTTCTCAGGATAAAAACCAGAGGGAGTTTCTTTAAACTAGAGAGGCAAGGCACATAGGTACATCCAAAGTCAGAAAATGACCAGCTTTTTTGCTTCTAGTATTTGACCTCCATCCCAAACTGATGAGAGGCACAGAGCTATTCTAAGTACTTTGAATTATTATTTTTTTACTTCATTAAGTTCACCTATAAAACAGCAACTTACATTTTTTAGATTTAGATTGTTTAGAAATGGCTTTATAATGGAAAATTTCAAACATAAAGAGACTTGTATTGTCAGTACCCATGTACCCATTTCTCAGCTCTGCCTCCATAGTTATCAACACTTGTCAAGTTAGTTTTTCTGTTTCCCTCCAGATATTTTATCTCAGCTATTTGAAAGCAAATTCATCATCATAAACAGATGCTCCTTGACTTTTGATGATTTGCCTTGTAATTTTTTGGCTTTACAATAGTGCAGTAGTAGAATCAGTAGAAACTGTACATCAAATTTTGAATTTGGATCTTTTCCCAGACTATCGATATGCAATACGATACTCTCCCATGATGCCTTGCAGTGGCTATGGGCTCCCAGTCAGCCCTGTGATCACAGGGTAAGCAACTGATACATTTACAACCATTCTATACCCATGCAATTATGCTGTTTTTCACTTCTAGTACAGTGTTCAATACATTACATGATATATTTATTATTATATTTTAAAATAGACTTTGCATTAAATAATTTTGTCCAGCCATAGGCTAGTGGACATGTCCTGAGCAAGGTGGACTAGGCTAAGCTATGACGTTTGATAGGTTAGGTATAGCAAATACATTTTTGACTTATGATATTTTCAACTTACAGGTTTATTAGACATAACCCCCATCATAAGTTGAGGAAGATCTGTAATTTCACCTCTAAATACTTCAGTATGTATCACCTACAGATAAAGACTTATAAAACCCCAACTGTCTGAATCACCCCAGACAATAATAACACCAAGAAAATTCAGTAAATCCTTAATATCATCTGATACTCAGTTCATATTTAAAATTTCCTTATTGTCTCAAAAATATCTTTTGCCATTTGGTTTGCCATTAGGAATCAGGATCCTAATGAGGTCCACACATTATATTGGCTTGTACGTCCTAAATCTCTTTTTATTAACGATTGCCCCCTCTCCCCTTTTGAATGTCATTTGTTTGTTGAAGAAACTGGGTCAGCTGTCCTGCAGAATGTCCCACATTTTGATTTGGCTGACTATTTCCTCATTTTGTCATTTAATTTGTACCTTTACCCTCCTTATTTCTTGTAACCTAGAAGCTAGATTCACGCTCCATTTGTTTTGGAGGGAAGGTCAAGGGTATTCTTGTTGGGGCTATGCACTTCCTGTTGTAGTACATCAGCATCACTTGTAGTGATGCTGGGACTGGTGAGGGGGCTCAGGAATTGATTTTCAGACTGCTCCCTCCATTACAGAGCTCCCCATCAACCTTCTGTCTTTTGGTTTTAGCATCCAGTGATGACTATTGCCCATACCTTTTATTCATTAGGGCTTGTAAAATGTCCATTTTTTATTCCATCACTCCTTTTGCACTTACTAGCTGGAAGTCTTTTATAAAGAACTACACTCCCTCATCATTTACTTGGTTTTCCTAAAATACAGTTTGACAGAAAAAGCAGGACAAGTGTTTTTCTGTCATTTGTCAATTTTCAGAATAATGAGTTAGTGCCATAGCAAAGGAGGATAGATCTTTGTTTAATTAATTAAACAACTATTTATTGAGTTACTGTTATATGTTAAGCATTGTTCTAACTCCTGATGGCTCAGCAGTGAACAAAATAAATACAAATATCTGCTTTCTTGGAACTTACATTCTGGTGGGAGAAGACAAACAATAACCAAAACAGTAAGTTGATGTATTGTGTTAGGTGATAACAAGGGATATGGAGAAAAATAATGCAGGACAGAGATATAGGGAGTGCTGGAGGGGGTGGGGGTTGGGTTTGCAATTTTAAATAAGGACAGGAAGGCTCATGAGAAGGTGACGTTTAAGCAAAAACCTGCAGAGAGTGAAAGCATGAGCCATATACATTGTTGGAGAGGAGCATTCCTGACAGAGGGTCTTAAGTTAGGGGCCATGCCCATAGTATTTGAGGAATAACAAAGAGGCCAGTGTGGCTGGTGTGGAGTGAACAAAGGGGAAGTTAGTAAGAGACAAGGTCAGAGAGGTGGGAGTGGGGGCAGACCATGTAGGGCCTAGTAGACATTGGATTTCCCCTTGAATAAGCTGGGGAGCCACTGAAGGGTTTTGAGCAGAGGCATATCATGTGACTCCTGATGGAGTAGTCAGGTAAGGGTGTAACTGAGTTTAGGCTTAAAAGTAGAAAGCTTCTTTCCTTGTTAGCTGGTACTGGCAAGGGGGACAGAAGGTGTTTCATCTGTTTGGAGGGGAACTCTGCATCTGGTTAGTAGTTGGACTATAGGAAATAGTGCTTCTTAATCTAATCTTTTAAGTTCCTAGGTTTAACATTTTCATTGGCACTGTTAGGTACTTCATAATATAAACTCCAGGGCAGAAGCCTTCCTTCTGCATACTCCACACAGAATGACTATGTGTCCATCATCCCAGAGAAAATGCCACTACTTGACTCATCTCCTTTTATTCTTGGTTACAAGTCTGTCAGTACATTTTCACCATCACTAAAGAATTGGTGTTGGCAAACCAGTGGGGATTTCTGGTGATTCTAGAGCTTAGGTCAGCATTTGTGGTGGCAGAGACCATCCGTGTATTCAGGGTCACCACTTTAAGCGTGGTGAGGGGTGCCTGACGACTTAGGTTGTACATCAGCTGGGCACCCTTTTCCATCCAGAGTTTCCCAGTCATCTTGGAGCACACCTTTTCATCCATGCTGCCTTCTCAGCATCCAGAGAGCCTTTTTGTGTATGAGCATCTGTCTTTGCCTGTAACTCCTGCCTGTCGTAGGCTGTTAGGAATTTCTGGCTGCTTAGCAACCAGGAGAGGATACAATACAAGCAGCCTGAATGCCTGTCAAGTAGCTGTTCCCTCTCTCGTCTTCTGCTCTGGTTTTGTATGTGCAATAAAAGCAACGACAGAGACACTCAACATCAACTTAAACAGTGGCTTTTTTAAATTAAAAACATTTTAAATGGAATCTAGTTCAAGCACACTTTGCCTCAAAGAAAGCTTGCAAGTATCCCTTCTCGTCATTCTGTGTCATTATTGAAGGTAGTTCTCTATAACCCTCTGAGGTTTTTTCCCCACAGGCCTACCACGAGGGTGAGACACATCGAGGGAAGCAAGAGGGTGGGAGGAGGTCACAATACAAGGTTCTTCTCAAGCTTCAGGTTCTGCAGAGAAGAAAGGGCATAATGAGGGGAGCAGATTTTCCAAAGAAGGGACGTCGTAACTTAGAATGGGTTCTGTGCCTCTAATTGAAAGGAAAATTGCTGGCTGGCGGAATGGCAAAATATTTCAAATGAATGACCGTCCTTGGTAGCAGCCAATATGCAGCAATGTGATAGGACAAGAAATGGAGCCCTCAGACCAGGGGCTGTGGGAAGGGAAGGGAATGCTTCAGAGCTTGCTGTCTATAAGAGGTGATGCACTGTTAGCTGCAATTCTTAATAATACCTGTAGGAGGCATGAACCTTGCTTTCTACACAGATGAACCTAACTCAGAATTGCTGCTGTGTGTGATATTATGAGCTGCAGACAGACAATCCAGGTCCACATAAGCCTTGACAAAGGATCTAAGTAATTGTGTTGTGGTGTCATGGCATTCGTGTCTGAAGAGATGGATGCTAAGACCTAGAGTTTGGGCCTCTTCCTGGGTTGTCATAAAAGGCTGTGAACATGTCTCAGCTCCTGGAAAATGCCCTTCTTTCTTGACTCCTGGGCAAACTCTGCCACTTTCTTTATGACCTGGTTCCCACCAGGGAGTCTTTGAGGCTTCTTGAGTACTAGAGTGTTAGACCTATCAGTGTGTTCTTTTTTTCAGATGAATTGCATATCCTCTGAGAGGAAAACAAAAAGATAGAAGTGATGAGAGCCTTTTCTATAGTGAAAACAACATAATGCATGTTTAATGAATTAAATAAGCATTAAAATGAATGTTTGAAGACTTGAAATCCAAAGCCTTTTTCCATAATCTGAGTGTCTTCTTGTATCTCCAGTTGCTCATGGTCTTTACAGGCATGGGGGTACAGCACAAAAGTTAGGGGGTGATGTGTTGCCAAAGATATAGCATTCCCTGGGCCTACTGATGATGGTAGGTTTTAACAAACTCATGGTTTTGGCCAGATTTTTGACCCAGTGAGCTGATTGGTGAAGGGAAAATACACAAACTTATTAGTGAAGTCAGCACCTTGAACCCATGGACTCTTGAAGGTTAGCAGGACCTCTGAGTTCATCCAGCCCATTGCCCCATTGAATGCTTGATTTGTAATTGATGGAAAAACCCCAGGCTCTGCATTCCAAAGCTTGACCCAGGCCCATATTATTGGTTTAGAATATTATCATAATTAATAGAGTGCTGCTAGAATATTGGCTCCAGACCTGAATTCACAAATTGGAAGAGATTCAGCAGTAAAAATATCCAGAGGAAGCAACAGACATTAGTAAAGTTAGAAAGTAGACACAGTGAGCAAAGAATAAGTTCAGTAGGTTTAAAATGAACAATCAAAGTTTCATAATAATGATCACAAGTAAGGATTCAGTAGTTAAATAAAAGTACCCTTGTTCCACACTTATTTGATGTGAACCTTCTTTCAGGAAGAGTTCTTGCCTTCCTGCCTTTGGTTTCTTTACCTTCTAAACCACTGGACACACAACTGCTGGACTGATCTCCTGAGAGTCTACTTCCTCTGCAATCATTCTCTGCAATGAATGAAACTTCCATGGGTTCTCTTTTTCTAACTGGAGAAGGTTAGAGTTTCTTACATGTGATTTTCAAGGCTCTACCCTTCTTTCTCCACCCTTTGATATAAGCTTTTGTTTTGGTCAGGTGGGTTCACCCACTGCCTCCTGAGCAGGTCTTACTCTGAGCCTTTGCTCATGCCTGATAGAATGGGGAGCATGTCTCATAGTTCCTGTGACTTCCACTATTATCTACTGTGAGGTTGAGTACATAGTAGATGTATGAATGAAGCCTACATTCTACATAAACAAACATACAGGGATAAGCACACACCCATACACCTGTCTGCGTGGACAGAAATGCCCCATATCCCTAAGCACAGATGGAGATAACCCCTGGCACCCCACTTTTGGGGCACCTGGCAAAGGGTGAGGGGCCTAGAGAATTATAAACATCAACCAGAGGGGAGAGCATTAAGATACAGAAGCTCCAGTTCTGTTTCTCTCTGGATCCAGCATCTGCTAGGAAGCCCAGCAGGCCTGAGTGCTGGCAAGCCTGGCATGGAGCCCTTCTCCTTTCAGAGGAAGCGAAATGTCCTGGCAGGATGAGTCAGTGGGAGAATGGAACCAGAGAGTGAGTCACTTTGGGAGGAGAGGCTAAAGGATCTTCTTTGCTCAAAGATATTTTAGTCTTGGTAGGTTTTTCCCATTTCTCTTGTTTAGACATAAGTTTGGGACATGTGATTGCAGTGGGTAAGTTCTCAGATGTAATACAGAAAGCTTCCCCTTGAGTGTTCCTTCCTTTCCTGACCTTGGTGGGGTTGAAGGGTGGTCATAGAGGTGCTGAACTTGATGTCCATGAGTCCCTAAGGCAGTGGTTCCCAAACTCCTGGTCATAGATTGGGGCCCAGCTGAATATCATAATCACAGAAATGGTTTCTTTAGTACAAGTGTTGGGGCACTTTCTCTGGAGATTCTGTTTTGGGGAGTGTAGGAAGGGGCTGCACCCCAATCTGAGAAGTTGCCCAAGTGATCCTGAAGCATAGGTAGGTTTGGAGACCTGCTTAAAACATATTCAAAAGTGTGAGTGTGCATGCACACACATGCCTATGTGCATTTTTCCAGAGAAAGGCCCCCTTGTTTGCATCAGATTCTCAAAGTGCTTCATAATCCCACAAAAATTAAGAATCGCTCTTGTGTACTATGTGCTTGCTGGCACAGACAGTAGTCTGGAGAATACGGGCTTAGGACGTGAACCTCCAAGTCTAGCACTGCTGGGCTCTCCTCCTCCCCTCACTCTGGAGATTCCTGGGGAAATAGGAGCAGGTGCTGGTCACCTGACTCTCTGGCAGGTGGGTAAGTGGGGCGTCTCATCATGCTGACGCCAGAGGTTCCTGAGATACTTAGTTGTAACTGGCCTAAAAAGTTGACATGGAAATCGTTTCCGTCTGCTTCCTGTAAACGTAAAATCTGTTTTGAATTACATCCATCTGAGTGAAAGAGGGACAGAGGTTTGTGGTGTGTGTGTGCAGGAGAGGCAGCCTCGGCATAGTCTGAAAGCTTTTGCAATTTTTCCTAATTGGTCCAATCTTTTTCAGCAATGAGTCTCCTTTTCTCTTTTCTCCATCCCATCCTCCACTGCCTGTAGTGTCTGACTTCCTGGCAAGGCAAACGGGCATCAGGATCAGGATGTTGTGATTCTGGAGGATTTTCAGGTGTGTGATGGTAAAAACAGGCAGAAAGGGAATATTGGCTCTGTGTTTGGCAGCTAAGGAGTCTTGTTTTTCAACATGCCATGTGAGGTTAGGAGACTTGGACTTTTTTCCTTGTTTTCTGTATTCGTGGTAAGTCTCCTAAGATGCTCCATGGACCATGCCGTGAACCCTGACTTCCCCCGCGACACCCTCAAGTTTACCACTGAAGGGACAGAAGTTCACAGCTGCTTCCAATCGCCATGGGAGATACCTTGGTAATTTGAACTAAGTTCATGTTAGTTTGCAGTCTTTGGAGTCAACTTTAGGGTACTCCTGCCTTTGTGTCTCCTGTCAGGGCTAACACAGACCACGTGCGAATGTGATTTGCCTCATACAGAAACCCCTACCACACAGCTATACCTAGAGTATGAAATAGTGAGTGCTGTGAGTGTTTTTATGTGTGGTTGTTCATTCATTCCTTCAACACTTACCTCTTGCTCGTCTGCCACGTGCCAGGCACAGTCACTGGCACTGGAAGTATCGTGAGGACCAAGGCTCACTCCTGGCTTTTCTGGAACTTCCCTTCTGATGAGGAGGACAGGCGAACAGGCAGCATGGTAGAACAGACAGAGAATCTTGTTTTCTAGGCTGCTTTCTTCTTTGTTGGCTTGGTGGGCTTCCTCTTCCTCACAAAATACTCACAGCACTAGGATCTTAAAGATGAATAAGAATGGAAATAAGATACTTCCCATTCCATGGCTATTTGCTTTTAAACTGGAGTTAAAGTCTTATGTAAAGGGATGTGGAGCTAAATTTTGGGGGTATAGGCTAGGCCCTGTGGGAAGATCTGGATTCTCCCTCTGAAGTGGCTAATGCTGCCTGGCCCGCTGTAGCTCACTCACCATGCCCATTGCCAAGCTGTGTGAAGGTACAGATGTCTCCACTGACACCCTCCAACTTGTTTCTCTTGTGTTTCTACCTCGCTGGTTTGTATCAGTCCCACTTTACCACCGGTGGATCCTCTGTTTTCGTGTGTGGCTGGCAGGTGCTGTCGAGAGACAGGGAGGGAAGAGTCAAGCAGCAGAGGAGGGGCCAGGCTATTCTTCCTCCTGCCTGCCAGCAGTACCTGCTCTGCACCCAATCCCCACCACTGTCTACCCTGCATACCCACATGTATTCAGGGCCTCGCCTGGACCTCTAAGGCCTGCATGAGTGCCTGTCTACAGGGCCATCTCCTAGCTAGTTCTCTGGCTCTTACCTCCTGCCCTGCTTGTATGGCCCTGGGCAGAAGCTGCCATGTGTCCTTGGCCACATTTCCTCTTGGACTTCATCTTCCTTGCCCTGTCCTTGAGACCAGCCTAGACTTTCCAAAACATTATAGCCATCTTTGGGGCCGTCATGTGAAGAGAGCCCAACAAACACTTGTGGCCTGACTGGTTGGTTTCCCAGCCACAGTCTGGCTCCTCTTTGAGTGCCTTCCCCTGCGCCCCACTCTGAGGAGGCAGTGGCCAGACTCACGTCAGCAGCTGCTCCCACTGTGGGCTGTGGTTTTGGTGAGCCGCTTTTTAGGCCTCTCATCTTTATGGGAAGCCTGCCCAGCCCCGGCCTGATTAGAATTGGATGGTGGCAATAAAGGTTTCCCTTCCCAACAGTGGGGCTGAGTGTGTAGCCTTGAATGGCTGGAGCTGGCCACATATGATAGCAGGTTTCCTTCGTGGGCCTCTGGTCACTGTCTTCAGCTGTGTGGTTGGTCTCCTTGGCTTGAGTCACCCAGACAGGACAGAAGTCAGGCTCTTGCTGTGTCAGGGCCTAGGTAACTAGGTGAGGTTAGGTGCCCACCCCTTGCTCTCCTTTGTGACGGAGCATCTGTGGGAGAGCCAGGCAGTTGTGTGCAGTGGGTCCTGAAGCGACAGTAGGCCATGGGGAGGACAGCCATGGATGGAGTGAGGGCCACTGTCAGTGACAGAAAGTACCTTTTGCCCAAACAGAAGTTGGCTTGATTTACTTACTTACTAACTTACTTTTAAAGGAAGGAAGGAAAAGATGAAGAACTTTAGAAGTCAGAGTCTGAGAGAGCCTGAGAGGGAGATGAAAAGAGCGCCAAGGAAGAAGAACATACACAGAGAGACAGTGAGTGGCAGATTGGCAGAGAGAGAGGCAGGAAGACCACTGAGAGAAGTACTGAGACAGAGAGACAGACAGAGGAAGAGGGAGAGGGAGGCCTAGAAGAAGCAGTGGTGACATTGCTTGTGGATTTCCTGATCCCTGACTTGTTCACAATTTGTGCTGGGAGTCCCTAAAGTACAGTCTTAATGTAGGTATCCTTTATTTATTTATTTATTTATTACAAATAGTTTGTCAAGTTGGTTTCCATATAATACCCAGTGCTCATCCCCACAAGTGCCTTCCTCCATGCCCATCTCCCCCCTCCCCCCCCACACCCATCAGTCTTCAGTTTGTTCTCAGCGTTCAAGAGTCTCTCATGGTTTGCCTCTCTCCTCCTCCCCCACTATTTCTCCCCTTCTTCTCCCCCATGGTCCTCCATTAAGTTCCTCCTAATCCTCCTATATGTGCAAACATGTGGTATCTGTCCTACTCTGCCTGATTTATTTCACTTGGCATAACAATTGTAGGTATCCATTTAATAATAGGATTTCTTGCGCAATTGCTATGTGCCAAGTACTGTGCTAAGACATCTCTAAACATAACCTCCTTTAATTTTTATGACAATTTCATGAGGGGACTTTCATTATCTCATTTTATACAAGAGGAACAGGTGCTCAGAATAGGGCACATGGTGAGCAAGGAAAAGAGTGGGGACTCTGACCTCCGGTCTGTGGGACCCCAATGCATATCACTGTAAAATATGTGACACTTATTTCTCCTGTTCTGGGAGCTGCACCATCCATTTATCCCATGTGGTCCTCTTTCCACAAATAGCACACCCCTTTTTCATTTACCTCTGCCATTGCTCTCTGCTTTCTTGCTGCCATAAGTCAACCCCACAGACTCACCATGATAGCCTCTCTTACCTTTGTGTACCATTGTGTTTCCAGAGCCTTTCCCATGCAGTGATTCAGTGAGCACATATTTTTTTGTACATCCTGTAAAAGGGAAACTGAGGCTTAGTGAGATTCAATGACTGCTTAGGGCTTAACCACACAACTCTTAGGTGGTGGAACCAGGATACATATCCAGTGTCAGAATTCAAATCCAGCACCCTCCTACCCTCAGTGGTCACCTCTCTGAGGACCCATGTTCTTCATAGCAGCCACTCCATCTTGAGCCAGGGGAAAGGCCAGGGAAGCAGGAAGTGGTTTGCATTTGGAATTGAGATGGGATTTATTGTGGGTAGAGAGACACTGAGGCAGTGAGTGGGCCCATAGAAACTTCTGGGAACTGCAGCCTTTGCCCAAGGCAGAGCATCTGAGCAATGGCTTAGTGGTTGACTGCTGGCCATTTTCAGAAAGTCTGCCCTCTAACAGAGTAGAGGGCTGATATGTCAGGTAAGTGTGAGGAAACCCAACATTTGGGGGGCATGTATTAGTGACCAGCAGGCCTGACATCACGACAACATGTAGACAGCCAGGCGTGGCAAAGGGACCAGGAGCAGCGTCCACAGAGAGTAAGATACGTGCCTTATAGCAGCATCCCATTTACCTTCTTTAAAGGGGACTAAGAAAGCAAAGGCAGGTCTCCCACTGGTGCTACATTTCCTCATGGTTGCAGGAAAAGTCCTGAGGCTCTAAGGCCCCTGGTGTGTTGTCCTGATGTCAGAGCCGGGTCTGCTGACCCCTCAGAGGAGCTAAGTTGTCCTGTCTGCATGGTGACAAGGAGGGTATCCATGGAGGTACCCTGGCCCTATCTCTTTGAAATGCAGCCTCGGGCCTCTGGAAATAGCTGCTGTCAAAGAGAGGCAAATACCCAAACAGAGCAAGCAGACTGTGTGTGAGTCTTTTCACTCAGAATTAAAACAGAAACCAAAAAAACTCCTTATCAACACAATACCTAGGGGCCACATAGTAGAATAACTGCCATCTTCCTGGGGTTGTGTAAGACTTTCCAATGCCCACTTCCCTCTGATGTTTGCTAACTCTACCCATTACCATATCAGACGTCTTCAAATGTATCCACAAACCACATCAAGCAGAACATTTTTGCTGTAACAAAGTTAGAAACAATGGTTGTGTTTTTTATGTTTTATTAAGAATAAATTATTCATTTTGGTCTTATGACATAAACTCTATTATATTGACAGATAACTATTATGTGTTGAACTGCACTTGACTAGTTGACACAGTGTTAAGTTTTATGGACGTTGAATTAAATATCCATTTTGAGGTATATGTGCTCCTATGCCTCAGCATTTCTGTATCCCTTGGGTAAATTCCTAGCAGTGCTATAGCTAAAACATGGAAAGAGCCTAAGTGTCCATCAACAGATGAATGGATCAAGAAGATGTGGTTTATCTATACCATGGAATACTACATGGCAATGAGAAACAATGAAATCTGGCCATGTGTAGCAACATGGATGGACCTTGAGGGTGTTATGCTGAGCGAAGTAAGTCAGGCAGAGAAGGACAAATATCATATGTTTGCACGTATAGGAGGATTAGGAGGAACTTGACGGAGGAACAAGGGGGAGAAGAAGGGCGGAAATGGTGGGGGAAAGGGAGAGAGGCAAACCATGAGAGACTCTTGAATGCTGACAAAAACTGAGGACTGATGGATGTGGGGGGGAGGAGGGGATGGGCATGGAGGAGGGCACTTTGGGGATGAGCACTGAGTGTTATGTAGAAACTAATTTGACAATAAACTATTTGTAAAAAAAAATAAAAATAAAAATAAAAGGTAACTAAAAAAAAAAATCCATTTTGATTTTGCACTTTTCCTCCCTATTTTGGACCCAATCTGTTTTGTTTTTGTTTTTAATTTTCAAGTGTTTTTGTAGGGTAATGAATAGCTTGTAGGGCATAGGCATTGAGCCTCTTGTGCCCAGTAGATATAATCTCTCCCATCCCTTCCCACCCCACTCTGCAGCCCCAGAGTGAGAGAGAAAGAAAGAAACTACCTCAATGAATTGATATTCACTTTCTAGGCCTAAATTATACTAGTTTCTCAGGTCCTCCAGTCTCCTCTTGGTGTTGTTTTTATAACTATAACATATAAGAAGTGTTCTCTGAGAAATGTGGAAAATTTCTAAGTGTCCCAAACAGATGATAATATTAAGTCAGTTACCTCAGATCCTTTGGCAGAAGGAAGGATATAAATTCTAAATGTGATTGTATCAACCTGCTCAGATTTTCAGAAGTGAAGAGTAAAGATGTGGGGAGGGCTGTTCTTCCAGAGCCTCTGACTAGGATCTTTGTGGGGCTCTGGTATAATGTCGATACTGGATTTTCCCCCTTGTTCCAAAAAAGAGACTTGTGCTGGATACAGCCATGATGGAAGTGCCTTGCAGGCACTGTGTGCAAATATTGTGCCCTAGGGGAGCAGAGTGAAGAACTAACTTTGGTGACAGGAGGTGAATTTGTACAAGGAGAGGAATGCTGGAGAAAACCCCTCTAGGGCCAGGGACCTGGCTCATCCAGACATGGCTCTGGAAGCAGGAAGATACTCTGTCATGTAGGGACACCATGGCTTCCTCTTTAGGGACTGAAATTGGGCTCTCGCTATGCTTCCAAAGATGGGGGCACCAGGTCTAGCTTCCAAAGGCCCACTTCTAGGAGGGGGCTGCTACTCATCTGGAAAATTCTATCAGCACATTGAGTGGGAACCTGTAGGGTTGAGGGAAAGAAGGGAACACTTGGATACCCTCAACCACAGGACATAAGAAAAACCAAAATAAAGCATCATGAATTGTGACAGGTCCCATTAACATGACATACTCATTAAGAGCTCTGATAACTAGTGATATTTAAAGAAGGAGGGGGAAAACTCACAAAAAGACATGAAGAAATTTACTACAGGAAAAGAAAATATAGATCCCTTGAGATGACTGATACAAGAGAACAAAAGAGGTCCTCAAAGTGACTGCCTTTGATCAAGGTGAGAGCCAGCATCTTCAAGGTTGGACACAGGTACTTCTGAAACCCAGGAGAAGCATCTTTTGGGTCATGCCTGGTGTTTCTCTATTAAGCAAGTAGTATATTCAGCGAGAACTTGCTCTTTGTTAATGGAGTGGAATCCCCTTTCTACACTAAAAATGAGATTATGTAAAATCTAAAATTTATTTGAAAGAGGGAGGGCTTTTTTGTGCATGATGCATTACGATAAAATGACACTGTCTTATTCCTTATTGCCTAATTAGTAATATTGTACTTCTGTGTGAAATGGTGTGTTTAAACATTGCCAATCGATTTAAACAAAAGAATTCAAAATACTGTAGGATGGAGCACAGTGAAACATTCCTGCCAGCCAGCATTCTCCCAGGATAAGGTTTTTGTCATTTCAAGGTATGCCTATGCAACAGGAACCTAGCAGAAGAGGGGAAGTTTCCTTCAGCTCCCCAATCCCCGCCATGTTTTCTGACCTTTCCATTTCCTTTACTCAGGGCTTAGCTGGTCCTAGGGCTGTAAAAATTTTTAGGTTCTTATAGACTCAGCTGGATATTGGGCTTGGCAGGATCTATCCTTCATTTATTTCCTTATTCATTATATACTTAGTGAAGGCATATATAAACTATTGTTAAAGACATAGAATGAGGATAATATAGTTCCTTTCATTTTGAGGTCAGCCCGGTGGGAAAACAAATGTTCTTGTGGAAAATTGAAATATACCTTGGTCAGCAAGGAGGATGGTAGAAAGATGAACAAATTTCATGGCAACCTTGAGGAAAAGTGTATTAGTCAGAATAGCCTGCCTGCTGTAACAAATAACCCCCAACTCTTGGTGGCTTAACAGGATAAAGGTTTATTTCTTCTATCATAGTCCAATTTAAATCAGCAGGGTCATGGTAGGGGATGTTCAGGGATTCAGAGTTCTTCTGTTTAGAGGCTGAGCAATCCCCTTGGGCCTGGAAATTTTCCTCTGGATTCTCTAAATCTGGCTCACAGATAAGAGATAAGAAGGACTTGGAGGGTTGTACCCAAAGTTTTAAGGTCCAGGCCTAGAGGTGGGGCTCATTATTTCCTGCATGTTCCATTGGATAGAATGTAATTTATGGCCCTGCGTCTTGCAGGGGAGCCTGGGAAACATAGTCTGGCTTTGTGCTCATGTGGAAGAGGAGCAAGTTTGGTGAACATCAGTGGCATGGCTGCCACAAGAAGCAACTGGCCCGCCCTGGGGAAGTCAGAGCCGCTCCATGAAAGGGGAGCACTGAGGGTGGGTGGAGTCTGCCACATGAAGACGTTGAGTGCTGGTGCCAGAGCAGGGGGTGGGTTGGGGGGACAGAGGTATGAGAAGAATCCCTTAAGGAAAGGAAGTGGAAATAAGTTGGATTTGTCTTCAGATAGGGCTGGATTTAAAGCATTGGCCTACAACTAGTAGTGGTGTGACCTTGAGTCTAGTCCCTGTGTGTCCCAGGTGTCAGCTTCAACTCTTCAGCCCATGCCCTCTCCCAGATTGTGGGGATTACCTTGGGACTTGCCTTCCACAGTCCCCACTGGCCCCAGTGTCAACCACAGTCACTTTCTCTGACTGTGCCCTTCTCCCTACTCTGGACAAACCCTGACATGGACCTGTTCCCTTTCTTTGAGTTACACATATGCGCGCACTCCAGTCTCACACAAGGTTTTTGTGAGTATATCGGCCTGTCCTCAGGTTTTGGGAAGCTCGAGGGAGTTCACATCATTGTAATGTAAATATTGAATGTTTGAAGTTTCTGAGCTTAGAAAGTCCTTCCGACAGTTTTGCCTTCCCAGGCCTTAGGGTTTTAATATATTTCTTGCCCTTTCTACTTCTTCCCCTCTAATGCCACCAAACTACTTGAACATACTCTCCTCATTTTTATTATGCAGAACAGTTCAGCTCTATCTAGTCCCTAAACTTAGCTCAGAGCTTTCTTCTGCACATCCACTGATGGGCCTTCCCACACAAGGGGCCATATCCACTGACGTGCCTTCCCACATGATGGGCCGTCTGATGGGGGTCTGACCCCATCTCCTTGGGTGAGAGAAAAGGGGTGGTAGAGAGACTCATTTCCCCATTGCTTTGAAGGCAGAAGCAGATGGCATCAATTTTTGTTTTAAGTAACTTTTTCTTTCTTTTATATACAATTTCACTAAGGATCAAATGGGAATGTTGCCACCCAAATTGCAAGATTGTTGTGAGAAATAAGATAATATATGAAAACGTATAATATGGTGCCTGGCACATAGCAGATCCTCAATTAAAATGCAGCTGTCACTCCTTTCCCACCCATCCTCAGAGTCACAGGGTATTAAAAGGCACAGTGCTGTGTGGTCAGTAACACTAGCCTTAGATGGGTAGAGTGTGTGCCTGGCAGTCATGAGAGCTGGAGCTGCTGAGGGGGAGTGGGGCCAAACAGCTTCATGCTGTGCTTTTATCCAAGGAGATGGGCCTTTGTCCTCTGTATTCAGAAGTCAGAACTTAGCACATTAGATATAAATGGGAGGAGAATCTTTTAAAATAGCCGTCTGTTTCAGCAAGAATCTTTTTACTAAGATTCAAGATGTGGCTCCAAGTAGGTTTAAATTTGCAGAAGACATGCAGAAGCTGGTTGGTTGCTGTAGGATGCCACACTTGCAGTGAGGGCGGGCATAGCGTGTCCTCCCAGGCAAGCTGCGGCTTACCAGCCCTGCAGGGGAGACCCGGCTGAAACTTGTTGCCCCGAGGAGTTGGTTTGCGTGAGAGATCCTGAGTGGCTGGCAGACCTGGAGGGTTCCGTGTACTCCCCAGCAGGCCACTGTTTGTGACAGCCCGCGCTTTTACTTCTCTTTGAGAGGTAGAGGAAGAGAGCTCCAGACATGCAGAGCAGCTGACGGTGTCAGGCATGGGCTGCAAGGACTGAAGCAATTTCTCCTGACATTCCCCGAGTCTCCCAGAGCTAACAGGGACCCTGGCCCACCCAGCAGAGGGTCTTCTCCTGCAGTAGCCTTGACAAGTCTTTGAGGCCATCCAACTTCTGCCCCAACACCCTTAAGGGTGCAAATCCATTTGGGGAATAACTGTAATCCTGAAAAAGGGTTTTCTTATAGCTGCTTTCCTTTATCTTCTAGCTGTTGCACTCCTTTCGCCATCTGGAGGGGAAAAAGATATTGTCTCTTCCTTAGGACATCCTTGTTGATACCGAAGACCACTCCCATGTACCTCTTGGTCGCCTTCCCTTAGGCTAACCATCCTCTTCACTGCACCCTTTCCCCACAGTCCTGGCTACCTCATCTGATTCTGTTTGCCTTTGACCCATAGTTCCTCAGCTCTACGTGGCCCCAGGGATGAGAGGCTGTTGCTTCCTGTTAAGGACAGCTCCTTTCCATCAGTGCAGTCTGAGACTATATACTGCCTTCCTCCTTCTCTTCCTCCCTCCCTCCTCCTCCTCCCTCCTCCTCCTCCCTCCTCCTCCTCCCTCCTTCCCCCTCCCTCCTCCTTGTCCTCCCCCCCTCATCATCCCCCACCCTCTCTCCTCCCTCCCTGTCTTTCCTCCTCCACTCATCCTCCCCCTCCCTTCTCCTTCCCCCCTTCCTCCTTCCTTCCCTCCTTCCTCCTCCTCCCTTCTCTTCTCTCCCTCCTCCTGTTCTCCTCTCACTCCTTG
Source organism: Hyaena hyaena (assembly GCF_003009895.1). Lineage (NCBI taxonomy): Eukaryota > Metazoa > Chordata > Mammalia > Carnivora > Hyaenidae > Hyaena > Hyaena hyaena. Next base: position 286,079 of record NW_024080741.1, on the reverse strand, counting down.
TGCCGCTCCCTCCTCCTTCCACATCATATTGTTTACTTGTGTTGAACTTTTAGGCAACTGGAATTCCTCAGTCATTTTTCATATGTGCTGGTAAGTTTTGTTTCTCTCTTTCTGTCTGTGGACAGTTCTTCTCTTGGAGATTCCCTGGTAAGTGTTTTTCATTGACACACTTGGCCCCTTTAGGGACTTCTTTGCCTGTGGCCCCCCCTCCCCATTCCTGCTCTGTATATTCTTATTTTCTTTCCCAGTGTGAATGCTGTGTTTCAGTGACTGGAGGAGTTTTTGGCCTTTTTGATGAACTTCTTTGCCTGTGAACACTTATGCTCCCTCTGACTCTATCCCACTTTCCCATGCAGGAGCACCCATTCCCTAAGTTCTGAGCTGGCCATCGAACACCTGTGGCAGGTGTCACTGGGCTTCTTGTCCTCATAGGAGCACAGTGTTCATCATACCCTGCAGCCTACATTGGAATATCTGAAAATTCCATCACTGTACAAAGTAGTAATATTTTCCAAACAAAGGTCCTGTGAGGACACTTGGGGACACTGTATTCCCAAAAGCAAACACTGACTATGATGTCTTTTTGGCTATGATGGGATCTGGTAGAAAAGTTTCAAGTTACCAAAATAGAGAATATGTTCTAATGTCTTGCAAATGAACCAAATACACTTCTCTTAATGGGAGAAGAGATGTGTGTGTTTTTTTAAATCACTGATAATAATAGCCAGGATGACAGTAACAGTTATTACTTGCCTGGCACTGTGCTCTGTGCTCTACACACCTTCGTCATTTAGTCCATACAGCAATGAATGAGGAGTGAGTGTGCATATCTCAAAGCCTGGAGGGGCTCAGCAGGCCTGCCTTGATCTCATGGCTGGAGACCAGAGCAGCGGTGCCGGGGCTCCCCAGAACCAGGAAGCCATGTTTCCCACAGGACAGTTGGGATCATGGCCGTGCCAGTGTTGCTGCCACTTGGCAGGGGAGAGTCTCTGGGCCTCAGTTCCTCAGTTTCAGATTAGATGTACTTAAGAAGTGTTACCGGCGGTATATGTCCATGATTTGACATCTCTGTTATTTCAGAGACAGCTTCCTTTGGGAAACATTGTTGTCACAAGAAAAAAGAAATGTGTTCTGTCAAAATGTTTTCTAGTCTTGGACACAGTGAGTGGGGTTAGCACCAGAGGTAGGAAGCCATTACCACAGGAATCAGGGGTGGAGATGAGGGTCAAGATGGATGGATGGGCTAGCATCCTAAACTGAATAGGGACATAGTTCTTCAGGAGTCACAGATTATACATCGGATTCTGTCCCCTGCAATTCAAGCCTGCTAGAGGTAGTGAATGTCAGACTGGTGAGGGTCTTCCTTTCAGCCTCAGACTCACAAATTTGTATGTCAGGCCAGGAAGGGGACCCCAGCACCATTTAGTGCCCCCTTTATTTTATGGCAGCATCCATGGGACTCTGAACCTTAGAGGACAGAGACCTCTGAGGCCGTATGTTCCAAGTTCCCAGAGAACCTCTGACGGAGGAGACTTTAGATCAAGTGGGCCTTGCACTCCATGCTTACCCCCCAGAGGTACCATCCCCAATAAGTGCATCTTCAAGAGTCAGCCTTGGTAGAGCAGGGCTTCCTTTCAGAATATGTAACTTGTAAGACTCTTTCAGCCTCTCTTCCGGTAGCTCGTCTGCCAGGCTGGTCAGTGGGATGAGGAGTCCAGAGCTCTCCTGTTTCAGGAAGCTCCTCTTGTCCATCTATCCTGAATACCTATGATTTGCCACCTCACTCTACAGTTCTTAGTGGGAATTAGTGAATCCAGGATTCTTTGCTACTTCTCAGGTGATAAATTGTGATAAAGTATAGTCAGGATCTCCCAGCCTAAATGTAATGAAAGCCTAAATGAAGTCACATTGATAAGATATTTTGAGTTGTACATGCAAAAAATAATGTATTGACAGTCCCCAATTTTTGAACTGCTCTTTTATTCATTGTTAGGTTGGTGTTTTAAACTTAGAAAATTGTAAATGGCATTTAGATTTCCAGACTGGCCTGTTTAAGCCATAATACAGCTGAAACACTCTTTGGTTACCATGAATCACAGTAGAAAATAATATTTTTGTCAATGAGTAGTATAGAGTTGTAGTTACAGACTCCCTCTATCTTGAACTACTTTTGGAAGGCCGTCAGCAGTTCCAGCCAGAACATAAACACATTGACACTAAAGTGTAAAAGCAGGATGTCCAATTAATCGTTACTCTGATAAGAGGGATGCGAGAGTTTACTGGGTATCTACATGGTCCGGGCAAGCAGCAAGGAGAGCTATGTGGTTCAGGGCTCTTGAGGCTGTGGAGGTGTAGCCCTTATGGTCTCCTGTAAACATTTATTCCTGGGTACTTCTTTCTAAAATTTTTGAAAGTTTTATTTATTTACTTACTCAGAGAGAGACAGAGAGAGACAGAAAGAAAGAGAGATAACCAGTAGTCAAGGGGCAGACAGAGAAGGGGACAGAGGATCTGAAGCAGGCTCTGTGCTGACAATAGAGAGCCTGATATGGGGCTCAAACCCATGAACCATGAGATCACGCACGACCTGAGCTGAAGTTGAACATTTAACCGACCGAGCCACCCAGGTGCTCCCCACGTATTTTAAATATCACCTAACCCAGCAGGTCCGGAGCTGATAGGAACAAGGTCAGTAGCAGGAAGGGAAGACACTAGGGCTTCTATAGTTTTAAGCAGGACAGAACCTGTTAGCAGCCTGCCTTCTGGTTCAGAATGGATGGGCTGGGCTTGCCCAGTGAAACATATTCTGGTCCTTTCTAGGTCAGTAGTCCCATGCCCAGCACTACATCCAGAGCTGGCTTTTTGCCAGGCACAGGCTGGCCCAAAGCACCCCTTCAGGGGCACCATCTCTTCTAAGATGGGAGATGGGAACTAAAGCTGTCAGAACAAGGAGGCTGCAGCAAGGTCCCTCACTACAGCCCAGAACGCCTGCACTATGCCCTTCGGAAATGTAAATCCGACCGCTCTCTTGGCTGCTCTTTCTTTATCAAGGCATGTAAATTGAGATTCCCAATTTAAGAATTTATCCCTTCTTCCTTGGGTGGATCTCTCCTCCTCTCTCTGCCTCTGTCTCTCCCTTACATCCCCTTCTCTCCCCACTCTTCCCCTCCTCCCTCCCCCTCGCTCCTTCCTCCATGTCCCTCTCTCCCTCTTTTTCCTCCTTTCTCCCCCTCCCTCTCCCCCTCTCTCCTCTCCTGCTTCCTTGCATCTTGCTTTCACTACAGCTACCCACTGACCATTGGAAATGCCCAATTAAATCCTGAGTGCTGTGTGACTTAAATTCAAATTGTGCCCCAGGAATTCTGACACAGTCTGTGTTTCCCATTGATTTAAAAAATTAAGACTCAGTGATACAATGTAATTCATTATTATGTAATAAAAGCCTATTATGGATGGTAATTTTTCAGTGACTAACTCAATTTTACTTATTAGTGTTCATTTAAATCTTAGCTTATTATATGTTCAATACTACAAGTACTGGAACCATTTTTCTTCAAAAATCAGCCATTCGGATTTTTTCATCAGTTTAGACAAGACTTTCCTCCTCCCTCTTCCTCCAAAAGCATTCAGATAAGTGAGATTTTCCTACATTCAAATCAGTGATTGAATAGGACCAAACTGGAACATGATTAAATTTTGAACCAGAAGCACCAAACTGAAATGAATTTTATTAATTTCAAAATCCAACATTTTTGAGGACCATTTAATAGAACCAGGGCTTCTGTAAATAACCATTCAGTGAATCCGTTCGGTGCAGAAACGAACCTGTATCTTGAAATGCAACTTTAAGATCATTTTTAAACCAAGCTGCAGTTTCATTAGGAAGGTTCCCCTGATTTACATTTTCTGGGCTTAGTAAATTCAATTCAAATTTACTTCCTTCTAAATGAATTTTTACTACCGGAAGGCCCTTGTATGAAAATGATCTTCTATCATTATGTGATTTGCCTGCTCCTGAGGGTGAGATGGCCTTGAAATTGGAGTGGCAGCCAGGGATTGGAGAGGACTGCAGTTACCTTTCAAGGATGCATACACACACACATGCACACGCACACACACCCACGCACACGGCTGAAATAGGAGGGAAGCACACCCTCAGGAAGGAAGGTGCTTGCGTTTGTGCCTTCGTCCTTTAGGACAAAATACTCAGATCTGGCCATTCAGCTGAAAGCATCTTTGAAGGCAGCAGGGGCCAGGACCTGAGGATCTGCCCACATGTTTTCCTCCACATGTCCCCACATCTGCCTCTGCCCTCCCCCCGGCCCCAAGAAGTGGCTTCTGAGGAAGTGTGCCACCAGGAGAGTGCCTGATCTCTGTCGAAACTGAGGCCTCCCCAAGGAGGCTATTTGGACGTGTTCCTCAGGCATAAGGATGACTCACCACATAATGATTCTTTACAACTCCATAGACTGTAGGCCCCCCATGTGTGGGGGAGGGGTACTCTCCGGGTTGCACAGTGGCACTGAGTTACTCTGTTACCAAACTGTGAAGACTTCAGTTTTTTAAAACAGCAGTTGAACCACATTTGGTAGAAAAGGTAAATTCTGCAGTGTCTTTGATAGAAATTTCTCATTTTCTACCCTGCAGCTCTCAGGGTGCACCGGGGGAGGCAGTCAGAGGGGAGAGGTGGGAAGGTCAGACACGGGTTCCCAGTTTTCAGGGAAGAGGACAGAGAACCTGCCCACTAAGCACTGTGTCCCGGGCTGCTGTGGCCGGCAGTCAGTTTGACAAGGCCAACAGGAGGTGACATGCAGAGCAGCATATTTATTCCACATGATTCTTAGTCTTCAAGGAGAGGGATGCATTATGATGTACTGCTAATTGTGCTCAATCATATATTATAGTCTATTATCCAAAAATCTTTTCTAAACTTTTCATGAAGCAAATGTAAGCTCTTGTAAGCTAGGTATTGGCTATGTAAAGTCATTTCTCCTGAAACGTGTTGTAAGTTTGTCCCTTTTGACCTTCGACAAGTGGCTCCACACTGTTCTATCACTCCTTCCTGCCCATCATCTCCTGAGGGACTTAGAGGCACGAATCCTCTTGATCCTTTGTGCCCTGCCATCTTCGGTGTGGCAGCTCTGTCCTCAGAAAGCTCTCCCGAAATCATAAGATGGCTCTAGCCATTTCACACACCCCAGGCAGACGCAGCAGTGTCCAGGGCACTGGAGGTATCTCTCACCTGAGTGTCTCTTAAGAGAGAGGAAGCTTCCCACAGAAGTGTCCAATACACTCTGCTGTGTCTCATTGGCCAGGAGTTGGTCAGATGTCCTTTTAGCAAGGAGAATGGGATTTCCTGACTGGTTTAGACAAATTAGAGCTTACCTCCAATGCTGGGAGATTGGTGTCACAAACAACCAGAATCTGGGCCTTGCCAGCCAGGGAGAAGGAGCAGTAGCTTTTAGGTAGGCAGTAATGCTGACTTCATCATCATTTTTCCTGGCAGGGACTTAGAGGATACCCACTACCTTTTTATTTATTCATTTTAAGAGTTCATCTTTTTAAGAAACTTTTTTTAGTGTTTATTTATTATTGAGAGACAGAGCGAGACAGAGCATGAGCAGGGGAGGGGCAGAGAGAAGGGGAGATACAGAATCCGAAGCAAACTCCAGGCCTGAGCTGTCAGCACAGAGCCTGATGCGGGGCTTGAACCCACAACCCCAAGATCATGACCTGAGCCGAAGTCAGATGCTTAACCCACTGAGCCGCCCAGGTGCCCCTAAGAGCTCAGCTTCTTATTGAACATGTTACTAAAGAGGTTTAGTCAGAAAGACCCAAGTCCATGTCATCATCAGACTTCAGATTCTTTTCTTTGTTTCCACCTTCTCAGCTGGGGCAGCAGTGGTGGAGAGGGCAGGGCCTCCTGCTGGTGCCTGCCAGCTGCTGGGCAGGTCCACCAGCCCCTACCATGCAGACGAGGCTCCTGATGTTGACATTGGCCACGGCCTTTGCAAATAGGCCCAGCCACAAAGGCTTCACACTTACACCTGCTGCTTTCAGAGGGCATTGATCTTATCCTCTGTGACTGTCACCTCATCGTCATGCAGGATGAGGGCTGAGTAGATGCAGGTGAGCTCCAAGATGGAGGCCATGGTGTGGGCACTCTCCTCTCCGGGTGAAGTGGGGGCCCACCCCAGTGTGGCCTCAGCTTCCTCAGAAGGACTGAACACCTTAGAGGTAACTGAGGAAAAGGGACACTGACCATTTACATTTTTCTAATATTTTGTCACGTGTAAAAATATGTGGTTTGTTTCTCTTTAAGTTGTAATGATTAGACAAATTCTTCACCTCTGATGTTGGGCCTCTGTTTCTCCTTGCTGAGCTGGACTATGTGGATTTTATTTTATCTTATTTTATATGTATTTTATTTTATTTATATTTCTAATATAATTTGTTGTCAAATTGGTTTCCATACAAATCCAGTGCTCCTCCCAACAAGTGCCCTCCTCAATGCCCATCACCCACTTTTCCCTCTCCCCTGGACAATGTGGATTTTAGAGCTGGAAGGCCTCTAAGAACATGAAGCTCACAGGAACCTCGGTGGCTTAGTCAGTTAAGTGTCCAACTTCAGCTCAGGTCATGATCTTGTGGTTCATGAGTTCGAGCCCCACATTGGGCTGACAGTTTAGAGACTGGAACCTGCTTCAGATTCTGTGTCTCCCTCTCTCTTTCTGTCCCTCCCCTGCTCATGCTCTGTCTCTTCTCTCTCTCAAAAATAAATATTAAAGAAAACATGCAGCTCAATCTTTCCATTTTACAAATAGGGACACTGAGGTTCGTACTGCTAGGGACTTGCCCAGTGGGTGCCTCATAGCTGGCTTAGCCGAGCATGTCTGTAATGCCTCAAGTCTCTCGTTTCATGTCTTTTTTCTCCTTTCATGATGCTCAGTCCCCTTTACCCCCATGGAATCAATGCTATTGTGCACTTTTAAACTTTTCTCTCTGGTAAAACCTGTGCAAGAACCAAAAAACTAGATAGCAGTCATTTATAGCTCAGCATGAATATTAGATATTTCATATTTTAATCTGCTCTTGAATCATTTAAAGACATTTCAGGCATTTATTAACAGGCATGAAAATTATTTTGGGGGTAAGAGACCTTCAGTTCTCTTCCCGGTCCTTCAGAATCACACTGGTACCTTGTCTGCCTTTTTTCTTGCTTGAAGGTACAACCATCTTAAGAGCTACAGCAGAGAAAGGAAAGGGACCTTGCTTCATATGTGGAAAGTATCCTGTCTGACACCATCTTTAGACCTTTTCATTTAATCTAAAAATGTTTTACGTGTAAAGTATGAGCTCCATTGTCTTCTCTGTAAGCAGGGAGTAAGGTGAGGCTCATGGATAAAGGGCCATAGGTCCTTAGAATGCTTCCGGTCCTATAGGTGAAGACATCTGTCTGACAGAGTCCCCTGTGTCTCACAATCCAAGATAGACTTCTATTCTCCACAAACAGATGCTTTGTATCTGGAAATCTAAGTGCCTGATCATAGAAGCCTAGGAAGTGGCTGTTTATGTTACAAAAGTTTTTTTTTTTTCTTTCTATGCAGATAAAGTCATCATGGGGATCCTTTGAAAGGAGTATTTCAAGTATTTATGTGGAGTATCTACCCTGGAGTATTTAGAAAGTGACTTGATTTCCACACTGAATATTATTTAAAGTGAAAAATATGTAGGTTTTCCCTTAAAGTGATGTGCCTCTGAACTATCCAGACTATTAGGTCAGAGAAGCAACAGGCTAGTACCAAGAAGGTGGTGTAGGATATTATGTGTATCCTGTCTCTGAGCTGTACTTCCTCATCACCTCCAAGTGCTGTAGTCACTGCCTTGTCTTCTTCCTCTCAGGATAGCTCTCGCTCAGTGCTGGTGGTGGTTTGGCTGAGGCCATTCTTTGTTAGAACTCTGTGTCACTCACTGCAGGGTGTTACAAGCCTTGGCTTTCACTCCCACTTAAGGAGTGATGCCTGGAAGGACCTCCACTTACCTTGGACCACCTCCTGGGGAGACATAATGCTCCTGGTTGAGAAGGTCCATTCAACACAGAACCAACCAAGAAGTTAGAATTATGGGGTCTGACTTACTTATATGTCTATGTCTGTCTCTTCCTCTGTTTTTAGGGCAGTTTTCTGAATGTAGAGAAGGAGAACACGTCTTTCTGTTCACCTGGCTGCTGACACATTATAGCTTCAGACAGCAAACAAATGAAATAAACATTGATTATCACCCCCCTCCTTCTCTCCACACACCCGTGGGCCTTTCACTCATGTATTCTGGATACATTTTCGCATCAGAGAGATTGCTAAACAGAGCCCAAGGGGGTAGTGTGGGGTATTGTGACTGGAAGACCTTCACAGCAGGTCTGTTTCTTAACAAATCTCAGAGCCCAGGGCCGTAGGCTCTGTTCTTCAATGCCCAGACGGACATGTGACGTCTGCATTACTGCCACTTCAAAGTGGGATGTAGGGTTAGGGATGCTTGGCAGTTTCTTGGATGTCAAACAGTGCTTGCAAAACAAATTTGGTGAGTTGTAAATGAATCAGAACCAGATGAATTACATTTCTCTCAGAATGCATATTTAAAACTTCTTACACACACACACACACACACACACACACACACACACACACCAAAGAACATTCATCCCTTCCCAGAGGATGGGTGTCTTGGCCACATGTATTGGAAGGTTTGCAAAGCCAGTGTAGTTTTCCAACCCACGGCATATCTGCTTCCTCATCCCTTCCCTTTTTCTGAGCACCAGCCTTCCTGGAAGGAGGTCATCCATTTGAGCCCCTTTAAAGGACTGGGTGAAACCAGGTGACAGCCTTCTGCACATTCAACATGTAGAAGTTCAAGGTACCTTCCCACCACCACCTTGAAGAGGCTGGGTTCCCACAGTTCTGACATGGAGATAGACTGGTGGAGGCAGGGTTTGGGAGGTGGCAGGTCGTGGTGGTTACAGGGAGGAAGCCAGTAACCCAGAGGTGCTCACTCTTAATTTGGCTTTCTCTTTCTTATCCTTCTATTTAGGTCTCATTAAATGTCACTTTATCTGACAAGTCTTCCCTGAGCTCCTATTCTAAATCCTCTTTCCTGTTATAACCTTTTTTTATCTTGCCCTGTATTGCCCTTTTATCTTGCTCTTGTCTCTTGTAGAACTTAAAACAATTTGTAATTATATTTATATGTATGATTGTTGGTCATCCTAGTAGATCATAAGCTGAGTGAGGTTGAGGACCTTATTTATCTTCTCTCCATTGTAGTATCCCCAGTTCTTAGCCCAATGCTGGCATGTAAGAAATAGTTGTTGGATGAATAAATGGTGATGTTGACTCCTCTTGGGTTGATGTTTTTGAATAAGGGGGGAGGCAGAGGGTTGGTGTACATGGTCTGTGTTGGAGATTAACCTTGATTTGGTGGTGTTCAGGGAGGCAGGAGGGTGAGCTGGACAAACCTGGAACCACTCCATGTAATTCTAGTCTGAGCTTCCTGGTAGCCTACTTGAGATTTAATGCTTCCATTGGAGCTCCTTAAGATGTAAAATCCAAGCCTTGGGATGACATCCAGAAGGAAGAAGGCCAATTGACAACTTATACGATGTAGATTATTGATTTCAGAAGCACAGGGCAATGTTTTAAAAAAATAAAATAAGACACTGAGGGTTGGGGGAATGGCAGAACATGGGGTTTGAGTCTGCTTCTGACCTGGGAGGAGGTGCTATGAAATGGTGGAAAGAGCTCAGACTTTGGAATTTGCCCACATTTGATTCTAGATTTAACTACTGACTAGTTCTGTGGCTCTTAGCCAAGTTGTTTATCCAATCTGCATGAAACTCAGTATTTTTATCTGTAAAATGGACCTAGTGATAGCTCCCTTTCTGCATTGTCATGAATATTGAGATAACATGTATATCTGCCTCATACTCGATGTCCAGTGAGTGTTGGTTCTTAGTTCTTTTTCTCTTTTGAAGAGCCAACCTGGTTGATTTAAGATTTCTCCTGCTCTCCAACCTAATCTCATCTCATTTGTGCACATGCAGTGTACCCATCATTGTGTTAAGGGTGGTAAAGGTTCAGAAGAAATGCAGGTTTCTCCTGCAGAATGTCTCCCATTAATATATTCCTAGGAGAATATATCTTAGTTTTCAATACCTCTGTTTCATATTTTATACACAGCTCTGAATAAAATGATTTTTCAGTTGATATTTATATAGGAAATATATTGCCTAACTCATTGTAACATTTGGAGAAAAGTCTCCAGTTACATTTCACATACAACTCGTAGAGCATGAGAAGCAATTGTAGGTGATTTGTAGAGCCCAGAGAGTGTCAGTAAAGGGGACGTGCTTTGGGGATGTTTTGGGGGCTAAGAAAGACCGTGTGACTACATTGAAGGAACATTCATTCCCTTCCCAGGGGAGGAGTCCTGAACATATGTGTTGGAGGATTTGCAAAGCCAATGTAATAAATAGTGAGGTAGACCAGAGTGCTTTTCCAACCCATAATACATCCGCAACACACTCTTCCTTCCCCTTTTCCTGACTGCCAACCTTTCTAGAAGGAGGTCATCCATTTGGGCCCTTTTCAAGGTCTGGGAGAAACCAGGTGACAGGCTTCTGCACATTCAACTGAGAGATCAGGAAGAGCTATTTTAAACACTTTACATCCTAATGTGATAGTTTATATGATAGTTTTGTGCTGTACTTTGCTTACATTTTAGGAAATACATTATAATATATTTTGGATTTGGGTTGATGTAATGCAACACATTATAATTTTTCTTATTTAAAATAATGGGAAATAGGTTAGCATTTCCCACTGTACATCTGACTTTCAGAGACAGATTACCAAAATGGGCTTTTTCCCACATGGTCCTTGTCTTCAAAGAATGTATACTCTAGTTGGGGTGATAAACAACAAGAATTGAACTTTCTTAACATAAGATGATATATAGTTTGATTAGGTGTTGGGGAGTGCATTATGGTCTGTTGATTCTATAGGGATTAGAAAAAGCAGAATCACTTGGGTGAGGGAGATTCTGGAGAGGTCTCTTGGAGGGGACTAGACCTGCAGGACTTTAAGAATAGCAAGGCCTGGGGGCACCTGGGTGGCTTAGTCGGTTAAGCGTCCGACTTTCGCTTAGGTCATGATCTCGTGGTTCGTGGGTTCAGGCCCCGCGTCGGGCTCTGTGCTGACTGCCAGCTCAGAGCCTGGAGCCTGTTTCAGTCTGTGACTCCCTCTCTCTCTGACCCTCCCCTGCTCATGCTCTCTCTCTCTCTCTCTCCTAGAAATAAATAAAACATTTTAGAAAAAAAAAAAAGAATAGCAAGGCCTGGTTAGGATGGGAATCAACTTACAGGCCATGGCTGTTTGAATGTCAGGCTTGAGAAGTTTCTAATAATGAACATTCCTTAAATACCTATAATGCACCAAGTACCATGTTAAGTATAAAGTGATAAGGCAGGAAACATAAAACATGTATGATGCCTGCCTCAAGTCTCTTCGTGTCTAAGAGGAATTGGAAGACATGTACATTGAAAACATACACACAACATAATTCAAATAAAAAAGTTACAACCTGGTGAAAGAGAGGGACAGGGGGATAGAGCATTGTTCACAAGAGAGGAGATGACGTACACCAGAGAGGTAACCATATAGCTATGTTAGCTGAGATGGTCTTAAGGAAGACCATGACTAGGGCTGCACGTTATTAACACCTGATCCTGCAGCACTCATCAGAATGGGTACCACTGGCCAGGAAGCTGGTATAGGGTTCTGGAGCCTTCTGTCCTGCCTGGCACAAACCCTCTGTTTAGTGGATTCAAGGGAGGATTCAGGGGGCCTGAGAAAGGGGGCCTGGTTGGTATAGGGCATTTGGGAAACTCAGGGAAATGGCCATTTACTGACCAATATGAAAGTGTCTTAATATGAAATGATCAGTTTGTACTTAGCATACCTAATAGCTGAAGATCAGCCCAAATTAGAACCCCTGGGGTGAGTAAGCCAATGAAGTCAGGTTATCTAACTTCTCACCCACCCCAGAACAATGTGTTTACCTCATAACAAATGCCTTATTTTTGGTTTTGTTTGATTTGGTTTGGTTTGAGCTTCCACCTGGCTTAACCTGAGGATCTAACTTAGGGCCTGAGTAGCACCCTCCCCTCCCCCCCCCCCCCCCAATGAAATAATGGAGAAACATGGTTCCTTTTCCAACTACTCTGAGCATTTGAGTTAACTCTAATCCAAGTGCACCTAACCCCCAGGCCCCTGCCTCAGATCCCTGGACCTCCCCTGCACCCAGTAAATAGAAGATCTGTGTCTAGCAGGGCAGAGGGCTCCAGAGCCCTGACCCAGCTCTCCTGGCTGGTGGTGTCCATTCTGACAGGTGGGTGATTTTTAAACCTACCCCTGGCCCTTCTGCCTTCCAGTAAGAAGCAAACTACTCCACTGAAGTCTTGGTTTCGGGTGAGGTGTGTTATTGCTAGAACTGTTTTCATAAAAACAATAATCAAACACCTTTAAATATTTTGTAAGCATCCACTTTATATATCAGTATGTTTAAAAAAAACCCACAAATACCAACAGTCCTCATGAACAAACAAACAAGACAGTTGGAAGTGGTCTGTCGATGGTTGTAATCATAAGGAATTCACTGGGAGGAGTCATCATGTGCCTGAAATTTGATGGCTCTGGGAAGACAAATGGTGTTCCATCTGTGTACGTACTTGTATTTGAGAGAAAGAGAGACAGAGAGTAAGACAGAGACAGAGAGAAGTATGTCTGTGCCACTCTGTATTTTGGGCATTGTTTCATAAGATTCTTAACTGGCTTATACCACCATACACACAGTGTTCTATTAGCAATTGTTTGGCCAAGAATAAAGAATTCCTAATTATATTTTAGAAATACGGTTTAAGGAGCTGAAGTTTAAAATAACTGTCTTGAGCTTCAGAAAACTCATCTCTGGAAGCCATCCATGGAAAGATATTTGTACTTTCCAAGGGTGGGGGGGATCTGGTGGGGCAAAAAGCAAGTCAGATTTTTCTTACATTTCAGGCAGTGGCCTCCTGAAAGGTTACTCATACATTTCTTTAAAACACTAATTGCTTGCTTTCTCAAGAGCCAAGACCCATCCAGTCCTCCAACTAAATTCTCACCTAAAATCAGAAGGCTTAAAATCCAGTTATTTTAAGTGCTGCATACTCTTAAAAATATGTGTCTGGTTATGTTGTGTATAAGCAGCTCATATCAGAGATGCAGCAAGTCAAGCTGTATAAAATTTAGTAACACATGCCAGAGAGGAGACAGGGGGAAGGGGGGTGGGGGGGGGAGAGAGAGAGAGAGAGAGAGAGAGAGAGAGAATGGCAGGGGGTGGGGAGACTAACTGATATCCTTATCCTTTTCTCCAGGAGAGGCTTGCATTTTACTTTCAACCCGTTTCTAAAAATGGCAAATGCAAAGTAAGAAAACAAGTTTATCTGTTGCAGGAAGGAAGGAAGGGCAGGGAGAGGAATCTAATCTTCAGCTTGGTGTGATTTTATTTTTATCCGACTGGTTTTGCATCAGAACATCTGGGGGGAGCAGCTAGTGCAGAGTTGGGGTCTTCCTAGGTTTCAACAGCTTCATTAGGGTCATCATTCGAGATTCATTTCACCGGGACCATGATGGAAAATATGATGTCTTTGCAAAGGTGGTAGTTGGAGGTGGGTAGGATGAAGTAGGGACTTTTACAAGAGTGTACTTAGTGAAATGGTGACGGTATTGCTAATAACGACAGCTTTAGGATTTCTGCCGTCTTTCCTCCAGGGCTTCAGGTAGCTTGTGTTGTTTCCCTTTCCTGTGAGGAAGCCTGAGATTGGTGGGGATGCCTTGATTCTGAAGTGTGGGGAAATGATGGAGAGCTAGTTGATTCAGAGTTAGAGGTGGATTTCAACCCAGTTCTCGCAGGGATGACAATGACATTGGCTCTAGTGCATATGACCTCAAAGGCAGTAACAGGAAAGCGTGATCCACTTTAGGCTGGTGGTGGCTCAGAGAACTAAGCCCAAGTTTCTAAACTGGGAAGCATCCCAGTAATGCAAGTGTATTAGGGAAAGAGCATTAGGTTAATTTTTTTATTCATTGATCCAGTCATTCGATGTCTATTTCTTGGTCACCTGTGAGGCACCCAGTGCAGTGCTGCAGGCTATACTTGGGGTGCAGTGAAGCCAGCTGTCATGTCACTGTCATCTCTTCAGTGACTCCTCTCCATTGGAATCTGCTGCTATAACTGGGTATTTTGTGCCATAGAGAAGGAGGAAAGGATGAGGATCGGTAATGAGGACAAGCTAGGATTTTATGTATCAAGATGGTTGTGTGGTGATGGTAAGAGCTGTCTCTTGGGTACCTTTTAGAGGAGAGGAACATAAAGCTTTTAAAAGAGCCCTATTTTCCAGTGAGTGTCAGGACTGACGGTTGCATTTGTTTTGTGGTCAAGAGAAGGCCCTGCTGAAAACCCAGGGGTCCAGGCGGTCATTGGCATGCAGGGGCCCTCAGCTTCAGCTCTGGGAACAATAAATTAGGTGGATCTTGCTGAATAAGGAGCCCTCTCCAGCCTGTCATGTCAGGGCCACATATCATTTGGGATTCTGCAGTTAATGGACTGCTACTCTACTTTCTTACACTTGTAAAAACCATGCTCTAGTAGCATTGTTGGACTTGTCTGGGTTGTGTCTGGTTGTGCCTGTGCCACATCAGGCATTGTGAATACACGGTCCCTCTAGTAAAAGTTGGGGGTGTCTGACTTTGGAAGAGAAGGAATGTGTCCATGAACTTTAACTTCTCTAGAAACAATGCTAAAAGCAGGTTTGGTGGCTATTGTTGCTGTATTTTTGTAAGAATATGAACTTCTGTGGAGTCTTGTTGAAATACAGCAGCCATGTACATTTCTGTAACTTATTCCGTAGGACCCTACCTGCTGATTCTCATTCTCTCAAGAGCATAAATTAAGTCATATGGCTGTGGCCTCGCTTTGAGGTTGGGATGGGGAGTGGGATGATCAATGGGGCTTGCTATCAAATCCCCTGTTGTTCTGCTCCTTCTTTTCCTTGTCATTCTCTCTGTTTATGTTATTTGCACAAGCTTGGGGGACCAGAGGCAAGAACTGGCATTTGGATTAATGGCTAGATAATCCAGAACAGTCGAAGAACCAAGAAATAATATTTATGTTCTGTTCTGAGTTATATATTTTTATGGACTGATGGTGAGAGAAATAATGACTTAAGTACATACTTCTCGCACTGATATTAAAATTAGCTACTGTTTGCGTTTGCTGAGTGCACATCAACCATGGTGGTGGGAGAGTGTAGTGAGTCAAGGGTGAGTCTGGTGGAAGGAAAGAAACCACAAACTCCATTGTTGCTGCTGGCTTCGCTCAAAGTAGAGATTCAAATTAGCATATACTATCTGAATTAAACAAATTATACTTTAAAGAAATTAGGCAGGTCTACATTTGAGGAAATCTGATTATAATGACTTGTAAAGGAACTTATTGCCAACAAAATTTTGGGTTTGATCTGCTTAAAGCATGATATACCTGTCTATGTGATAAATCATTTTTTTTTGAGAATAGAGACCTGGATAGAGAGTAGGATTTAGTTCTTAGAATGCAGAGCTTAGAGTTTTAGAAAGAGAGGTATTTTATCTAGGTCAGGTATTATTACTTTTGATATCTTTGCCGTTTACCCAAAATGCTGTCTCAGCTGTGTGTTTGAGGCAGCCCTCCTTCCCTGCTTTCTCTTTCCCCTGGTGTGTCTGTTGTGTGCTGTGTGTCTGGGATGACCACAGATGCTAAGGTTATGAGGGTGAATGGTTAGATGTGATTTCTGCCTTTGTGCAGCTCCGGGTCTAATAGGAGAGATGAACAAAGGAAACAGATAACCACTGGACACGTGCATTTTCTCTTTTGATATCAGAGCTAGCCCAAAGACCCTGAAAATAATTCCACTGCCTGTCCCTTGGAGATGTTTACAAATTGCTCCATGATTTTTATCATTACACTCTTTTACCTTTTGGAATTAGTATCATGTTGGCTCTTCCGGTGGTATCACTGTTCCAAAGGAAACCATGAACCACTCATGCTGCCCAGCCCAGGCTCCTGACTTCCATAGTCACCTCTGGGGCTGAGGCTTGGCTAAGTATTTTCCAAGAGAAAAGCAGTCAATTAGGACAGGGCACCTGCCACTTCTCGTTCGTTTTGAGCCAAGGAGTGGGGTGAGTATCTAACAGCCTGGGGTGGGCCCAGCTTCAGTCTGGAGTCGAGGTTGACCTCCTAAGGGGGGGAAGATGCCTCCTGGCTTTTGTGCTGCAGCTCTCTCTGGTGTTGCTTGCCAGCCAGCCTTCAGGTTTTAGCCCTTACCTGTCTTTAGGTGGTCCCCTCCTACCACCTCAGAGCAATGCTCCTTGCCCTTGGCTCAGGGCTGGGAGCAGCAGTGGGGGCTGGCTGGGGAGAAGGGCTGGGCTGAGGTGGAGGCGAGATTATTGCCTGTTACACATGGACATCTAGACGGGGGAAGAAACATAACAGCTTTATTTTTAGGCTTTGCTAATTCTCACTCTTCTCCTAGTTCGCTGCTACCTGGCAACAGCTTATTGTCATGGCAACGCCAGTGTTAATGAGTGAAGCTCTCTGTGTGTCTGTTTTACCCGGTGCTCCGTGACAGACACTTTGTGTGGAGCTATCCTTCTGGCCATCGGAGGCTAAATGCTAGACTCCCTTCTCTTCCAAAGGCCTCCCAGGCCCTGTCCCTGAAGAAGAGGAATGGAGGCAGCTGCCGAGGGATTTCTGGTTTTGCTTACACATTCCTAATATATTCTGTGTTTACAGATGGGCCTGCCGGCTTCAC
This sequence comes from Hyaena hyaena, assembly GCF_003009895.1. Classification (NCBI taxonomy): domain Eukaryota; kingdom Metazoa; phylum Chordata; class Mammalia; order Carnivora; family Hyaenidae; genus Hyaena; species Hyaena hyaena. The sequence goes on along the minus strand of NW_024080741.1, from coordinate 269,143 downwards.
ACACTGCCCCTCCCCACACCGGGCCAGCCCCTCTTGACATGTTTCAGTGGCAGATATGAGCTTTTGAACAATAACCAGTTTTCTCATGTTCCAGGCACCTCGGGATTTTTATGCAGGTTTTCTGGCACCTTCTCTGTACTTGGTCATCAAGGCTGTGAATCCTGGGTCCTGAAGAGGAGGGGGATGGTTGCATGTCTCAGAGGGGACCTAGGGCTTACATCTGTGAGTGACAGCCCACATCCCTCTGCCTTCGGACTGAGAAGCAGTAATGCCACTGTACAGTCTTGTCTTGGTTTCCCTGATATCTGTTGATAGAGGTTGCCATCTATGGCCTTACAATTATATGAGATGTGCCTCAGTTCCCCCCACTCATAAATTAAGAAGAGTAATCAGGTAAAATATGGGTCAGATTGCTTAAAGCAGTGTTTGACATAAAATAATGATTCAATCAATATTAGTTATTATTGTGTCTGGGCATTATTCACTCCACACACCAATTTTGTGAAATAAGTACTGTTCCTGTTCTCAAATTGCAAAGAAGGAAACTGAGGCATGAAGAGGTGGGACAACTGCCTCGGGGTTACTGAAAGTGACAGACTTCAGTTGGGAGCCGTGGGCCACTGAACTTGGAGGGGCTTACCCTCCATGCTCCTCAGGGTCGCGGTCCTCACAGCTGTAGAGAGCTGCTCCCTTCTCCTGAGGGTGGCCTTGGGGCCTCATGAATGTGCATGAGCACTTGGTACTCCTTGGATAGAAGTTCTTTCTGAACCAGAGAGTTACAAGCTTCACCAAGTGTCATCTTCAGGGAGGTGGCTCTTAGCTGTTTACGGCTTATCTTGAGGTTGGCACTGCAAGGCTCCATAATGAGCGATGGAGTCGGGATTTTTGCACCCCCTCCGCATGGCCCCTGACCATTCTCAGGACACAGGGTCCTTGGCAACTGCCTCTCTATTGGGCTATGAAGCATATCACCACTCATGTACTCCCACTAGCTCGCCCAAAGTTTTCACCTCCTTTCCAGGGCTCTATTTTTTCCCCAAACTTCTTCTAAGTAAATTATTCTATGTATTTTTTTTTTTAAAGTAGCAGATTCACATAGTACCAAAAAAAAAAAAAAAAAAAGAATACAAGAAAGGGCATACTGTGAAAAGTCTCTTTTCTTCTTTGCTCCTCTCCTCTAGAGCCTGTCCTGGTAGGAGACCTACACATTGGAGAACATATACATGTATATTGACATCTTTCACCCCTGACATGAATGCATACACATTCTACTCTGCATTGCTTTTTCCCCCCACCTGGCTGTACCTGGGAAATTGCTGCATATCAATACACAATTAATGAGAAGTGACCTTAGTCATTTTCAATAGACAACTCTAAAGTTTTATTGGGTTTTTATTCTAGGTTAATAAGTTTGTGAATAATTGTGATGGAAGCTTAAGAAAGCCTAAACACCAGCAATAAGTTAACAGAAACAGTTTTCTATTATTTTTTTTTTAAATGTTTTATATCTTTCTGAGAGAAAGACAGCGTGAGCTGGGGAGGGTCAGAGAGAGAGGGAGACAGAATCTGAAACAAGCTCCAGGCTCTGAGCTAGCTGTCAGCACAGAGCCCGACGCGGGGCTTGAACCCATGAACCGTGAGATCATGACTTGAACCGAAGTCAGATGCTTAACCAACAGAGCCACCCAGGCGCCCCAACAGTTTTCTATTATTGAGTGTCACCAGAATAATAATACCAGGATTCTTTTTCATCCCTCAGCCATTCTTTTAACCTGTTGTAAAGCCAAAATGCTAAGTTACAAAGCTAAAAATGAACCTGGGTCTGTCTGCGTCTATATCTCTGTGCCCTTTCTGTCACACTGTTCTCCTTTTCTTATGTAAATACACTCAAAAATGGATCTCAACCACGGGCCTGGGCTGCACTGGCCTCTGCACTTTCCTCAGAGTGACCAGTGTTCTTTAATTTAGTGATGACATTGCTGAATAGTCCCCGTGCCCACTCGCCCTCCCTTCTCCTGCAGGCCCGGCCTTAATCCATGGGCAGACACTTCTGGTTGGCAAACATAATTTATTGATGTGTGAGGTTCATTTGAACTCCATCTCTTCTCTTCTGTGCTGCTTCTGTTTCTTTACCTGTAAATTGTGCAGAACTGTCTCACCCCCACCTAAAAGAGATACTGAAGAGGTGATCAAAATAACGTTCAGCGTCTCCCCTCCTCTCTCTTTCTGATGTTACAAAGGGGTGTCCTTTGGGTCTGGACTTGACCACGCTGTGAGTGGGAAGTCAGGAGGAAGGAGGCATGAAAACCTGGAGGCAACTTGAGTGTGTGTAAGTGATGTTTAGTAGGTGCTCTGCAATGATCCACTGCACAAGATAGACAGAGCCACATGTGGCTGTGTATTTTGGATTTGTTGGTCAGAGATGTCAGAGACATGCCTGTCTGAGGTCCCTCGCTTCAGTGTTCATCTGCTATTTGGAAGTGTTCTGTTGCATTATTCAGGGTTTCAGGCTTCAATTTCCTTACCCCTCACACTGCCTCTCCCTTCCTTTCCGTGAGCTTGCTCACTTCTTAGGATAGATTCTGGTCATCTTTCGTGGTGCCGAGTCCCCCACTAACCTTATTGCTCATGACTTTGTGAGGCTAGCATCGCTGAGAGGGCACAGACGGGTTCAGAGCTGGGCTTGCTCACCCCGGCCACACCCAGACAGGTACTGTCTCCTAGGCAGAGTGCCCTCTCCCTGCCTACTAGGCCTGGTTACATCATGTCCATTCCCTTCTCCCTCTATTGGGGCCACCCTGCACTCTCTGGGCTCTCTGCAGCCCCCTGGGCTCCTCTAGCTCACCCTGTCTTCTCTTCTCTGAACTCCTGCTGCTGCAGTTCCTGGCCCCCAGCACACCTTGGCATTCTGTTATATTAGCGTTTCATGTGGATGGAGAACCAGTCCTTGGGGACATGAAGCTGCTGCTGTGACTGTAGCATGGATGTGTCCGGTATCCTGTTTGGAGGGCTTACCCAAAAAGGCAGAGGATCCCCAAGGTGAGGCGAAGGACCTTAGAGCCCCAGGTCTGCCTGCTGAGAGAGGAGTGCCCTGTGGGGGAGAGAGGAGAGAGAGAGACACTGTCCCAGAGTATGTCCTGCTGCAGCCACTATCATGTCCACCTTTGCTTGTGAAGCTTCTGACTGAGATGTTTAGAACTCAACTTGCTGGTGAAGTCACAAAGCTCCCCTTTTAGCAACACTCTCTGTTGTCAAGAACTCGGTGATCAGAGAACACAGCAGCACAGAGATGCGTTCTAAAGTGTTGGTTACGGAGGGGAAAAGATCAAATATAGAACTGGACAAAGCCACACCAACTGTCCTCAGGACACACCAAAGGAAGTACCTGGGAATCCTGGGTGAGAATGGAGGAGGCCAGGGCCTGGGGGTGTTTTAGGGTCAGAGGAGTGTAAGCAAGACCCAGGTCCTCTGTCCCCTCCAGTGAGTCCAGGGAACCAGCCTCCACATCTCTCTCTCTTCCTGCCCCTGCTGCCTTAAAAGGATTAGCCCTTAAAAGGACTTATAATTCCCTTAAGGACTGAGTAGGCCCAGAATTACCTCCTTACCTGCTTACTCATATCCACATTCCTGCCAAGAAAGAGGCAGGTTCTTATTGCACAATTAGAGATAGAAGGTTTGCCCTGGGGGAGGCAGTGCTCTGCAGTGAGCCTTTCTCATTCAGATATAATCAGGAAAACACTTAGGGTAGTTGACTGGACAGTAAACCCTTTTCACTTTTGATGGGAGAAAAGGTGTTATTGATAGGGCAGACATTTTGTAAATAAAGAGAAGGGACCCCCAAAGAAGAGAGTTAAGAGCAGTGATTCTCACCCTGCAGAATAATAGGGGAGAAGGAAGGCTTTTAAAAAAAAAATCTAATTTGTTTGCCTCAACCCAGAGATTGGAATTTAGATGTCTTCAGTTGGGCCTGGATATTAGTATTTTTAAAAAGCACCCCCAAGTAACTCTAATGTACAGCCAGGGTTGAAAACCATTAGTTTAAAAGTGTTTAAAAACAGAAGGCAAAACATGCAGACCCCAGCATAGAATTTGCTCCGTTTTCCAGACTGGGACCCACAGAAGACATATCCTGATTCTAATTAACAGTGGTACATTCTGAAAAAATACTTCAGGATTTTAAGAAGCTTGAGTGTTTTTAAAAAACTGTTTGTACATCCATGTTCATAGCAGAGTTATTCACAGTAGTCAAAAGTGGAAACAAACCAAGTGTCCACAGACAGTTGAGTGGATAAACAAAATGTGGTATGCACCTGTGATAAAAAGGAAGGAGACTCTGACACGTGCATACTGCAGCATGGATGAACATTGACATTATACGAGGTGAAATAAGCCCAGACACAGAAGGACAAATACTTAAATGGAGGACCTGGGAGGAGCAAATTACAAAGACAAAGCAGAATGGTGGCTTTCCGGGGTGGGGGAGGGGAATTGGGCAGTTACTGTTTAATGGGTACGGGGTTTCTGTTTTGCCAGATGAAAAGTATTCTAGAGATGAATGGTGGTGGTGATGGTTGCATGGTAATGTGAACGTACTTTAATGCTTCTGGACTGTACACTTGGGAATGGTTAAGGTGGGGGTGCCTGGGGACTCATTCGGTTAAGCATCTGACTCTTGGTTTTGACTCAAGTCATGATCTCATGGTTTGTGAGTTCAAGCCCCACATCAGGCTCTGTGCTGATGGTGTGGAGCCTGCTTGGGATTCTTTCTCTCTCCCCCTTTCTCTGTCCCTTCTGCTCACTCTCTCTCAAAATAAATAAATAAACTTAAAAAAAAAAAGAAATGATGCTGAAAAAAATTCAAGATGCTGAATTTTATGTGTATTTTACCACAGTTTAAAAAATTGAATTTCAGATTAATAAGAACTGTTTATTTTAATATTTTGGAAAAACAAATTTATAAAGAAGAAAATTTAAAAATCACCACTTGGTATTTAGATGTGTTCTTTTTCCTGCATGTGTATAAATGGGAGTGCATGTGTGTGCGCACACACACACACGCACACACTTTGGATCTTACTTGATAGATGCTTTGCAACCTGTGTTTTCATTTGGACTAGTTCTGGTTTACTGCACCCTTCTTAGAGATGACTTCATTTCAGGGGAAGGCTAAGTGAGACAACAGCACAGTTGGGTTTGGAGTCAAAAATCGCACTGGATTCATATTGTAGTTGTGACGCTCAGGATCTTTGTGACCTTGGGCCTGATTCTGAGCTCCAGTTTCTGTGTTTGAGGGCTGTTTTGGGAATTAAAGAGATTCCAGGTACCCTCTCAGACCCCTGGGAAAAAGGAAGGATCACTGTAAGCCCCCGCTGATGATGCACTTATTAGAGGCATCTACTTGGTACTGTCTTCCTCTAAATTTCCCACAGGGGGGTGGGAAAGCATTCACCTGAGATTTAGGAAATCACTGTGGCTGCTGCCCAGTGCTATGACCCTGGGAGCACCAGGTCCTTTCTGGGTCTAGTTGCTACATCTGTAAAGGGAGCACTTTGGTTTTGGGCCCTCAAGGTTCCCCCTCCTTCTCTGACAGCCTTTGCTCCCCCATAACCTTTCAGTTCCTGATGCACAGCCCTCAGTGGGTGTGCAGTAATGTTTATCCACCGTGCAGTCCCAGGCCACTTGGTTCTCCTGATGTTGTGTTAGGGTAAACATCAACAATGCGCAATGACATGCAACAACATTCCAGATGGGAGCCACTCCCTCTGTCAAGGGCAGACTGCTCCATGGCAAACTCATTTGCCTTTTCTAGGAAGTTAAATTTCCAGTAGTGCAAGTATTGTGGTCACAAAGAGCCTGGAGAGGCTCTGCTGGGAAGAGAGGTGTGTTTTCCCCTAAAGACAGAACCTGGGGGCAGAGGACCAAACTGCCCCCTTTATGACTTCTAAAGCTCTTGAACAAGGGCAGAGGAAACAGATGGATTGTCAAGACTGTGGAAAGAAGTTCTAAGTCCAGCTCAGAGCTGAGCACATCTCTCAGCTGCCAAATGGAAGGTCTCTATGTGGCAATGGTGGGAGGGAAAATTGAGTTAGGCTGGCTTGTTCCAAATAAAATGCTATATTTAATTTCACTCTGGGAAACATTTGATGTCTGGGCTACTGCAATAGGTGAAATATACTTAAGAAGATCTGTTTTGTTACAACAGGAAGAAAAAAAAAGGGCAGAGAGGTCCCCATATCGGCTGTAGGTTACACATATAGGAATCGGGTCATTTCAGTTTGTTTTTTAATCCTCTAGCAGCTGCTGACCATAGGTTGACTAGTCAGTATCTAGCAGCCTGAACGTCATTGTATGAGTTATATATGTCTCAATATTTCAGTCTGGGAAATGCCTTTCAAGTAAAACAAGACACTCGGCACGGGAGGGAAGCTGTCAGTCTTAAAGCTGGTGATGTGCATTTGTGTGCTTGACATATGGGAGGAAAGGTTGAGTTTAAACCTGTGCCAGATTAAACCAATCCTGCAAATATGTGTCTGACTATTTGTTTTAAAAGTCAGCCTGGTGGAGTCTTGTTTCTAAAATTGCAGTGCCGTGCCCTTTGTGATTGCCAGGAGCACTGTGGTTTTGGACACTTCTCCTCTAGAAGAGTACCCTTGTGCCTTGGTGGGCTATGCAGAGAATTTGGGAAAGAGTCCACAGGACTACTTTACTTTCCACATTGTCCCCATCCCTTATGGTTTCCATGTGCCTCTGGCCTCACTCTCCTTTTCTTTTTTGGTGTGATGTCAGAAGAAGCTCTTCTGCTTCATCTGCCCTCATTTGATCTCTCCTCAGAGGGCCTAGCTGAGGCAGAGAGACCAACAGACAGTGCTTCGTACTCAACTCAGAAACTCCTGTCTTTCATTTTATCTGGCCAACTAGGAACTAAGCGTTTTGTTATTATTCATTTATTGAAAAAAAAAATACAGAATCAAGTCTTTTCAAGGATTGTGCCACTCTCTAGAGTGGTCAAATACATCTCATGTCCAGTCATGTCATGGAAGTGGTCAAATATATTTCATGTCCAGTGTTTCCATCAGACTTCCAGAGGGAGAGCTCCAACCTTCTTCCCTGAAGTTGGCTTGGCTTTATCCCTTCCTGATGATTCAGATTAGAGAAGGAAACTAATCTTTTAAAATGACTAGGTTTTTCTTTGGGGCATCTGAAACCCTGGAAACATTTTCTTTCACACACACCATGGGCTTTATTGTATCTGAGGCACTGTCTCAGGCAGGGCCCTGGGAGAAAGAGAAAATGCATGCTATGTGCCCTGCTGACCCAGGGCCAAAGGGAGCCCAGGAGAGTGGCTGTCCTTGAAGAGGACTCTGATGCTGGGTAAACCCCAGACATTGACCTGACAGAGGAATCATACAGGGAAAGCTGTTCTTACCTGTAGAGAGGGTTTCCTGCTTTTCAGAGGTGGAAGGAAATGGTTCTTTGCTTCTTGCATCCAGAATCAGCACAAGCTTGTGGAAAGGACTGGGAATCTGGGCACCTTGGTTCTCAAATGGTGCCATGGCCACCCGGGACATTGTGTAAAAAGCACATGTTAGATAGGTGTGTATTGGAATCCTGATATAATCCATTTGTGATTTCCACAAAGCTGGGTTTCCTAACCTGTAGGAGTGGGGATAACAATGCTTCAGAGAGTCACCTGGAGGCTCATATGTAGTCATACATGTCACGTGCAGTGCTGGCTCTCTTGTGGGGGCTCAGCAGTAGGCAGTTGGTAAAGCATTGCTTCTGCCCACCCAGGAGTACAGCAGTGCTGATGTGGGTGAGAGTCTCACATGCATGTCCATGGCTGCTGTTGTAATCTAGAGATCTGATGTATACACCTTTTATATTTTTGTTTTTAATAATATGTGAGGTCTTCAAATTGTGAAAAACAGTTGTATTGCCCTATTTGTATCTTATTAACCTGGACAATTTAAGTATCTCTATAATATGAGAGAAGACACTTTTGGGTGTTTTCGTATATGTTGTAACTTCTTATGGTAAATTTTCCATTTTTATTTATTTATTTTTTTTGAGATTAGTTTTAAAGGATGTAGATTTTTGTTTTCCAATGCAAAAGGGCCTCCTTTTGATGCCTGGTTAGATTCTGCTGGGTCTGTCTGATGCAGGTGAGGCATCACAGCCTGAGCTTTGGGGTCTTCCTTTACCCCTCCATCTTGACTTGCTGTTGTTTATGGTATCTCTTGTCTTTTCCCCCTGTTTTCTGGGAGGCACTAGGTGATATGTCTTACATTAGATTTAGCCCTCATATTGTACTTGGTTAGGGCAGCACTAAAATGACTCTCTTCTGTGTATTCATTTACTCAACAAGTATTTACTGAGAATATATGATTCTCAGGTACACTGATGGGCATAAGAGTTTACATTTTTCTGTACGTGTGGGGGGAGGGAAAGAGGAGAAGAAAGAAAATACAGTAGTGGGCAAATCAATAAGAGATTTCATTAATATGAGTAATGTGGTTGGTGCTATGGACAAGGAATCTAAGAGAAGCAAAGTGATGGGATATCATGATTATAGGGAGGGAGTTATTTTAAGTTGGTTGCCAGGGAAGACCCCTCTGGGGCTGGGATGACAAATAGAAACTAGGCTTGCCAAGAAAGAGAGGAAGAGCCTTCTGGGAGAAAGAACAGCAAGTACAGAGGAGGCAGGACAAATTTTGTATGTGTCAGAAACAGAAGAGTAAGGCTAGCACATAGGGAATGACCAGGATGGTGATGGGTAAGGATGTTGGAGGGGTAGGCAGGAGCTAGATCATGACTAGTAGGGAGTGTTACTGTTTTTTTATTTTTAAAAGATCATCTGCCTATAGATTGGCAAATAGACTTGGAGGTGGGTATGAGAGACCAGCTGGGAGGGATGGAGGCTGGTTCCAGGTACCAGCAGTGGAGGTAAGATAGAGGGACATGTTTTGCCCATTGGGACAAATGGGATATGGTTTGGAGACAGAGCTACTGGGCAGTGAAAATGTTTACAGCCACTTTGGAGGTGGTTTGTTCAAAGCCTTAAAATGATTCCTTTTGGTTCAAGAATTCTGTAGGCTTTTATTCTATGGAAATAATCAGAAATGCACAGAGACTATTTCCAAGTATTTCACTGTAGTCTTGCTCATAATAGAGCCAAACCTGATATAATTGAATTTTTTTCAGTTATTCCTCAATCTCTAGGGGACTGGCTGACTACGTTAGGGTGCATCCATGTGACAGAACACCATGTAGCTCTTCAGATGGTGATATGGAGGATATTTAATGGCTTGGGAAGAGGTGCATGGATAAATAATTGGAAATATATAGAATATTATCCATAATATCTCACTTTCATAACACATAAACTCTTCATTTCATGTAGGTATAGATAGGAAATACTGTATCCTGGAAAGTCTAATAAGGTGTACATTAGAGTGTTAATGACAGGCGATTTCAGGAAGTGAAATTACAAATGATTTATTTCATTTTTTGAATATTTATAATTCTTACCGACGGTCTACGATAAACATTTTGAAATCAAAAGTAAAAAATAAGGGTTATTTTAAAAGGTCATGGGGGTCTCACCATGTCTGATTATAAATTGGAATAGTGAATAAATCAGTGAAATAATGGCCCTTCCATATACCCTACCATTCCTAGGGTGGTGTTTGTCTCCATAAAGTTTGTATTGAGAAAAATGTAGGATTTGAGTTAGAAAAATGGAGTCAGAGTCCCAGATCTGCCATTGACCGGCTTTGGATCTTGGACACTACACTCAGCAACTAACGCACAGACCCCCCCTGACTTCTTCAGTTTACAAATGGAAATGAACGATGGTAATAATGAAAACAGTAATGATGTTTTCATGGAGTTGTTTTGAGGATTAAATGACAGGGATGAGAAGGTATATCTTCTAGGAGGAAAATAACAATGTAAATATTAATATTCCAGGGCCCAAGTCTTCACTCAGACTTGATTGTTGGCACAGATGTATTTGGGGATGGATCATTTGTGGCATACTGTTGTGCACATCTCATACAGTAAAGGGCCACACTTTGATTGTTAGGCTAGCTTGCTTCTGCTCCCATGCCCTGAAAAAAGCAAACAGTCTGAACTTAAGGTACAATTAGCTTGTCCTGAGTGGCAGGCAGCTCTCAAGTGAGGAGTGCTTTCTCATTCATTGGAAAGCCGTAAATGAAATGCCATCTCAGCAGCCACTGCACCCAGAGCCCCTTTGATATATCACTCAGCTGTTCTGTTACATAAACCTATTGGAAATGAACCTGCAAAAGAGTTGAGTGGAGGGAGGTACCAGTGAGAATAAGTATGAAGGAGAAATACACTGTCTCTCTGTTTAAAGGAGACATTTGCTTTTTAATGGGCCCTGGACACTGGGATCTGAAATGTCATGGCCCTTATATAATGGAATGGATATGCACAGAAACATTGATGAACAACTAATGGGCACTTGATTTTTAAATTCTTAAATTAGCTAAGACCAGGGACATCCTGCCTGACGTTGTGAGACTCATAGTATATTGGATGGTGTTGTCTATATTAGGATGTCTTATTGGAGGGTTACCCCTCCAAGGAGAAGCTGTATGTAGAATGAGTCCCTTATAGCACAAGAGTTTGAGCCTATGTTTTCAGCTTGGGATTTCTGGAAAAAGGTAAATGAAGCAGCCAAGCCTGACCAATTGCTGAGGTTTATTTCTTTGAGGACTCCTAGCCTCTTTGAGGTGTGGAAAGTTCAGCACATGCACCCATTTTGATAAAGGATAACCGCTGCTGAGTTGAATTGCTACATTGGAAAGAATACTGGTGCCCAGCAGTGACTTCTGATGCTAAGAAAAGACCCTGACCTTGCCATTTCAAATGAGGACCCTGGGAACTGCCCATTAGGTGTGCCAGTAGGGCAGTTCCTTCCAACTGAACATTCACCATCCTTCCCATAGTGGATGACTCTACCATCCACATGTTCAATTATGCAGGAAGGATAATGGCAACAATAACAACTGTTAATGGTCATTTACTCTGCTGAGTACTGTACCAACTGCTTTACACACATCATCTTGTGTAATCTTTGCTTTAATTATGGGAGGTTAGTATTGCTGTTCCTATTTCACAGATAAAGAAACTGAGGTTTAGTAACTTATCCAAGGTCACAAAGCTAAGAATTTACGAATCTAGGGTTTGAACTTAGGCTTCTCTGACTACAAGGTTCACAGCCTGAACTCTTCCATTATCCTACCTCTTACTGAGTTGCTTTTCCAGCACTACTGATGGTTTTGAATTCAATTCTATCCCACGTATATTAACAAGGACCTGCTGTATACTAGGTGACACTCAGGTTAAAAAAATTGAATACGTTGTGGTTCCATTCCTTGAGATATTTACATATATTATTTAAGAGTTTAAAGTCTATGGCAAGAACTCAATAAATCACTATTGAATAAACAATTATATATAGGTACATTCTGGGTTACTCTACAGATATCTACAACTCCATTCAGAATATGATACATCCCATAAAAGATGTACACATAAAATCCTCTGGAAGTTTAAAGAAGGGAGAGAATACTTCTGTTTGGATATATCAGGAGAAAAGCAATTTGAATGTAATATCTGAGATGTTGCTTACAAATGGTGGGGACCGTGACAGGTGGAGAGGTGAGAATTAATTGCTGGCTGGCCTTGCTTGTTGGATTTTATAAACTGAACCTTCTGCCTTCTGGCTGATTCTTGCAACTAACCCCATGCTTCTGGTCAGTTCCACTTTGTAATTCTACTTCACAATGATGTTCAGAACTTGGATATGGAGTTTTTATTATAATAAACATGGTTGGACTCAAGAGACCTTTATGAAAAGGTAGGATTTCCAATCTCCTACTCACTATTACCTGTATGTTTATGAGTCACACATCTTTATCTTTATTCTGGAACTCTTTCCTGAAACTCTAATCCACTTGGCTAAGCATGTAAGCTTGGTTATCCAAACATTCTCTTAAACTTAAGTCTAAAACAGAATGTACTACCTTCCCTTTCCCATTTTCCCTTCACCACGAGCTCTCAACTTCCCAGACACCTGTTCTAATACCTCATGGCAGTAGCAAGGATGGCCAGTTACATTGCACTTTAATGTGAAGGGAAGGATAGAGTCTTGTATTATAAGGTGACTTTGGAGGTCGAGATCTTTTGTTGGCTCACTTTGGGATCTTGGGCAGTAGCATAACTTGCTATCAATTTCCTGATGAAGAAAAGGCAACTTGGCTTCCTTTGTATAAGCAAATAGAAAAGTGTCAGAGATAATTAAATTGTAAAGCACCTTGGGGTCCCAAGATGGGAGGTCACATGTAAACACCACTATGCCATTGCTGTTGTTGGCACATGGGGATGAAAATGTATTTTTGCTTACAGAGTGATTTTCTGAGGTTTGGTTGAAAGGGACAATTTGTACCTGAGCCAACTGTTAGGGCTATTTTTCTTCCAGCACAATTTATCAAGTGCTTTTTGTCACACCCAAATTTTGTAGCAGTGAAGAAGTTTTATGTTTAAGGTTGTGGCTTTTTAGAATGAATGAATAACCAATAGCACTCCAAATTGAAGAATGTGAAGATTGTCAAGCCTCCCTTTCTGATTTGCTTTCTGTTCTCATACAAGTCACCTCACCTTTCTGCTCTTTGTTTCTCCATCTGTGAGGCACCGCTCACTTCACCAGGATATCTTCAATATGAATAAGATAATGTGTGGAACTCTTTCAGCTGCTGCATCATTAAAAAGCATTTATTCAGCACTTATGTCGTGTTGCACAAAGAGAATTATAAAGACTACATTCCTGCCTTGCCTGCTAGATTATATTCTAATATCTTCTTTAAAAGGCAGAAACTAGGCAGCTAAGGAGAATAATAATTCAAATGCTATCTTTGTGTTATAGGATACAAATAACAGTAGCCTAAATAACAAGAACTGAACAGGAAGAAATCTGGTTATCAAGGTGGAACTCACATGAAAAATCTAGAGATAAAATGGAAAGTTCTCACCTATCTGGAACTAAGTCTTATAGGAACCTTGTTATCTGTAAATGAAATTGCCAAACATCACTACTGGGACCTGAGCAAGAAGATCCCAGTAAGGGGCGGCGGGGGGGGGGGAGGGTTGGGATACAGGAAATGTCCTCTGAAGAATTTTGTTTGAGATTGTGGGTAATTAGGTTTCTGTCACTGTTTCTTCTTCCCCAGTACAACGGAGACTCATGTTAAGGCTTAACATCTGGAAAGAGAGGCTGTTCTTGGGTAGTAGGCAACCACTATTTCACTTTCTGAACATTGTGGTCACCACATTGTGGGTCTTCATGAGACTGAAATCCCAATCAAGCTGGACATGGGTGAAGCCCTAGAGAGCAGGGCAGCCATACAAGAGCTCACCACATCCATCTGAGTATGAATCATCCTCAGGAACTTTCACAAAGCTGTATACATCTTACTTCCCCATCATTAAACACTTTGAAAGATTGGCCTCAGAGAGAAGAATGCCATTTACTTCTCCAATATTAGGAGAAGGAGGTGACAATATCTATTTACTTACTAAATCCCTGCTGCTTCTTAGAGAAGTTAAACCCTGAAGTATGTAGTGTGCCCTCTCTCTCTCTCTCTCTCTCCCCCTCCCTCTCCCTCTCCCTCTCTCTCTCTCTCTCTCTCTCCCTCCCTCTCCCTCTCCCTCTCTCTCTCTCTCTCTCTCTCTCACACACACACACACACACAGGGTTTTCTTCCTAGAAGGGTAGTAAGACCTGTCAAATTAATTGAATTAGCTGTTATTTGTGTTTCTCTTCATAGTTTACAGCATCCTTTCATTGGTGTGATCTCATTTGACATGGAAAGCTAACTCTCACGGTGGGCGGGACTATTACTGATGGCTGCCATTTTATGTTAGAAGAAATTCAGACTCAGAGGTTAAATGTCTTGGCTAAGGTCATACAACAAGTAGGTTTAAGACAGAGGCCAGGTCTTTGAACTCTGCATTCATTCTGGACACCTTGTCTTTCTCTCTAGAAGATATCAGCATTCTAGAGCCACCTATATTTATTTTTTTCTATTAAAAAATTTTTTTTAATGTTTATTTATTTCTGAGAGAGAGAGACAGTGTGAGCAGGGGAGGGTCAGAGAGAGAGGGAGACACAGACTCTGAAATAAGCTCCAGGCTCTGGCTGGCTGCCAGCACAGGGCCCGACTCGGGGCTCGAACCCATGAACCCAGAGATTATGACCTGAGCTGAAGTCGGACGCTCAACTGACTGAGCCACCCAGGTGCCCCAGAGCCACCTATATTTAAAGGCCACCTGTCAATGACAGAATTTCCACACAAACCTTTCAAGCTCCATATAGATATCTGGATTTCCTTTCAATATCTCACATTTTAAAATTACTATTTGTCACCATAGCATGCAGTTTGGTTAAAACCTGGCTTGCTACTGTTAATAATTACGCAGTGTCTTTGTTTCCTCCAAGGAGACTCAAAATGGAAGCTAGCAGGCTGGGAACTTGTCCTTCACTGCGCTTGGGTCGTTAGCAGCTATTAAACACATGGAGCTTGACTCCCATCTCCCTTTAGTTCTCAGACTCCCTCCCTGTTGTTTTTTCAGCAAGAGCTTCAAGTATTCTATTGGCATTAGGAGGGCTCTTGAGAAACAGCCTATGGTGGTGTAAATTCTTTTCTAAGGAATGCATCCTGTAAGCAGTTAACCTAACCAGCAGCAGCTGGATCCCTGACCAGGTGGAAGGCCCTAAACTTGCATAAGACTTAAACATATACCTGTTCTGGGTCCAACGGCACATATTGTTGTTGCACTGACACAGTGGCCCATGTGTAGGGAGGTGATCCTAGCTCAGCATTCACTCCAAAACTTCTGGGTGGGCCACTGTGTTTTTCTCTATGTCCTGGCCTCTTCTTTTTAGCTAATCACCCTCCTCTATGAAATTCTCTGTCCCTGACTTTGCCCAGGATCTCCTTCCAGAGAACCCCTTCTCCATCTCACTAAGACCAACTTTCTGGAAAAATGATTCTTGTACTTTACTATCAGTTTTTCCTGAAGACATTAGCATTTCAGGCTTTCATTATGAATCAGAGACTCTGTCCAGCTAAAGGAATCTCCCAGGTGGGCAGGGTAGTCTGGTGATGTGCATCCAGGGCTTTGGGCTCAGACAGACCTGCGTTTGAATCCAAGCTCCACTTTTTTTTTCTTTTTTTAATATTTATTTTTTTTCTTTCACAGTTTATTGTCAAGTTGGTTTCCATATAACACCCAGTGCTCATCCAACAAGTGCCCTCCTCCATGCCCACCAACCCCCTTCCCCTCCCTCCACCCCCATCAGCCCTCAGTTTGTTCTCAGCAATCGAGTCTCTCATGGTTTGCCTCCCTCCCTCTCCCCAACTATTTTCCCCCTTCTTCTCCCCCATGGTCCTCCGTTAAGTTTCTCCTAATCCACCTGTAAGTGAAAACATATTGTATCTGTCTTTCTCTGCCTGACTTATTTCGCTCAGCATAACACCCTCAAGGTCCATCCACATTGCTACAAATGGCCAAATTTCATTCTTTCTCATTGCCATGTAGTATTCCATTGTAGAGATAAACCACATCTTCTTGATCCATTCGTCCGTTGATGGACACTTAGGCTCTTTCCATGTTTTGGCTATTGTTGAGAGTGCTGCTATGAACATTGGGGTCCACGTGCCCCTTTGCATCAGTACTCCTGTATCCCTCGGGTAAATTCCTAGCAGTGCTATTGCTGGGTCATAGGGGAGTTCTAGTGTTAATTTTTTGAGGAACCTCCACACTGTTTTCCAGAGGGGCTGCCCCAGTTTACATTCCCACCAACCGTGTAGGAGGGTGCCCATTTCTCCACATCCTCACCAGCATCTAGAGTCTCCTGATTTGTTCATTTTAGCCATTCTGACTGGCATGATATGGTAGGTATCTCAGTGTGGTTTTGATCTGCATTTCCCTGATGATGAGGGATGCTGAGTATTGTTTATTGTTTCATGTGTCTGTTGGCCATCTGGATGTCCTCTTTGGAGAAGTGTCTGTTCATGTCATCTGCCCATTTCTTCACTGGATTATTTGGTTATTTTGGGTGTGGAGTTTGGGGAGTTCCTTATAGATTTTGGATACTAGCCCTTTATCTGATATGTCGTTTGCAACTATCTTTTCCCATTCTGTTGGTTGCCTATTAGTTTGTTTCCTTTGCCATGCAGAAGCTTTTTATCTTGATGAGGTCCCAATAGTTCATTTTTGCTCTTGATTCCCTTGCCTTTGGGGATGTGTCAAGAAAGAAATTGCTGCGGTTGAGGTCAAGGAGGTTGTTTTCTGGTTTCTCCTCTAGGGTTTTGATGGTTTCCTGTCTCACATTCAGGTCCTTTATCCATTTTGAGTTCATTTTTGTGTATGGTGTGAGAAAGTGATCTAGTTTCATTCTTCTGCATGTTGCTGTCCAGTTCTCCCAGCCCCCTCTGTTAAAAAGGCTGTCTTTTTTTTCCCATTGGATACTCTTTCCCACTTTATCAAAGATTAGTTGGCCATACATTTGTTGGTCCAATTCCGAGTTCTCTATTCTAATTCCATTGGTCTATGTGTCTGTTTTTGTGCCAATACCGTACTGTCTTGATGATTACAGCTTAATAGTAGAGGCTAAGTCTGGGATTGTGATGCTTCCCGTTTTGGTTTTCTTCTTCAGTATTACTTTGGCCATTCGAGGTCTTTTGTGGTTCCATACAAATTTTAGGATAGTTTGTTCTAGTTTTGAGAAGTATGCTGGTGCAATTTTGATTGGGATTGCATTGAATGTGTAGACTGCTTTGGGTAGTAATGACAGTTTAACAATATTTATTCTTCGAATCCATGAGCATGGAATGTTTTTCCATTTCTTTGTGTCTTCTTCAGTTTCCTTTATAAGTTTTCTATAGTTTTCATCATACAGATCTCTTGTATCCTTGGTTAGGTTTATTCCTAGGTATTTTATGGTTTTTTGTGCAATTGTGAATGGGATCAGTTTCTTGATTTCTCTTTCTGTTGCTTCATTATTGGTGTATAAAAATGCAACCGATTTCTATACGTTGATTTTGTATCCTTCAACTTGGCTGAATTCTTGGATCAGTTCTAGTAGGCTTCTGGTGGAGTCTGTCGGGTTTTCTATGTAGAGTATCATGTCGTCTGAGAAAAGTGGAAGTTTGACTTCTTTGCCAATTCTGATGCCTTTGATTTCCTTTTGTTGTCTGATGGCTGATGCTAGGACTTCCAGCACTATGTTAAACAACAGTGGTGAGAGTGGACATCCCTGTCGTGTTCCTGATCTCAGGGGGAAAGCTCTCAGTTTTTCCCCATTGAGGAGGATGTTAGCTGAGGGCTTCTCATAGATGGCTTTTACGATGTTTAAGTAAGTTCCTTCTATCCCGACTTTCTTGAGGGTCTTTATTAAGAAGGGATGTTGTATTTTGTCAGTTGCTTTTTCGGCATCTATCGACAGGATCATATGGCTTTTATCTTTTCTTTTGTTAACGTGATGTATCACATTGATTGATTTGTGAATATTGAACCAGCCCTGTAACCCAGGAATAAATCCCAGCTCTACTTTTAACTAACCTTTGGCAAGTTCCTGAATCTTCCTGAGTATGTAAAATGAAGACAGTGGTGCTGTGCTGTTGTAATGGTTACCAAAGACCCCATGAAGTCCCTGGATATGCTTAACTTATAGAGCCACTACACTTCCAAAACACCTTTCTCTTTTCCTCCTAAAGAATCCATGAGGCATCTTTATCCAGCTTTCCAGTTAAGGTCAGCAGACAATGTACTCACTATGCAGGAGAAACCAAAGGTCATCTAACATCAGCTATCACTCCTACCTGACAAGACACATCAAGTGTCAATTTCTTTCTGATTTGATATACTGTATTTTATTGATTCTTAAAGTCCATAATATGAACCACTCCGCCATACTCTCCTCTCCCAGCCTGAGCTGCCAAAGTGGTCCTTGTGTTCTCCCCACTCTGCCTTAGCTCAGGGTAATGATAAAACAACATAGGAGTTAAGTCTGAATTTCCATTTCCTAAGAGTCCAGTTGACATGCCATGTGTAAAGATGTAGGGGCTCAGTTATGGAGTATGGAGGTAAGGGATATTGGAAAGGACGGAAGCACAGTTGAAATTTTGAGTCTTTCCAGGTGAGTTTTCAGCTCTCCTCCAGCTGCACTCATTCCATCTCCCACCTTTGTCATTGTGTCAGCAAGGTCTCCTGGATGAGAGGACCGTGGGTGTCCGGGATGAGCAGTGCTACACTTTGCATGTCTGTGGTTTTCTTCCTTCTGTGAGGATAAATGCAGCAGGATGCTTCTCTCCCATCTGACTGGAGTCAGATGTGTCCTAGCTGCCAAGGAAAGAGGAAAATTAGCATTTCTAACAGTGAGTAATTGAGACTGACTGTGTGCCAGAAACTATACTGTATATGTAGGTCCTAGAAAAACAGAGACAAGGAAGGCATTCCCATGACCTCCAGGAGGCTCAATCTGGTAGGAAAGACAACTAACTGATGTACTGGCCAATTATCCTTAACAGGCAAGGGTTGTGAAAGGCATGAGAATGAGATGCAGTCTTGACTGGAGGAAGGAGTGTGGGATTTGGAGTTTTGGAAGGGCATATCCAGCTTTGTCTTTTCCTTGCTGACCCACTTAGGCAAGTTCAGTTTCCTCATCTTTATAATGTGCATCAGGATATTTTTTTCTTGCAGGCTCATTGAAAGGATTAATTAGATACCCATGGGAAGTGCATGTGCTTCATGCAGACCTTATCCACTGCCTGGGAGGTAGTTGGTGCTCAATAAGTAGTAGCTATACTATGCATATACAGGAACAGATGTATATGTGTTTATATATATGTATACAGATTTTTAAACTCTTTCTTTCCTTTATTCAACAAGTATTTGGGGTGCCTGGGTGGTTCAGTCTGTTAAGCGTCTGACTTTGGCTCAGGTCGTGATCTCACGGTTCGTGGGTTCAAGCCCCGTGTCGGGCTCTGTGTTGACAGCTAGCACAGAGCCTGGAGCTTGTTTCAGATTCTGTATCTCCTTCTCTCTCTGAACCTCCCCTGCTCTGTCTCTTTGTCTCTCTGTCTCTCTCTCTCTGAGAAATAAATAAAACATTAAAAAAAGAAAAAACAAGACAAAACATAAAACAAGTATTTATTGAGCACCCATTCTAGATGCCAGAGAGTTAGCAGTAAATAAGACAGCTCTCCTGCCCACAGGGAGCTTAGGTTTTAGTAGGGAGAGACAGTAAATAAAATAGTAAGTAAAACACATGGTACTGGATGGTGACAAATGCTATGGAGAAAAGGAAAACAAGAAAATGGGGGTGTGGATGTGGGTGGAGGTTTACATTATTAATAAAATGATTAGGAAAGGCTTCCTTAGGGAATGTTTGAAGGAACTAGCCAGGTGGACATTTGGGGAAAAAATCATTCTGGGCAGAGGGAATCGGAAGAGCAAATGTTCAGAGGTGAGAGCAGCCAGGTGTGCTCAGGGCAGGGCAAATAGGCCAGCACATGTGGAGTGGCCCGAGCTAGGAGGAGCTCTAGTTGAGGGTGGGACAGAGGGCTCACCAGAGGCCAGATGGAGCAGGGCCTTGTAGGCCATGGTAAGGACCTTATCTCTTACTTGGAACAAGACAGAGCCATTGGAAGTGTTGAGCTAGAGGGGCGCCTGGGTGGCTTCGTCGGTTAAGCGTCCGACTTTCGCTTAGGTCATGATCTCACGGTTCGTGGGTTCAACCCCCGCATTGGGCTCTGTGCTGACTGCCAGCTCAGAGCCTGGAGCCTATTTCAGAGTCTGTATCTCCCTCTCTCTCTGACCCTCCCCTGCTCACGCTGTCTCTCTCTCTCTCTCCCTCCTAGAAAGAAATAAAAATACTAAAAAAAAAAAAAAAGGAAGTGTTGAGCTAGAAAGCAACATGGTCTGACTGTGTTATAACAGGATGACTGTGATTGCCGTGTAGAGAAATCACATGTGAGGGAAGGATACTGTGCACGCGTGTGTGTGCACATGTGTGTCTCAGCATTGAATTGGAGAACCTTGATGTAAGCGAGAATGTGATTGCCCTGTGTTACAAGGACAAATGACAATGGATAGTGGAGGAGAAGGAGGAGGAGGCCTGGAGAAATATGGTTCACATTGTGGGTTTGGCGCTTCCTTGTTATTTGTCTGAATGGTTTCCCACTGCTGTGGGCTGGAGACGCTGGAGCAGGAAGTGAGGGACTGTGGGCCTCTCCGCCAGTCCCAGGCTGGGCCTTGAACACATCCAGATTGTGGGTGAATGGACATTGTGGGGAAAGGCACAATGCACCTGTGCGTGTCAGAAATAAGAGCAAGCCAAGACCTGAGGGCATGCTGAGGGCAAGGCACAGACCCTTTCGCTATGGCTTTCCTGTGTGCTGGACAAGGAGGAAGGGTGTCCTCAAGCAGAGGTGGGGGGTGGGGCGATAGCCTGGAAACACAGTCCCTGAGAAGTAAGAAATTACGTGTGTTTGTGGATGGCCTCAACTCCCCAAGAAGACTCTGAGGACTTGAGAGCTGAGAGTAAGACCTAAAGTGTCCTAAAGGCTAACAGAAGAGCAGGTGGGAATAGTGAGTGAAGTAACACAGCACCTATCCTGGCCTCAGGAACCAGTGAGTCTGTGTGCTACTGATCTGTCCTCTCTTTCTCCTGATTGCTCAAGGAGACCTATGCTTTTCTGGAGCAAAGAGGACTTTGCAACTAGAGTTTTCTCTTTTGATTTTGTGGGGTATTTTTCCTCACTGCCAGTCACGAAGCCACAAACACATTTCCTCAAGACAAGAAGAAACAACTAACTCTTGTGTAGTGTTCATTTTGTGCTAAGTACTGTTCTAGTGCTTGATTTGTAAAACTCTTTTAATCTTCAGAATGGTTCTTTGAGGTAGGTAGCATTATTATCCCCATTTTGCAGAGGAAGAAACTGAGGTTTAGGACCTTACCCAAAGACTCACAGTTAATAAGTGCTGCGCTGCCTGTTATTGGAACAAATGTTCCTGACTCCAAAAGCCTTATCTCTCTTCCCTTTATCAGTCTGGTAATTATTTATTTACCATGTGGAATTAGTTTTTGAAAACAATTTGTACAGCTATACACAAAGGAACTGTGTGGTCACAAAGGGAAAAAGCAGCTGCTTAAAGTCCTTTTACTTTCCCATCTCTTTGTGGGGTTTCTGCCTGGCAGCTGCCAATTTCCACTTCTTGTTTGGTGTTATAATTTATTACACGTATGTCATCTTCCTTCCTGACGCTCAAACTCATTGGGGCCACAGTCCATGTGGAATTCATTGTCATATTTACTATAGGATCTCAGCCCATGTGTAAAACATAGTAGGTCCTCAGTAAATATGAAGTAATTTCTAAAGTTGAATGGGTGCATTTGGTAACCAATTTTTAAACCTCTATTTCTGAAAATAAAGAAAAGGGGGACATTTAAATATGTGACTGATAAGACAGGGTTATAGCTGAATGGTGCTTTTATGATTTTCAAAACCCTTCTATACAGTTGACCTCATTTCACCCCCAACCCCCTCCCTTCCACCACCACCAACCCTTGTAAAGGTGATGGGGCCCATGTTATTTTCCCAATTTATTTATTTATTTTATTTATTTTTTAAATTTTTTAATGTTTTATTTATTTCTAGGAAAGAGAGACAGCGTGAGCAGGGGAGGGTCAGAGAGAGAGGGAGTCACAGACTGAAACAGGCTCCAGGCTCTGAGCTGGCAGTCAGCACAGAGCCCGACGCGGGGCTCGAACCCACGAACCGCGAGATCATGACCTAAGCGAAAGTCGGACGCTTAACCGACTAAGCCACCCAGGCGCCCCTATTTTCCCAATTTAATTATGAGAAAACCAAGGTTAGTGTCAACAAGTGATCTACCTAGGGTCACACATGAGGCTATTTTGTTTTTGCTTTTTATTTTGTTTTTAAAATCAGAGCAGAATCAGAACCATCATCTCCTGATTTCCTATTTTGTGAGCAACACATACCTACTGAATACAAAAGCTGGAACATAGGACCTAATCATATTCATTATGCATGAACAACAGGGTGTTTTGACTCCTTTCTTTCTGGCAAATTGCAAACAATTTAGTACAGTACTACTCAAAATGTGGGCCCCAGCTGGTAGACCAGTTACCAGTTACCAATCCATGGTGAGATCACAAGCTTGTGGCAGAATGTGAATCAACTATGTCTATAAATGCTGCTTAGTTTACCTTTTTTTTCTCTTCTTCTTACATTTTTCTTTGAAATAATTTTAGCTTACATAAAAGTTGAAAAATAGTGTAGAGAGTGTGCATAGATTCTTCACATAGATTCTTCACAACATAGCTTCCTCTTATGTTTATATCTTGTATCACTGTAATATTATGACTAAAGCTAAGAAATTGCCATTAGTGGAATACTTTCAAATAAACTTCAGGTTTCCTTTTGATTTCACCTATTTTTCCACCTATACTTTGTTTCTGGTCCAGGATCAAATACAGGATCCCACCTGGCATGTAGTCAGCAAATCTCCTTAGTTTTTCCCCCAATATGTGCTTGTCCCTTGGTCTTGCCTTGTTTTTTTTTAATGACTTTGACACTTTTGAAGAGTACAGGGCAGTTATCTTGGAGAATGCTTTTAATCTAGGTTTGTCTCTTTCCCCATGATTTGACGTAATGCATTTTGCATACTGAATACATGCATCACTTCTGAATATCACACAAATAATGTGCCCTTCTCATTTTATCATAACAGGGGCAAAAGATGTTAGAATGCCTTTTTCCTGGTGCTGTTGACCTTCACCTTCATCACTTGGTGAAGGCAGTGTGTGTGGAGTTTCTCTACCATAAAGCTGCTATTTCCTCATTTCTAATTAATTAATATCCTAGGGGAGATATTTTGAGACTATTCAAATTCTGTTGCTTCTCAAACTTTTATAATTTTAGCATACATAGCAGATCTTGCCTGCAACGTTTATTACTGTGGTGTTAGCCTAATTTTTCTATTGTCTTCTTTCCCTCTACATTTATTAATTCTTCTATTAGGAAGAGCTATCCCTTCTTCATTTATTTCTTTATTCAATTACTAATTTATGTCAGTCATGTTTAGTTTATTCTATGGGTTATAACCTAATACTATGCATGTTTATTTTATTGTTCAAATTGATCTAGCTTTGGCCATTGAGAGCTCTTCTGGGTCAGCTCCTATAGCCTTCAACATGACCTCCACCCTCAAGCATTTTCTTGCTTTTGGACCACAAGATGCTCCAAGATCATCTTGAATTTTTCCCCAACCCTGGAATCAAACCCTTCTCCAAGGAGCACTGGTTTCTTTCATTGGAGAATATCTAAAAACCAAGATTTGGACACTAGGTGTGCTCGTTGCTATCAACTTTTTTTTATATCAATATTTCCTTGATGCAAGAAACTTCACATTTTGAAAGTGAGTCAACTAGTTCCTTATCTTGTCATGGACCACTAACAATTTGTGACTCTGCCACTTTGAGTCTCAGGGGCCTTAAAGATCTGTCACCATGCACATGTCACCCAACGGTGGTAATTTTAAATTCCATTGAATTAAAGTCATGAATTCTTTCACTCATGCACAAAGCAAGTACATGTTGAGCACACAGTATGTGTCAGGCCTTGTGGTGGGTGCTGGGCTCACCATGGTGCATGAAGTTCTCCTGAGGAGCTTCTAATACAATGTCTTCTATTAAATGTAGGAGACAGTACTCTTTTTTGGTTACTGCACATTATGAGAACTCATTTAAGATTATTCAGCATTCTAAAACCTAAGGGATTCAGCGTAGGGAATTTTTAATTTTGATTTTGGATCCAGAAATTGTGCAATGTGAACAGGCTGTTTCCTAGCACTGTAAGCACTTGGTATCATTAAAAACCTTTGCCCATGGGGCGCCTGGGTGGCTCAGTCTGTTGAGCGTCTGGCTTCGGCTCAGGTCATAATCTCACAGTTCGTGGGTTTGAGTCCCGTGTGAGGCTCTGTGCTGACAGCTCAGAGCCTGAAGCCTGCTTCAGATTCTGTGTGTGTGTCTCTCTCTCTGCCCTTCTCCTGTTTGTGTTTTGTCTCTGTCTCTCAAAAATAAATAAACATTAAAAAAAATTTTTTAAAAATCCTTTGCCTGTGACTTGTTTCTAACATATGGATGGTTGACTCTTTTAGGCCTTATGCAAGGAGGCTGGAGACAGATACTTTGACTTGAAAAGACTTTTGGTATCTAACTGCTCACTAATCATTGTGTGAAGGAGTCTGCTGGCAGGAAGGAGTAAAGGCTTGCTGCAAGAATAGGGTTCCGTCTCCAGTGCTTCCCTCTCCCATGAGGGCTGGGGGATGGGATAAGAGTACGTCTCTTCAAACTAGCCTCAAACCCCAAAAGGATCCTTTCAACAAAAGTGTGTTTTCAAAGATTCTGTTGCTTGACTTTAATTTACTCCACCTGTACATCAAGTTGGATCTGGGTTCAGGGGTGCCTGGGTGGCTTAGTCGGTTAAGCGTCCGACTTTCGCTTAGGTCATGATCTCGCGGTTCGTGGGTTCAAGCCCCGCGTCGGGCTCTGTGCTGACTGCCAGCTCAGAGCCTGGAGCCTGTTTCAGTCTGTGACTCCCTCTCTCTCTGACCCTCCCCTGCTCATGCTGTCTCTCTCTCTCTCTCCTAGAAATAAATTAAAAAAAAAACATTAAAAAAAAATTAAAAAAAAAAAGTTGGATCTGGGTTCAGATTGAAGGAGATGAACAGAGATGTCACTTAAGGTCACTTGGACATGATTATCCCCACTCCCACCTCCTATACTTCCCATCTGGTTTAATACAATCTGGCATTATTTCAGTGCTTCCTACTTTGGCTTGTTGTTAGTACTTCCTTTAACTGTTTGAGCATAAATGGACTAAGAATCCCTTTCACAGCTCAGAAAGTGTCCCTGGCAAAGAGGATTCTGCTGGTTGGACAATAATCCTATCAAACAAGCCAATTGTCTGGAAGCATCTGTTGGTCTTTTTTACTTTGGAAAAGATGGGAATACTGAAAACTGATGCTAAGGGGTGTTCTCTCTACATTGGTCCTTTCTGGCATCCATTAAATTATGAGTATTTTGTGTCACTGAATACATGTGTGTTCTTGGCATGCAAAATATACACACAATGGCCAACTTATTGCCTGTTCTTGGGAGGAGAGGAACAGTGGAGCTGTGGTCAAGTTGATTGCCATGCACTCTGCTTAGAAATGGGAGGACAATAAAATTAACTGTTTGCCTGGAAAAATAGCATAGGCATCTGAGAATCCATTTGCCAAATGTGTCAAAGACGGGCAATTGGGTATGCGCTTCTCAGCATACAGTGCCATTCATTTAATATGGCTGATTCTCCAACAATGAGCTTGGTAGTTGACCAGTGGCTGGATTATGGACATGAAATCTTTAGTGCCTATCTCAGACTTTGTGTTGGTGCTTTTCACAGAAATTGTGTGTTTGTGTGTGTGTTTTAATACATGAAATCTAGTTTAGAGAACAACTTCGTATACCCCATCCTGCTTGTAATGCAGTGGTCTGCCCTTGAGAATTTTGAATGCACTGACCTACATAGCTTAACTATTTCAATTAAAAGTAACAGAGAGTGTAGGTTGGCAAGAGGTGGAGGACGGCGAGGGAAAAGATCCCTCCCGGGAGCTTTGGTTCAGGCAAGGCAGTGGGAGAGACAAGAGATTCTGGGTAGGAATCATAAATGATAGCCATCATGGATGCTTTGACATCCTGCTATAACTGAAGTCCTTGTTAAGGTGGGATTGAGGCAAGCCAACTCTTTTCTAGGGAAGAATTATGACAACATTATTCCTTAATGTTCCAAACACCCACTCCCATTGTCAACTGTCTCAACAGTTGATTCTCTGAAGGGCTGGTGCCCTCCCTGTCTCTCCAAGCCTTGTCCCAAAGGAAGATTTGGAGAGGAAATGGTACAGGGTAGCCATTCTTGCTTTCTTATTTTCCATTTTTTCCCTACTGCTCAGAATTCTGACTCCACAGAAATTCCTAATTAACTCAGTTGCTCTACAGCGACAAGTTAACATCTGGAGCTACCAAGTCAGGAAAGCCATTCGGCCTGGATCCAGCACGGATTTTCTCCCCTTCGCACCCAGCTCAGCAGCTGGGCACTGTACCAACCCTGACATTGTGGGGTGTAGATGCCAAGGGCTGGAGCAACTCAGAGCTAATTGTTTCACCCAGAAAATCATGGGTTGGATATTTTCAGATTGCTGGCTTATTTTAGAGAGTTTTTTCTTTTGGGATTTGTTTTGTTTTGTTTTGGGGGGTTTTATTATTGTTGTTATTTTGGTGGGAGATCATGCAGTCCCTGGAGGGACTATCTCTCTTACATGCTGCCTATATGATGCTCCTACTAGATGGGGGAGATGGGGATTAACTTAGGGCTGTGACCAGGTAAAGTATAGTATTCTTCAAACTCTATCTATCTGGCTCCTCAGGAGTAGGGTGCAAAGCAGGGCCATGTTAGTTGGGGTTAGGGAGGGGACAATGAAATAAGATGATGAACAATGACTTGTCTCTATCAGGCTGGATGGAGGCAGTTAGGTACACAGGAGATGTAGAAGTCACTGCTAGCTTCCATTCCTCAGTTCCAGTTAACATATGTGGTACCGTCTATCTGCTTACCATATATAGTGCTTATTATGGGCCTGGCGCTATTCTCTTATACATAATGAACTTATTCGGTGCTCACAGGAGCTGATAAAGTAGGTACTAATGTTGTCCCTGTTTTATAGGTGAGAACTCTCAGACACTGAGAAGTTAATAAATTTGCTCACAAACATTTGCTTCTGAAGCTAGGGTCGAAGATCAGGCAGTGTAGCTTGAGAGTCCAGCCTGCTATACCAAAGACACACTGTCAGTAGTATAGGTTCCATTCCAGCCCAGCCCCAAGGGTTTTCAGAGAAGAATCCACAGTGCTCCTTGGGTCAGGGTCAGTGTGGCTCAAACTTAAATTTGCATATGAATCATCTGGAGATCTTTGTAAAATGTAGATCCAGATTCAGTAGAGTTGGGGTGTGGCCAGTTCCAACAAGCTCCCATTTCATGTCAATATGGCTAATTCGCGGTCCACACATCCAGTAGCAAAGCCTTAGTAGGCTATTCTATGATTTTCACTGTCAGATTGCACTTAACTGGCTGTGGAAAGAAACCCTTGCATTTAAGTAGAGGGCTCTTTCAGCGATACGTTAACACCGATATGAATTTAATGAGTGATCCATTGGAAAAGACAAGAACTATAGAAGCAGTGAGTAGTCAATTTCTGTTTAAAACTAATTTCCATAGGACTTTAGTAGAAAATGGAAACATAATGTCCTCCTTTTCTGTGTATTAGCCAAGGGTCTTTCTTTTGTCCATGGGCTTACCTCAGTACTTCTGGGCTAGTTTCAGTCCTCATTTTTTTCTGAGTCACATTACATACAGTTCTCCCAGCCACACCCCAGCCATGTACAAGGGATCAGACACAAAGTTAGATTCCATCACAAAGGCAGAGTCACCATGGTAACCACATCCTTTGAATCTTGAGTGTGCCCAGCAACCTGAGCAGAGCTGATAGTTGAACCAAGTTGTTCTCCTGAGAGATGGGGGGGAACAGGGCCCTGCCTCTACTAGGCTGATATATCTCCATCCCTACAACCAGAGGCGTCCACTTGCTGTGAAGAGTCTAGACACTCAGAACATCCTCCCCTCCCTGGAATCTTGAAGTCAGTCTCCAGGGTGTTTTCTGATGCTAACTAGCCAACACCATGAGAATAGTCCAGTGCCTTGGGATACTCTTGTTCTTCTGGTTTGAGTTTTGGTGGATAACCACATCCGAGTCTTGCTGTGTTAATATGTCGATATTTTGGTTTATATGCTTACTGGTGGTGTGGGGCATATGGCAAATCCAATAGTGAACGGGCCTAGGCAAACGAGACCCCACCACATGGTAGCCTCAGGGGGAATCTTAACTCCATTGTATGGAATCAGTGAAAGTGTAGCTTTCCAGATCAGGGTTTTTTTTGTACATTAAAGCAAAAAGCTACCTTCTATAATTTGGAACCTCTCTTCCTTTCTGCTTCTCTCCACGGCCTCCATTGCTCGAGGGATGATGGTATGGGTTCGCTTTGTCCATCTCATTTGGACATCATCAGAGAAGCATTCTGTACCTCTCCGTCAAGACCCTTGAGATGACCTAATGTTTGATGGAGCTGAGGAAAAAGAAACCAAAATGACCCAATGGAACATAAATGCTGATTTCAGCTATTATTATTTGATAGAAACAATGAACTCCGTTGTATTAGCTTGGCCACATGACTTCTTGAAAGGCACCTTTCAGATATGGAAATACTTCAGAGGGTTGTGTTGAGTCTCTAAGAAGACATTGATCATTCAATTCTCAGTGGACAATAGTTGACCTCTTTTGAGACATTTCCAACTGGAAAGAAAAAACAGGTCTTTCTGCCTTCTGTGGAACCTCATATTTAATGATGTTGCCTTACGAAGATGTGACCTAAGGAAGGACTGGGTACAGGCAATGCTTTCAATCTCACTCGCCTTATTCTTCATTTTTATATTTACGTTTCAAGAAACCAGTGTTAACTAACAGCACTGTTTTTATGGCTAAGCAAAACTTCAGGAAGGGGCATTCTTTGATAAAACATTAATTAACCAATTTTTTGTCAGTCTAAATTAAGACCTACACTGTTTCCCTTTGCCCTCCCAATTTCTTTTTTTTTTTTTTTTTTTTACAAATAGTTTATTGTCAAATTAGTTTCTACATAACACTCAGTGCTCATCCCCAAAGTGCCCTCCTTCATGCCCATCCCCCCCTCCCCCCCACATCCATCAGTCCTCAGTTTTTGTCAGCATTCAAGAGTCTCTCATGGTTTGCCTCTCTCCCTTTCCCCCACCATTTCCGCCCTTCTTCTCCCCCTTGTTCCTCCGTCAAGTTCCTCCTAATCCTCCTATACGTGCAAACATATGATATTTGTCCTTCTCTGCCTGACTTATTTCGCTCAGCAGAACACCCTCAAGTGCCCTCCCAATTTCTATGCTTATATGCTTATTACAAATCATTTTAAGGAGTATAAAAGTGACAGTGATTGGTTTTAATATTGAAAACCTAAAATTAATAAATGCAGTTTTGACTGCTGCTACTGACCTTGTGTTCTTTTTTGTATATTTATTTAAATGCCAAACAATACTGCTGCTTGCAGAGACTCTTTGTTGTAGCCTTTATCATCAAAACCAAAAGTATCAGGTTTGGGACCAAGGGCCATGCACATGAAACTGGGAAAATGTTATGCAGAAGAAGCATTTCTTTTCACATTAACCAATATTGATAGGAAGCATGATCTGTGTATAAACCAGGAAGTATTTCCTGCAAAGGAGTAAGTAAGTAATTAGTTGATTTTGACCCCATCTTCCCATAGAAAGAGTGGCACTTGAGCAAAGATACACTTTTAATGAATTTTGAAAAACTTGAGCCGTTCTTGCCTTGAATCTGATTTCCGTCAGACCCAGAAGCTTCTCATAATACACTATGGTTGGTGAAGGGTGGTGAAGGATGAAGGGTTTGGGAAATGGAGAGGTACAGTAGGAATTCCACTAAAATCACTCAGAACCTTAGAGAAAAACTGGAAGGGGATCAGTCAGTCTGACTCCCTCCCTTGTGAGTCAGAATCAACAGGTAGTTCTGCTGGGACCTTGAAGGGTCCAGTTAATATGGAATGAGCTTGGTATGGGTCCATGAAGCACTCTGAGGGAGGAAGGGGTTGGCTGTTCTAAGAGAGAGAATGGGATCTGGATTACTTTGGTCCTTTGGGTGAAAGGTTACTATGTCCAAAGGGAGTATTTTTTTTTTTTAAGTTTATATATTTTAAGAGAGAGAGAGTGAGCAAGAAGGGGAGGGGCAGAGAGAGGGAGAGAGAGAGAATCCCAAGCGGGCTTTGCACTGTCAGCATGGAGCCTGATGTATGGCTCAGTCTCATGAACTGTGACATCATGACCTGAGCAGAAACGAAGAACCACATGCTTACCAGTGGAGCCCCCTCTCCTCCCCCCCAGAAGGGAGTCTTTAAAGAGATTTTGTCCATCTTTTTCATTGAGAGGCAGAATAAGAGGGTTATACTTGCAGGAAGTGGAGAAGAAGAGGTGAAGTTAGGAGGAGATCTCCCTGGCTGTGGCTGAAATATGGGAGTTGATGATGTAGAGAGATTCTGGAGCCTCCAACTCTGGTTTTAAAGGTCACGGGTTTTCATTTTGACTAGCTTCATTCCTCAGCTTATTAAAGGGCTTTGATCAAATTGCTTAACCACCCTAAGCCTTAATTTCCTCACCTGCAAAGTGGAGATAATGCTTGTTCCAGAAAGTTGTTAAGAGGATTACATGAAATAATATATAGCATCATGACTGTCACATAGCACTTCACATGTTACAAGTTATTGTTATTACTTCCAGTTCTGTTACAATTGCTGACAGGGAAAACATGATGGGCTGGGAGAAAGTGACCATAGGAAGAGTCAAGACATAGACAGGAGCTGGCACAAAAATGGTGGCAGAACCATTTGAAGGGGAGTTGCCTGCAGAGCACCCAGTTTGGCTCCATCCACGGACCGTTGACTGTCATGTAGTGTATTGGTTGCCTAGAGAAACAGCAGGGGTTGGGACAAGAGCACCTCCCTCATCTCCGGGGGCTTTCCTCCCCCACACACTCCCCCCACCACCCATCTTTCATCCTGGAAAGGCTCTTGGTGGGAGCCACAGCCAGGAGGAGGCTATGGGCTTGGAAACCGTGTCAGGATGAGTTCCTGCAGACTCTCGTCCCTTTTGCCCCATCCCTAAGGTCACAAAGGCTTCTCTTCCCGGAGTTTTGCTCACGAGCCACAGTGTTTTAGCTTCTTTCCTGGGAAGCCCAGTTTTTAACTGGTAAGAGATTTTATTCCAATAGTCTGTTTTAGTTCTCTTCTCTGTTTTTGATCATCCTTCTTCTCTCCCACCAGCCTCCCACTCTGCCCCCCTACACACCCTGCCTCATTTCCAATTTTAGCAGTGTTACCAGGGCAGCTTTTCAGAAAGCCTGCTTCAGTGGTTCTCGCCTGGGCCGTTTCCACAGCGGCTGTGTGCCGGGTACCATTCACCGAGGCTCAGCAATTGTGCCCCATCTGTTCCTCTGGCTGCAGCCACCAAGCATCTGTGGAGGGCGGCAAAGGCTGAAGATGCCCAGACAAGGGGCAGGGAGGACCTGGCCATGTGATGACCAATGCAGCAGGGATGCCCAGCAGGAGACTCAGAATAAAGGGCCCTTGTGACCTCCAGGGGTGGGGAAAAAAGTGGAAAATGGAGATGAAGTTAAAATTAAAAGGTTTTAAAAAGTGATTTGTGAAGAATTAAACAAATTTCTTTCAAACGGCTTTATTACTCATAGGAATTGTATCAAACAACAGTGAGCACTAAATTGCTGGATCAGTCAGAAAATATTGTTGCTGCTGAAGAATCAATGCTAATTGAATCATTAGGGCATTATTACATGAAACACAAATAGCTTGGGATGATAACTCTCTGCTTCACTTGATGTGTCATCTTCCAAGAAGCAGGGAAACTACATCTGTACTGCCTGAACAACTGCCAGGGTCCCCTCCATTACTGCCTTTCTCATTGGAGTTAAAGGTGGATAGTGGTTGTGCTAATTTTCCCCTATTAAGAAAAGGCTGGGGGGGGGTGTACCTGAGTGGCTCAGCTGGTTAAGCATCCAACTCTTGCTGTTGGCTCAGGTTCTGATCTCATGGTCATGAGATGGAACCCCACATTGGTCTCCTGCTTAAGATTCTCACTCTGCGGATATATCTGCAATTTTATTGAAGTAGTCAAAATGCTAACAGTGACCAACCTGAGCTAGAATAAAAGGCAGGGCTGCAATGAGGGTACCAGTTACAGGCTGGACACTCAGGTCTGAGCCCCCAAGCTGACTGGAATGGTTCTGGAATGGATAAAACATTTTGTAAGGTGTTGGAGGCCAGTATTAGAGCTAGGTTCATTCTCTATTTCCTAAGACTCTGATATTGACCTTTCCACCTAGAGGTGCTGTTGAATGTTAGTGAAAGGAATGAAATACTTTATAAAGTAGGCCATATTGACCTCAGCTTTCCCTCCTCTCCCACCCCTCTTTTGGCCATTTTCCTTTCTCCTCCACCTACCCTGCTGACCACTGGCATCCCAGAGCCCCCACCTGGAGCCCTCACCCAGACTGCCTGTCTCACTTGGTCAGTGGCTCCTGTTTTGAAATTCCCCTCCCTTTGTGAGAAGGTCTCATGAGGCCTGGATTCCCACAGTGTATATCCTCTCATCCCACCATCTACCATCTTGGGTGTTTTGGTGGATGTGAGAGTTCCCCCAGATTTTAATGTTGCATTTGAACAAGAGGTTACTGGGAATGTAAACCGTAACCCAAATAGAATTATCTTTGGGGGAATTTCAAGGATTTTGTAAATAATACCAGAGGGAGACCTAGTACACATAGCCAGTCTAGGCTGTGTCTCTCCTAACAATGAGAGGGGATGGGGGTGGGAAGAGGAGAGGCATTTCCTTGAAGGCTTACTGCAACTTTCTCTCTGACTTGCATATGGACCAAGAGACCTAACCCCTCCCACGTTTCAAGGAGCAAAGGGGCACAGTGAGAGGGACAGCATTTGTTGCAGACTCACTGTGTCCTGCTGGTGCACTGGCAGTGTGCTTTCACGTAGACCATGTCCCCTCATCCTCATAAAAATGCACTGAGGTAAATATTCCCCTCCCCTCAGTTTTAAGTATGAGAACACAAAAGCTTGGAATTAAGTAACTTGCCCAAGGTCATGCAGAAGAACTAGCATTCAAATCCAAGCGATCTCAACTGCAGGCCTGTCCATTGTATCACATCATATTTTCCCTCTCCCCTTGCCCATCACTCTACCACACACACACACACACACACACACACACACACACACACACACTTACATACACACCCCTTCTTTTAGTTGATTCAAACTGTCCTGTATTTGCCTCCTATAGTCTTTTTTCCAAGTCATATCCCTGCTTACTCATCTGCAGGACCTCCTCTCTGTCTTCCATATCCTGCCCCTTCCCCTTTTTTCTCCAAGGTTCTCTGTCTTCCTTAGTAGGCTCTCCACCAGGCTGGCATCTTAAATGTTCCGGCCCTTGGCCACCCCTGCCCACTCTGTGTATCACACCAGCAACCCTAGTGGCCAGCACATTGTCAGGTACGTAGTAAATATTAAGGGAATGCGTCCTCTTTCCTTACTGCATCTACCCAATTCATGTTCCCTTCCTCCACTTCACCAGCTTGCACCAATCACTCCTTCTCTACTTGCGCTTCTCAGCTCTGCAGTGATTGCCAGAGGCTGGTGAGCAAAACAAGTAGAGTGGTCATAAAAGAACCCATGGTGGATGCAGTTGGTAGTTGCATACTTATGGGCAGAAATATTACAAACATTTCTCCTCTTTGCGTTGCCCTTGGCTGCTCCTCAGTGGAGAAAGCCTTTATCATCCTTCCACTTTACATGGAAATACTTGGCCATTTTCCTCATTTGCCCCAGTAATTAGTTTTTCTGTCTCCTCCACAATGGAAATGAAAGAATTATCATGAGGTGCTGGGAGCCATGCCTGTGTGTTTCCCCCTTTTGTCAAATGCAGAATACTCCATCCATAACACTATCTTGTCAAGGTGACCCCATCTGAAAAAGCTTCAGGGTAAGTGTGTGTGTGTGTATGTGTGTGTGCGCCTGCGTGCGTGCGTACATACACAAGCCAGAGAGTGGGTGAGCAGAAGAGAGCACTTGGTGTGGGGGAATATGTATATATGTGATCAATCACACAATGTGAGAAGCCTGGAAAAATAGGTCAAAGGAATGACAGGGTCCACTGTCTCTGCTGTAATTCTGAGGTTCATCCGATGTCTTAGAAGATTAATGAGTGGGCTTTTGAGTTGCTTTGTGCTTTCATGGGCTGAGCAGTTGTAGGCGGATCATTTTTTAACCCACCTTACCTTTTCCTTCTCTCTGTTCAACAGTCCTCTGGGGAAGAGCATCATCTCTGTCCCTTGTCTGTCCTCCCTTGCTCAAACACACCTAATGGGCAGAATCATTAACGGGGGGAGGGGGGTTGTGGCAAGATTCCTCCCAACTTGAATGTATATGTCGTGAAAGCAAGGATTTTTGTCTTGTTTTATTCCCTGTTGTATTTCCAATGCCTGGGACACAAGGGGTGTTCACGAAAGTTTTATTGAATGAATGAGTTTGCAGGGTATTTCTTCTAATTTTCAGTCATTGGCATCTCCATTTCCTCTGTACCCAAAGGCTGTGTTACCCTGCCCTGTCCCCTGGTCCCCTGCTGTCACCATCAGCACTTAAGATCCTCCCTCCATAGTGCAGCCTCATTTCTTAAAAACTTTTTTTTAATGTTTTTATTTATTTCTGAGAGAGAGAGAGAGAGAGACGGTATGAGCAGGGGAGGGTCAGAGACAGAGGGAAACACAGAATCTGAAACAAGCTCCAGGCTCTGAGCTAGCTGTCAGCACAGAGCCCGACGCAGGGCTTGAACCCACGAATAGTGAGATCATGACCTGAGCTGAAGTCAGACACTAAACCAACTGAGCCACCCAGGCACCCCATTGCAGCCTCATTTCTTGATCCAAACTTCTTCCCAGGCCTCTACCCCTCTCTGTCCCCATTCACATGCCCCCTCATTCCAGTCAGACTGCTTCCTCAGAGTCTCCACATGGCCGTACCATTTTCCCAGCCTCACTTTGCTCTTGGCACAGCCCTGCCTCTTTACCTCCTGGGATTCTCTTTGGCCTTCAGGTCAGAGGTTGCAAACTCAAATGTCTATCCAAGCCAGGCGAGAAAGGTATGCAGGGCTGGTACAGAGAGAGGGTTTGTATTCCCATAGATGTATGCTCATCTCCAGTGTTACAGGAAAAGACCGATGCAAGAATAATGGTAAATAGCTTCTGACACTTGGTCTCCAGGTTGGAGAAACAGTGGGGGATGAAGAGGTCTGTGACACCCTCAAGAATATATGTTCCCTAAAGGTGCTGCTACAGCAGATTATCACCATGATGAAATGTCTACCCACTGTCATGAGCCCTTCTGGTAATATGGATTTGGGCTGAAACCTAATGCTTCCTAAATGTTGGCTCAAAAAAATTTTTTTAAGACAATTATGCCTGCCAAATAAAACACATCTGTGGTCACACTGACCCCCTGGCCTCTGGTGTGTGACCTCCACTTCAAAGAGTCTTCCTAGGTCACAGACGCCAAACTAGATCTTTCCCTTCCCAAGTGCCCCTAAGAACTTAAAGACACAGCATGACACAAGAGGAAGACCACTGGCCAAAGAGTCTGAAGACCTACTCTCTAATCCTGGTTGGCCTCAGTTTCCTCACTGTAAATGGGAAGAATACTATTTGATCTGTTCAGTTGCTTGGCTTGTAATTTTGGAGTGCTTTCATATGCATGGTTTCATTTGACCCTCAGAAGAACCCTGTGTAGGCTTAAGAAATATTCTTAATTTAATAGGAATGAACTGAAGCTCAGATAGGTTAAGTGTCTTACCCAAGGTCACACAGCTTATAAGTGGTAGAGCTGGCCATGACATTTGGGTCTTTTGTCTCCTGAGGTTTCATGTTTTGTTTTTTTAAATCTTGGACAGAATGGTAAGCTGTTAAGTGCTATGTGGATACTTAAGAAGAAGTGAGAAGCTTACTGTTATGTGGGTTATTACTCATAAGGTAGATGCCATATATTTCCATATAGTTAAGCACCCATCTGTACAGCATGGTGATTGATCTTGGATAATTTGATACGTGGTAACCTTCTCTGACCAGACTGTGAGTACCCAGATGCAGGGATGAAACCTAGTACAGAGATATCTGTGGAGATGTTTGGTAAGTAATTGCTGACAAACTGAATCAAAGAAAAGTGGTGCATGATGCCATGTGAGAAGGAGCCATACCTTGACACCAAAGCCAGGCTGTGCCTGAGGATGGTCAGGACCTGTGGAATCTGAGATTCTCAATGCTCTGCTCATAGTCTGCTAGTAGCCGTTGGTCACACATATAGCATAGCACATATTACAGCTGCATGAAGATGATCACCATCAAAGACCTCCCAGTTGGGAGATGGGAAGTAATGAAATGGCATGGTGGTGTTTTGGAGTACGACCTGGACTTGATTGATTCTTGGCTGTGGGTAGGTTAATTCTCGAGCTTTAGTTTCTTCACCACGAGGTTATCAGTAAAACAAGGATAAGAGAGCCTGCCTTGTATGATTGTGAGGAAGGCTAAGGAAAGTCAAATGTGCTAATACAACTACACAGTCTCTGGTACTGACTAGCGCTCAATGCGGTACACTGCGTGGGGTTTCCTGTTGTGTAGCAGGACTGGTAAAAGCACTGTTTGACTGCTCGTGCCGATGCTGGGCACTGAATTCCTCACTGCAGTTGTCAGGTGAGACTCACTCATGCAAATATTCCTTCATAACAGTATCTGGAGGAGCCTTTTAACTTGAGATTTTATGAAGACAGTAAAAATAAGTGGAAAATGACTCGGTCTACATAATGGAAAGAGAACTATTTTCAATTTGCTTAATCTTTTTAAAAAAATTTTTTTAATGTTTTGTTTATTTCTGAGAGAGAGCATTAGCTGACAGCATGAGCAGGGAGGGTCAGAGAGAGAGGGTGACACAGAATCTGAAATAGGCTCCAGGCTCTGAGCTAGCTGTCAGCACAGAGCCTGATGCAGGGCTCGGACCCACGAACCGTGAGATCATGACCTGAGCTGAAGTCGGATGCTTAACCGACTGAGCCACCCAGATGCCCCAGTTTGCTTAATCTTAATGCCAGCTACATACAAGTGTGGATATACAGTAGAGTTATGATGAAATTCCAGTTCATCTTTACTGAACCTCCAGTCAGGGGGATTAAGAACATGATCTCTAGATAACTCTGAGACGTTCCACCCACCTCTGGATCCATCCCTGCTGTTCTTTGCTAGGATTTCCTTTTCTGTTTTAGGCCTTTGGCCTCAGTCTGAAGTTAGGCACTCGCTCCAAGACTCTTTTAGCTATGGCCTTCATTAATTACTCTGGGAAGGGGCCTTTGGCTCCCTAGTATGCTTTGCAGAATGTCAGCTGCCTCCTTTGCTCATGACCACTAGCCTAGGAATGTGGTGTTGACTCTGGTTGCAGCTCTGCTCTCAGAAAGATGCGCTTAGGGCTGGAGCCTGTATTCTTCACCAGGGAGGGAAAGGTGTTTCCTTAGGGGGAAGGCCAGGTGAAAACAGACCTTGCCCTTCCATCATTCAGCACGATGCCACGACACTCTGTAAACCACTGGACAGCCAGATTCTTCCGGAACAGAACCCCCAGGTCCTAGCTAGCCTTTAGGATTGTGCTGTTTACTACTTTGTGCTCACTGTGGCTCAGTCAGTACATATTTCCCGCTCTGTTTGGGATTTGGCAGAAGGGCATGAAGAATCCTGATGTGTATGGCTCTGGAAGTATAAGACCAGTAGTAGGTTGTGTGAGCAACTTACTCCTCCTGAAAGCAGAGCCACCTGCTCGCTTTGCTGTGTGCAAGGGCTCTCCTTGAGTAGTTCAGAGCCTTGCGTTGAACCCCCCACAGGAATGTGCTGGGGATTATTGGTTAATGCCGGTAAAGCACTTGGGCTATAAATGTCAAGTTTAATGTTAATAAACAGGGGGATTAGGTCCATTTATGCAAAAAGAAACTCGCTTCACAATGGACATTGCAGGGAAGACTTTACTTTTATCAACAAAAACAAACAAAACTGTAAACCCAGATTCACCGAGCCCAAGGCCTCTATCTCGCCTCTTACCCTGACATCCCACTGACTTTCTCTCACTGGCCATAAATTCTGCTCGCTGCCGAGCGGATTATCTAATTGTGTTTGTGTGTTTGATGTCTTTTGAAATGAAAGCATCTTAGGAAAGTGTTGAAAGAAGAGCAAACAAGGCAGAGACTGCATGGCCAAGTCGAGAGGCCCATGCCATTTGTGACACCGAGTGGAATCTGTGTTACTATTCCTCGGAATTTGGCATACTTTAAAGGAGGTGCTTCAGTTAATGGTCTTCTATTCTTCCTATTTTGTACACAACAAAACTGAAGCATAAGGATTTCAACAAAAATGAAGCATAAGGATTTGCTTTGAGTTCGTTCCCTATAAGAAGCTTCTTAGGTAAGTTTTTCTGAGCTCAGTTCTCCTGAGAAAATCCTTCAACACATGTGTACTCAGCCATCCAGTGTTTAAATTTTTGCTGACAGAATAGTAAAGGGAAGTTGGCCAAGAATTTGCTAGATGCTTTATAAACCTCTCTTTATCAGGTATATGTCATCCCGGTTTGCATAGTAGGCAACTGGTGATCAGAGAGGGTGATCTACAAGATGTTTGAGCTTTTGCACTTCTCACTGTGTCTCCTAAAGGTAGCAGTTACACTGTTCAGTTGTTTTTATTTTTGTTATGTCCCACAGCACCTAGTATAGATACATAGCCCTTTCTCTGTAATTCTAAAATCTGAAAAATCTCTGGAAAATTAAAGTTCAGTCATTGTCCATTTGGCAAAAAATTTGACCAAACTCATGGGGCAAAGTGACCTAGACTGATGTGAGGGCAGCTGTAGTCTTTATTTAACCTGCTCAGAGTGACTGTTCATATGATTCATAGCAGAAATGTGTTGACTTATGTGGTCTTCCATCCTGCTGTGGTGTTATATACAGTATGAACACAAATTACCTTTCTAGAACCTGAAACGTTCTGAATTCTGAAATGCACATAGTCTACAATAAGGACTATGGTCCTCTCTAAAGCTCTGTGCACAGGAAACCCTGGCTGTACACTCTCCATTAGCGGAAAACCCTGGCACATGGGCTTTCCTATGCCATTCACCTGGGGGTCACAAAAGCCAGACACCTATTCAGAGTCTTCATTAGGCAGCTGCCATACGGTAGTGAGAGGAAGGGCCAGTAAAGAGAAGACTGTAAATTAAGAAAGACTACATCAATTTCCTTCTTTTAATCCCATTTCCTAAAAACCTCCAGCTTCCCTTAATTTAGTTTGTCTTTTGCAGTTTTCACCCAATTATTTCAGAAATAAACCTTACTCTTTTCTTAAAAATACACTAGGTGGTAGGGGTGGCCTTTTATAACCTTACTTTCTTTACGTGGTCACAGCACATTTCATGGAGGTTGGAACACCCTTGTGTTTTCCTTCCCAGCACCCCCCTGCCTTGTCAGTGCCAAAGGGTCTGCTTTTCCCGTAAGTCTGAGTCTCCCTTGTCCTTGGATTCCATTTTCTGGGTGGGCTTAATTAGCTAAATTCGCATGTGCCAAGATGAGATATAACCTGTGTTGGGAAGTCCTTGGGGATTTCTAGGGTAGGAGGTAGCTCAGCAGTACCAGTGATGGAATGTCCCAGGATAACATGGCGGGGCAGTGTGACTGTAGACTTCATCCTCCTGGCAGGCACATTGTCCCTGTGGCTGAGCTCAGGGCTTCCTCATACTCCTGGGGAGCAGCCAGAGTGGGATCCGGTTTCCTGGTTATTCCTCAGTTCCCTGTGGGCTGTGATAGCAAGATTTCTCAAAGGCACAAAAGAATCTCTGCTGCAACTTTTAAAGTCTTTAATCACTCATTCTTTTTTCTTCTTAAGCGCCTGGACTCTTGCCAAGCCTCTTTGTCCTTCCTCCTTGAATTCTCTGTTGCTTCCACTTACCCTCATTTCACCTGCTGCTCCTTCTCGTTGTTCCCCAAGGGAGAGGAAGATGACTGGAATTTTAGGAACAAAACAAAAAAAACAACATGGGGAAAGGAGAAAAAGTGCTGTGACCACTACAGAAGGTGGACAGATGGCTGAGAACCTTTGTAGACCAGAAACAAAACAAAACAAATAAAAAAAACCACAATTCTTCTTTCCTCTCCTATTCTCAAAAAAAAGTTATTTCTAAAATTGAGCTGGGTTATTGGGTGCCTTTATTTACTCAAACCTTGTTTTAACGCATAAATTCCATGTGTGTGTATGGGTGTGTGTTTCTTTTTGTTAAGGGAAAGATAACACTACAGTAACTCAACTAACCTGAGAAGGTTGGCCCAAATGTTGTAAAGTAACGAAGCAGCTGTTCTTCTGTGTTCTGTTTATGCTGTATATTCTCTTAATGTCTTAGCTTAGCCGGCTGTTGCAAAGTACCATAGATTGGGTGGCTTAAACAACACACATTTGTTTCTTATGGTTCTGGAAGCTAGAAGTCCAAGATCAAGGTGCTGGCAGGTTTGTTTCCTGGTGAGGGTTGGATCCTCAGATTATAGACAGTTTCCATCTTATTGTGTGCCTGCACAGCCTTTCCTGGTGTGGGTGGGTGGATGGAGAAGGAGAAAGCTCTGATGTCTCTTCTTCTACTTATAAGGTCACTAATCCCACCATGAGGGTTAACTCTTATAACTTCATCTAAACCCATTTCCCTTCTAGAGTCCCACCTCCAAGTACCATCACGTGTAGATTAGGGCTCCAACATATGAATTTTGAAGGGACACAAACATTCTATCTATAACACTGAACTTCTGCTTCCTGGCTGATGGACTCTTGCTGACAAATACAACCAGTGAGCAGTGTCTTGTTCCCTGCTCAACCCCTGACCAGTTAAACAGAGGAGCAGATGAGTTTGGAGGCCAAGTTGGAATGCTGGGAAAGTCCCAGAAACATTCCTCTACAGCAGGGCCAAGGACCCAAGGGAGCATCCCTTTCCATTATGAAGGAGCTGGGGCCCACTCCCGTGCTCCATTTTTCCATGGTTTTAGTTAGCGAACAAACTCTAAGTGAGATGTTAAGCCCATGGTGCCATAGAAACTGACAGATGATGTGTTGCTAAGTGACATCCAGGACAAGCAAGAGATGGCTGCTGGAGAAAGAATGGCTGCAATGGGGAATAAAAGCAAGTCCTTTCTGTTTGGGGTTAGGCAGGTGTGAGGATCCTCAGGTCAGTGCAGGTCTGCTCATGCTCACTCCAAAGCCTCAGTGGATATAAACTCTTGAAGAGAATAACATCCAACTCCACTTTACTTTTTTTAAAAAAACATTTCTTAACATTTTTTAAATGTTTACTCTCTTTTACTTTTGAGAGAGACTGAGAGGCAGATCATCAGTGGGGGAGGGGTAGAGAGTGAGGAGACACAGGATCTGAAGCAGGCTCCAGGCTCCACGCTCTCAGTATAGAGCCTGATTGTGGGGCTTCAACCCATGAACTACGAGATTATGACCTGAGCCAAAGCTGGACACTTAACTGACTGAGCCACCCAGGCACCCCTTTTTAAACATTTTTTTTTAAGTTTACCTATTTTGAGAGAGAAAGAGAGAAAATCCCTAGCAGGCTCCACACTGTCAGCGAGTAGCCCAACATGGGGCTTGAACTCATAAATTGTGAGATCATGACCTGAACTGAAACCAAGAGCTAGACACTTAACTGACTGAATCACGCAGGTGTCCCCAGCTCTACTTTCAAACAGAGCTTGGAGAGAAGTGAACCACAGAAGGGACCAGATAAGGCCTCCTAGCCACAGTGCCTCACAATATGGAGGTGAGAGGTCTGGCCTCAGAGTTGACAGCTGTAGGCTCAGTTATGGCTCTGATGTTTGCTACCTCTGGGACCTTGAACAAATGGCTCAACTCTTGACCTCAGTTTCTCCATCTGTAACATGAGGGTCATAATAGCTCTGGTCTCATGGAGCTGTTATGAGGATTGCATGTGGGAAGCAGCTGGCACAGTGCCTGGCATATAATAGGTCCTCAGTAAATTTGGGTTGTTATTACTATTGGCACATGTGATTGGCATCAGAGTTTTAGTTGGTAGCCATTACACTCCCTTGCTAGTAAGCTCAGGAGGCTATCAACAGAGAGGTAAGGAACACAGACTCTGGAACCAGTTTGCCTTTGTTTGAATCCCGGCTCTATCACTTACCAGCTGTACGACCTTGAGCAAGTTAATGGACCTCTCTGGGCCTCACCCTCTCATCTGCAAAATGAGTATCAAGTGGTATCAACATGAGTATCAACCTCATAAGGTTATGGGGAGTGAATGTATGTGAAGCAGGAGTTGGCAAACTATGGCCAACAAGCCACAACACCATCTATGTTTGTAAATAAGTTTTTAGTGGCACATAGCCATACTCATTCATTCATGTATTATGTGTGGCTGCTTTTTTGCTACAACAGCAGACATGAGTAGTTGTGACAGAGACCATCTGACCTACAAATCCTAAAATATTTACTGCCTGGCCCTTTACTGAAAAAGTTTTCTGACCTCTGGTTGTAAGAGGTTTGGACAGTGCCTAGCACAGAGTAAATGCTAGATGAGGGTTTGCTGTTGTTACTACTGTTATCCCTTTACAGTTTGTGGTCACTAGACCATCCCATGAGTCTGGTACACATAGATTATATTCATTCCCTTCTTGTAGAGTATCTGGGATGCAGAGGACTCAACTGACCTACCTAAGGTGGAGCTGGGCCTAAAGTCTTGTTCAGGGCTCACTCTGGTGGTCACCATGATCAGAGATACTTGCCTTGCCTTTTCTGTGGCTTTCTCAAGGACAGAGCCATGTCTGTCCATCCCTGTTTCTGCTTTTCTCCCCAAGGCCCAGACAGTACATCACATAGACCCTAGCTTCAGGGATGCTGGCTGATTCATGCCTCCTGCCCCCACCTGCCCAGCTGCCAGCACTGAGCTCTCCACATGGGACATCTTTAGCTCTGGGTTGTTCACCTCCCTGACTGCTGGAATTGGGAGGGCTTCTTATTGCTTATTACCATGGCAGAAACTCCCCTGCTTATGTATATAATGTGGAATCTGGGAAGAAGACCCTCTCCTTTCTTGGACCTTTAGACAGGACCATGAGTGTGGCTGATGATAACTGATCCCTGGGTGGTTCATTGAGCACTTTAACATCTGTTATCTCACTTGATCCTCACAGCAAGGGACGAGGTGGGTGATGGTGTGCCCATTAGTTAAGCTGAGAGAGACTGAACCCTTACCCAAGACCATGTGTTGAATGGCTGAGTCAGAAATGGGAGTCCTGGTCTTCAGCTCAGTCCAGCTTTTCTCCCTCCCCCAGCCAGCCTTGTACCTCGATCATTGTGGTGGTTCCAACACCATACCCTTGGACACTCCTTCCACGGTCTGATGACTCACTGTTTGATACCTCTTCTTTGGCTATAATGCAAACTCTATGTGCTTTAGGAGTTTGTTCTGCTCTCAATGGAGATGAAAAGATGCTACTCAGAAAAATAACTATTTTTAAATCTTTGGTCTTGATGGTGTCTTCTGCCCAATCAGTCTAGGCTGGCTTTTCTGTCCTTTTGGGTTTGCTGGGAAAGGATCCATCCCACCCACCAAAGTGACTTCTGTAAACTGCACTTACAACTTCCAGTGTGAAGCAGAAGGAAGGACAGTTTGTTCTGAGTCAGCTCAGCTCTTCTGTAGAATAGTCATGTTACTTTGGAAAGCCCTGAGTTTGATGTATGAGTGTGTGTGTGTGTGTGTGTGTGTGTGTGTGTGAGTGAATACTTCCTGATCAAGTAATTTCTAGCTCATCAATATCTGGGGAGTAGCAAACCATTCCTAAAAGCTTCTGAGGAACATAGAAGAAAATGGAGCACATTTACAGTCATTATGAGCTCATGGGGATGGATGAAGGGCAAAAGGAAGTCGAGTTACCAGCAGAAAATGTGGTCCTTTTGACCTGTCTCCTAGGGACTGAAGTTCAGCACAAGAGTGGACAGTCGATAGCTAGTCAGAGCAACACCTAACTTTCAGATGCAATGATCTGAAATGGTTCAGCTGAACCATACTGAAATGTCTTTCATAATGAAAAGCAGGTGCTATAGGAGAGAACCCACTCCTACAGATTTTCAGCAGAGGTTTCCAAACCAAGGAGGATGAAGTCGTTCAGCAAGGCCACCAGGAAGCAGCCAGATGTCCTGGTGTTCACCCAAATGGACCGGCCATAGCCCTTGAGTTTCTCCATTACTAACCTTCCTGATTCAGTGGAGTCTTTCTAGACACTGTCATTGCAGTGTAGCCAAATTCAGCCTCTGTCCCCTGTGAATGAATGTACATAACTTCTGGTGGATAGAACAAGAAACTGCTTTATAACCAAAATACTCTTTTGGTTATGTGTCTCCCTTGGACAAATAATCAGAAACAGCTGCCCTGCAGCTTTTCAGAGAATGGAATCTTCCTAGCTTCCATGAAGTGAAAACAATTCGGGAACCAGAGCAGAACAAGGGCCAGGATGAGACGTGAGACTTAGAAGGGACTCCTAGCACCACCCCTGACTGACCCTACAACACTTCCCTTCTCTGGCCTTTGGTTTCTGCATCAATTTGATGGGGCTAATGAAACCTGTTTCTCACTGCAACTCTACACCATGAAAATTTATTCTTTTATCAGCAGATGACTTAGGCAAAGTGGCCTGCCACATAAAACAGCTTGAATCCTTGAGCATGGTAGATGGAGGTTGTTTAATGACTGAAGCTGTGTAGCCTACTCCATGTTTGTCTTACCATTAAAAATTTTTATTGTTATTTGTGAAGTATCCAC
Source organism: Hyaena hyaena (assembly GCF_003009895.1). Taxonomy (NCBI): domain Eukaryota; kingdom Metazoa; phylum Chordata; class Mammalia; order Carnivora; family Hyaenidae; genus Hyaena; species Hyaena hyaena. The sequence goes on along the minus strand of NW_024080741.1, from coordinate 224,353 downwards.
TGGAGTTCAGGAAAAGTCTGTACACCACTAAATCGAGTGAGCTCAGCTCCTGCTGCAGTTAAAAAGAGTGCTGTAACCCAATTAATAATGATTTTTTTTTTCACCAGAGACGGCTGCTTGCATGAATGTATTATCTGCTGGGGAGCCCTTATGGGGCTTGCTCCCAGTGTGTAAATATTCGGCCTGCCTAAAAAAGAAAGTCCAAAAAAGGTCTGGTTTATTCACAGTGGCCTCTGTGATCTGGCCATAGTCAAGGGCCTCTTCAAATCATCAGCTCTGATATTATACACAAACATTTGGGTCTCCAGGATAATCTAGAAAGAGGATGCAAAAGGGAGTGTAGAGTGCTGAGTGGGAGATGGGGGGAGGCCAGGAAAGAGAAAACCAGAAAGCTGAGAGCTGAGGTTGGGAAGCCATGAAACAGGGTTGAAGGCTCGTGCCATGATTCTTGGCTTGTCCTTATGAACAGCCTCTACTGTACATCAAGAAACAGGGACAAGAGTGATGAGGTTTGAATGTCAAGGTTGCCTCTGTAGGTGGTAGAGGCCTGCTTTGTCCAGATTATTCAGTTCCACTGAGACCAAATGCTAGATTGGATCAAGGTATTTGTACATGGATAGCTGTGTGTTTTATATACAGACCTGGTGAGTCAAGCCCCTTCTGTCTTCTTTCTAAGCTTTCTGAGCTTTTATTCCTTCCCATTCTCTTTCAGAGAACTTTTGGGTCCTTCCAAGGCCTTCTGTGTCATCACTTAGAGGATGTCCCTTAGCTTGAATTATACTACTTTTTGTCCTCCTATACATTCAAACTAACCTGAAAATTTTGAGGACTTGTCCCCTCCTCTGTAGAGGGCGCCACTTATTCTCTACTTTTTTTGTTACCATGGGCAGGCATGAGAGGGTTTCTGTGCCACAGCCCTGGAGTGGACGGTGTGGGAGGAACACTTCCCACTTCTCCCTATCTCCTCATGCCCTTGACTCTATGGGAGGGGAAGTAACTTATCTGATTCATGAGTTTGGCTTAGCCCCTTCTGAGACTCTCTTTTGAATACACTTGTCCCCAAAGAAGGGCTTACCAAGTTACTGGGGCTGGCTCAGCCTGGCAGTCAAAGTCCCACTTTTTGATTGGGTGAGTAGCTTTAACTCTGAGTGAACTATTGGGCAGCACTTTGTAACCACCCACTAAGCCACATTCTCCAATTTAGAATTTATTTGTAATGAAGCTTTTAGTTTGATTTCAGTCTGTATGTCTCTGATATCTTATTTCTTAATTGGTTCTGAACTTATAAGATAGAAGAATGGACAATTAGTTTTTGGCCACCACCCAAAGCCCCAAAACTCCTCCTTGATCACTGATTCTAGAAGGCTCCCTGAGCAGCTCTGAGTATAATGGAGGCAAGGCAACATCTGTGAACCCTTTCCTCCTGCCAGAGTACTATTTAGAATTATAGGAACCCAAGTCTATGGCTCCTGTTTTTGAGAACATCTGCCATAGAAATGTTATAATCTTCCTCTCTATCTCTGAAATAATGATACTTGCCTGAGAGGAGGGCATTGAGGACTAAATGAAATAACACACATCCACACACATTAGGTCATCAGTAAGTGCTTGCCCCTCCATGGTTGCCTGTGTCACAGTTACATAGTGCTTGCTGTCAGAAAGTTTGTTCTGGTGTCTAACACATACCTGTCTTGTTACCTTTGAAGGCCATTTTTTCCCCTGTCTCATTGAGAGTGACTTATAAGCTTACCATATGATGACAAAACCTCATACCCCATACACCTGGTTTAGAAGATCATTTTTGAGGAGAGCCTGAAAACCAATAGAGAGAAGTGTGCTAAGAGGGAGAAGAAACAGCCAGGGCATCCAGAGAAGATGGGGGATGGGTCTGAAGGAGTGTGGCTGTTAAAATCATTAAACATACAGTGATGAGCCTTAAGGTATCCATTGTTTGACCTCATCTGGGCACTCCTGAGTTTGGTTGTGCCTTATTTAAAGCTAAGATTGAGGCACCTGGATGGCTCAGTAGGTTGAGTATCTGACTCTTGGTTTTGGCTCAGGTCATGATCTCATGGGTTCATGTGGGGTTTTGAGCCCCACATCAGACTCTGTGCTGATAGCATGGAGCCTGCTTGGGATTCTCTCTCTTCCTCTCTCTCTGCCCCTCCCCAATTTGTGCTCTTTCCTCTCTCAAAATAAACTTTTTTTTAAAGCTAAGATTATACGGTCTGGGAAAAGTTGCTAGATGCATCCTATGTTAATGCATAGCTTTCTCTCCCACAACTTGGGATGTAAAATCACCTCATTTTTCTGGACCTTTACCATATGTTTCCAGTACTGTGCTCACCACTCTGGAACCCCTAGATAGGCATCTACACTCCCTTTGCTCACAGGCTGGTAGGGAGGAGAGTATCAATACAGAAGAGAGTCTTAAAGCAACAGGGAACTCTTTCGATCAGTAAGCTTCTTGAGGACATGGCCTGTGTCTTATTTATCTTTGTATCCCCTGCTCATCTGAAGCAGCCCTTCCCCTTTGTTTGTTTCTTACACAGGGTTTCATTCCCTTTTTATGTTAGCTCTGGATATGTACTAGGTGACTCCGAGTTTTCTAGTTACACAGGAATGGAGGCGCGGGGCTCAGACAGCCAACGTCAAGAATGATCTGCTCCCCCATTGCTCTTGTGTCTTTTCCATCTATGCAGCAGTAAACTGACAAAGGTGTGTGTAGCTCCTACCCTGTGCAGATGATTGTTCAGGATCAGGGCTTCTCCTACTGCCCACCTATTGTCCACTTGACTGTTAACATCTACCCCAGAGGATGAGGGAAAAGGAAAAATCCAATCAAAGTACTCCATTGTTATGGAGTCCGGGTTGAAGTCAGCTTGTTGACCCATCAAAATTTCAGGGGAAGGGAGAAGATTGATGTTGAAAAAGTTCCTCAGATGGTTCTGATATGGCCCACTCCCCACTCCCCACCTTGAGAACTGCAGGTTCATTTCCATATTTTTTTAAATTTAAAAATGTTTATTTCTTTATGGGGGGGGGGGAAGGGTAGAGAGAGATGAAGAGAGAATCCCAAGCAGGTTCTGTAATGTCGGCACGGAGCCTGATGCAGGGCTCAAACTCACAAACCATGAGATAATGACCTGAACCAAAAATAAAGTGCCAGTCACTTAACCAACTGAGCCACCTAGGGGCCCTCATTTCCACTATTAAGAGAAAGATCTTGCATTACCCCTCTCTCCCCTCTTTACTTTGGATGGCAATTGAGGAATGGTCTCTCTGAGACTCATCTGAAAGATCTTTAAAAGAAGAGAAACAAAACTTAGCTTGGTACTTCTTTTCTGAAGAGCATATGCTTTGATGCAAAACTCAGGAGCTACAGCCTTGAATTAAAGCAGCCATGACTCCCCATCAACCTCAAGGCACTTTGGCTGTGGGAAAGTAGTAACTTTGGAGGCAGAGAGCTTGGATGCCCTCCCTGGCTTCACAGCTGACCTGCTGTGTGACCTTGGGCAAGTCAGATTTCCTCTCTTTGCCATCTGTAAAACGAGGATAAAGATGCTTGCTACCTACTGGTTTTACTGAGATACTGAGAGTGTGTGAGATCACAGAACAGAGCGCTCACAGCTCTGCCATAGAAACAAAACCTGGTTATCAGGAAGGCATCATTCCTCAGATGCTGGGAGTTCTGACAATCTGTGAAGGGCTTGCAGACAGTCCTGGGTTCATCCCAGGGTGTGGAGGGCAGGCTCTCCCTCCAGGTCCAGACCTACTTAGCAATGTCCTTGCCTGTCTGCACCAGCAGAGAGGAAGGGATATCTGAGCTGTCAGGAGGTGGTGGGTACAGATGGTCTCTGGCTGAAAGAGAGGGAAGTGCCAATCAAAGAAGGTCGGCCTCCTCAATTAGAAGTTGGAGCAGATGGGTCTGAGGCAGTCAGGAGGGGCACTTCCCAGTTTACTAAGTATGTGATGGTGAGCTGGTGGCCTTCAGAGAACCAGAGAGGTCACCTAGTTCATTTCCTTCTTCGAGGAAGGGTGTTTTTAGGATAAAACTGACAGATGAGTGTCTTCGTTCAACAGATAGTTAATAGTTTCCTGTGAGTGGGGCTTTATGCTGGGCCCTGTGAATTTAATATTAAACAAGATAGACCTGATCCTGACCTCACCTCACAGATGTTACAATCACACACAGTGCTCCTTGCCACTCGTATAGGGATTGTGGGTGGGGCAGAAGGAGGAAAATCACAAACGGAGATTCCTGGAGCCCACCCCAGAACTACTAGATCAGAATATGGGGAATTGATCCCACAAGCCTATATTTTTAACAGGCTTCATAGTTTATTTTTGTGCATGTTAAAGTTTGATAACTAATTGATTCTCTGTCAAAGCAAAGAGTGATCAGTGACTTGAGCACTTGTGTCTTAAAAATGAATTATATATACACTTGGAATGCTTTTGCTAAGCTTAGTCTCCCATGTCTAGGTTGCTAGAATAGCCCCCTCCCCCCCCCCATTCTGGTCATATGGAAGATAACTGCTCAAATCAAATAAAGTGTTGATTGAGCTTTTATTCCCTACCTAGCTTCACGCTGTTCAGAAAAAGAAATGTATGCTATGTTCTTGGCCCCTGTGAGGACACAGGGTTCTTGGGCTGATAAAACATACCAGTTACCCAGTTAGGGATGAGGAGAAGATTAAGGGCCAAGATGCAGAGCAGATGAAGTCCCTAAGCATACAGAAATAAAGACATTGATGAGGGACATCAAGCCATATCTTTTCCAGACATCCTCTGATTCTAATCTGATGACCAGAGTCATAACCTATTAAAGAAGTTGAAAAACTATCCTGGGAAAATTCAAGAGATCAAGATGTAGGGGAATCCTTACTGATGAAAAAGTTCCACTAATGATTGAGGTGTTATCAAGTTTGGGAACCAGAACACTATCATTTTAAAATCTGAACATTTCCCCCCATTTAGTTCAGTTCTGTCTTCAAGACAGAAGAACATTAATTCCTCTATTACATTAGCTGAGTAACATTTGAACCCTGAAATCTTAGTGGCATAACACAGAAATTTATTTATCATTCATGTAACCCCAGTCAGGGGCTCAGGTGGCCCTGCTCCTTATTTATTGAGGGATCAAGGTTTTACCACCTTTAGGAAGCAGCTTCCAAGGAAGTGATATCCAGGAGCCAGCCAACCAGAGGAATGAATAGGGAGAATAATAGTGACTCTTATGGGCCAGGCCTGGAAGTGGTGACTGTCACTTCCACTGATGTTTCATTGGCCAAAGTCAGTCATGTGGCCACATCTGCCTGCAAAGGAGTCTGGGAAAAGTAGTCAACCTAAGTACCTGGGTGTGGTAAACAGCCAGTTGCATTCTATTTTGTCTTCCTAGTGAGTGCAGCTCCTTCCTGCAGGCTCTTGAACTATTGTCACTGGTCTTTCCTCCTCCACATTTTCCCAGGCTCTCAAGCAGTGAGGTTCACAGTGCGTTATACCTCTCCAATCTTCACACTTCCTTTATACCCATCATTACTGCAAAGAAGGCCTTGAAATTGCATATTCTTTATCCCTGCCCCCTCATTTCTCCTCTTCCTGCACTTCATTTGGTTGTCCTCTTAGGCTAAACTACCTGAAATCACTGACATTGGATAGTTTTGCCCTACAAAGATGGCATTTACATATGGTTCAGTTAACATTATACTCTCAGCTTTCTCCTGAAAGAATCCTAGATCTGCCTTCAGTAAATGCATTCCCAGCCCACAGTGGGCAGAGATTTCTTTGAGAATTGAGCCCAAAGAGAGAAAAGATATAGGCAGGGTTTGCATTCAGTGCTGTTACCTGATGTGTTTCAAGACTGCCCTACCCCAACTAAGAGCAAGCTCATTTCTTAATAATGACCTCTTAACATGGTGGCTGGTGGCTCAGTTGAGCATCTGACTCTTGATTTCGGCTCAGGTCATGATCTCATGGTTCATGGGTTCAAGCCCCACATTGGACTCTGCACTGACAGTGTGGAGCCTGCTTGGGAGTCTCCCCCTCTCTTTGCACCCTCCCTGGAAATAAATAAACATTTTTTAAAAATGACATCTTATTTCTGCTTACATACTAAAAGTTTTCATATACATCATCTCATTCAGTTGCTTTGAGGAGTTGGCCTCTTAATTAATGAGGTATGAGAGGTATGTGATAATTTCCTTCTTTAGATTATACTGCCAGGAAACTTAGGCCAGCATTTATGATTAGTCAGAATAACTGTACTATGCTTTTGGCTGGTCTACTTAAAAAAAACTACTTATTAATTTTTGGTAATTGTCATTTTTGTCTTTTTTTTAATGTCAGATTAAAAATCTCTCAAGTCACCTTTTAAAATGGTGTGGGATAAAGCAAGTAATTTTAATTATATCGTAAGAGCCTTTTTAGGAAGACCTTATTATCATAATCTTACATATGTAGAACTGAGGTTTTGGAGCCCTGCTCAGTGTGATACCTGGAACTGGGTGCCTATGTCTGGTACTCTTTCTACTCTGTGACACTACCTTGTCCAAATCGCCCATTAGCACTTTAATTGCTTCCCTCCCAATTTCACATGACTCTTATTTTAAGAAACATGAATGTTTTCTATCCTATTTATTATTATAGATGCATAAACATCACCTAATTAAGAGGAAGTCATATTTTTTATCAAGTTCTGATTAGTTTTATTCCATCAAAATGAATGTTTAAGTTTTTAGAAGGGGAGGAGAGGCCAACAGTCTTTTTAAAAAGTAGATTTGAGAGACAGATTAATAAAGTAACTTTAGGAATTCAATATAAGTTAACTTGTATATGCTTTTAAATTCCAAAAATTGGTTGGGAAGATGAAGTTACACTAGTGAGTGAACATGATTACTAACAATGGCTTTTCCTAACTGGGAGGGTTTTATTTGGGCCTGGGGGAAATCGGATAGCTCAATATTTCCTTCGCTTTCTTGTTTTTTTTCTTTTATGTGTGGAGGAAAAAATAATTCAGGGCCATGAAGATGCCAGGAAGGGTAGCTTAAAGCTCAAACTGTGACAATGGGACGCCTGGGTGGTTCAGTCGGTTAAGCATCCAACTTCAGCTCAGGTCATGGTCTCATGGTTCATGGATTTGAGCCCTGCATCGGGCTCTGTGCTGACAGCTAGCTCAGAGCCTGGAGCCTGCTTCAGATTCTGTATCTCCCTCTCTCTGACCCTCCCCTGCTCACACTGTGTATCTCTCTCTCAGAAATAAATAAAACATTAAAAAAAATTTTAAAAACTCAAAATGTGCTCGTGAACTAACAACATCAAAAATCACCTGAGAAATCTAATAGAAATGGAGATTCTTGGGCCTTGCCCCATATGACAGATTGGAGATCCCCCTCAAACAGTGTGACCCAATAATTTGTGTTTCAACAAGTGCATCTGGTTGAATGCAGGCTAAAGTTTGTGACCATTTGGCTTTAAAACAACATCAGCTGGAAGCCACTTTTTCATTTGGACAAGAACTAGACAGTTAAAGTATCTCGTAATGAATTAAAACTGCTAATGAAGAAAATTAATATCTTTGTCCTAATACAAATAAACAAAAAAAAAATAAACCTTCTTGAGTTAATAGTTAAAGACCAGAAATAAGTTGCTCTGAAGTGTTCCAGTGAGAGCTAAGAGCAGGACCGAATTTCTGAGGGTCTCTTGACAGGAGGAAGTGGTTGGGAAGCCCTTCTTTTATGGCCAGGAGCCTGACAGTATTGGGTTAAGAACTGTATCAGGTCTAGGTGTTTAATTTTCTTTATATAATCAGAACAACAGTTGTACTTTTGAAAAACTTTCTTATTAAAAATTAGTCAATTTATACTTTTAAAATTTTTAGTAGAAAAAGCATAGGTAAACATCACTGTCAGTGAATTCCTGCCTTCTTGGGTGTTTTATTTTTTATTTTTTAAAATTTTTTAATGTTTTATTTATTTCTGAGAGAGAGAGAGAGAGAGAGAGAAACAGTGTGAACAGGGGAGGGTCAGAGAGACAGGGAGACACAGAATCTGAAACAGGCTCCAGGCTCTGAGTTAGCTGTCAGCACAGAGCCCGACGCGGGGCTTGAACCCACGGACCGCAAAATCATGACCTGAGCTGAAGTTGAACGCTTAACCGATTGAGCCACCCAGGCGGCCCCTTCTTGGGTGTTTTAATGTCCTACTCAGAGAGCTCCTCTTTCCCAGCTGGCATCCCCAGATTGCACACTTGTGTCCAGAAGAAAGCAGCAACCTCAGGAGCATTGGTCCAGCAAGCTCAGTCAGCCCGGAGGAGAGCAGGCTGCCTGCTTCTTGGTGAGGTCATGGACCCCTGCTGTGCTGGGCACATTGGCCTGGTATAGGCACTTGGCTGCCTTAATCTGGGGAAGAAAAGAGGAGTCTAGTGGCCCAGCCCCACAAAGACAAGGACCTGATTCTGCCTGTGAGGCCATAGGCCTGTCCCAGAGTTAGTGTAGCATCATGGTCAAGAGCATGGACTGGAGGGGCGCCTGGATGGCTCAGTCAGTTAAGCATCCGACTTTGGGTCATGATCTCACATTTTGTGCTGACAGCTCAGAACCTGGAGCCTGCTTCAGATTTCGTGTTTCCCTTGCTCTCTGCCCTTACCCCACTTGTGCTCTGTCTCTCTCTGTCTCTCAAAAATAAATAAATGTAAAGAAAATTTTTTAAAAAAGCATGGACTGGTTACATCCACATGTAACTTGGCTCAGGTTGTGTTTTGACCACTTGTTAGCTGTGTGATCTTAGATAAGCCATTGCCTCTCTCAGCCTCAACATTTTTGTTCCTAAAATGGGAGTAATAATAATACATACCTTGGAGGATTGTTTTGAGAATTAAATGAGTCGGAGTAGAAGTTCTCATCCTTTTTGGTCTCAGGACCCCTTTATACTCTCAGCAATTATTGAGGACACCAAAGAGTTTTTCTTTATGAGGGTTATAGCTACCGGTGTTTACTATATTAGAAATTAAAAACTAATTGACCCAAAAAACCTTGTTACATGTTAAGATAACATCTTTTTAGGAGTGAGAAGAATGATATTGCCTTACCTTTTAAAGAGTTTCTTTAATGTCTGGCTTAATAGAAGACAGATTCTAGTATCTGCTTTGTCACTCAGTATAATGCAGTATCATGTGCTGTGTAGTTATGTAGCCTCTAGAAAACTCCACTGTAAGGCTGTTAAAGTGAAAAAGGGAAATAATATCTTAGAATTATTTTGAAAGATGTTTTGAGCTCACAGACACACCGAAGGGGTCTTAGGGACTCTTCTGGGGTTCCCTGGGATACACTGTGAGAACTATTAGGTTGAAAAATGATGACAAAGGTTTGGTATACTGCTTTGCACATAGTAATCACTAAAAAGTAAATTATAATTATAAATACTGCCATTAGCTAGGGGACAGCATCAGAGACAGTTTCTACATGTACTGGGGTAGAGTGCTAGAAGAAAGTGAGGCTTTGCTTTCTGTTGCTGTGTGCACAACCCACATATCCAACAGGTGCCTCTGCTGCTGCTGCAAAGAAGTCCTGTGACATCTCATCTGGCTGGTGAGAGCCCTGGAAGGGCCTAGATATGTTTCAGGCTGCAATGCCAGGATTGTGCACATGTACTAATATGGGAATGATTTCATGTGGGCGTCACAAAGATGCTTTCCTCCTAAGAAGCAAAGCACTCGCCTCTCCATCATCTTTGTTGTCTCAGCATCCCCGTGTCAGTCTAGTCCCAAGGTGAGTCAGTGCCAGGGCCAGGACTTGAACCCAAGTTTCCTGATGCAGAACAGAGTCCAGTAAGGAGGGAATGGGAAGGATTGGCAGAGGTCTGCCAAGGGGCACAGTGCAGTGCTTTCAGGACTCACATTTGTGGACACAGAACTTGTCAGCTCAAAGTAATGAATGGTCAGCCACTCTGAGATGTGGACACAGACCTCATGACTGTCCTCCCATCAAGGGACTTGCACACCATATGACAATCAGCTGGCACTCCAACTACCTTTCCCTTGGTTTTTCTTTGAGTCCAAAAGCCATAATGCAGGCAATGGGCTGAATGCTGTACAAGCTGCTGTGTTGGCATATAATTTGGAAACCCTTTTTACTTAGCCATCTATTAAACACCTGGTGTGTTTTGAGTCCCCAGTCTGTTTCCTCCCTCATCTACCGCCAAGGGAAAGAATAAAGGAACACTGACCAATCAGAGTGGGGGCTCAGACTTGCCCTTGCAGTAGCAGACTTTCTTGTGGCCAACGCCTGCATCTCTGGCATCAGCGGTGGGTATGTGCAGCCATAGTTTGAGGATGAAGAGACCAGGAATCTGACCTGTGCCAGTGCTCATTGTCTGAGCAGATCAGTATCTGTGGATGGCAGAATCAGAGCAAGGCAGAGACTGGTAATGGGGAAGGCCAGGAGGCGGCCTGGAGCCAGAATGATGCTTCACAGGCCCAGGGTGGGGGTGAAGATGTCTGAAATGTGGGACAAATGGTAGTAGTCAGAAAGTTAGTGGGAGGAAGAAAGAGTGGTAGCATATAAAAGATCAGAAATACATGGCAGATCTGGGAAGTGGCAATGGCCCCTGCTTTTTAAGTATTCTGTGGGTACCTACAGGGTAGAGGCTATATTCATTCAACAAATATTTATTGAGTATATCTTATGTGTCAGACATTTTGTAGATATATCAGTTTTGGTGTTAGTGAGTAAAACAGACAAAACACCCTGCTTCAGGGAGCTTACCCCTTAATGGAAGGAAGAAAACAAAGAATAGGAGAAAATAAAGAAAACAAGTAAAATATATTAGATATTGAAGGGGAATTAAGGCAGTGAAGGAGACAGGGTATCAGGACAGGGTTATAATTTTAAATAGAGGTGTCAGGGAAGGTCTCATTGAGAACATGACATTTGAGGCAAGAACCTGGAGGGGGTAAGGGAGTGAGTCTAGTAGATATCTGGGGAAAAGGGCATTCAAGGGCAGAGGGAACAGAAGGTGCAAAGGCCCTATGCTCAGAGTGCGTTTGAGGAACAGGGAGGAGGCAGGTGTGGTTGGAGCACAGTGAGCTCTTTGAGATGAGGTCAGTGAGGAATAAGGGAAGAATAAGTAGAGCCTTAAAGATTATTGTGATCATTATGGATTTTACTTTGAACGAAGTGTGAAACTTATGGAGGGTTTTAAGCAAAGAAGTGACATGATCAGATGATGTTTTTAAAGGGAAAAGAAGGGGAGACTGTTGGAGCTGGTAAAAGCAGGAAGATCACTCAGGAGACTAAATCAGTAATTCAGGAGGCAGACGTTAGTAGTTTGGACTGGAGCGGTAACAGTGGAGGGAGAGAGAAGTTCCTGGATTCTTAATATATTTTAGAAGTACAGCTGGAATGATTTGCTGGCATATTGGACAATAGGTATGGGAGATAGAGGCATAAATATCAACTCTAAATTTCTTGGCCAGAGCAACTGGAAAGCTGGAGATAGCCATTGTCTTAAATGGGCAGGAGATGGTTGGGAGTTAGGGGAAGTGTGGGTGTTGGGTTTTGGATATGTTTAGTTTGAAGTATCCAGGTGGGGATGTCAAGATGACTGGAGAGGATAAGACTAGAGCAAGGAGAATCAGAGAAATGACCTGAGAAGTGCAAAGGAGAGAGGAAAACAGAAAAACAAGCAAAAACCAAAAAACAACCCAGCAGCTCTTGTAAAGCCAAGTCCTACTCCTGGGATCAAATGACCAATGAAGGGGCATCTTAGAGCCAGCCTCAAACCCTAGGCCTAAACCCAAAGAGCATCGAGCAGCCAGGGTTGTCCACTCCCTCCTCCTCCCTGCTGGTGCTCCCTAGTGGGCAGCAGAGGACAGTGCTCAAAGCCTTTCTTCAAACAGAGCTGACTCCCAGGGAGTAGACAGGAGGGCGGGCCCTGCTAGAATTGGAATGGATGCACACTTTATTGTCTCCTAAGACATCTCCTAAGACAGGCTGTCTCTGTGGGGGCTCCCAGGGGGCCCTTCTGGGGAGGATCCAGGCTCTGCTTTTCCCAGACCAGTCCTCTGGCACCATTGTTCTCCTGGGCCTGTCTTCAGATGCCTGCAGTTATCCAGGGAGATGGAATTGGCAGATCAGAAGTCCTTGATTAGACCTGCAGAATGTCAGAATTGACAAAAAGAGCATCGTGTCCAACCTTCTCTTCTTACAGAGGAGGGAACTAGGCTCCAGAGAGATGACATGACTTGTCTAAATTAGAAGCTTTATGACCTAGGGCAAATCACTTAACCCTTGCATCCATGCCATGCAAGGAGCATCTTCCCAAATGTGCTGTATGCTTGTGGTTCTTCCTGTTCCCTGACCCTCCTCCACATGGGCTATTCACTGCCAGATCAGGGTTTAGAGGATGATTGGCATCCCTGAGGTCACCCAGCCCTTTTGGCAATCCAGCCACCCCATCGGATGAGGCATGGATTCCTTGGCAGCCAGTACTTCCTTAAGACATATTTTTCTTAAAATTGATGGTACCCCTTTTGGCTTTGCAATTCCCCATGTCCTCAGTGGGGCAGAAAGTTAGCTTTGCACCAACATGTTCTTCATCTGCCAGCAGCCACCTCCTACCCCGTCCCAGAGCTGTCTTCTCCGGCCTGCCCAAACCCAGATTGGTCCGTTTTATCCTCTGCAAATAAATCCCTCTCTCCTTCCAATTGTCTGAGCTGCCTTTTTCTTGACTACTTCTTAAGCCTCTGGATTTCTCCTTAAATATCAGCTCCAGGACGCCTGCCTGATGAGCTGAGGTCATTCCTACCCTCAAGTGACCTGGTGAATTAAGCAACAATACCAGGGATTCCAGGACAGTGAGTTTGAAGATCAGCATCTTTGCTGGCCTGGTGGGAGGCCCTTGGCCCTTGTGGAAGTGGGTAGAGTGATACTGACTTTCACACAGTCTTCCAGAGGGAACTGTTAACTACCACAGCTGTCTGCCTCTCTAGGTGAAGAGTTCAGGGTCCTCCATCCTCCGGTCAATGGTTCAGAGCTTACAAAGCTACAATCAGCCAACTGAGCATTTCTTCTCCTTTTTCATGTGAAAATCCTAGGCTTGGGGACCTCTGAACCCACCAGTGCCTGATGCTTTATTTCAAGACAAGGAAGGAAGATAATGACCCCTCTGTCTTGCTTTGTACCCTCCTCAGCTTCCTGCTGGATAGTGGGGGGAGGTGGCATGTTAGCAAGGATCAGGGACTCCTGAATCCTCAGCTCATTCTTCTCCTACCCATTCTTCTCCTGTCCCTTCTTTACAGGTATTCAAACCTTTATTCATTCTGTGGTTGCTGAATAGCCTCCCCCAGGGAACCATCTTGCCTGCAAATGCAGAGTGAGGTGTGTTTCTCTACCATCATCTTTTCTCTGTTGGAGATGCCAGAGCTCAAACCTATGGTGTAGTGGAATGAGCTTGGAAATGACAGGAGAGAGCTAGGCTCTACACTTTCTTTATGGTAAATGTGACAAGTTCTGTCACTCCCCTCAGTCTCTGTCTCCTATGAAAGGTGCTGCTAGGTTGGCCGGCAATCTCTGGGGTCCCTTCTGTCTCAGACATACTGCCGATGGTCTTCTTGTTCTTAGTGTATTTTTAAAGGATCCTGTGTTATTTATCTCAGTATCTCTGCTCCCCTCCACTGCACACTGCTATCCATGCAGTAATGACATCAAAACACCCACACTGTATCTCAACAATCTGATGAGATAAATGCCTCATCCTTGGGCTCTGTGGACACAGAGTAGCAATTCTCCTATCCCACTATCAAAGAGCTCAGAAAACACAGGCTGCCAAGGAGGAATAGACAGCCATGTGGCTCACCATGTGCGTGTCATTAAGCACATTCTCCCAGCCCCAAAGCCCCTGTTTTCCCCAAAGCTGCCTCACTTTTCCCCTTCCTCCTCCCCCAGAATAATGCCTCTGAGCTGGTTAGCTTTTGAGAATGTGTTGGGAGGGCTGACGTTGGGAGCATATGGCCTTGTTATCCTGCATAGAGCTCCAAGTTGGATGCACCAGCAACTGGCCAGGTCCTGAAAGTAATTAAGCTGAGCGTATTGATCCAGGGTGGCGCCGGGGGCCTCCGACACCTGCTCTCATGCTCCTACTGCAGTGTCCCTCGCACTGGTGTGAGACAGACTGTGGGCTTGTCAATGTTGGTGCTGCCAGGCCTGGCATGATGTGTTTGCGTCCCTTCTCCCACTATGGACCCAGGAGCTAGGAAGCCACATTGGGTTCCAAGAGAAGCAGCAGCTAGTGTGGTTCTGTGGTAAAAATAGACCTGGCTCTGGCAATGCTGAGTGAGTGACCTTGGGCCTCAGTTCCCTGTAAGCAGAAAGGAGATAATAGCAAGGTCCTTGCACTTCCAGGAATGCTGTAAGAATCCAGTGATACAATGTGAAAGCACGTAGGGAGACTTAGAGGGAGTTCACGTATCAAAGTGTCATGTGTGGAGCTAGGCGGGTAGGGGTTCCAGGTGTAATGTGTGACTGGCCAAATGTACTTAACTGTTCTGAGTTTCTCTTTACTATCTGTAAACTGAAGGATAATAAAACTACATTGACTGGTTTCCGATAATAATAACAAGTGCATCTATTATTTATTGAAATGGTTCTTCCCAATGCCCAGCACAGTGCCTAGAGCACAATGGGTGCTCAAGAAATGTTCATCAAGTAAAGGGTGACTAGGGTCTTTACTCAAACACTCCTCTAATCCCTACGACAAACCTGTTAGGCACCATAGGATTATTACCCCTATTTTAAATATGAGTAAAATGAGGCCTGGAGAGGCTAAGTGATGTGTCCAGGGTCACACAGCTAGGACTTGGTGCAATAAGCCCCATTGTACAGTACTTGTTAGAGCTTCCTGGGAAGTTTGGCAATAGGTGTGGACAGGACCTGGCAGGGAGGAAACAGCCAACTGGATGCACCATATTCCATCCACAAAAATGTATCTTATCCCTCATAACATCCCACAAAACTAGGTATCATAATGCCCACTTTACAGATGAGCAACTGAGGCTCAGAGAGAGAAAGAACCTGACTGCTTGGTTCCAACTTGAAAGAGCCCAAGTGAAGGAAACCAATTTCCCATGAGTTCCTCTTCCATCCCAGTAGGACCACTGTCAGCTCTGCGTGGCAGCCTGCATTGTGCTCCCTCCCTCTCCGAGGGGGTGGGGCGGTGGTGGGGACTGGAATGTCTCAGACAGCCCAGGGCAGCAAGCAAGGAGCAGAGCGGGCTGAAATTCCTTCCGTGTGGCACTTCTGGGAGGGGTATTCCCCTTCTGTGATTCTTGGGAAATCTTGGCGTCTGGCTGGTCTTGCCGGCCCTGTTTCTCTGACTGTTCTTTCGGTCTTGGGGCCCTCGCCAAACATCTGACACCACTCAGGATCGATTGCACGTAAAGTGAAGAGTGGTTTTTATTTTGTTTTGTTTTGTTTTTTGGGGGGGTTTTCTTTTCCCCCTGTTGTCATCTAAGAAACAGGTTTTAAGTCTTTGATTCTCTTCCAGAATAACAACCATATGGGGCCTCCATTTATACTAAACAGCCTGTGCCTTTTGCAAGGGACCAGTTTGTTTTCATTTCGTATTGAACCTTGACTTGCTCTAAAAAGTTTTAATCAGGTAGCTTCTGAAACAGAGAGAGGCTTGTGAGAGCAAATGATGCCTTGTCCCTCTGAAGGGAGTTTAGCTTTCAAGGGTATGGCAGGAGCGGAGCCGAGAGCCCAAGAGGAGATCTGGAGAAGCTGAGGGTCACTGGCAAGACCCTGGCAGATCCATGCTCGGTGGCTGGAACAAAGAACACTTTGAACCATGCAGGGCTCTGGCATGTTTGTTGATCGACTTATCCACGGTCCAAGCCAGCAGCTTTTGTTCCAGAGGATTTCATGGATTAACTCCCTGGGCTTCGGAAAATTGTTTCTTTTTAAGAAAGGAAGTTCGGAGGTGGCTGTAAAGGAAATGCTTATGGGCAGGCTGGAGGGCTGAGGGAGTGTTGGAGGGGTTGGGAGGTCAATATATGTTGGGGGGATGGCCAGGGGCTCCTAGGGAGGGAATTCTCGGACTCACAGCATCCATAGTCTTGAGAGGGTTCCTCCAAGAACCTCTTCCAGCAAGTGCTGGGTCTGGTGGAAATAGGAGTATGGAAGCCTGTGGCGAGAGCATCCTAGGTATTAAAGCTAGACCACAGCATGGACTCCCCAGGGCTGAAGGTTGCTAGGCACTGGGGTAGGTTTCCTAGGGAGACCATGGCTAGAAACACCATCTGCCAAAGATGATTTAGTTCCAGAAGAGGCAAGGGAAAGAACGAGATGGTCCTTTCTGTCCTACTTAATCTTGGTTCTATTTGTCCAGGCCGTGCATTCCTTTCCTGAAGTGGAAGAAGACAGATGCAGTCCTGGGTAAACTGTCTTGTAACAGGGAGGGCACTGCCTCCTCGGCTCCCTCCCATCCCCTGCCCAGGCCCTGGGTCTCGAGAACTTGCCTGTTCCCTGCCCGGTGTCCTGCCCTGGCAGCAGGTACCAGCAAGCCCACGTGTTGTGGTAGGGAGGGTGTAATGGGCATATGATTAAATACTCATACTTTGTCAAAACACTGACAGTTATAAAATGCCTCCGCATCTACTCAGGGAAGGGTGAGCAATGAGCAAAATGACTTCAATATGCAAAAGACATTCCGTGGAGGCCAGGAGGGAATACGAATCCTGGAGCCAGGAGGAGTAATGGGGATTGGTGCTTGATTTATAGGCCAACTGAGAGAAATCAACTGGTCTAAACCTGCCTAAATTCTACTGTCTGCGTGTGTGCTTAAGGAACTGGGCCCACTTTGCTTTGAAAAGCTGTCTCCCTGCTGTCAATGGGAATGAGAGTAAAGAACCTGGCCAGAGTTGAGGATGGAGGAATTTTGAGTGCCTGGGTTCTGGATTGAACATCACATGCTGTCCTCTAGATGATAGGAATATGTGGTCCTGAGGAGAATTTGAAAAATAAGAAGGGTGATTGCCTATTTAGGACAGGTTTAGATACAACCACTCCTGGAGGCAAGGAATGAACTTCTAACCATGGAAGCTGTGTGTTTTCTCTATAGATCTACCTTGAATAAATACAAAGAATGGGTAGGAAGTGTCCAGTCATATCACCATACGAATTGGAGTACTGTACTGATGGTTCAACTGAGAGGACCTTGTTGAAGGACATTTTCACAGAGGGAGAGGGAGTCAGCAAGGCTTTTGAGCCACCCAAATCTAGCAGTGGAGGGGAGCTGGGTCAAAGAGTGAGGAAATAGTGCTCTTGGATCCCAGTGAGAGCTGGAGCTGGGGAGGAGGAGGGACCACGATCTGGAAACCATGGTCATGTAAGGATATGGCCTCTGCCAGGCCAATGGCACCATATCAGGTGGGCGTGGAAACAGTACATCCTGACTTCTCTTTCTTCATAAGCTCCACTGTCCTGCTGGTGCTTTTCATTGACCAAACCAGCCTGAAGCCAGAGATCACGAGAGGCTGGGAGATATAGTCCATATGCATCAACCTTCCAGGCCACAGAGCATGGGAGGAGGGTAGAGAGTAGATCTAGGGAAGTCAGCAGGGAGCAAGAGCTTATTAATTTGCCAACTCTGGAAAGCTCTTCCTGAAAAGGGGAGTTTATAAAGAGATTACCCACTTTCAAATTATTCTGTCCCCGAGACTAGCATGCTTGCCTTGCAAAACACATTGCTCAAACTATAAAGGAACTCTGAAATGTCCCACACATCCCTCCTTTATTTGTGAAATAATCAGCTTTTGGAGGGCAGTGACTGAGCCTTTTATTACCAGTTGTCTTGAGTAAATCTAATAGCCCCCACCTGTGTACAGTGCCTTACATTTCACAGAAGACAATAACTCAGACACTTTGAGGCTGGCAAAATGGTGACAAGGCGTCCCTTTTGGGGAGTGAAAATGAGCAGGCTTGACTCAAGCACTGCAAGGTTCACAAGCACTCTAAAGAGGCAATAAACCCTCTCTGGTGAAAGACAATGGCCACACTACCTAGCAGGAGCCCATGGTAATGGAGGACAGGGATTAGGAAGCAGAGAAGGAAGTCACTGGACTGTCCCTCTGACTGAAGTGTGGCCGTGAAGATGTCTCATGAAGGGCTTCTGGTTCCTTAATGTCTCTGGCACCCTGAGCCTTTGTGGTGGGTATTACCACTATTCAGATTATTCTTTTAGGTCAAGAGTCTTAATCCACTTGAGGGGGGGAGCACGTGAAGTCATTAGCATATCGAGGCAGACCAGATGGTCAGTTCCCTCCTTGGCCAGGCCCGGTGATGGGTGGGGGTGTGGACAAGGTGAGGAAGGGGAGATAAAGGGTATCAGACATACTCTTTGCCAAGGGCTGATGGCCTCTGGCCTGTTCTTCAGAACAACATGGACCTGTTTGGGATAATAGCCCATAGTGCTCTTTCTCATGTAGCTGTCTCTTGGTATCCAGAATCTTGCTGGGCACTCCTCCATGGTGTCCTGGGGCAGGCAGGCTTTGTCATCTACAACCTTTATGAGGCAGCCAGCTGCCACTGCTCAGGCCGGGCTGGAAGGGCCTGGGCAGGGTGGGGTATGGAATCCGCTTGATGGTTTCCAATGCCAATTTGGGTGAAATGCATATTTTCCTCCCCTCTGTGTTTCTCTTTCCCAGTTCTGTCCTGAATGGAAAAAATGTCTGTAGATTTAAGTCCAAGGTGCAGCACTGGAGCTGGTATTTTCCCTTTTGACACAACACAGAAAACAGAGACAGCCCGGGGCCTGAGGGGATGCATTCAGAAAGACTCTCCCTGACTATGGGTCATGAGCCAGACAGCCTGAGCTCAAGTCCTGCTGTTGCTGCTCACTGGCTTTGTGTAAGTTATTTAACATCTTAGTTCTTCAGTTTCCTGACCTGTAGCCTGGGGGTAACTATCGTATCTATATTAGGGATACCGCAATGAGGGCTGAATGGCTTAAAGTGTGTAAAGTACAGTCAGCATGGCCAGTGTACAATAGGTGGCACGTGAGTATTTGCTCTTATTACAAGAAGTACTCTTCTGGCCATGGCATCCTCCTGGGGCTCTGGGGACACGGAGCATCTGTGAGGCACTGGGGGGCAAACATCCCTCAAGCATCTCTTTCATTAAGAAACCTGCAGCAAGTCTGCTTGCTTGAAGACAGTCTGGATCCACTCCACAATCTGGCTTCCAACCTTACCTACTCTTGCTACAAGTCCTCAGCCTCAGCAAGGAAATCTGTTAGGTCCCCCTACCCCCTACCTGCTATCGTCCCCCGGATTTGCTTTTACCTGTGGATTTACTTCTATGTTTTCAACACTTCTTTAAGAACACAGAAAAAGGAGCTGCTTCCTAGCAGTTCTTCGAAGACCTGGCATTATAGGGATTTGCACAGTTGGTTTTGTAGGGTGTGCCTACTCCAGGGGGGTTGACTTCTTTCTTGTTTCTCTGATACATCGTTATTGATATAGAGACAACTCTATATCAATAGAGCAGCTGTGGCTGCTGCCTGGGACCCTGCCTTTTCTTGAAACAGAGGCAGGTTACATATGACCAGTGCTACTGTATACTCATCTGTTCTACTGAACACATGTCCATAGGCTCAGGACCTGAATAAACTAAGTCCACAGCTACAAGAAATCAGTTTAAAGGCAAGTAAGACTCTGATGCTGGCCCTTACAAAAAGCTACTTGTATTATGTGTTACACATCAACATTGTCTCTATTAGGAACAAAAAGATTCAATGATACCTTTGTTTATTGCTATATCTTAATTGTTAAAGGTTATTTACTGAGATGACTCTTTGATCATTTCAGATCTAAAAATCAGTAGTTCAAAGTGGTGATGCAGGCACACAGCCTTGGGGGAAAAACTAGAACTGGTGGAGGAGAAACTGGACCCCTAAGATCTTACTCTCTGTGCACCCTGGGAAGCTCCTCTGGGGGCTGGATGAGGACCAGAGGGCAGCCAGTGCCCTGAGGACATGCTACTCGTTTTGGGGCTAAGGAGGGGGCCTTCATCTTTTCTGGGAATCAAATCAAAAGAAAACCAGAAGAAGAATCTATTACTTCTTGAGGCACTGGCGGGCAAACATTCCTCAAGCATCTCTTTCATCAAGAAACCTGGAGTGACTTGGCAAAGAAAGCCTAGATAGACAGGTGTTCAAGGAACTCTGAAAGCTGTCCTGTGGGCTAAGAGAAGGGTACTCGCAAATCCAAATGGGCACCATAGGGAACATGCCTGCAGAGAAGGGAGAATACCACCTTCTTGGCTAAGCAAGAGTCCCACATGCTTAGGCGATGACAGGAAAGGTAAACCTTCAGAGTAAAGCCCTAAAAGTGGTTGGTTCATGAGGGGCAGCACAGCCTAGACCCAGCAATCAGGTTGCCTGTGAGGGAAGCAGGCTCCACCACTTCTGATCATGTGACCCTGGGTAAGTTCCTTTACTTTTCTGCCTCCTAGTGTTCTTAACTGTAACATGGTGATGATAATGGTACTCACCTCAGAAGGCTGGTCTAAGAATTATCTGAGCTAAGGCCTGCTACCTGCTTAGGACAGAACCTGGCATATACAAAGTACTCAAGAAGTTGTTTATTATTATTATTATTATTACTTATTATTACTCATGATTAATCAAAGAAAGGTTCTACCTTTTCATGAATTACAGTGAGTCCAGCATCTCCGTTTTACTTTATTACCTCATCCAGGTTTACTGGCACCAGAGTTTGGTCTAAGGATTCTACAAACATCATTTCCCAGGCCTGTGAGGGATACAAAGATGATGATCAATAGAACCATCTTTGGCTTAGGCAAATGTGGCTCATAGGTGGAAGGACTCAGTGGAACACAGTCCTCCATGAGTTCATGTGAGAGTTACCATCAGGAGCTTGGCTAAGTTCTGTCCAGTGTAGAAGAGGAGAAATTTCCCATAGGATTTTCAGGTCTCCTACTCTTTATGGCAGTAACTAGCACAAGGCAGAAAGTGGGGGACTCATGGGAATAAGGATGTGCTGGCTGGAATGGGACATCCAGAAACAGCTGGGGAGTTGCACTGGGTACTGGGGATGTTTCTAGATGCTCATCTTGGGCAGGCTTGAAAGGTGAAAAGGGCTCTTGTACCCAAAGGGTAGGGTCTGGTCTGAGGGCAGAAATGGGAGTGGGTGAGGAGGCCCTCTGATTCCCTCAGGAAGTACCAATGCCTGACAGTAATTGCATACAGGCTCTACCCTTGACCCTGATGAGAACTTGATGGGTAGCCATTGATTGACTATACAGTGCAATGGGTATGGGTTTTACATGGCAGTTTCTAGCAGACAGGGCTTGCTCATCTGGGTTCTGTGCTGCACTCGGCAGGAATTATCTTTGCCCTAGTGTTAAGGAGTAGCATAATATCATACTTGGGTGCTTGAGTAGTGATGATGATATGATGATGATGATGATGATGATGATGGTGGTGATGATGATGTAGTGGCCTAGAGCCCCATGCTGCTTCCTACATGGCTTTATCCTTGATAGCAGCAAGTCATCATTCTGTTCAACCCATTTCTAAACTGGACAACCAGCAGCTACCTCAAAAAATGCTGAGGAGACCAGGTGTCTATCAGATATTGGCATTCCTGAGTAGTTTTAATAAGAGAAACCCTTGCTGGTTTCATTCATTCAGCTGTGAAGTATCTGTTCATATTTCTGAGCTGTGAGCATTCCCTTCATGTAATAGAAGGAGGCTCTCATCCTGGAAGAGGGAGAGTTTACCTTTGTCCCATTCATAGAGGTCCTGGAACACTCCTAACTACCAGGGAGCCCCCATGGCCTCACTGAGTTGCAGTCAAAGGGTTCAGCAGTTTGTGACTCTCAGTTCAGACTTGAGAAAGATATTATAACAGTAATGGCAACCTTTAGTGAAGCATGCCAGATGGTGGGTGTCTTACATGCATGATTTCTAATTCTCACAATAACTGCATGAGGTAGGTACTCATACTTTCTTTTTTTTGTTTTTTTTTAGTTTATTTATTTATTTTGAGGGAGAATGACAGTGGAGGAGGGACAGAGAGAGAGAGGGAGAGAGAGAATCTGAAGCTGGCCTGTGCTGTTAGCACAGAGCCTGATGTGGAGTTCAAAATCACAAACCATGAGATCATGACCTGAGCCAAAGTCAGATGTTTAACTGACTGAGCCACCCAGGTGGCCTGGAATTCATATTTTTTTTAAATTTTCAAATAGGTAAACTGAGGCCTGTGGAGCCCAAGTGTCTTTCCCAAGGCCACCTAGCTAGAAGCCAGTGCAGTTGGAATTCAGGCCCAGGTCTGTCTGATTCCAAGGTGGTGCCCCTTCTATGGCACAGTGCATGGGTGCATTCTGGAGCGAGAGGTGATGGGCTTTGCTCTAAAGGAGCACCATATGGTGGAGGAGTGCCAGAGCGGGCTGGCACAGTGGCTCCCGGCTGAGACGGGATGCTGGCTCCCCCCAGGCCTCAAGGGTCAGGCATGGGACTAATGTCTCTGTCAGTAGACATTGGTCCCAGGTGGCCAGGCATGCTGGCAGCATTCCCGGCCTGGGCACGCCCTGCACAATTCCTCCAGCATGCACGGGGCTCTTGACAGGGAGTGACAGCTGTGATTCAGCGCTTGCACTGGTGGCAGGAGAAATGCGGGTGAAACAAGGGGGAAAGGACTATAATTACCTCTTAACACGTTTCCACATTTCTCTGCTGTCAGAATGGTTTTGTTTTCTGATTTATTTTGATCTCCTTGAAAATTAGTTGCTGCAGTGCATTGGGTATGTAATCGTCGTCCCGCTAGCTAGCAGTCATCATTGGCAATGTAAGCCAGGCAGACGTGATTTTTCTCCCCTTTCCCCAATTTGTGTCAGTTTCTGTGTGTGTTGAGGGCCAGGGGAGAGGGTTGGCCATGTGGTACTAGGTATGTCTGCTGCCTGTCTGCATGCCCTGGCTCCTTACCAAGACCCTAAGAGAGGGCAGCAGTCTTGCAGGCAGTGTCTCTCCAGAAGTTCCATGCCCCCATGGATTGTCCAGTGAGCCTACAGTCTGAACTCTTTTGTTCTAGCTTTCTTTTGTCTTCCTTCTCCAGGCCTTGTCCAGGCTCCCTGCCCTCTCTGCCACAGGCACATACAACTCCCTCTGCTTTCCACCCCAGCTCATGGCCCCCACACAACCCCAGCTCCCACCTTTGACCTGCCACCTCCATCTGCTCTCAGGAGCCTGTACCCACCATGGGGCTCTGATGCATGAAACAGAGAGAAACAGGCTTAATGTCTCTCTGCCCACACCACTGTCAGATCTGTTCACAATTCTCTGTGGGAAGGTGGCAAGTCTTAGTCTAACAGAATAGAGGCTTTTTCTCTCGTGTCAGGTCAGGATGGAGAATGGAGCCACCATGGTGCCATGACAGTTTAGGTGGAGGAGGAGGGAGCCAGCACTGTAGAATGGTGAGGTGTTTGGTACCTTCCAAAGATGGGTGTCCATCAGTAGGACGAGGAGAGCATTGCCATAATGAACACTCCAGAAACAAGAGTTTTAGAGCCAGGAGGAAACTCTGTGGTCATTGAGCCCAATGACTTTATTGATCAGAAGAGAATACTGAGGTCCTTAGAGATGGAGCAAGGATATACTCAAGACACACAGCTGGCTGGCACCAAGTCTGGGCTAGAATCTGGATTTCAATTGCATTCTATCCAGAAGGAGGCTGGCTGGCTTCATGATTGGAGCAGACAGCTGCCTATGTGCTGGGATTTGGAGGAATCCACCATTTCCTTCCTGGGATTCTATAGTCCAAAGAACCCTTCCTACTAACAGAACTTGGTACCTAAGAGAAAAGGTCAGGGCTACTTTGGTTCAAGTGCATGAGGAGGAGTGAAATAGAGCCCACCTGTTCAGCTTCCCTTGATTCTACAAGGGAACCCTTTAGGCATCTCTCTAGAATCTTTAACACTCCATGGAATATAGTGACAAAATATTTGAAGCCCCTGTTAACAGGGCAGAATTGAAACATGCCCGGCTTCTACACCTTAGCATGGTATATTTCCCAGAGTAATTAATTGAAAGCAGAGACCAGGACTATAAAAGAATGGAGTTCCTATTGAGGAGATACTTGGAAATCGAAGGAAATGTTTGCAGCTTAGGAAAGATAAGTTCAGCTGGAGTGCTTTTGGGTTGAGGATAGACTAGATCAAGAAACGGTGGGGGGACTGGAAGCTGGGTGCCTGAATCAAGGGTGCAGGGATCAGAGAGACTAGAGAAGATCTCAAGTATAAACTCCAGCCACTCAATGAAATTATCTGGAGTATGTAAATTCTGACACCTGTGGTCATGGGCTGAATTCTTTTCAGCATGCCAGAAGGGCTGCAGAGTCACTGCAGAAAATCACATTAAGCTTTCCTATCAAAGACTGTGCCCTCATCTGATATTGGTAACTGATATTCACGTAGCACTTCATGCTTTGTAAGACACTCCTGTATGCCAGGTGATTCTTCCAATACCAGATGTGGTGACAATTATTATTACCATCCCCATTTCACAGATGTAGAAACACAATGAGCTATTGCTTTAGAAGCACCATTACTAACAATGCTTCCTAACAGTTATATTTATCAGCTCATGTCCTAGAAATATTTCATTTAAGTCATCTCTCTCTCTTTTTTAGTAGA
This sequence comes from Hyaena hyaena, assembly GCF_003009895.1. Taxonomy (NCBI): domain Eukaryota; kingdom Metazoa; phylum Chordata; class Mammalia; order Carnivora; family Hyaenidae; genus Hyaena; species Hyaena hyaena. The sequence continues at coordinate 199,647 of NW_024080741.1, read as the reverse complement.
CAGGCAGACGCACATACCCCTCTCTTTCTTGCTCTGAAGATTGGTAGGGAAAGGATTTTGCTCCTGGCTTCTGAATAGCAGTTTCTCTGTCTTTGCTCTCTAACAGAAGACACCTTCAGAATGCCCTTTGCTCAGATAGCTATGGAGGCTTCAGGCAGCAGCAGTGAGGCTCCCACCCTACCACAGGCTCCCATGAAAAACTCCAGTAGGATGCCCCAACACGGGTCCACACAAGGATCCCAGCAGAGCATGCCTTGAGCCCTTCACTGCTGGATCTTGACTGGGCAGTGTCCCAGGAAGTTGAAAGAGCCTTCTCTCTCTTGCCTACTCTACCTAACAGAAAGGTGGCTTCTATGCTCTCCACCCCCACCCTCCCCAACTGCACACCACAAATGGGTCTGTTTTCTCTGATGCTTCTTTATTACCTGTTAACACTTAATGCCTGGGCTTGATCCTATTATACTTGCACTGACAGAGAGCAGAGCAGAAGGGCCCTCAGATATTATGTTAGAGGAAGAAATCACCTTTAATCTGATCACGCCAAGGTGGCTACATATCGTTGCTGCTTTTCACACAGACAGGAGCTAGCCCAGCCACCAGCACCTGGATCACTGATTCCTGGCCTGTTTCAAGGCCTGCAGAGAGGACCCACCCCCACTCCTCACCACGACATGCCTGGAAAACAAATTCCGGAAACTGCCCTTGCTGCTGGTATGGTCCACATGGCACAGAAGTATACCTGACTTCAAATTTGATAGGAACAGACCAATGAGTGAAGTCACCAGATACCAAGATGTTTTCTTCTGGCTTTTCTATCTCCCATTTATGTTGAAAGATATTTTTCTTGCTTAGGTATAATTTTCATACAGTAAAATTATTTTAGGTCTACAATTCTATGAATTTTTAAATATGGCTTTATTGAGACATAATCAACATAGAACAAATCCCTCATAATTTCAAGCATGTACTTTGAAATGTTTTGACATGCATGTGCACTTGTGAAACCATTACAACAGACGTCAAGACAGTGAGCAGATTTGTCAGCCCCCAAATTTTCTCTTGCCCCTTGGCAATCCCTCCTCCAGCTCATCCTCCTCACCCTCCTCTATCTCTTCCTGTCACTATAGTTTGTATTTCCTATAATTTCTATAAGTGGGATTTTTTTATATATGTATTCTTTTTTAACTGACTTCTTTCATTCAGCATAATTGCTTTGAGATTTGTAGATGTTGTTGGATGTGTTGATAGTTGAACCCTTTTTATTGCTGACACTTGTTCCATGAATGGATATACCCAAATTTGCTCACTTGTTGATGGAATTTTGTCTTGTTTCCAGTTTGGAGCTATTTAAGTAGAGTCATTATGAATACTTATGTACAAATCTTTGTATGGGCATATGCTCTCTTTCTCTTGGATAAATACCAAGGAATGGAGTGGTTGCATCATATGGTGGTAGTGTATAACTTTCTAAGAAGTTGTCAACCTGTTTTCCAAAGTGGTTGTACCATCTTACACTCCCATCAGCAGCGTGTGACAGTTTGAGTCCCTCTCCATTCTCCCCAATACTTGGCATGGCCAATATTTTTAGTTTTTCCTGTTACATGTAGATAGTGTTATCTCATTGTGTTTCAATTTGCATTTTCCTAGTGAGTAATGATACTGCACATCTTTCATATGCTTATCTGCCATCTACATATCTTCTTTGGTGAAGTATTTATTATATCTTTTTACCATTTTCTAATTGGGCTGTCATAATTGCATTTTGAGAGTTCTGGATACTAGCTCTTTATTAGATATGTGCTTTGTAAATATTTTATCACAGTCTGTGGCTTGTCTTTTCTGTTTTCTTTGTCTGAAATCAGTTTTCGTATATGTGTGGATCAATTCCGTCTATTTTCTATTCTGTTCCATTGACCAACTTGTCTGTCTTTATACCATTACCAGATTTTTGATTATCATATCTTTATAATAAGTCTTGAAATTAGGTAACATTAGCTACCCTTTCAACTTCATTCTTTTTTCAAAGTTGTTTGGACTATTCTAGATCTTTTGCATTTCCATATGAATTTTCAATCTGCTTGCCAATTCCTGTAAGAAAAGTTTTCACTTCATATGTTTTGAAGTTCTATTAGTAGGTGCTTAAGCATTTAGGATTGTTACGTCTATTTAAAGAATTGTCCCTTTAGGGGGTGCCTTGGTAGCTCACTTGGTTAAGCCTCTGACTCTTGATTTCCACTCAGGTCATGATCTTACAGTCATGAGATTGAGCCCCATGTTCATCTCCATGCTGGTCATGGAACCTAGTTAAGATTCTCTCGCTTACTCTCTCTTCCCTTCCCCCACTCATACACATGGGTGCACATGTTTTATCTCCTTTTTTCTCTAAAAAAGAAAAGAAAAAGAATTGCCCCTTTTGTTGCTGTGAAAATACTTTCTTTGTCCCTGATGATATTCTTGGCTCTGAGCTCTACTTTCCTGATATTAAAATAGCAACTCTGGTTTTCTTTTGATTCACGTTATTATTGTTTATCTTTTCTTAACTTCACTTTTATTTTTTGAGAGGAAGAGAGTGTGAGCTGGGGAGAGACAGAGGGATAGACAGACAGACAGACAGAGAATCCAAGAAGGCTCCATGCTCAGCATAGAGACCAACACAGGGCTTGGTCCCTTGACCGTGAAATCATGACCTGAGCCAAAATCAAGTGTCGGACACTTAACCCGCTGAGCCACCCAGGCATCCCTCCTACATTTTACTTTAAAACCCATTAGCACCTTTATATTCAATATGGATTCCTTGTAAGCAGCATATAGTTGGGTCATGCTCTTTATTCAATCTGATTATCTCTTACTTTTAATTGGGGTATTCACACTATTATATGATTATTGATATGCAGTGAGATTTAAATCTATCATCTTGTTATTGTTTTGTATGAGTTCCATATGTTCTTTGTTCCCTTTTACCTTTCTTTTCTGCCTCCTTTTGGATTATTTTTTTTCTAAATTTTTAAAAGGTTTTTATTTATTTACTTTGAGAGAGAGAAAGCATGAGCAGGGGAGGGGAAGAGAGAGAGGAGAAAGCGAGAATCCCAAGCAGGCTCCGCACTGCCAGCACAGAGCCCCACATGGGGCTCGAACCCACGAACTGAGAGATTATGACCTCAGCCAAAGTTAGATGCTTAATCCACTGATCCACCCAGGTACCCCTTGGATTATGTTTTTATTCTACTTTTTCTCTTTTGTTGGCTTCTTAGTCAAAATCCTTTGCTTTGTTTTGTTTTATAATGTATAGTATATATTCCTAGTTCATCACAATCTACCTTCAAGTGTTACTATACTGCTTCGTTTAGTATAGGAGCCTTATAAATAGTATACTTACATTTCTCCCTTCATGCATTTACACTATTGCCATACATTCTATTTATGCATTTGTTATGAACCACATAATACATTATTATTTTTGTTTAAATAGTATTTTAAAGAAAAAAGCATATATATATATATATATATTTCTGTCATTCTTCATTTCTTTATCTAAATCCACATTTTCATCTCCTATCACTTTCCTTCTTTTAACATTTCCTGTAGTTCAGGAATGCCAGTAATGACATCTTTTAGCTTTTGTAGGTCTGGAAAAAAAAAAGAATTTTCATCTTTATTATTTTTTAAAGTGTATTTATGTAGTTTTGAGAGAGAGAGAGAGAGAGAACGAGAACACAGGACAAAGAGAGAAGGAGAAAGGATCCCAAGCAGGCTCTGCACTGTCAGCATGGAGCCCCACTTGGGGCTCAAACCCACAAACTGTGACATCATGACCTGATCCAAAATCAAAGTCAGATGCCTAACCAACTGAGTCACTCATGTGCCCTTTACCGTTTTTTTTTTTTTTGAGATATTTTTCACTTAGTATAGAATTCTAAGTTGACAGTTACTTCTTCATAATTTAAAGCTGTTGTTCCACTATCTTGTTGCTTACATTGTTTTCAAAAAGAAAAGTGCTGCCATCCTTATCTTTATTCCTCTATAAATACATATGTTTTTATGCTCTAGCTACTTTTAAGGTATTCTTTTTATCACTGGTTTTGAGCAATTTGATTATTATGTGCCTTGGTGTGTAATTTTTTTCATATTTGCTCTGCTTGAAATTCACTAAACTTCTTGAATCTGTAAGTTTATGTTTTAAAAATTAAATTTGGTAAAGTTTTGGCTGTTATTTCTACAAATATTTTTTCTGTCTCCTCCTTCCCATATTATGAGAATTGTTATTACATATATATTAGAGTGCTTGAAGTTGTCATACAGCTCACTAATGCTTTTTCCATTTTTTTAAATTGGCCTTTTTCTCTTTCATATCAGATAGTTTCTATTACTATGTCTTCAAGTTTACTAACCTTTCTTTGTGTCATGCATAATCTGATGTTAATCCTAGCCAGTGTATTTTTATCTCTAACATGGTAGTTTTCATCTCTAGAAGGACTATTTGGGTCTTCTTAATATTTTTCATGTCCCTACTTAACTTTTTGACCATATGGAATGCAGTTATGATTACAGTTTTAATATCCTTATCTGCTAATTCTAACGTGTGTCATCCTGGGTCAATTTAAATTGATTTTTCTTCTTATTGTGGGTTGCATATTCTGCTTCCTTGCATTGGATGAAAAACATTTACCTTGGTTAATGCTGAATTCTTATAAATTCAATTCAAAATAGTTTTATAAATATTTTTGAACTCTATTCTTGGACTCAGTTAAGCTACTTGGAAACAACTTGATTCTTTTTTGGTCTTGCTTTTAATATTTGTTAGGCAGAACCAGAGCAGCATTTAGTCTAGGGATGATCATTTTCCACAACTGAGGGAAGACCCTTTTGAGTACTCTTCCCAATGCCCTGTGAATTATGAGTTTTTATACTCTGGCTCATAGGAAAAGGAATTATTTCCAACTCTGTGGGAGTACTGGGCCCTGTTCCCTTTAATCCTTTTGGATGGATGGCTCTGGCAGAAAGACCCTAAGGTGATCTCCAGTGATTCCTGCCTCTTCTTGTTCATGCCTTTGTGTAATCCCTTCCCCTTGAGTGTGAATAGGACCTGTGGCTTGTTTCTAACCAATGAAATATGACATAGATAATAGGATACCACTTCTGTGACCAGGTTATGTGATATGGTAAAGGTGATAGGGTGTCTCTCACATGATTATGTTATATATTTAAGACTCCAACTTAGGGTTAGAAAGCCTTTTTGTGGACTTACTGATGTAAATGGTCATATTGGAGAATCCCATGTGTCAGAGAAATGTAGGCAGCCTCTAGAGCCCAAGGCTGTCATACAGCTACAAGGAAAGGAATTCTCCCATCAATCTGAATGAGCTTGGAAATGGATTCTTCTCTAGTGGAGCCTCCTGATGTTATTACACCCTGGCCAAAACCTTGATTATAGCCTTGTGAGGCTCTGAACAGAGGCCCCAACTAAGCTAATGCCCAGACTTCTGACCTACAGAAATAGTGAGATAATAAATATGTGTTGTTTTAAGCCACTCAGTTTGTGGTAACTTGTTACACAGTAGTAATAAAAATGAATATTGTTCTTTCCTGTGCCTCAGGCCATTTCCTCACACACATGCATCAATCACTACTTTGCTGAATCACCCAAGGGGACCCTTTGCAGATCTCTGGAGTTGTCTCTTTGTGCAGTTCTGTCCTACGAAATCTAGCTGCCTCGGTCTCCCCAGACTCTCAGCTCCATGTCCTTAACTCAGGGTGTCTGCAAGGCTCCACTGGGCTCTCCCTACTCATGCTGTGACCTGCAGACTCTACCAAGGCCATGATTGTTGGTTGTGGAGCTCACCTCATTCCCTTCTCACATCTTGAGGATCTCAGGCAATGCCTTTGTTGCCTCCTGTCCAGTGTCTTGAAAACTATTCCTTTAAACTTTTTTTTTTCCTATTTGTTTTTGTTTCTGGTTGCTTCAGGTGAGAGTGTAAATCTGGTCCCTGTTATCCCATCTTGGCCAGAAACAGAAGCCTCTGGTTTTATGAATTCTGTCAAATGTATATAATCATATAAGTACTATCACAATCCAGATAGAAAACATTCCCCTCATACCCTAAAGTGTCTTCGTAGTTACTCCTCCCCTCAGCACCTGGCAACCACTGATCTGGTTTCTGTCTTTATAGCTTTGCTTTTTCTAGAATATTGTATAAATATGATTCTATAGTATGTCACCTTTTGAGTCTGGCTTCTTTTAATTTAGCGAAATGCTTTTGCAAGTCATGCATATTATTGCATGCATCGGAGTAGTATTCTACTACGTGCATGTATCACAGTCCTTTCAGAGATTTGGGAGTAATTAGTCCAAAGAGCCATAGATATTAGGGAGACAATCAAATTCCATGCACTAAGCCTAAGTCTTTGTTTTCCTTCCTGCCTGCCTGCCTGCCTTCCCACCCACCAATTCTTTCCCCTCCTCCCCCTCCCCTCTACACCTTCCTTCTTGCCTTTCTGCCTACCTTCCTTTAGGAAATCTACCTAGATTTACCTAATAATTTGACAATTATTATTTTAAAACCAACCTAGAACTTTTCAACCTATATTCCACAGGCCAAGACATCTCCCTCTATCCTTAAATCCAGATGACTAGTTGGAGATTCTGGAAGGAAGAGATCCAGGGATGACATTTCTGGAATTTGGTGGACTTGTATGAGATCACACTTTGGAGGCTGGATTGGGATACATCCGGTTTCGCCTGCTTTTTCCTTCTCCTTTCCTATTCCCAAAGTAAGGACAATCCTCTGAGCCAAAAGGCAGTAGACAGCCTGAAGGCTTTCCTGGCTTGCAGATCTTAATGCTTGGATTCCCTTCCCAACAGGAAAGAAAGGAGCCTGTCTGAGGAGTGAGGCAGGACTGGCAGCTCTGTGGAGGCTGAGTGCTTCCCACATAGGCCCTGAAAGCCCTGCCCGAGGCAGTGAACTTAGGAGAAGTCACCGCAACCTCTTCTTCCCCCACAGCCACCTCAGAGGGGAGAATGTGCCTAAGCAGGAACTTAGGAGGAGGAGGAATAAGCATGCTCTGTACATGTGTGAGCAGGGTGTCTGAGCCAGTTGTGCCCACTGGATGAGCTGTCAGGGACAGGTGGGTCTCACTAAATTCCCACCAGAGAAGGGATATGGAGCATGGAGTCTCCATATGCAATCTGTCTATGGCAGGTCTGCATAGACTTAGCTTTCTCCAGACTGAGTTAATTCCTTTAAGACCCTTCCTCACTCTCAAACGTTTATAGGATGTGTCAATTAGGAATGTTTTCAGCTTCAAGCAGTAGAGTTAAGAAGTCTGGAAGTAGCCTTAGGACCAGATAGCAGCTCAATATGCCACTGAGGACCAGGGCTGTCTTCACTTCCTCATACTAAGCCTTTTCATACTCAGACTTGCTTTCTCCTTCATGCAAGGCCAACATCACATCCACATTCAAGGCAGGGTCAAGGAGGAATGTGTGGTGCCAGCAGCACTCTGTCCCTTTAAGCACAAAACAGAGGCTTTCCCAGAAGCCTCCTGGGTAGTACTTCTTGAACTTCAGTATATCTAAGTGTCACCCGGGTGTCTTGTTGAAACACAGATTTGGATATTGTAGATCTGGGGTGGAGCCTGAAATTCCACATTTTGACCAAGCTCTCAGGGTATGTCAGTGCTACTAGAAACTGTGTTTTGAGTAGCAAGGTGCCAGGCTGCCTCTCCTTCATCATCAGAACTTAGTCACGTAATTACAACTAGCTGCAAGGGGGGCTGACAAAGAAGCTTGCTTTGTTCAGCCTTTATAGAGGAAGGTGCCAAAGAGAATCTTTGTCAAACTGTCTACTAGAATTCTACTGAAAACACAAGCTATGGGAGCTTCTGAAGCCACAGGTTGACTTGGGACAAGCTAGCATAGACCTGCTTACACTATGTCCACACCCAGTCCGCAGGGTCAGGGACTTCCTGCCCCGAGCTGGTCAGTCCTGTGTGCCTGGCTGTGAGTCAGCTTATGGGAACAAGGACTCCACTTCCAGAACTCCATTGCCTTAGCACCGAGCATGATGCTGAACACAGTGGTACCTGATAAAATGTTAACCTGTTAAACTGAAATGTTACTAGCACATTTTTTTACTACAGTGCTTCTCAAACTTTAATGTGTATACAGTTGTGCAGTTTAAGCAGGGGAACTGTGTTAAAATGCAGATTCTGATTCAGTGCATCCAAGATGGGGATCCAGAATGCTGCGTTTTGAACAAGTCCCCAGGTGATACTGCTGCTGAGGATCTTGGACCCCACTTTGAATAGGAAGAGCCTAGAACATGCAAAGTCAGGTTTTTCTTCTTACCAGCAGTCGCGTGTTATTCATTCACTCAGGGCAAGCAGCTGTTTGTGAGGATGTTATCAGATATTAGAAATAGACCCATGGAGATGGGGGGGGGGCTTGTTTCTGAGGTAGGGAATCTGGAAGCCTGTAGATCTCCTCTCTTGCTTCCTTGAGCCCTTGCCTGCCCGAAACAAAAATGAGCAGTGTATCAGGGCGAGAAGCGAGACCGGCCAAGCACATCTTTCAACAGCTCTTAACTTGCTTGGCTCCAGACTTGAAACAGGAACACACCACCCCTGTCTCAGCCCTGGCCTTCCGGAAGTGCTAAGGACTCAGGCACAGCTGCGTTAGGGGCCGATGTGTTGCAGATGTCCGAGCTTCCCTGGCACAGAGTGGGCTTCAGGGGGGACTTGGGACTTGAGGGAAGCTAGGAAGAGTGAGAGAGAATACATTTTCTGTGAACAGTTGTGCCCAGGGGAAAAGCTGAATTCTCTAGAGCAGAGCTTTGGATTTTTTTTTTTTTTTTTAAGTAGCGGGAACCCAGTTACTGGAATTTCTTCTGAATTAAAAGCCAAACAAAAGTTTCTTGCGGTTTCAGTTACACAAGAGGTTGCTGCCAAGAGGGAATGAATGAGAAGAGCTGCTGAAAGGAAGAGACCATGAGGGGCTGGAGGATGAGGGGGTGAACATGACAGGACCCCAGGGCCCATCTCAAAGCAGTTCTTTTGGTTGGGGCACACTGCCCACTTCTGTGCTGTCAGCTTTTCAGGGAAAGAACTGACTGTACCAGTCTTCCAAAGGGGAGTGTGTGAAAGTGATGTGTACGCTGTAAGACATGTACACATGTAAGTGATTATCGTGCCTTTGTAATTTACCATAATTCAGGGCCTTGCGCTCTATGGGGTCTTGCTTTGTTCAGTTTCCTGTCTGATTGGCAGTTGGGCCAGACGGCTCTCCTGCCCCTAAGCTATGAAAATCTTGATTCAGCCTCGCTCAGATGTGAGGCTGCAGCCAATGCCTATTGCTCCAAGGAGCGGGAATAATGAACTTCCACCAGTAATCCCCAAATTTCATTTTTCTCAGCACCTTGAGCCTCCTTGAACAGGTAGCCACAGAATGGGCCTGGCCAGAAGATGTCTCCTTCTCTCTCCCCAGCCTGCCCTCTGCAGGTAGCACTACTTGAAGCAAATGGGGGCCTGGAGGACAAGTCTGCTGGATCCCAGCTTGGGCTCCTGTGGTCCCAGCTTCTTTCCTGGGGAGAACAAGGGGCCACTAAGTGCTGGCAGCACCTTATCTCTCAGACCCTGTTCCCTCTTAAAAAACTTTCCATGTTTCTCCATTCCATCCCTGCATATTTACCTGGCAGGAACTTCCCCTTCCTTGGATCAAGTGGGTTGGAATGGCTCCCAAGAGCTGCCTGAACTCCTTGCTCTGAACTATATTCAGTGATTGAAATGGACGATGGGAGGAGTATTTACACCACAGACATCAGCCGCAAGGGTTGCAAATCAGGGTTTTTCTCCCACCATCCCCTGGAAAGTGGCTTGCTGAATACTTAGCAGCACACATTGGTATGAGCACCTGTAAAGGTAAGATCCAAGTTGGGGGGAGCCTAGGTAGCAGAGGGAACCCTCCCTCCTTCACCACGGCCTATGCCATCCATCACAGAGCAGTTCATTGGAACTAGGAGCTCTGCTCTCTGAGACTCTTTGGATACTTCCTTACCCAAGAGGATTGATCAGTTCTTCTGTTGGAGAGTTCTTCAGCTCTGGAACACAGTTGGATGGACTCCTAGCTGACTTGTAGACAAGACTTATTTTCTGTGTTCCTTGCCTCCCTTCCATTGCTTTCCACAATTTCCTGTTATCTAAACCATGTCTTTTTTTTTTTAATGTTTATTTATTTTTAGAGAGAGAAAGAAAGACGGGGAGCACAGGCACATTCATGGAGTGCAAGCAGGGGAGGGGCACTGAGAGGGAGAAAGAGAGAATCCCAAGCAGGCACCATGTTGTCAGTGCAGAGCCCAACATGGGGCTTGATCCCATGAACCATGAGATCATGGCCTGAACTGAAATCAAGAGTTGGCAGCTTAACTGACTGAGCAACCCAGGTGCCCCTAAGCCCTGTCTTTTTATCTGTCATTACTTCTATTCTTTTTAAACAACCAGGCACTGGTATGGGCATTCAAAGAGAGATCGGTACCTACCTACCCAGGGACATTTGAGAGACAGGGGAGGGGAGTGTTTTATTGGGGATTAAAGTTGTAAGTCCAAGGAATACCGTACTGATAGTGGGGTTCAGTCATTTCCCATGGGAGGTAGGGAAGTGCTTTTTAAATTGCACAGCTTTTCAGACTTTGTAGTATTTTAAGTCACCACTTTTTAGGGTTGGAAATCACCCTAGGGATCATTTAGTCCAGCCCTCATCTTATAAGCAAAGAGGTTGAGGCCCAAGGAGGTTCCCAGGGACTAAACTCTAACAAAAACGAAGGTCTCCCAGTGTCTTTGCCTACTTGCTTGCTTGAGTGTCTAAAGGGCTAGGACCTCATGCAAATTATGGATGACTGCTGGAGTTATTAGGATGAGCTGAGAATCACCAAGAGCTAAATACTCATCATTTGCATCTGGCCATTTCTGTCTTGTCCTTTTCCTTTGCAAAGAATTTTGAAACTAGACTGCCCTGTTTGACTTTCCTTTAGAGTTAATGTCAAAACTCACTGAGGCTTGAGAAACAGCGATGGCTATTTACATGAAAAGGGAAACAAGAACCTTGATTTTCCTAGACTCTTCTTACTTTTCTTAAATAAAGGAATTTGAGGAAATGTCCTGAAGGCAGGTATTCCTAGAATAGAATTCTTTTGAGGTGGAGCAAACAGATGCAAATATGCCTAAGGCAGCATGCCAGATTTTAAGGGCCAATGTCTCCTGGAATTACATGCAAGGATCAGCTGTAAGCCCCTGTAGGGAAAGACATCGCGGGTAATAATGGAGCCTGATGGCCCAGTAACTAGCTGCTTTGCAGCAGTCTGGCTTTGGGGTTCTTCTTGCTGGTTGAAACTCAGGTTTGTGAGGTTCATTCCCCAGCTTATATTGATCAAGCATGGATGATGTGCTAGGCATTGGCAGGGTTGTAGCCATGAGAATGGCTCAGTCCCTGCCCTAGAGAGCCCACTGGCTAGTAGGGGAATGCAAGCCAAGAAGCAAACAGCAGTGTAACTTAGGCATTAAAACTCTCCTGAGTAGCTCCCCCCTGTAGAGAGGGAAACAGAGTCAAGGGAATCATTCTTAAATTTTGTTGTTTTTTTCTTACTGAGTGATATTCATCACAGGATAGAGGACTTCTTCACTGTCGCAAAAGAGTGTGTCTCAGGTGCTGACATTTGCCAGGACAATAATTGGTAGCTGCCCTCCATTCCAAGCAGATTAGCACCCCAGTGGAATGTTAAGCAGATTTCTATTCTTTTTCTGGAGATAAAATCCAAAGTCCAGGAGTGGGGGCTTGTGTAAAACATTTGGATGTTGTGTGTCTGGTTTGGCTAACCGGTCTCAATTACACTTATATAGTAGCTTCCCATAAGAGCCTGCGCCCAATTGGCAGAGGGGTTATTGGACATTTAGACCCCCTCTAGCTTCCTTACACTGGTCTTTCTTTCCCTTCTTGTGGTCTCCTGGTATTTTCAATCCCTTTCCCCTTCTTTCCAAGGAGTGTTCTAGAGAGGAGGGTTTCTGGGAATGGGCACCCTTCTCATCTGACCTCCCTAAAGTGAGGGGCAGGAGCCAGTATTGAACATCCCTGCCTGTTTGGATTGTGCCCCAGACACATGTGCCCTCATGGAGCATCACTGGATAAATGACCAATGTCCCTTGAGGCATGCTACTCATAGTGCAATTCCAGAGAAACAAGGGGATCAAACTGAAAGTGGCTCACTTGTTCCGTGGTTATTTAGGAGGGTTAACTCAGTTGAGATCATTGTCCCAAAGAGCAGTTGCAGCCTGCATGGTCTGGAAGTGGTCTTGTCTGATGATGTCCAACTTTGTGATTCTGGGTGAAAGAGGACCATGTGCCATTGGGAGTGACTGTTTGAGTCTTTTAAGTCATCTATGGCCACACATTAGAATCACCTGGGATTAACAGAAACAATACCCAGATCTTACAGTCTAATTAGGACTCCTGGTTCTCAGAATCACCTGGAGAACTTGTGAAAACACAGATTCCGGGCCCCAGTCCTTGAGTTTCAGGGGCTCTGGGATGAGGCCTGAGAATGTGTATTTCTAACAAGCTCCCCAATAATTCTGATGCTGCTTATCAGAGACCACACTTGGAAAATCAGTAGTATGATCAACTGAGTGACATCTCAGAATCTCTGCTAGTGTGACCTGAGCATCAGAATGTTTTCAAACTCCCCAGGTGATTCTAATGTACACCCATGACTAAAAACTATATTAAATCAGTGGTTTATGCCATCATCTGATAACTATTCTCTGGTCAGATTGTGTGCTAGCCACCATGTTAAAGTGCAAGAGACCTTTCAGAGTTCCACTGATCCCTGAGCCATCAAAGGGAAGAAAGGGAACCACTGGATAGTGGTTGTCCTTTTCCTTTTGAGAAGTGATGTTAAGCCTCCATCTCTTCTTGCCCATTTCCCTTGAGCATGAATGTGCAGCAAGCTATTGATAGCAATGTCATTTGCCCTGAGTCTCCTTACACTCTCCAGCTAGCCTCTACCTGAGGTTTGATGATTTCTGGCCAAATACATTATGATGGGCTGTTTACATCACTCTGGAGTTTGAGACTCTTGCCCAGATTCTGCCGCTTTGGGCAGCTCAGGAACCAATCAACCAGTTGGCTGTGGCAACCCACAAAGCATCGTCAATTGCTCTGGAATAGATTGATTGCACCCAGAAAGTGCCCTTTCCGCTCTCCCCGTCAAGTGTGTTTGCAGTTCCATTTTCCTCTTTGAGTTAGCTCTTCTGTCACTCGGCTCATGTTTCTTTCTTTTTTCTTTTTTTTTTAATTTTCCAAATTATAAAGCTTTTATTCTATTCAAAGAGTTCAAAAAACAAAAGCACCTGCTCATTTTTTAAATCTAGTGCTTAAGTAATGGTAATGTAATATCTATTTATTGTTTTAATTTTTTAAAAAAATATTTTATTTTTTATTTTTTAATTTACATCCAAGTTAGTTAGCATATAATGGTACAATGATTTCAGGAGTAAATTCCAGTGATTCATCCCCTATGTATAACAGCCAGTGTTCATCCCAACAAATGTCCTCCATGATGCCCCTTGCCCATTTAGCCCATCCCCCCCTCCCACAACCTCTCCAGCAACCCTCTGTTCTCTGTGTTTAAGAGTCTCTTATGTTTTGTCCCCCTCCTTGTTTTTATATTATTTTTGCTTTCCTTCACTTTTGTTCATCTGTTTTGTATCTTAATTTCCTTATATGAGTGAAGTCATATGATATTTGTCTTTCTCTGACAGACTAATTTCACTTAGCATAATACCCTCTAGTTATAGCCACATAGTTGCAGATGGCAAGATTTCATTCTTTTTGATTACCAAGTAATACTCCATTACACACACACACACACACACACACACACCCCACATCTTCTTTATCTATTCATCAGTCAATGGGCATTTAGGCTCGTTCCATACTTTGACTATTGTCAATAGCACTGCTATAAACATTGGGGTGCATGTGCCCCTTTTGAAACAGGGCTTGTGTTTCTTGATGGGGTCTGTATTTTCTGAGGCCTTCAGGAGTGGCTCTTTCTATCCAGTCTAGGGTCTGGGCTGAGAACCCACCCTTGTGCCCTATGCTTTGTGTCTTTGGCAGGTCAGAGCCTCCTTGGTCTTGTCTACCACCCACTGCCCCATGCTTGCGTCTACAACAAATGTGAGAAGGAGCATTCCAATGAATCACCACACTGTAGGGTGCCCATGCCCACTGCTCTGGTAGTCCCAGTCAACAGATTCTGTAGCGCACCCTTTGTGGGCAGCACTGCTACTGAAGGCAGCCAACAAGTACCACTAATATGCACGTGTGACCTGAAAATTACAATGTAAACGGCGAGGCAACACATGTATAGGAAGGCAAATTTTAATTAAAAGTCTGTTCTCTGACTCACCCTGCCTGTAAGGATACAGAAATGCCAAACTGTCAGGATGCCAGTCAGGTTAAAAGGGTTCTTCCCTCGTGCAAAGTGGAGCAAGTGGAAGAACTAGGGCTTCATCGAAATTAGATGTCTTTGATTAATTATGTACCAAATGCATCCCTTATGAGGAAGATGTGCCCCCAGGCAGTTAGGAAAACTGGCAGGAGTTGAAGCTTCCTGAAGAATGCTGGGTCTCCTCTCTTGCAATGAGATGGGGGTGCGGGCCATACAGCAGGAGTGTATGGGAGGCAGGGTTTCTGTGTGGGAAAATGGACCACATGGCCCATTGGCAAGTTGTGTATCTTCCAGTGGGTGTGGCTGTTAAGGCATTGGACCCAAAAGTCATTCTCAGTCTGCTGGAGCACTGGAAGGGAACAGGCCAGATAAGGGCAACCAGTCATGTCCAGAAGCAAACCTCTGGGAGAAAGCCCGCTGTAAGAATGAGTTCCTATGGAAATCTCCAGGGGAGGAATAGAGAAGAGCTACAGAGTCTATGAAATGTGTGGTTGCCATTTGGGCCCTGCTATAATCAGGAAATCAGATCTATACAGTGGAAATTCATTCATGCAACAAATATTTATTGAGTTCCTGCAGTGTGCTGGCATGATGCTTGTTCCTGGGGACACAGTGTTGGTGTAGATAAACATGGTCTCTGTCCTCACTGAGATTCCTGTACCATCAGAGATATCAACATAGACAGGGTACTCATGATAAATGTATCAGGACTACCTGTGCAATGGCCCAAAGTTCTTGTGATCACAAAGTGGGGACACCCAGATCTCAAATTACTTTTTAGGATCTTAAGTGGTCAAACACAGATTTCCTTCCTTCCTTCCTCGCTTCCTCCCTCCCTCCCTCCCTCCCTCCCTCCCTCCCTCCCTCCCTTCCTTCCTTCCTTCCTTCCTTCCTTCCTTCCTTCCTTCCTTTTCTCCCTCCCTTATTCTCTTCCCTCCCTTCCTCTCTCCCTCCTTCCTTCCTTCATCCAAAGGAACAACTTTCCTAAATTGTCATTCACATGCTCACACTCTGAGCTCAAGTTACTCTTCTACTCATAAGAGGAAGTTTGTGTCAAGTCACATAGAATCACTGAATATTTGCATTTGGAAGATTACCTGGTCCACCTCTCCTACTTTAAACATGAAGATACTGAAGCCAAAGAAGTTAAGGAACTTGTTCAAAATGATACAGCTAGTTAGCAATAGAATTTGGATGGAAATCTGCTTTCTTGACTCCTGGCTTGGTATTCCTTTGACTTTATTTTGTGTCACCTTTGGAAAAAATGAGGCCAATTCAGGGGCACCTGGGTGGTTCAGTTGGTTAAGCATCTGACTCTTGGTTTCAGCTCAGATCATGATCTCACAGTTCCTGAGTTCGAGCCCCATATCAGTCTTCGCACTGACAGTGCGGATCCTGCTTGGGATTCTCTCTCTTCCTCTCTCTGCCCCTCCCATGCTCACTCCCTCTGTCTCTCTCTTAAAATAAATAAAAACTGGGGCGCCTGGGTGGCTTAGTCGGTTGGGCGTCCAACTTTCGCTTGGGTCATGATCTCGCAGTTCGTGGGTTCGAGCCCCGCGTCGGGCTCTGTGCTGACTGCCAGCTCAGAGCCTGGAGCCTGTTTCAGAGTCTGTCACTCCCTCTCTCTCTGACCCTCCCCTGCTCACGCTGTCTCTCTCTCTCTCCTAGAAATAAATAAAAATATTTTAAAAAAATAAATAAATAAATAAATAAAAACTTAAAAAATGAAGCTGATTCAGAGGAAGTACTTGGGCATTTATAGCCAACTGCTCTCACTCTGAAGAGTTAATGTTTTAATTGGCACAGCCGAGCTAAGTCTGCAGGTGGGTAAGTGTGGACAGGTGGAGAATCAGTGTCAAAAGAGAGCCTTCTGGCCAGCACCTGACTCCCTCAGCAGATGTCATGGCGATTGAGGATTGGCACATCAGGAAAGGGATGATGCTGGGCTGCTGTCTCCTGGGACCCCTGGGTTCAGCAGGGCAGGTTCACTTTTCAGAGAATAGTGGTGCAAATTTTCCTTAAGGACCCCATGGGCAACAGTCCCATGAGTGAAATGTTGGAGCAGGCACTTTGGGGGACAATTATAAAAATGGGGAAGAAAGTGCGGGTTGGAGGTAGAAAAAGTGCTTTTTTGGGGGGAAAGAAATTATCTGTTTAAGGAACCTCCTTTCTCCCATGCAGATCTGGGCAGTATGACCAGAAGGCATGGTGGGAACGCTGCAGTGAATACTTGATACACTGTATTGTCCATGAAAAGAACTGGGAAGAGGTGCCTAGGTGGCTCAGTTGCTTGAGCATCCAACTCTTGATTTTGGCTCAAGTCATGATCCCAGGGTCATGGGACTGAGCCCCAAGTCAGGCTCTGCACTAAGCATGGGACCTGCTTAAGATTCTCTCTTTTCAACTCTTGAATGCTGACAAAAACTGAGGACTGATGGATGTGGGGGGGAGGAGGGATGGGCATGGAGGAGGGCACTTGTGGGGATGAGCATTGAGTGTTATGTGGAAACTAATTTGACAATAAACTATTTGTAAAAAAAAAAAAAAGAATTGCAAAAAAAATAAAATAAAACAAATGGAAATCTTCATACCTTAAAAAAAAAAGATTCTCTCTTTCTCCCTCTCCTTCTGTACCTCCCCCACTGGTAATCTTGCTCTCTCTCTCTCATTAAAAAAAAAAAAAAAAAGAACCAGAGGGACCTACCCTGGGCTTTATTAAGAGAACATGCTTAGGGTTACTCCACTCAACCCCCACCCCCACCCCGCCTCACCGTTGGACCCTGGGCTATTCCACTCAATGTCATGGAGAGCGAGAAGCCAAACTTGTGCAGAAAAGGAGTCAAGGATTCTTATGAGAGTAAAATGTTAAATTTGCCTGGAGAAGTTACTTTTCACAGGGATGTGAGGTATGTGAAAGACTGATACTCCAAGAATGAAATTGCCCGTATCATCGGCACTGGTTACGGGATCTTTGGGACACAGGGATGATTTCCTGACTGACCTAAAGAATCACATCCTTGGCTTTCTCAAATGCGTACTCTGAATCAGCCAAACCTATTGAGGAAAAATGGTGGTGATTTACAGCATGGATTTTGGAGTTATGTAAACTGTATTTAAATCCTCAGTTCTGCTAGTTACCAGCCATGTGGGCAGGCCACTTAAACTTGCTGAGTCCTAGATCCTATGTACCGTGAGGTGATAACTAATATGTTACAGAGTTATTTCAAGGATTAATAGTATCTAAAGCACCTAGTAGTATGTCTGGCTCATAGCAAGCATTTAAATGGTAACCCTTACTAAAAACAATAAAAAGTCCTTCCTTTGAAGCAAAAAAAAAGTTATTTGGAAAATAGAGAAGCGTTTTAATGAGGGAGCCTCAAAATCCATAGTTACCAGCCAAAACAATCAAAATGGAATCCAGAAGGGTGTTTATCCAAGTCCCTTTGCTTACCTACGCCCACCGGGAGCATTTGCTGGCGCCACCTACTGGTAGTTTCTTGAAACTACAAACTTTTTCTTGATTTGGCTCCTTGGTGAGTAGGACACCAGGGAGAGGAAGGAGGAAAGGAAGGTAACTAGTAGTTTTGCAACTGTTTTGATTACTTCAAATTGAGATGTTTGTAAATAAGATGTTAGAGTCTGGAGATTTTGTTTGGTCTTGTGTTTGGCATAAATATAGTTTTATTAAAACTTGTCACAGCAGCATCCTGCAGTGGAGAACACAGGATCTGGCTGTGACAGTAGCTAGAGGAACTTCCGAGTGGCAGCATTTGGAAGTGCTTTTTTCTGTGTAGCACATTCAGGCCACTGTTGATTTGCAATTTGTCTATTCTAAGAAGGAAGAGAGGTGAGTGTAACGAACCCACTGACGTTGGTCCATCGCCTCTCTTTACTACATGGGAAAAGTGGTGCACATACAGGGGAGAAAACTTTTTCCAGAAATCCGCAGTGAGCCAGAAGAAGAGAGAGATCCAAGTTAGGGAGCCCTCTTACATTTTATTTTGAGTTTTTGTTTGGAAGCATTTTTCCAGCTGAGAAGGCAAGAAAGGACTGTGTCAGCTCCTCACTTCTTGGTTGGGTTTAATGATCTTCCCCAGTTTGGGGCTGCTCTGAGCCTAACCATCAGTAAGACCAAGAGCAGGGAATAACTAGGATTAGAAATAAGGGGAAACCAATGCTAGACATCCATTAAGCACTACTAAGTGTCAGACCTTGTTTTGGCTCCTGGGGAGGCAACGAGTCATAGGACTTGAGCTTATCTTTAAGAAGATGACAGTGGGGAAGTGTGACAAGTGAGAAGAGAATTTAGTAGTATAAGTAGGTGTGTAATAATGAAATGAATGACGGGTACTATAAGACAGGGCCATCCTTTTGTGGGATATTAGAGGAGAAAGCATGCATGGGTTTAGTTGGAAGTGGTTCTGTACCTCTGAGATCATGAGTCAATTTTGTATGCATTTTGTATGTCCTTCCTGTGTCTAGAGAACATTGTTATAGATGCCCAGAGGTGTTTGGAGAAGGAAAAGGTTAGGTACCCTTTCTCGCCCTCTGTAACCTCCCACTCCTACACTGTACAGCATAGAGGTCAGGAGCGCTATTTCGGGAATCAGCCCACGTTTGGAATCTCCAGCACTAATCAGCTGTGTGATCTTGACCAAGTTATGGAACCTCTCTACAGCCTCATGTATCCAATCAACAAACATGTAGCAAGTATCTTCTGTGAAGGCTTGGGAGTGTTATGGTGGCCAAATCAGGCAAACTGGAGGGATTAGGGTGGCCTAGAGCATAGAGGATGTGCAGATATAGCTGAATGGGAAGGGAAAGGCAGGTAGCAGGTAGCATATCTAAATAAAGCCACCTTCTCTAAGTGGCCTGGAGAACTTCTAGTTCTCAGCCAGATCTCTGCCCCAAATGGACAGACCATGGTGAAGGGCCAAGTGGGAATATGTGTTAGTGTCCCTTCCTGACTTTCTCCTCTTTCTGTTTTGTTTGTGCCCTGCAGCACCAGGTGGTGAGGGGAACCTGCATGCCTGGTTACAAGGCACTGCCAAGGAGCCTTCTATAATTGGCTCCTTTCTTTTATTTTCTGGCATAGTTATTAGTTCCAAAAGCCCTTGGCAACTCAGGAAATTCCACTTCCCTCTGCAGCTCCTTTATACTTTCCCTGGTATATGCCCAGGCCACAAATACTTTTGTATTACTTGGATTTTCATGGAGATTTCTTGTAAAATCTGAGACTCTGGTGGATGCATTTTATACCCTGGGGGTGGGACAGGAAAGAGAGTGGAAGGAGAAAGGTGAGGTGTCTGGACACTAAGGTGTCAGGGAGCCAGGGCTTAGTGTGTCACACTGACCCATCATTTCATCGTCTCTGTGTCTGAACATCCATCCCCTAACGTGGCTTCCAGGGTCCATCAATGCCTATGGGATGGTCTTCATGCCTGCAAAGGCTTCTTGCAAGGAAACAGTACTACTTTTAAAATTTCCTCTGAAGTCCGAAAAGTGAAGGCAATGGTCTCAAGCTGTAGCATAGGTATGCTGGATAGATAGAAGCAGGGTTTTTTCCTGATATAGGTTCAATGCCATTTTGCTTATTAACAATAATATATGTAAATATGAATGAGTCTCATCTGATTGTGACATGATGACATAGTGTTGTCCTGTCTGCAGGCACATCCTGGGATAAATAAATGTCTAATATGCTTAATAAGTATTAAGAACTATTAATATTTTTCAACCCTGTGACTCCATGAATGCCTTTAAACCTAGAGTCTTTCTTTTTTTTTTAAGTTTACTTATTTTAAGAGAGACAGGGACAGTGTGAGTTGGAGAGGGGCACAGAGAGAGGGAGAGAGAGAATCCCAAGCAGGCTGTGGGCTGCCAGCTGCGCAGAGCCTGACATGAGACTCGAACTCACAAAACCATGAGATCATGACCTGAGCTGAAACCAAGAATCAGATGCTTAACCAACTGAGCCACCCAGCTGCCCCTAGAAGGAAGAACATTCTAAGCAGAGAGAAGAGCGTAGCTCATGGCATGAAGCATGAATATGGCTGACATTTTTAAGGAACCTTGAGCAGATCGCCTGGTAGAGGAGATGTAGACTGGGGCCAGAGTGGGAAGACCTTGAATATCCTGGAAAGGAATGGGACCTGTTCCTTTAGGCTGTCAGGGAGTGCCCTGATGACATTTGGAGAGGTCTGTCTGGTGGTGGCAGACAGTAGGTGGAGGGGGGAGAATGGACAGGGAGTCTGCTGGGGAAGCTGTCATGGTAGATCAGAGAAGTCAGGAATACTTGGTCTGCAGTGGTGAGGGCAAGAATACAGGCAAAAAGCAGGTCCAAGAGGATGTGGCTCTGTGGGCAGGGAAGACTATCTCTGAAGGCACATCACAGAGCTTGAAGAATGCCAAGAAGCCCAACAAAGGAAGCAGACAGTCAATGAGAGTGGAACTCAGGCCATCCAAACCAGACAAGTCCAAGATCTGCTGGTTAAAGCAACATATATTAGTTAATATACAATAGCAGTGTATTAATTAATATACAATAGATCACTGTCATACAGAGCATCTCTGGCAGCTGCTGGGACTGTGGATGCATTGTTGATCACACTGACCAAGACAAGTAGTCAAGGTGATTTTCACCATCAGTCAAGCAGAAAACCCAGCCATAGGTGGGCCAAGAAGTCTGTTCATGTGTATGATTGATATGTGGTATATCATGTCTGCCCTAGTTGTGAGATCTACATGGGCTCACAGTTCTGGGGCATACTCTTCTCAGGGAAAGGGTTTCTTTGGCATTTGTCTCTCATCTCGCCCTTCTTCCTACTTACTCTTCCAGCATGTCTTCTGGGGCCTGGACTCTTACAGTAGTCTTCCAGCTGGGTCACTGCACATAGCCTTCTACTAGATTTAGGAAGAAGAGTCTTCTTCCTAAACCCTCTTTTGCTCTTTAATCCCCCTTTAAAACAGATCTTTTGGCTCATAGAAGCCTAGATAGTAAACATCCTTAATCTGACAGGTGGCTCTTAGCAATGCCCCCAAACCTATTCTCCATTATTTTTTAGGAATCAGCTAGTATGGCCAAGCTGATAAATTCCTTATTTCTTATTCATGTCATGTCCCTCCCACCTCTGTCACCCCCATCTAAAATGCCTCTTCCTGTTCTGTCCTTCAAGGTTTTATTCAAGCCAACCCCCTGCTACCTTGTAGCCCTTCCTATATACATCACACATTTGGTATAAGGCAAGTGTGCCCTTTGGTCCAATTTCTCTTTCCAGGACAGGGAATTTTCTTCTATCTCCTGGATTCCCAGAACCTAGCAAAATTCCCTTAAAATAACACTGTTCAAAGAATGTGTGTTGATAAAAATGATTCTGGTTCAGCTGCGGGGGCCAAAGAGATGCCAAATGGTATTAAGAATGGTAAGGGTTTAAAAATAATAACCTACTATTTATATTCATCACAGTAAGTAAGGCACAGTGCTAGGCCCATCACAAGCATACGATGTAAGTATTGTAACCACCCTGTTGCTTGACAATACCTCCATTTTACAGATGAGCCTGAGAAACTGAGACTCTGAGAAGCTCAAGGTCACATGGCTTGTAAGTGGCAGATGTGGAAGTAGAACAGCTATCTGATTCTCAGCTCAGACTCCTAACCTCTCAACGTGCATCCTCTGTTAGTATCTCATATCGCAGATTGCATGGCTTTTTTCCATCATTTTGTTTCTGTGAACATGTTGCTTCTTTGTCCCTGTGATTGGGTCTCACCCTCCTCTCTAATATAGGAACAGCCTTGGTTAGAATCAAGGAGAATGGAAGGGGTGTCACATGCCAGAGTGGTCAGAAAAATGAGGTTGCTCAGCAGGTGTCATAAAAATGGATGACTTGTGCCCTGTGCCTTAGAGTAAAGATGGGAAAATGGAAAGGGAGTGGGGGAAAGAGAGATGTTGACAGATGATGAGTGAGCACAAGTGTTTATCCATGCTAATGGAGTGGGGACGTGATAGCCACTCTGCCCTAATGGGTATGAGGAGCAATCTCTTCACAGCAAAATGCAGAAGTGCAGGGAATCATCACTCTAGAGACGGAGGAACTTAAAACCCTTGACTGCAAACAATGGCAGAAGCATTTCTATACGGTCTGGCCTCACAGGCCAAAAGACAGGTCATAGGCGACAAAGGCAGTTTATATTTAGGGTAAACTTAACCCTGACACTGGTTTGGGTTCTTTCTCCTGTGGACCTTCAGTCCAAGGCCATCTCCACATTGCACTGGGACAGGCTGGAGGAAGGTTACTGGGATCAAAAGGAGTGCAGGTTCAGTTTTCTTTCCCTTCCAACATCAACCCAAAGAAGTATCTGCTTTCAGAACATCCTCATCCCAGACCACCTACTGCCCACAGTGACCTGCACTGTTGCCAGGCAACCTGGCCCCAACCTCCTGTTCTGAGGTTTCCCACATCAAACTGCCAACTATCTACATTCTCTACCATGGAGCCAAGGAGTGAGGAAAAGGGGAAGGGAGGCCAGGATGATAAGGAGCACAGAGTGGTATAAAATGCCCCAATTGGTGTGTGGTCCAACAATAGAGAAACATCTATCTGCATGGGGTAGAAATTTTTCTTCCTTGTAAATGTCCCACTGCCTGAAATTCCACCATTAGAGCTTTGCTTTGCTTTCGTTATTCCATAATCCTCCAAGGAAAGAGAAAACTTTAACTTGCTAACACCCTTATCAGAATCACTTAGCTCATCACAGATCAAATAAATCCATGGAACTGACTGTAGAAATGGAGAAGGGCTTAGAAAGCCAACTGTGTCTTCATCATCATTTTGCCTGGGTACTGCCTTGGGGGTGCAGCCCTCTGCCAGTTGGTGGGGGAATATCCATGATAAAAGGAAAAGTGTCGAGTGAGGGACAGAGAAGCAAACAACTGAGTAATAAAACTAACTCTGATTATGTTTGCAAGCTTCCTGAGTGTTCTCCTTTCGGCCTCCCCTCCAAATTTTAGTTGTCATTTACTCTCTAGAGACAGGAGCACTGAAAACATGGGAGCTGCCTATTGATAGTAGCATTTACCAGAGGCATTTAAAGGCTGTTTCATCCACAATGCTGGCGGGGCTTCGGGGAAGAGAGATTCTGCTTGCACCAGGAGGATATTGGCAAAGAGAAAACCATTGGCAGAAAGTTGTCATTAGTGGACAAGTCCATGGACCTGATTCACTTGTGCTGTTACTAAGATTGTTATTTTTAATTCCTCAAAAGACAGTGGGTTGTAAGAAAAGGGCTGTTGCCTCCACCTCCCAAGAGGAAAAGCAAAGGGGAGAGAGATGGCTAAGGAATCCTCTCTATGGAGTTCTGACACCCAGGTGTTGTATTTTTCCCACCATTGCTAAGCCTCACAGCGTGCTTGTGAATTTTGTGAGTGATATTTTGACATTGAAATCATTCAGGTTGCATCTCTGTGAGAATCTTGGTCCTCTCCTTCTGCTTGGTCTGAATATATACATTATAGATGTGTGTGTGACTGTCCATATATTATGTATGTGTATTAATGTATTTTATATATGTGAATGTGTATATGCATAGGGATATTCATATATCTTACATTAGAATATTTCTCCATACCCCATGAGTACACAGGTACACATAACATATATATACCTGAATCTATTTTTTTTTTAATATTTTTATTTATTTCTAGGAGAGAGAGAGAGAGACAGTGTGAGCAGGGGAGGGTCAGAGAGAGAGGGAGATACAGATTCTGAAATAGGCTCCAGGCTCTGAGCTGGCAGTCAGCACAGATCCTGATGCGGGGCTTGAACCCACTAACCTCGAGATCATGACCTAAGCGAAAGTCGGACGCTTAACCGACTAAGCCACCCAGGCGCCCCTACCTGAATCTATTTTTAACAGTTGGATATATATAGATGTGTTATAGCACTCCAGCATTTGGCAAAAGCCCAATGTAAAACCCAAACCTACATACACATTTAAAGGAGTGGAAAGGGGAGGGGGGGAAGATAAGAGGAGGAGAGGGAGGAGAGGCAAGAGAGGGGGGAGGAGGAGGAAGACAAAGGAAAAGGAGGGGAAGAGGGAGAAGTGATAGGGGAGGAAGGAGGAGGAAGGGGAGGAAGAGGAGGGAAAAAAAGGGAAAAGAAACTGTCTGAAGAAGGTCATCTTTTCTGTTTTAGGGTCCCTTAGCATTTCCAAAATTTACTTCTTTCCCGGCTTGCCCATTCTGAAGGAGACAGTATACCCAGTGGTTATAGCCAAGGGCTTTGGAGTCAGATGGTTTGGTTCAAACACCCATATGTGCTGTTGTGACCTTAGTCCGGGCACTTGCCCTCTCAAAGCCTGTTTCCCCCATCTGAGGGAGAGGGTCAATACTTCCTGCTGCTCGTAGGTTGTTGGAATGCAGAAGTAAAGGGAAGCATGTGTAGATGGCATGGCTCCTGCCTGCCTTTTGATGAACTCAACAAGGGTCTCAAGTGTCTTTAACAAGAAACAAAATCATTCGTGCTAGAAATTAAAATCAGGTATCCCTCAGGTGACCATGTCGTAAATTGGCATCAAGGCTTCAGTGACCGATATTGGCCCCTGCATTTGGAAAGCGAAGAGGAGAGTCTGGAAGGCCGACAGGCTAACTGCTGTTGTGCCACGGCACCATCTGGGGCCACCTGGCTGGGTTCTGGTTCTGATGTTGCCACCAGGTATAAGCAAGTCACTTCCCTCGTGGCCTAGTATGTCCATGGAGGAGCTCTCCCAAGTCCCTCCCAGGAGCATCCCTGCTCACGTTGTTTACATGAGAAAGGAGCTTCCAAAGGTCAAGGCTGAATGGCCAGAGTCCTTCATCCTAAAAAAGACAAATGTGTAAGCTATGCATTAGAACCACCAGGGAAGCTTTAAAAAATATGGGTGTGGGGTGGTGCCCTGGACCCACCTCTTCTTGGCTCTCCTCATCTTCCCTGGACATCACTATTGAGGCCCAGTGGACTAAGCTATATACATTTTCCAGTGGATACGGGCAGGGAAGGAAGCACGGAGGGTTGGCATGCCAGCCAGCTGTTTCCCATTTTCCTACCCGGTGAGTGTTCAGTAAATATTCATCAAAGATCTCTTGTCTGATGCCTGTTGTGATTTAATTCAGGTGCCATGGACAGAAGGGCACAGGTTGGATCAGTGCTTCTCAATCCTGAATGACCATCAGAATCTCCTAATGATTTTTGAGAAAGTATAGATTCCTGGGCCCCACTCAGATTTGCTAAAACAGAATCTCTGTGGGTAGGAATGAGGAATGATTATTTTTATTGTTATTATTTGATTTGATAATTAGCCAGATTCAGAAACCACTGGGAAGCCAAGACTCAATCCTCATTTTCCTGGAAAAGAGGTTTTACATGTCTCCTATTGGCCATGGGATGACTGTGGGGTCCACCAGGTAAACCACTGTGAGCTGCGGGACCCAGATAAGATACCCAACCTCCCAAGCCTCATTTGTCATCACCACAATGGCACCTGCTTCATATACTGTTGGGAATTAAGTGAATTAATACATGGATGGTGTGTGGCACATCACAGATATTCAGCAAGTGTTAACCATTATCATCATCCATTTTGTAACTCAGGTCGAAGCTGCAGACAAAGAGAGAAATTTAGGAGATTTAAAGAATGTGAAGTAAAAACTTCGGGCTCTGAAGTTTGCAGCAGCCCTAGGGGCTAGCGGGAGTAGACTAGTTTTGAATTGCATCTGAACGGAGAACCCTGAGGAGGGTTGGAGTAATGTTCTGCACATCACACGTCACACACAAGACATATTTGTAAAGAATGAACTCCATCTTTGGGATAACTGAGGTCCTTCCTGATTACCATCCAAAAT
This sequence comes from Hyaena hyaena, assembly GCF_003009895.1. NCBI lineage: Eukaryota > Metazoa > Chordata > Mammalia > Carnivora > Hyaenidae > Hyaena > Hyaena hyaena. The sequence goes on along the minus strand of NW_024080741.1, from coordinate 173,274 downwards.
GAATTAATTAAATTCAGTTATTGAGTGCCTAGTGTTTGCTCAACTTGATGTTTGGTAGCATCACATAAGGAAGGACAGTATTCCCTTCCTTCGGGACATTTGTGATCTGGTCTGGGAAGCATAGTTAGCACAGTTTGAAGAACAGGAGCCAGATGAGTGGATGTGTAATTAAGTGCTAAATTGTGTCATTCAGACTCTCCAGAGCTAGAGGATTCAAGGGGGTACTCAATGAGCCCTGAAGATGGTGAGGGGCCTCTTGAGAGAGTAGGGAAAGGGCCCTGAGTCAGGAACCTGCCCCGGGATTCCCAAGACAAGATATGTGTAAGGCAAGGCTTTCGGAAAGCAGCCTGGGACAAAAGGCTTGGGGTGATGAGCAGCTGGCCTGCCTGGGATCCCTGAGCCCACGGCTACTTCTCATCAGGGTCGTTAAACTCTGTGGCCTTGGGACATGCCACAGTGGTCTGTGGGCATGCAGTCCACTTTTGGTTGTGAGCAGGTCCTCAGAAGATTTTCCCAGGAAACTGTGGAGACGGCCTCCACGTCCCGACACTGGGAAGACACTCCACTCCAGGGCTCACCTGACTCGGGGTGGGTGAGAAGTACCCTCCTTCCTCTGTGCCACCTTTTGGGAGACATCAGTAGAAACCTCTGTCCCAGAAGACTAGCTCCATATCCTGTTTTACTCTGTAGATGTTAAAAGTTTTCCAGTCTTGTCAAAAAAAATTTAAATAGTCAGATTTTATGCCCTGTGTTAGAAATGCTGCAGTTTTAATTCCCCTCCTGGTGAATCACAGATTGCTCATTAACATTTTTCAAGGTTCAAAGAAGTCTTGCAGTAAAGAACCCTGTGTCACCTCCAAACTTTCTTGACCACAGGACACTTCCTCCTACAGAGCACATATGAACATTCTGAGAAACTAGTGTCCTCAGCTAATCTTCTGTGGAAGCCCTGGAATAATGGGGTCCTACAAGGTAGAGCCTGAAGGAGCCTGACAGATATCCATCTGCCCTTTCATTTTCCAAGTGAGATGCACAGAGGATCAGGACACTGAAGATATTTTCCCAAGATTCCCCAGCCTGGCAGTGACAGTGGTTGGGAGCCCCCGATCCTACTCCTGGTTTAATGTTCCTTAATTGTTAACCAGCTGGAAATAAAAATGAGACTGTAGTCAGGCTTTGCAACTGAATGAACTATCAGTGTGGTTGAGAGGCTATTTTGAAGACATTTTAGATTTGTTTCTGGGTCAGTAATCTTACAAAAGAAGTACAGTCCAACTGATTTATTAGGAAAAAATTTGTAAACTTTGGTTCACTTACAAGAAGAAGTGTTTGGGTTTCTGAAAAGGATACTGCTTTTGAGGCTGGATGATATTCGTGACCGACAAGTGTTTATGGACTGAAATCTGGCCGCCTCAGCTATTCGGTGAGACGTGCACAGTGAATTCCTACCCTGAGGCCTCATCTGTAGCTATTTAACCCATTCACCATCCTTGACCCTTGGCTGGGGGATTTTCCCAGGACTGGGATAGTAGAATGGAGAGTGCCTGGCCTGTACCTTGGTAGGAGCGTAAGGCAATGCATGGTGCCCCCTTCCCCTGCCTCCCATGCTGTGAGTGCCAGGCTGGCCCAAGTGCTGGGAAGCCAATGTGAAGCTCACCTTTCAGAGGAGGCAGGAGGGTAACTTCGAGGCCCTTGCCTCCTGTGTACTCTCCATGCCCTTACACAGGTAAGCTGTAGGATGCTACCAATTCCTGGAAGTGCCTTCCCTTGTATCCCTGGCCTCCTGGAAGCCTGTAGACTTTTCTTCTCTGCTGGTGGGGGCTGTCCACCTGTGTCTGTGTCCTCTCCCCTGTGATGGTCCACAGTGAGCCAGGGTTGGGGGAGGGCTTGAGGTTAGATAACAAGTAGCCACTTACCTTCTCCTCCATATATACTTTTTCTTTAGAAGGGTTAAATACATTAATAGCTTATTCACCAAAATGTATCCAGACCTATTTTTAGTGCTTTGAACATGTTGACTCTTACATAAGATTCATTCAGTATATATAAACTATTCAGTAAATATTCCCTCATGAGAAGAATGGTATTTTGGTCTGTTTTGTTTCTCTGCCCTTCACGTTCTAATTTAGGACTGGGGAGCATGTTGGCTCCATCTCCATGTTGGTTGCCTTAAGACTAAGTGTTCTGGCTGGATCTCATTGCCTTTGCATTGGTGAGGGGTTAGGGCCTGCCTGAGAGGCTTCATAAATGCAGAGCATGTCACAGTGCAAGCAGGGGAGGCCAGAGAGCAAGATGCTGAGTGAGCACTCCATGCCCCGGAGAGAGGATGGCCCAGTGATGTGGGGTGCACTGTGTGGGGACCATTGCTCTGGGCCCTTTATCTTCTTTTCACTTGCCTTCTCCTGCATCTCTGCCTTTGCAGGCTGTGGGAGCTTCGGGCATTAACTGGCGGGGACATTAACTGGTTGGAGCCAATGTACTGGCTCATGAGCATGGCTTCTAGCCACGCACGTGTCTTACAGATTGGAAAATGAGTGACAGAATCTGTCTGAGGTGCTTAGGCTGCCTTAAAAAGGGCCCTGCAGACTGGGCAATGTGAACAACAGAAATATATTCTCTCAGTCTGGAGACCACAAGTCTGACATCAAGTTGTCAGCAAGGTTGGTTTCCTCTGAGGCCTCTCTCCTTGCCCTGTAGAGGGCCACCTTCTCCCCGTGTCTTCACACCACCTTCCTTCCATACATGTGTGTCTCCCTAATGGCCTCATTTTAACTTACTTAGCTCTGTAAAAGCCCTGTCTTAAACTATAGTTGCCGTCTGAGGTACCAGGGACTTTGACTTCCACTTGTGAATAGGGGGACATATTCAGTCCTAACAGAATCCACTACATTTGTCTACATGGCAAGACTAGTATGAAGGTTGTGCAGAGCATGAGCACCTAAGTCCCATCCAGGCACCCGGGGACGGGGGGTGGGGGGGGGGGGCTGGTGAAAACTGGCGTGTTTGGGGAAATGAGCTGCTTTGCGGTAGAGACAGCCTCAGTGGGCTTTCATCCCGATTCTTCTGCATGTGGCGAATGCGCACTGTGTAGGAGGTCGTGGAGGGAAGCCTTGCGGTGGCCCTACTGCTTTCCTGGGGAGCTGTTGTTCCTTTCCTTCTCAAGAAGAGCCTGGGCAGATGGCTCCATCTCCCTCACCTGCCGAAGGCGGGGTGGGGAGTAGGTCGCATTTGTCGCTTCTCCTGTCAGAGCTCTGAGAGTTCAGACAAGGACAGATGAGATGTCTGTCAAGGACTTTGAACTCTGGTGGAAAGTGAAACATCAGACAGTGGATTCTGGTGAGTTACAAGTCTGTCAGCCAGAGGCTGTGCAGACCCTATGTGTGTGGGGGGGGGGGGTGCATGCGTGTGCCCACGTGTGTGTGCCTCCATGTGCTTGTATGCGTGTGTGTGAGACTGGGTGAGGGGTTGAGAGCCCTGGGAGAAATGTGGAGTGTGGTCCAGCCTAGGAGACTCTTTGGGACTGCCAGTCTCTCCTCCTTCTGAGTCAGGCCTCCCCAAGCAGGCAGTGGCAGCCATACGAAACATTCCTGATACACTTACCCAGCACTAGAGAAAGACCCTCTAGTGCCAGGGACACTGAAATCACCTCCACTGTGACCCGTTTTGTCGCCCCATGTTGTAGCTGTTCTACCTTATGAGCAGGGCCAGGCCGACTCCATAAAGCTGGGAGAGGAAGTGTCAGCTCAAGTAACTAAGCATCCAGAGGAGGCAGACCCTGTGTCCTTCTCATCCGTAAAGGGATGGAAAGCAGATTTCTTACAGGCCACTAAGCACATCTAGCCCTCCCGGTGAATGAGCCCTCCCCACACCACACAGCACATGCATCTGAGCCGGAACGGCCAGTTGCTTTTAAATTCAAAAGATGCTCTTTGCACCCAAACACCAAGCTAAGTGAGGTTCAACATGTGGGGACACAGCAGGGCTGTGGTGGGGAAAAAAGTTACCGGGCAGGGTGAACCACATATGTGGATGAGAAAAGTAGCCACACCCAGGGGCTTTCCATTTTTACAGAGTTTTAATCTTGAATGTGACATTAAATTCTTACCTAGTTGAACACAGTGCTAAGTAGCTGGATGGCAGCTGCATGAGCATGTTTTTCGAATATCTGCCTCAGTGTTAGCACCGTCCTGAGCCACTCCCAGGACCGCTGGGCAGAGACTCCTTGGCAGGGGCTGAGGGTGGTGTCTGAACATCTGTCTTCCCTAAGCTCCTGTCCAGCACACAGATGCACACATGCAGGATTACTTCTGGACTCAATCTGGCTCTTTGTGCCACCCCAGCCCTTACCATATCCAGCACCTGGGCCTAGAAGCATGGAGTTTAAAATCTTAAAGAGAGACGCTGACATCTCCTAGTTCAACCCCATCATTTTACTCTGGAGGAAGTCAAGGCTCAGAGAAGTTGAGAGACTTGTCCCCAGTCACATGGCAGAGTTCATGCTGGAGCCTCACATGGGGGCCAGCTCTCCCGGTTCCCAGTCTGTTACTCCTCCCCTGTATGACAATGTATCTGTCTTATCTTGGATGCTCACCCCATTATCCTGCCTTTCTTTCAGCCGTGCATAGTTGTGGAGGTTCAGAACAACTCAGGCTGGGTTTTCTCCTTCCCACCGCCCAAAAAACAGTCTGCCAGTGAGGCAGAATTGTGGTGTAATATTAATATAGCAGACACCTTTCTGATGCTTACCATGTACCAGACACTGTGTTAACTAGTACTTAGGCTCTCATTTAATCCTTATATTGACATTCCCATTTTAATAGTTGAAGAAGCTGAGGCATGAAGAGGTTAAGGAACTTGCCACAAGTTCCTTAAAGGAGTCAAATCCTGGCAGTGGAGCCCAGATTTGAAACCAGGTAGTTTGCCCCAGGTGCCATGTTCTTAAACTTACCTGTCTTCTCCATGAAGGAAGACCCACTGGTCCACTGGTCCTATTGGGTGACAGGCTGCTAGGATGTGAAAGGGACTTCAGAAACTATGATTTGGCTATACAGATTGATGTTTCCCAGGCTTTGGTCCATGGTGAGAAGCATAGAATGAGCAGATACAACACACCTTCAGCCTGTGTGCTCTGTGGTCAGACACATTCCAGGGCTGAACTGGGCCAGCAGGGAGCCTTCAAGGGCAGAGTGATACCTGGTGCTGGCCTCCAGTTCAGGTCCACTGTCTTATCCTGAAATTCTGCCAGAGAGCAGAAACTTGTGGGACCCTGAAGTCCTCTTACAAATAGCTAGTATGAGTCCTAGAACTTGAGTAATCATAAAGTTAAGTTCTATAGCCTTTTGCCCCCTAGAACATAAAATTAAGTGTAAAATCCCTAAAAATAATTATTCTTCTGCCTCTCCTCACCTCCAGATTCTCAGAATGTCAGCCTTTTCCTAAAACGCACATTCAAACACTTCTGAAGCTATACCTTTGTGTATCAAAATCTGTCTTCCAAACAATACTGGGATAAACTTTACTTGTAAAAAGAGTCTGTCAGTCAAAAACGTTTGACACTTGCTGGTTTGGAAACATGCTAAACAAGCTGATTTGCCACAGGACCTATCATTGGGGTCTTTAATATGCAAATGTCCTTTGGAAGGAGAGCTAATGCACATCCATTTCACATACAAATTAGAGAGTGTTTCTAAAGCCTGGGGGGTAGGGTGGGGGAGGGAACAGCTCCTGCAGTGGCAGTGATAGGAAATGAGATAGTGGCCATTTGCTGTCAGGGGAATTAGACCTTCAGGGCTTCTGCGTCCCCAGTGACTAGATTTGGGGGGAGCGGAACCTCCCTCACCAAACCACCACTGCTACCCAGAGCCCATTCTTGTCACCTGTGGGGTACCCAACTGAAACATGAGACAGCCTCCTGCCAGCCAGCTCTCTGCATCCTTTTTTGAGCAAGCTGACAACTCCCCCCCATCTCTTCCTGGGGTAAGTCTGACTTGGACATTCAGTCACCCCAGAGGATTCAGAGCTGAGTTCTGGGCTCCTGCTGATGTATTCCTGGGGCTGCTGCAGGTGGTGCTGACCACTGCACTTTCATCTGTTTTCTGTATCCAGGTGCGGGGTAAGCTTCTTTGGCAAAAATGATGTCATTGCCAAAATAAAATCTGAACAAAGGAGATTTCTTTAGTTGAGACCAAGTAAGACTCCAAGATGCCTAGGAACCTGTGCAGGACCACACAGCTCCTTGGAGGCAACAGAGCCCTGACTAGAATCCAGCTCCCTACTGCCCACAGTTTGTGGGTCTTCCCGTTGCATGGCTGTGCCTCTTGGCAAGGTGCACTGGGGTGGAGGTGGATGCCCTAAAACTTTGACTCTGGTTCCTAAATTTTACTGTGCAGCACAACCACCCAGGGCACTTTCTAAAAATTACAGAGCTATCCATCATGAAGGACCAGAACCATGCAGGGTGAACCCAGGGACATCATCTGGGAAAGACACTTCATCTTTTGAGTCTGGGAATGGAGCATTCTTTTCTTTGCTGCTGATCCTGGAGCACTGAGAAGCTTTGCCTGCTCTCTGGCGCTTTTGAACCTGCATGGTCTCTTGACAGGGCACAAAGTTCAAATTCTTCTGGCTTAAGCCCACTTATGTAACCAACTGGCCACACTCTCAATTCTGGATGCCCAATACAACTGCCCATTGTTGTAGACTCTAAAAAGCAAGGGTAGGGGCATCTGGGTGGCTCAGTTGGTTGAGGATCAGACTTTGGCTCAGGTCATGATCTCATGGTGCATGAGGTTGAGCCCCACATCAGGCTCTGTGCTGACAGCTCAGAGCCTGGAGCCTGCTTCAGATTCCGTGTCTCCTCCTGGTCTCTCTGTCCCTCCCCTGCTTATACTCTGTCTCTCTCTCTCCAAAATAGATAAACATTAAAAATATATTAAAAAAAAAAAAAAAAAAAGCAAGGGTAGAAACAGAAGCTCCTAAAGCCACAGAGGCTACACCAGGAAGACTTATTTAAAGGGGACGATCCCTGCCTCTGTTCCCAAAGATTATCATTCAGGAGGTCTGGGGTGCCAGCCAGGAATCTGCATTTTTAACTAACACACTCCCTTACCACCTCCAGCCCATGTGGTTTTGATGCAGTTAATCCTTGGACTACACTTGGTGAAATGCTGACGCAAATAGTAAAGACCCAAAACTGCTTAATTATAGGAATCATTCAAACACCCACATGCTAGGATATGAGGCTAGAAACTCCAGTCCATGATTGTCCCAAGTGGCTTAGAAAAAGAAGCAACGTGGGTAACGTGTAACACAGCAATGTTATCTTGATGATCATTTTAAAAAGTATTTATTAAGGGGTGCCTGGGTGGCTCAGTCCGTTAAGCATACAACTCTTGATTTTGGCTCAGGTCATGATCTCATGGTTCCTGTGTGTTCAAGCCCCATGTCAGGCTCTGCACTAACAGCACGAAGCCTGACTGGGATTCTCTCTCCCTCTCTCTCTGCCCCTTTCCCCTTCTCAAAATAAATAAATAAATGTTTTTAATACATAAAAATAATAAAAAATAGAAAGTATTTATTAAGCACCACTTTCTAGGAGGCTATGCAAGCACTATATTCACCCAGTGATCTACACAGATGTGGTCCCTGCTTTCTGGCTACTTACAATCCAGGAAGGAAGGAACAAGGAAGTGGAGCAAAACTGGCTGTGGAATGCCAAATACCTAGCACAGAGCCTGGGAGACAGCTGGGATCTCCAGTTTTCACAAGGGAGCAGTCTGGGTGTACCTAGTACTACCTGCAGTCAGAGACATGGTGGCCTGGGGACCGGTGATTAAAATCTCCCTGCATAGTCCCCAGAGTGATTCCCCTCACTGCTCAAGCTACTGTGATGGGAGCACTTACTATTCAAAACCTTTTACAACACTTAGCTCATTTAACCCTTAACACTCCCATCAGAGAAGTTGTAGTTATTATCTCCACTTTACACAGAAGAAATGGAGGCTCAGAAAAGTCACTTAACCCAAGCCAAGACTTCAGTCCAGGTCTGTTTGATTCCATGGCCCACCTCTACTCCCTTAAATTTCCTTAACCGGAAAGATGGGGCAACAGCCTGTCCCCTGCCTCTCAGGATTTGAGAATGCAGAATTCTCGAAGTATATCACCAACAAATATAACTTGGCTTTTGAACCAGTGAGAGACAAAACAACATTGACAAATAATAGGATTTACATGAAGTTTTGATTTGTTTAGAGAGATACTATGAACCCTTTAGCATTGTTAACTCATTTGGAAATTTGACTTCCAAAGGAGCAACTGCAAAGTATTTTTCATAACCCAGCCTTCCTTTCTCAGATCTGAAGAGGGAAATAATATGGTAGATGCCTGGAAGTGTGGAGTGGGTTATATTTAGCTCTGCCTAAAGGCAGGGGGATGGACTAGATGAAATTTGCAAGGGCCTTGTACTCACAGGATTCTTTCATTCACTGGGTTCCAGTTCTTAGTGCATAAGAGGTGCCAAGGACCCAGTGTGTTTTGGAGATATCGTGTAACCAACTCGTAATGTTCTCGAGCACATCAGAAAAACCAACTGTTGCCTCCAAACACTCTTCTTAATGCAGATGGAGTTTTCTGTGAATCCTGGAAAATATACTTGGGTGGGAGGCAGATAAGGAATGGGAAAAGGAAGACAACCCCAATTTTAGCAAACCAAGAGCTGGTGTCTGTAACAACGTGAAATACTTTCTAGAAATCTAATCCTGGTCATGGGTGTAACATCCCTTCCCCAGGCTCTCATCCTGGGCTTCCTTTCATGCTGATGGCAGCAAATGGTGGGGCTTTCCTCTCTCTGCTCAGAATCCACAGGACATCACTCTTTCTCTGAAGCTAGCCAGGTTCTTTCCTTATGTCAGCAGCTTGGGAGAAAGCCACTGTCACCTCATCTCTCCCTTGAAGCACATCTAACTTTCCCAAATAGCAAACTCTGTCTCTTTTAGCAAATGACTTCCAGATGCTGGAAGCAGCGGTCAGTGGAATTTTATTGCCCCCAAACTGTGGTTCTGGGCCACATACTTCTGACTTGAAGGTAATGTGGAATGTAAACATTGCGAGGCGTGTACTGGAATTAATTAAAGCTACCCTGTATTCTCCAAGGCCTATATGACTTCAGTTAACTGTTTACATTAACACCACGCCAGGCAGATCAGCTGGAGTGTGCGTGAACCCTTGATTACCACTTTCCCCCTTTTCCTTCAGAAAAAAAGTGAAATTGGACCCAAGCTGGCCCCTTTCCTTGGGGTGGGGTGGGGGAGGTGTCATCAGTTCCAACATAAGAAGAGGCTTCTTAAGCCATCGTCTCTCCTGAGCAAACAGAAGGCAGCTTATACATGGGAAGCACAGGTGGGCATCACATGTTCACCTGGAACCAGTGAAAGGCATGACCCCCTTGCTTTGTCAGGCATCAGAAGCATATTTAATTAGAAATGCAAGTATGGGGACGCCTGGGTGGCTCAGTCGGTTGAGCATCCGACTTCGACTCAGATCATGATCTCGCGGTTCGTGGGTTCAAGCCCCGCATCGGGCTCTGTACTGACAGCTAGCTCAGAGCCTGGAGCCTGTTTCAGATTCTGTGCCTCCTTCTCTCTCTGATCCTCCCCTGCTCGTGCTGTCTCTATCTCTCTCTCAAAAATAAATAAAATATTAAAAAAAAAAATAAATGCAAGTATGCACATTGAGAGGGACGGTCATAGCCATGGTGGGCCTGCAGAGAAAGCCATGGCATGTACACATGGCTGCCACAACTAGAGACAGCTTTGGGGAATAGGTTTTTCACTTCATGATGGCATTGAAAAGTAGGCTGAATGTTCTAGTTGCATAACAATGTAAATGTACTTAATGCTACTAAACCATATTCTTAAAAATGGTTACCATGGTAAATGTTATCTTTATGTGTACACTCCTCCCCCACCCCATAGAAAAGTAGGATGATCGAGCTATCAAGGCTCTTTGGGACTATGCAAACTATGAACATCTAGAAAGTTCTTCAGTCTCCACCATGCAATACAAGAGGGTGGAGTTGTTGCTCTCTGGGAATAGTTCCACACAATGCCAGGGTGTTTCGGGGGCATGTATGGAAAATACTAGGAAGCCATGCCCTGGGACCCACCAATCCCTCACATCCTCTCCATGTCTTGAGTGACAACTCATGGTAAGGAGCATTAAGAAAAGCTGAATAAGTGGTTACCTGTGTTCATTATTGATTCTAGCCATTAAAAGAGACTTGAGGTCATCTAGGTTAGCCCCAATCCTAAAGGACAAAAAGGACTTAAAAATTGTTCAGTGTGGTGGAAGCGGGTGTCTGCATGTAGGGACACCCCAGCTATTGTGTTGTCCAAACTCTGTGATTGTTGGAAATTCCTTCTTATATTAAGAAAAGAAATCCCCCTACCATATTCATTGGTCCTCATTCTACCCACTTATATTACAAGAATAACATGCCAATTACATATTTAATAGTACTTGAAGAATTTGAAAATGAATTTGAACTTTCTGATGGTACCTGAGATCATCCTCAGTTCCTTCAAATACTCCTATGTTAGCTCCCTGACCCCTTACTAGACTATGCCTTTTCCTTTAGGCTCACAGTTGTTTCTCAGTGATGCCTAGAACTAAACACAGTACTGTTGGTGTTCTGCTCAGAGAGGAGTGTAGAAATTTTATTTTCTATTTTTCTTTGACCTCCATATGTCCAACAATATAGCCCAATGTTATATTTTAACCATCGTATCATATTCTTGCTTCAAGAAAAGCATATGGTCACCTAAATCCTCCAGATTTTTTCACAGGAATAGCTGTTGAGCAAGGGCTCCCCATTCTTGGAGTTAGGTATATTTGTTTAACCTGAACCCAGAAAGTTACCATAAACCTTATTATAATTCATTATTTTGAATCAGTCCATCTGATACTGAGATATAGAATAGAATCTTGACTTCCTCACCCACTCTCTTTCCTAGCTTTGAGTGTCTCTACATCTTCATCTGAGTTACAGTTCTATGTAAAACAGTTTGATAGAAATGTTGTACAGGATTGGGCCACAGAACACAGAGACCACCTTTCCAGTTTACAGCAAAAAATTAGTCAAAGCTCTGTGGGTGTGGCAAAACTACTCTGGATCCACTTAGCCCCATCTTCCAGCTCCTGATTCTCCAGTATATTCCAAAGGATTGGTGAAGCCTCTGCTTAAGAGAGGTTAAGTCACTGTAGCAGTCAAGCCAGGCTAAAAGGGGAGTGTGGTCCTTGGCCTGTAGTGGGTGTCTAGTACATTCTATGGGGCGAGTTAATCTGTGAAGATACTGGTCATCCCCTAACCTCCTGTAGGTGATAATTCAGACTTCACTTCCTTCCCCCAAAAAGTTTCTTCAAAACTGCTTACCAAGTGAAGTGGGGGGCTTTGAGTTGAATTTCTCCTGGCACCTCTAATAGGATGCTAATCAACAGGAAATGAGCTCAGAGGTATTTGGGAAGAGGTGTAACTTAAGATTTAAGGGCCTAGAAAATTCCCAAGAAAAAAATAAGATCATTCCTGTAATCAGTGAGGATAAACTAAATGACAGTTTGGGACAACAGTTGATTTCATTGGTTCACTCAGAACATTGATCAGGAGATTTGGGGAGTGGATTTTCCTGACTTTAAGGAAGTGGAAGCCTCTTGCCCTCTGACATAGTCTGTCAGGTAAGACAAAGTCTATCAGGTAAGAGCTAAGAGGACCCAGGAGGGCCCTTCCTAGTGAAGCAGCATTAGCAGGTTGGTTGAGAATGAAGCAGATGGGGCTAAGGAAACCAGCTTTCAGCTGAAAAAGCTTTTATTGCTCTTTATCTATTGACACTTTTTCAATTAAGGAGCCTCCCCTGAGATGATCTATCGCCTCCCTGTCTGAGCAGGAAATAATTACCATCAAAGCAATTCCATCACATGCCATGTGTCTTTCTTGTGGCCAGGGAGGCTACGGGGAAAATTACCAGCCTCCTGCCTGCTCCAGCTCTATGGGCACAGGGCCCCAGCTTTGGATGCCATCCATCCTTCTGGAGGGCTCAGCCCCTACTATGCTTCCTCCTCCTCTTCCTTTTCTCTCCTCCCCCTTCTTGGTTTCCTTGGGGCTGGTGACAATGTTAAGAAATATAACCATGTTACCTGCTCTCTCTGAGGAGCCAGAGAAGCTGGAGCCCCCAGTTTCTCTTATTCTCAGGAATAGTGGAGGGTCGCTCATATATTCAGATGCCTAGGAACATGATCCAGTAGGGGTTACCTTAGGATCTGCATAGCTCAGTTTTGCCCTTTGTTTTGTACTTTAAATGGAATCATACAATATGTACCTTTGGGTCTAGCTTTCTTCACTCAAAATTATTTTGAGATTCATCCATTCTGTTGCTGTAGTTGTTTTTTGTTCATATTTATTGGTAAATAGTATTCCATCATGTGAATAAACCACAGTGTTTATAACCATTCTATTATTGATGGATATTTAGTTGGTTTTTTTGAAATAATAAACATATGCATGTACTTCATTTAAGGGTAATTCCTAGGAGTTGAATTACTGAGTCATCACATATGTGTATATTTAGCTTTATTCTTGCCAGTTTTACACAGTGGCTCCACCATATGAACTTTTTTCAGTGTAGAAAAATGTGAGACTAGTTCTCCAACCGCACTCATTTCTCTCTCGTTCCCAGATTATTGATGCAAAGAAAAGCAGATAGTCACAGATGATATCCAACCACCGTTTTGCTTTTATAAAAGGAAACACAGAGCTGTAACTTATCCAAAGTGAAAAGTGTCAGATCTTTTGACTTGTCATGGGATAACCTTTCTGTTACCCTGTAAAGGACTCTTCCTTTTTTATAATTTTTTTGATGTTTATTTATTTTTTGAGAGACAGAGCACAAGCAGGGAAGGGGCAGAGAGAAACACACACACAGAATCTGAAGCAGGCTCCTGGCTGTGACCTGTCAGCACAGAGCCCAACCTGGGGCTCAAACCCACAAACTGTGATATCATGACCTGAGCCAAAGTTGGATGCCCAACCGACTGAGCTACCCAGACACCCCAAGGACTCTTCCTTTTGATGGATATGAGGGAGAAGGGTCCATCCTCCTTATGTCCCTGAAACTTTCCTTCAACCCATTCTTCCACATTGATAATTTTTCACAGCATCTTACTGGAACTCTAAATGTTTAAACACAGATGAGCACCAAAGGAGTGGTCCTCTTTGCCTTATTTATGTGGAGGATTTGGGCAAGCTTGAATCCCTGCCCCTCCCTTGATGGATATCATCTGTGACTACCTGCCTTTCTTTGCGTCAATAATCTGGGAATGAGAGAGAAATGAATGTTTGCTTAAGATTGAATTTATGACAACATGGGACCAGCCTCCATCAACTAGACTGATGAATGCCTGGATAAGCATGCCACATATTTGTGTATTTTTTCTTCAAGCTACCCACCCCTTTTGCCTTCTTGATTAAGAAGCTGTGTTGTCAAGGTGTTTGACTTATGAGGGGAGAGAATGGGCTCTAGCAGTCCTTATGCCACTAGCAGTTTCCATTAAGGAAAGAAGTGAAGGCAGACCTGTGCTCCCATGCCTAGCACAGTTTCAGGTATACTTCAGCTCTCCTCCCTAGAAGGGTTGGGGGAGGGGTGCTAAAGGGGAAGAAAAATCTATTTATTGAGCAAAGATTAAGTTCTGGGCATTATTTTAGGCATGTGGATACAGTTGACTGAGCAAATGAATGAATAAATGATTAGTTTTAAAATACAATTAAGAGAGCTTCTGTTTGCTTTCTCAGAACAGAAATCTTCTGAGATTTTTTACTTTGATCCAGAGTAAGAGTGCTCTAAGAATACATGGCTTTTTGGACAAAGTCCCCTAATGTTCCATAACCTTGGGAACCTCTTCTCATCAACAGAAAGTGTTACAGTTCTTTGTATATAAGACTGCTTCTCCAGAGCCAGCTCTGAGGGTGAGAATAATCACAAGCCACGAGCTATTATCAGAGGACAGGGCCTTTGTGGACAGAGGAGTCACTGGAGGCCCTGTGCCCCAACCCAGGAGGTCATGAGCTCCATTAAGAAAATGGGTTCTGGGCCTATTCAACTTCCACTAACCTGGGGCAGACCCCTAAAGCTGAGCAGATCCAGGAACATAGAAGTTCAGAGTAGTTAAGACCATGGGCTCTGGTGTCAAATCCCAGCTCTCCTATCTCTTAGCTATGTGACCTTGAGAAATTACTGTGTTCCTCTGAGATGTCAAGTTTCTCATCTGTTAAATGGGGATAATCATATTTACCTCATTGGGTTGTTATGAGGATTATATCAGTCAGTGTGTGTAATGTGCAGGGCATGTGGGAAACATTCAAAAGTATTGGCCATTATTTTTGTTGCTGGAGAAAATTTTTGTCAGGCACCTGCTATAGGGCACTCCTTTTGGGGAATCTGCTTTGTTCACAAGCCCAGACATAACTGACATGTAATGCTTATGTAGGACTGGTTGTTACTGGAGAGTCTGCTTTACCTGGTTGAGGAAAGTCCTTGTTTGTCCTGTGTAAAATGCCAGGCACAGGTTCAGGCATGGCTAGAGTAGCATCTATAGAGTCAGATCCCTTGAGACTCCTGTGGCCAAAGAGATCTCCAAATGCTTATTGATGCCTGAAACACTATTAACTCATTAGTTCAGCAGTAAAAAATGACCAAGTATCTGCTAAGTCAAGGCCTTGCTGACAGCCTACATGACTGTGCATATGTTCATGCTGTAAAGAGAGCTGGGTGCCAGTAGAAAGAAATGCATAACTGCATAGAAAGATGACTGAGTGTTGGTGTGATTTTGTGGATTAAATAATATTATATGTGCCAGGCATTGAGCACAGTGCCTGAAACATGAGAGGACTTCATTACCTTCCACCTCAAAAACAAAGAACAAACAAAAACACAGAGGATATAGAGAAACTGGAATCCTTGTACACTGTTGATGGGAATATAAAATGGCACAGCTACAATGGAAAACAGTATGGAAGTTTGTCAAAAATTTACAATAGAACTATCATATTATTTAACCATGCTACTTCTGGATATATATCCAAAAGAGTTGAAGGCAGGGTCTCAAAGAGATATTTATACACTCATGTTTGCAGCAGCATTATTCACAATAGCCAAAAGGTGAACCATAGATGGACAGATGGATAAACAAAATGTGATTTATACATACAGTGGACTATACTATCCAGCCTTAGAAAGGAAAGAGGGACCCCTGGGGAACTCAGTGGGCTGTGTGTCTGATTATTGATTTTAGCTCAGGACATGATCTCACAGTTTGTGAGATCGAGCCCCTCCATTGGACTCTGGGCTGACGGTGAAGACCCTGCTTAGAATTCTCTTTCCTCTCTCTCTGCCCCTCCCCTGCTCATATTCTCTCAAAATAAATAAATAAAAACTTTTTAAAAAGGAAGGAAATTCTGACACAGGCTACAACATGAATGAACCTTGAAGACATTATGCTGAGTGAAATAAGCCAGTCACAAAAAGACTAGTGCTGTATAATTCCACTTTGGATGAGGTATCTGGAGTAGACAAAGTAATCAAGACAGAAAGTGGGCTGGTGGTGAGGGCCGGGAAGAGGGGAGAAGGAGGAGTTGTTTAATGGGTACAGAGTATCTGTTTTGTAAGATAAGAAGAGTCTGAAGAATGGTTGCACAGCAATATGGATGTGCTTCATGCTACTGAATTGTACACTTAAGGGTGATTAATATGGTAAGTTTTATATTTATGTGTATTTTACCACAGTCTTTTAAAAAATTTTAAAAATGTTTTAAATATAAAAGAGACTCAGTAAATAAATATTTGCTGTGTCTGAATCCAGCTGAACAGAAGAAATGCCTTGGAGAGCATGAGCACTGTGGATGAGGGCAGGTCCTACTGATGACTGGATGTGGGGACACAGAGGAGAGAGGCCAGTTCTGGAGGGGATGGCTGTTTCGCCTCAGGTCCCTTTGCTGTCTTAGCCTAGGTGGAGAGATTTCAGGAGAGTAGAGAGAAAGACACAATCGCCTTTCATTTCATAATCAAACTGAAACCAGCCCTGGGAGAGGTGATAACATTGACTTGAACACATTCAAAGGAATAAGTAACTGACATCATGTTTTAATTAATGGGAGAGAAGCTCAGGGAGGCAGAGCCCTGAGGAAATGTGCCATCTTCATGTGCCATGGAGGCAGGAAGTAGAGAGTAATGGGGAAGAGGGTCCCAACACACATGGGAAGGTTTGCTTGAAGTTGGGAGTGGTACTGGTGGGTAGTGGCTTGGTTGGCATTGGCCAGAAAAGTGCAAGTTGTGCTAGCCTAATTGACTTTCCCAAATCAGATTCATGAAGTGTTTAAATACTTTTCTGTAGACCCCTCACCTGACTCTTTCTCCTTCTGGAACTGGAATCCACACAATCAGAAAGGTTTGGTTAGAGCTGCAAAGTGTAATTACAGACCTGACAGGTGGCTCAAGTCAGAGGAGACATCTTACTCTGCAGACACTGAAACAATGATTTCAGCAAGGTGACAGTGGAGAATTCTAAAGGTGTCGGCCTGTCCTGTTGAGCCACAGCCTGGCACCATATCACAAGCACCTTCCTTCCTGGATGAAGATCAAGGGCAGGCAGATCCAATGACATTGGGATAAATTGGTCTTTATTCTCAAGTTTGCAGTGCAGCCCAAAAAGAGGCATCATTCATCCATCCTTCCCCTGGCCAGTCCACATTCTTCAGGTGCTCTCTCTGTGTCAGGCACTATTCTGGGCACTGGGCCACACGGTCTGAAAGGACATGGCTTCTGCTCTCAAGGGGCTCTTAGTCTAGAGACCCATCACTGAGGGTCTCAGCAAACAGAGGCGCCAGAGTGGTGGCTTGGACACAGGTGGGGTCTCATGACGTGGGTGAGTTTATCGATCCCACATGGCAGGCAGACACCCATGCAGCAGTATCTAGGTAGAACAGAGCCTGACAGGAAGGAAGTGCCCAAAGGGAGAGAGATGGACAGATGAGGTGAAGGAGAGAGGGAGGGAGGGATGGAGGAAGTCAGGCAAGCCTACTCCTCTGAGTCCTACTCTCTGGAACAAGGACTGAGAAATTCAGAATTGAGCTCCTTTTCTGATAATAGTGATGTCTTCCCAAGGACTAATCCTAAGTCTCCAGAGGGGTACTTGTACGTGTCTAACAGCAGTTCTTTCCTGGGAACGTTAGGTTCACAGGCTCCCCTCCTTGAAGAAAATGCCCTTATCCTGCTGTAGTCGGTCAACCACTCTGTAACCCGGCCTGGCCAGGCAGGGGTCACCGTAGATCACTAAAGCCTTGTGGGCCCCCTCCCCTTGCCGGGACCATGTGCTATGTGATGCACAGCTTCCAGGACCATGCAAGCATGGATCGCTTTCCCACACAGCAGCCCAGGAAGCAGACAGGCTGTCCTGCATGGCCTCAGGCTCCTGACACCCCTTGCTCCCCATGCCTCTCTTGCTCTTTGGAAAAAGCGCTTGGTTGCACTGGTTGGCTAGACTCCAAGATCCCCATGCAGAGGCTCCACAAGGTGAGCCTCAGGCCTGGAAGCGTGGCTGTTCCTCATTTTTTGGGATCTCAACAAAGACCCGCATCCCCCTCCAGAAGCAGGCCTTGTCTTCTACCTGCCAGATACTCCTTAGACCTCTTTTATTCCTTGGTCTGCTCTTGCTCTGGATTTTCATCTGATCTGACATGTCTGCACGTGTTCGGGGCTTGGAGCGGGGTGCGCTGGGCCAGGCGGGGTTGAGCATTCCCTGAGACAGAAGGCAGAAGGAGTGCTGGGGGCAGTGGGGGTAAAGGGGAAGGGGCCAGATCCTGAGACAACTCAGGGAGGCACCCCCTTACACGGGAGCTTCCGGCCAGACATTTCAATTCCTCACGCCTGAGTCATTTCAGCGTTTCAGGGAAAATACAAACCGCTTCCCAGGGCTGAGGAAGCCCCATGAGCTATTCTGGTCTTGGCACCAGCTCCCTGCCCCTTTACAGCGCCGGTCCCCTGGGGGTTTTGCTGCAGGATGGTCTCTTAACTCTGCCATCACGTATTTCCTTTCCCTTCTCAGACAGCCCGTCTCCTCCCCTCCCCCCCTCCATTCTACTTCTAGCTGGTCCAGTGCTCAAGCCACTGGGTGTGTCCCCTGCCTGAGGACAAGCCCCATTGTTACTGACCCCCTGGGCCCCTGGCTCCAAACTGAGCAGGAAAATTGGATTTCCAGTGGTTAGTCAGTGCCTGCAGTCAACTCCTGGACTCCAGACCCTTTGGGATCGAACCTCCCTAACCCCTGCCTCCCAGCCTTAACCTTATTCCAGGCAGCCAGAACAGCCTGCGGCTCTGCCCTCTGTGGCTGTCTTTCAGCCTCGCTTTCATTTATTTCCCATGTGTTTGCTGAATATATATTTTTTAGTAAAAGAGAAAACAGCAAATACCCAAATATCTAATACCAACATGTCCTATTCCATCAGGCGCTGTGTATGCACTCAGTCTGAGGAAATACACACAAGGCATTAAATAGCAATTATTGTAATTAGCGGAATGCACACGTGATCAGTCACCCTTGGGCCCCTGCTCTTCCAGTTACCGTGCCTGCGGCATTTGTGGATACTGTAAGGGGCAGAGGAGGGAGAGAGGGGGCTCGCTCTCCCGGCCTTTCCTCCCTTCTCGGATGCACGAGGATCTTTCTGGGTTACCATTGCCTCCCTCTAAGGCTGCCTTTCTCTGTGACTCACCCTCAGGACACAGCACCCCTTGTGAGAAGTACTGTATTAATTAAGCTCATCTCTGAGGTTTGCAGCCTCTGCCAAGGCAGCTGAGGTGGGAGCAGAAGACAAGAAGGACAATATCCCTGCCGTGCTTGAAAACCTGAGCGCATCTGTGCCCCCTCCTGTGCCCACCTGATCCCCCCTCAACACACATTAGTGGCTCCGGGATAGTTACAGGTCCTGGGTGAGAGCCAGACCTGCTAGTTTTCCCCAATTCCTTGGATCAGAGGAGGAGTTTCCATGGCCATGACCACTGTAGCAGCAGCTGTTTAAGGCTACAGTTGGCCAAAGCTGCAGCCTGTAATCACGTATTTTCAGTTGCCGCATTATTGAAAATTAGAGGTGTGTGAGGCACAGCCTTGTCCTCAAGCCAACAGTGGCCAGTGTCACTGCAGCCAGCACCGGCTGCCCTGGCTGCCAGCTGCAACCCTGATGGCTCTTGAAACCTTTCCGTTTTTCCAAGGGGAACATTTTCTAGTTTCTACAGGTGTGGTGGGGGAAAGGAGCTAGTGCCTGTATACCTCAGCCCCTCTTTTATCCCCTGGCTAGGCAGGATGGACTCTGCCGTCTGTCCACTGCCCCCTACTTACGGCGCAGGCAGTGTAGCCATGGAGTCTCATTACTTGCAAGTTAGGTCAGGACCTTAGTTCCTCATCCATAGAATGGGAACTTATTTCTGCCTTGTAGGACTGAGGGGATCATTTAATGCAGTACTGCTAAGCCTTGTATTGACATGAATTAATTAATTAATTAATTAACTACTTAATTAATTCTGGTGAGTCAGTAAATACTGAGCACCTGTTGAGTGTCAGGCAGGAACGACTTTAGGTTCTGGGGATAAAGCAGTGAGCAAGATAGGGATTAGCATTACGTGCGAGTGTGGGATGGATGGAGGGAACAGACAATTAAGCAAGCATACAAGTAACTAAACAAGGTGGTTTCAGATAGTGATGTGTGCTTTGAAGGAAATAAAACCATATAGGATGGGAGCTAAGGGCTGTGTGAGAAAGTGCCATTTGAGCTGAGACTTGAATGAGGAAAAATAACTGGCCGTGTCACAATCCGGAGGGAGAATATAGGCAAGGGAATGGCTCAAG
Source organism: Hyaena hyaena (assembly GCF_003009895.1). Taxonomy (NCBI): domain Eukaryota; kingdom Metazoa; phylum Chordata; class Mammalia; order Carnivora; family Hyaenidae; genus Hyaena; species Hyaena hyaena. The sequence goes on along the minus strand of NW_024080741.1, from coordinate 153,336 downwards.
CAAAGACCCTGAGGCCGGAATGAGCAAAGCCAGATTATGTTGTGATAGTACCTAGTTCCTGCCCCAAAGTAATAGTGTAGATCAAGTGCCTGTTAGATCCTGAGGTGACCTGGGGATGTACATCCAGAGAATCTTTCACCTACGAGTGACCACTGAGTTCCTGGGAGGTGTCTCAGATGGGCTATAACTATCAGAAGTAGATGGAGCTGCTGAGGTATCTTATTTTGTTCAGTAGCTAAAACCATTCATTCATAGAGCATTAGTATGTATTTTTATTTGAGATATATAGACTGCACGTGAGCTAGGAAGGGCAGAGGGAGAGAATCCCCAATACAGGGCTCAATTCCCCCACCCTGGGATCATGACCTGAGCTGAAATCAAGAGTTGGATGCCCAACGGACTGAGCCACCCAGGCGCCCTATAGAGCATTATTAAGAAACCAATTTAATCTGTACTCTGGTTGAATTGCCTTACAGTGGTGTGTGTATATTGGTTAACATTACAAGGCATTTGCCATGCAAATATGCCTTCTCAGAGCGAGGAGCAGTGCTTGAGGACCTGGGAAGGTCACACTTGCTCACAAGGTGCAGCCTGGTGAATCACAGGTGGTTCTGGAACCAGCCCAGATTATGGTTTCTATTTTTAATTAAAGTAGTAATGGTGTTCCTAAATTCAGGGGCCAGAAGACTGACTGAGGGCTGGGAGGGGGACAGCACATTAATTTCAGGGATTATGTATCCTGCCTCCTCGAGGTACCCCAGGGGCCCCGATGGTCATGATACTCTATGTACGTGTGCAGCTGTACAGTCTCGAATCTCTTCCAACTGCACCATCCCATCTGAACTGAGAACAAGCCCGAGAAGGCAAGAGAGGCCTTGTCAGCTCCATTTCCTGGTTCTTCATGGGACTGTCAGCTCTGAAGGTACTCACCATGTACTCGAACTTTGGTCAAGTCCTGCTCTCGAGTCTTTCTATTCTGCTCTCTGTTTCTGCTTTTGTCCATCTCCTTACCCACTTCTTCCCTTCTCCCTCTCCCCTTTTCTGCACACATGCAAAAGACAGCCAAACACAGCTGCAGCTCTTTTTCCGGCAAAACTTGCTCTGTCTTTCTCAATCTGGCAAATCACATTTCTAAGTAAGTTTGAAGTTTAGAATTTGTTCTTTAAGCTCACAATCCAGGAAAACAAAAAATACCCAAGTGACCTTTGTCTGTAGCGACGTTGCTGGGCTCCAGTCTTCCAGGGACCAGATAGGTTTGTGCTCACCAGCACCGCCCCTCTCGGCAAGGACAGTGGTGGGCAGGAGTCCGGGCCTCACTTTGTGGACCAGGAAAGCAATGACAGGATCTGGGGGAGTGGTTGGGTGCTGGGGGCGGGGCAGGTGGAGCCATCCGGAACAGGATTGGACTAAGACCAAACTGGAAGGAGGACCATAGTCTGGCTGTGGCTCCAGAGCCAACCCTCCTGTGCTAGACCTCCCCCTGAGCTTCCCCACACGCTGAATGTTCTGCCCTGAACCTGCTGCCTTCCAGCCCTCAAGAGACTAGACTCTTTGCTCAGTGATAACCAGCTCACCTCACAACTTACTTTTCAGTGGCTCCTCATGCTTCTCTTTCCTAATTGTATCTTAGCAACAGGCTTGGGGAAACTGCATTAACTCAAGAGTGACCCTAACAGAGGTTGACTAGGGCTTTGTGGTCCGTCAGTGCAGAGAGGCAGGTTTGGGCAAGTTTCTGGAGGCACCCTTCAGACCATCTCTAGGAGCCGGGGGTCAGGTGGTAACCCTCTGTCTCTGTATGAGAGCAGCCCTCCTCCCCTTTTAAACAGAACCGAATGGGGAGGTGAGTAAGAGTAGGGTAGTGGTGGTGAAGGAAGGTCAAGAGCACATGAAACCTGGGGCACCTGGGTGGCTCAGTCGGTTAAGCGTCGGACTTCAGCTCAGGTCATGATCTCACAGTTCGTGGGTTCCATCCCCGCATCGGGCTCTGTGCTGACAGCTAGCTCAGAGCCTGGAGCCTGCTTCAGATTCTGTGTCTCCCTCTCTCTCTGACCCTCCCCTGCTCGCTCTCTGTCTCTCAAAATAAAGACATTAAAAAAAAAAAAGAGCACATGAAACCTGAGCCCTTCCCACCCAGCCCGCTGCTTGGTAGCCCTTTCCATTTCTCTGGTGAGTCTGGGTTGTGTAGTCAGTCTGGACATTTCCATTTGAGAACAAGCCAGTTGGCTCTATATATAACCCAAATGTCCAGAGGATTGTCAGTCCTTCAAGTCTAAAAATACAAGTGCAAGTTCCCTCTCTGATGCTTGAAAGTGACTCACTGTAGCCTCAGTTTCCCTCAGAAGGACAGAGGATGGGGCCTGACATCTCAAGACCTCCATGGGCCTTGCATAAGACATACAGACACTTCACAGGGCAGCAGACACCTAGGGGAGCCCAGAAACTGTTCATTTATTTACTGGTTTTGGTTTTTGGAGGGTTTTTTTTTTTTTTCCATTTTTAATATTCTCATTTCTCTGAACCGAAAAGGAACTAGCTGCAACCTTATTGCCCAGCGACTCTGCCCAGGAGCATCTGGGCATGTATTTGGATGACATGCTGGATTTGGCTCCATGTTTGCCCAAGGCAGTTTCATATGTGCATGAGGAACACACAGCACCTCCAACCCTTCCTGCCACTCACAGCCACCGAGGCCCTTTCTGCCCAGGGGGACCGCCTCTGTCAGCTTGCACCTGTTGGAAAAGGAGTGTTGCCAGGATCCTGATGCTTGCAGCTGCTTTTCTGCTCTGCTCTTGTGTCTGAAGTAGGAAATAGGGCAGACTTGCTGCTAGACTCCAAAGGTCATTAACAAAATGAAAAGGAAATAAACAGGCCTCTGTAAATCACCTCTTTGATGGGCCTGCATGGCAGGGTGCTAGGAGAGGTGGGGCACTGGACCTGAGGAGCTGAGCTGGGTCTCTCTGCTTAGCCTGCCTCTGTCTTGTCCTGCTCTCCATCTGATGAACCCACCAAGAAAAAGCTATTGGGTACCTACGGTGCACCAGGCACGGTGTTGGACACTTTTACATTAGTTATGGAATCTTCACCTTGAACCCCGTGGGAAAGGAACAATCATCTCCATTTTTACAGATGAGGAAGCTAAGGTTCAGAGTCAAGGTCAAAGAGATTGAAACCCAGGTCTGGGTGGGCATGGGCTCTTTCCCAAGAGTCTTGCCATTCGAGAGGCTTGTGCAGTGCTGCGAGGTGAGCAGCCGTGCCACCCTGCTCCAGCGCTCTCCTGCCTTCCTCTCTGTGCCACCTGGTGTCCAGAGCACCCACCCTGTCTGTAGAGCCCTTCCTGAGCAGCCTCCCCCTGCCACCAGCATGGTCTAATCCCCAGTGCCATTTCTTCTGAGCTCCTTTCCCATTGGAAAATTGTCCACCGAGCTCCCTGATGCAGTAAGAATACTTGGTCACAAAATGGTAGATTAGTTCACTAATGGGGCACCTCTGTAGGACTCTTGGAGATAATCCCTAACAAGTCGTTGTCTAATGGTTACATTTTATTTTCCTGTTTTGGGTCATGGTATATGGTTTATTGGAAGGAATATAGGCTCTGAAAGACAGGTACCAAGTCCTGATCCTCATTGAACATGGATGAATTACACAAACTCTCTGGTCTCCACTGTATCATCTGTAACACAGGGATTAAATGAAATTCTGCACATTAAGCACACGGCACAGGGCCTGGCACCCAGAGGGACCCTCAACAAATGATAGTTTCACTTCTGTCCCTTTGGAGGGCAAACAGGTTTCTTCCTGGTTTCTTTCAAATCATGTAATAGCTGCCACTGTAAGACCAGCCCTAGCCATGTGGTCTGGTGGAATTGCCCTGACCTCTTACTTAGGACACTCAGCCTCAGGCTCCGTGGGTGACAGCAGGCTTTCTCTAGCCAGGGAGGAGGAGGGGGCTGAAGAAGGATGCAGCCCCCACTGCCTTGGCTGTGGGCTTTTCCAAGGAGTCCTCCCCCACCATTCACTGCAGACGTCTGGCCCGCTGCGCCCTCTGCTGGTCACTGTGGAGGAAGGACACGAGAGGGGCTGCGGGGCAGTGTCTCTCCCAGGCTACAATTCGAGGAATATTTTTGTTTTCATTATTAAGTTTTTCAGAAGAGATTTTGAGAGAAGAACTAAAAGAGACAGGTAGAAAAGAATAATGAAGGAGGGGAGAGAGAGAGAGCTAGACAAAGAATAGAATAGAAGCCAGTTGGGGGTCAGTAAAGATGAAGGCCATATGGTATGTGAGCTGGCCTTTCTTCAGAAGGAATGCAGATCTCATGTTCATTACATACACCTGGGAATCCTGTAAAAACTGCACATTTTTTAAAAATTAACTTTATATTATAGAATTTTAATCTGATTCAATAAATCTGAAATGGGGCCTAGGAATCTGCATTTTGATGAGTTTTCCTACAGTTTTTTTAAAATGTTTTTTATTTATTTTTGAGAGAGAGAGAGAGATAGAGACAACATGAGCAGGGGAGGGTCAGAGAGAGGGAGACACAGAATCCGAAGATAGGCTCCAGGATCTGAGCTGGGTGTTAGCACAGAGCCCGACGTGGGGCTCAAACCCACGAACCATGAGATCGTGACCTGAGCTGAAGTTGGACGCTTAACCGACTGAGCCACCCAGGTGCCCCTGAGCTTTCCTACAATTTTGATGCAGATGCTTGGGGACCATACTTTAGGAAGCCCTGAACCTTCAGCTGGGCCTCCAAGATGCTGGATCCTCAAAATTCTCCAGGGATTTTTGCCCCTCTTCCTGGAATAGGCAGGATCTTGCTCTCATTGAAGATTGTCTGCACACCGAACTTGAAAGAGCCACCCCATTGCCCTTAGACTACAATGACTATCTTTCACAAATTTAATCAGGCATGACTCCTACCTCTCAGCTCTCCTCATGCTGTGTCTCTAGTAAATACCCCCTGCAGCTCTAGTAAATACCATTGTTCTTGGCCTTAAGGGCCCAGTCCATATTTCACCCACTTCTTAAGGCCTGTTTATATTGATCAGCTCACTGGATTTATTGCCTGAAACACAACCAAATTTGATATTTCATTGATTTCTCCTTATTTCATGTCACTCAGAATGGCTTGTGACTGACAGGTAACTGAGATGTGGTCTGGTTTAACTGTCCTTAAGCAAGGGTGTGCATGAACAACTCTTCAGGAAGCTTTCTAAAAATATGCAAGCTGGGGCTTCCAGGAGGCTCATGATTTGGTGAACATTCTCTCGATAGTACTGTGGCAGATATATTGGTTACTCTCTAATACCAATTCTTGTCCTTCTTTCATCCCACTTTGTTTTTTTTCTTTCTTCCTCTGCCAAATATGTGGATATGATGGCTAGATACACACCCTGGAGATGTATGGATGGTGAGTTGGCAGCATCTGGTGTTTATACATTATATATACATTATATAGTGTGTTTATCTCCAGATTTTTATATAAGAGAAAAGAAGTAAGCTTCTATTTTGTTTAAGTCACAAAAAAAGGGAAGCCCAGGCCTGTCCCTGGAGACTCAGATCCTGGATGTTGGATGTCTGTTCCTCTTGTTTTTCCAATAGCTTTATAAATTCTTCCTAGTCATAGCACACACAGTACTTATATTTCCTTTGCAAAAATTATTACCTGAAAAGGACTACCAGGCATATGTAATTAACCAGAAACATTCAGTTGATTGAGTGATTGATTAGGTTGCCTTTCCCTATTTCTACACAAAAAAAGATGAAGTTCATTGGTGGAGTCAGGAGTTTTGGGGTTTTGTTCCAATTCTGTCAGTAACTAGTTCCATGGCCTTGTAGCTAACCATGGTCCATGTTAGAAGAATAGTTTTTGACCAGATGACCTTCATTCTCCATCTATTTCTAATATGCCAAACAGATGACCTTAGTTCTAAGAGGCATTGTTTGATGTGGACAGGAATTTAAGATGTGTGAGCCTGGTTGGTGAAGTTCATTCAGTGACACTGTAGGTTGGAGCATGACTGGGAAAGACATAGGGGGTGATACTGCAGTTTCCCTGGAAGAAAGTAAACTTGAAGGGTTACCTTGTCAAAAGCAAGATGAAAGTTCAGCTGCTTCATTATATGTAATCGTAAAGGCAGATGGATTCATAAGAAACCAATGAACATGACTAGAACTGGTGAAGTGAAAAGCCTGGGGAGGGGGTGATACCTGAGAACTGGGCTCTTGTTTCAAAACCCTCAGATGATTCCTCTGACCTTACCTTCCTCCTTCACCTATGCCCTGTCATCCTGAATATCTAATTCAAAAGATGAGATCATGTAATTACTCCTTAGGAAAATACATCTTCCAGATGCCCTAGATAGGGGACCAGTTCTTTGCAGAGGAGAATTTTGATAGCATCTCAGCCAAAAGAGCAATCATGTTAGATCTATCAAAGAGGCAAGGCTGCTTGCCCCTTTTCTCCCCATGCATGAAACATCAGGAGGATGCTGGCTGTGGTATCGGCTGTACCTTAAATAATCCCTGAGCTTTGAAGGTTTATTTAAGCTGCCTGGATTTCTCAAGATGGTCTGCTCAGTTCTTTCTTCTTCGTATCGGGGCAGCAGAACATCCCTGGGGATATTCGGCTCCTCTAGGTGAACAGTGTCTGTCAATGGAGCTTTGTGCCTAGTTTAACATATGTTCTCAGATGTTATCGCAACAGTAAAGTCACCATAACTCCAGCATTTTTATCTCTTTTCTTCTAATTTGTCCACAGTTGTCACTTAGTTCTGTCCCCAGAATGGGCATTGAAAAGAACCAAAGGTAGAGATGGATAGGGTAGTCAACCTGAGCTCCTAATGCAGGCCAGATTGTCAGATGTCTACTCTTGTTCATTCACCTGAGGATAGATGTTAGGAACACAAGTGAACATTGTCAGAGATTGGCAGTCTTCAAACTAATGTGAACAGCTTCATGTGGAATACATAGCTGGGCATGTGGCTTGACAGATAAGTCTTATGGAAAGTTGGGAACAGAGTAAATAAACACCACTTGAACTGTTCTCGGGCCATTCATTTACCATCTTGTTGTGATTAGACAATGATGACTAAATGGGGCCTTTTATTGTGTCATCCTAATTAGAAAGTCATTTTTAGTTATTGTTAATGTGCCTTTCATATTGTGCCATTGATCACCTGTAGCGTACACTGTGACAGTGCAGGTAGACAAAGCCACTCCCTGTGGCCTCCACAGAATGACTAAAGAGCAGTGCAGTACCTTATCTGGGACCAGGTAGATTTGCCTGTACATGAAGCAGCACTGCTTGTGCTATGCCTGTTCTACTCTTAACTCTCAGACTGGTTTGTTCAGGAGCAACAGCAGTATGGTCATTAATGAAGCTTACTGGGAGCACCTCCTCATTTTGTGTCAGAGAACTAAAGATAGTGCCCAAGGGAAATGTTGGTGTATGATGGCTCCCTGGTCCCTCTGGTCACCACCCTGGCCACTGTGAATGTGCAGACACTACAAGCCCTGATAGGTGCCACTGTCCTAATGACTGCATTTCAATCTCTACCCATTTTCTCTACTGGGATCTTGTCCTTCTCCTGTGCATAATCTCAGAATGAGTTTGATTAGTGGAATAATAGCATCAACACTTTCTACTGCTTAATTATTATAATTGTTCAAACATATAGAACTCTGTAGTATATTAGCCAGAATTGGATGCTGTCTTGATATTATAATGGTTGCCTGCCATACTCATGCCAAGTATGAAAACTTGCTCCTGAGGAAGGACTCCCTTCATCTGCAGTAGTAATGTGCCAGCCAATGCCAGCGCCCCCACCCCATCAAGGCAGCAAGTCACTGGGGACCCACCATCATTAATAGATAGTGCTTTAGGGCTGGCATCTAGTAAGTGGTCCTATTCTGCACATGTCACATAATATACTCTACCTTGTCACCTTAGGCTCCTCAAATCTACAAAAAAAAAAAATCTTGTTTTTAGCATTTTGACAAGAGAAGAACATTTTTGTTCACTAGCTTTGGATGCCATGTGGTTGTGTGAAAATGGGGACATAGTAAGAAGTTTTAAGCATGGGAAAGATATGGTCCATTTGCACCTTATGAAGCTTATTTTGGAGAATTGAATTAGAGAGAGGGAAGACCCAAGACAAAAAAGTACCAGTTAGGTGCCTATGATATGACTGTCATGGTCTTTGTAATAATAACAAAACAAAACAAAATTCCATAAAAATTCTTTAGGGAAGCACTAGTCTTCAAGAATGGTATTCCACTTCTCAGTTAGGTCACAGCAGCTGGTTTTGCTCCATTCTGATTAGAAAGCCCATTGCTGGGGCAGATCTGCCCCCAGTTGGAAATAGAGTAGTTGGTTTGCATTAAGGGACATGCTGTTTGGGAAAATTTACATCTTTGAACACTGGCACCCCACCCAATGTGGTGAGATGCTCTCTGTTTGAAAAGCTCACTGGAACTAAAAAAGACTAGGTAAGTAGCTGATTGGTGTCTCTCCATTTAGAGAGCGGCACACCTGTGCTGAGTGTAGAGGTAGATGGCAAACACACTGTTTGAATTGCATGCTCCCCCTCCCTCCATCCCTCTCACCCTCATAGTAGAATCTGCACAACTTAAAAGTACAGTTAATGGGACTTTACCTGAGTAGAAGATGTGAAGAGGACCCACCTTCCTTGTGCCGGTGTAGGAGGGCTGGGATGTGTGACCTTGGGACAGTTATCACAGACTTCTGAGCCTCAGTTTCCCATCTGCAAAATAAAAGAGTTACATTGAAAAAACAATAACAAAAGTAATAATGACCAACATTTTGGGGCTCTTCCCTTTGCCAAGTACCGTTTTAAGCTCCTTAAGGGTTTTGACTTCATAATAACCTATGAGGTAGGTATGATCATTGTTTCCATTTTATAGGTACAAAAGCTATGGACCTGGATTTGAATCCAGGGAGCCTGGCTTTAGTGCAGAGGCCAGATGCTTAGCCAGTATGCTCTACATCCAAGATTCTAAATTATGTGAGATTAGGAGAGAAAAATAGTTTACCCTGAAACCTCTATAAAAACCACCTGGCCAGATGGAGATACAAAAGCAATTTCTAAAAACAACAATGATAAATCAGTGGTGAAGGGAAGGATTATATAATAGAAGGTGCTAGGACAATCGGTTAGCTACTTGGAAAAAATATCAAAGCAATTTAGATACTCATTTCATACAGTTTGCCACAATAGATTCTAAGCTTATTAAATAAATTAATGGAAAAAGAAGAAAATAGAAGTGAGTATCAAATCTTTGGCTGGGAGAGGACTTCAATAGTTCAAAACAATGGAAGAAATTGCAAAAGTTGATGATAGTTCTAACTTCAAGAAACTGGAAACCTCTACACCAATAATAATTTTGCCTAATATTTGTGTTTAAAAATATATCTAAAGGAATAAGAAATACAAAGTCTCTGATAGATAAATGGGCAAAAGATTCACAGAATGCCCTAATAAACATTTGGGAAAATGTTTGACTTAAGTACTAATTTTAAAAATTCTACTTTATAGGTGGCTGGGGTGGCTCAGTTAGTTAAGTGTCTGACTTCAGCTCAGGTCATGATCTCACAATTTATGGGTTGAACCCTAGCATCAGTCTCTGTACTGACAGCTCAGAGCCTGGATCTTGCTTAGGATTCTGTGTCTCCCTCTCTCTCTGCCTTTCCCTGCTTGCGTGCGCTCTCTCCCTATCTCTCTCAAAAATAAATGAACATTAAAAAATTATTAAATTCTACTTTATAAAGAAATGCCACATGAATATCATTATATATGTATGCATACATATTACATATATGTATATTATTTTATATATAAATATGCATACACACATATATGTATACCTACATATGTACGACATATATACACATATTTTGTAGCTCTGTAGCTGCTGAAAGGACTTAGAACTGACACCCCAGGAACAGTAAGCAAAACTAGCATCCAGTTCTTGGCCTCTAAATAGTGTTCTCCACTAAAAGGAATCAAAGGCAGAGTAAGCACAAGAGAATCCTGTAATGTCTGGTGCCAGAAAGTAGTGCTCACAGAATGATGTGTCAAAGGACATAAGAGCCAATTCAAAGAGACTCCCACTGGCTATATCTGAGATAATTTGAGCTTTAAAATAAATGACATGAACAGATTGAGTAAAATAAGAATCCATGAGTCCATACTGATGTAAGTAACTTAATGAGTAAATAAATGGGGAAGAATAAAGACAACTTTCTGTTGAAACAAAATGCTAATAACTAACGAATATGGAAGGAATGATGACATTAGAAGGTCACCACTCAGCTATATTCCCACTACTTCAAGTAAGAATCATGCTAAAACCATACATTGCTAAGTGAATCTAGTTTTTAATGTTTATTTATCTTGAGAGAGAGAGAGATTGAGAGTATGCGGGGCGGGGGGGGGGGTGTAGAGAGAGGGATCGCAAGCAGGCTCTGACATGTACACAGCCTGATATGGGGCTCAAACTCACAAACCAGTCAGATGCTTAACTAACTGGGCTACCCAAGTACCCCCACAAATGAACCTTTAATGAAGAACAGGATATTTACATAGTCTCAAAGTATCTTGCCAGAAATTACTTATTAAATAGTAACCTGTCCAGTGGAGAAACCACTTCACCAAGAAATCAAGGTTAAGCTCATCACTAATGGGACAAGCCCACATCATGTACCCATGTTATGATACCTTGAGATAGCTACAACATCACTTCTGTGTATTCCTGCCCAGAATGCATAACGTTAATCCAACCATGTGGAAACATCAGAAAAACCCAAATTGAGGGACATTTGTCCTGGCTCTTTCTAAAACTCTCATGGTCATGAAAGACAAAGTAAGTCTTTTCCATCTAAAGGATAGTAAAGAGATATGACAAATAAATGTAATACACATGATTTTGGTTTGAATGTAGGACTAGATTTCTTTAGGAGGATGGCTATTAAGGACAGTAGGTGAAATTTAAGGTCTTTAGTTTAGATATAGTATTTATCAATGCAAAATTTTCTAACTTTGTTAATCATAGTACATAAGAATGACTTTATTCTTATGAAATACATACTGAAGTATTTAGATATAAAGGGGTTTTGCATCTGTTACTTACTCTCAGATGACCCAGAAAGAATTATGTGTATGTGTGTGTGTGTGTATTTGTACATATATATCTATATGTATATTTATGTATGTGTATATATTACATATATATCTATATCTATCTTATTGAGAGAGAATGATAAAGCAAATATGGCAAAATGTTAACAATTGAGCAATCTGGGTAAAGGGTATTTAAGAGTGCCTTTTACTACTCTTGCAAACTTTCTGTAAGTTTGAAATTATTTTAAAATAAAAAGTTAAACCATAATGAATGCCCTGTTTTACCTCCAGAATTTGCTCCCCAGCAAGGGGAGCGAAATGTGAGGAGGGCAAAGCAGGAATTCCTGAGCCCTGCCAAGGGAAAGGGCTTCACCGAACTTGTCTGGAATGCAACTTGGCAATTTGCATTTAGATCTTGAAAGATATTTATAACTTTTTAGCCCCACTTCTGCGCAAAAAAAATATGTATATACAAATATGTAAAGATTTAAATAAAAATATCTTACTGCATTGTTACTTTCAAAAGTGAAAAATTGGAGGCAAGGTAAGTATTCCACAGTGGGGACTGATAGGGCCCCGCTAGGGAATTTGATGTGCCCACTGAATGATATCTTGGAAGAGTTTTTAACAGCATGACCACATGCTTATCCTATAATGTCTTGATGCTAATCTTACAGTGTCCTGTGAAATACCAAAAAACAATGTACATTCTGTAGAACCTCCATTACATTTAAAACATACATTAAAAAATCTGAGCCTGTGTGGCTCAGTTGGTTAAGTGTCTGATTCTTGATTTCAGCTCAGGTCATGATCTCATGGTTCATGAGTTCGAGCTCTCCATCTAGCTTTGTACTAACAGCATAGAGCCTGCTTGGGATCTCTCCCTCTCTCTGCTGCTTCCTTGCGCTCTCTCTCTCTCTCTCACTCTCTTTCTCTGTCACTCCCTCCCCACCCCCTCTGTCTCTCTCTCTTCCTCTCTCTCAAAATAAATAATAAACTTAAAAAAAAAACCTGGAAGAAAGTAAGCCAGAATTGTAAGATAAGCCTCTTTTATGTAGCATTTCCTCCTACTTTCTAATGCTTTCCAATAATATCGTGTTTCATATCATAAGCAAATATTCTAAAGTCGGAAAATAATGACAATAACAAGTAAAGTAGCAAGGAAAGTTTGGGTCTTTTTATGACCATGTGAAGAAAGTCCAGTGTCTGGACAGTCTTCCTTTCTAGCAGCCCTGAAGCAGTCTTCTTGCTTCAGCCCAGCTCTTGAAAGAGGGATGAACACTAAGAGGGTCAAGGTGACAATGTGGATGGTGGCCTTCCTGTTGGGGAACACTATGGAATCTTGCTTAGGTTACACTCACTTGATCTCACTTGATTACACAAGGTCAGCATTTAATAAGAGGTGAAGTTGGAGTTCCATATGAGTTTGAATGACCCCAAAACCTGTGCCCTGACTTCCTGCTCTTACTTGACCCTGGGCAGTGCCAACAGTGCGTAGAATCAACATGCTGCTCCTTATGTTTCCATCCTGACTAGTCAGCTTGCTTGCTTCTGCCTCTCCATCTTGGTTTCCTCAAGCTTATTATTTAAAAAAAATAAGCATTCTTCTTTTTCTCCTGGAATTCTCATCCCACAGTGGCCTAAGAGGAAGGTAGAATGTTTGCTTAAGTGTTGCAAGCATTAACATATCATCCAGTCCACTTCCAAAGGTGATTTACTTAGCCTTCGAGGAGGAAGGAGCCCATGCTGTTAGGATGGCACTGGCCCCATGTTCTCCATCACCTCAGAAGGCATAACTGCGGGGGACACTGCAGGGAGAAATTTAGTTTGGCATCCAGAGAACTTTCTAACAGTTAGAGTGAATAAACAGAGATAAATTACGCAAAGACCATTCACTCTCTCAGAGAGCCTTGAGAAGAAATGCCTTAACATTTGGGTATCTTCTTTGGTGTTCAAGGTGCTATGGCACTTGTCACCTTCTCAGATTCTTACAAGAGGGTTCTGAGAATGTCAGGGCAGGAATCATTACCCTTAGAGAAGGAAGCCAGGCTCAGAAAGATTTAAGCGACTCACCTCCAGTCATTGGTGATTAGTCAGTCTTCTGACTCCTGGACCCTTACTCCTTCTACCCCTTGGGATTTAAAACCTTCCTTAAATACCACCCCAGGGCAGGGAGATGAGCTGGATCATTTCTAAAGCTGCTTCCCTCCTTAACAGCCTGATTTACCTCAACTAGGTGGGCTTCTCCATTCTTATAAATGTGTCTCCTCTGGGTTGCCCCAACTAGTGAAAAGGATTCACGTAAGACAGAGATAGGCTGGGGCCTCCATCTGGCCACTGTTATTTTGTCCTATTCCAGAGGAGACCACCCTCAAATGAAGGCACCCCAGCATGACTGCAGTCCAGCAGGTGTTGATTAGCACACACTGGGGGTACTACTGGAACTGGGGAGAGCCAAAAGAGGGGGAAGCTCACCATGGTCAAATCAAAAGAACTCCCTCGAGGCTTGGAGGGACAATGGTGTTGGTTTACTAGGATGACTCCACTTCCATCTGGCAGACTGGGCACATTTTTTAAGAGAGGAATTATGCTATTGTGAAGCAAAAGTGGGTTTTGAAGTCTAATAAAGCAGGGTTTGGTGCCGACTTCATTTCTTAGCTGTATGATTTATAGAAAACTGTTTTTGCAATCTTTTTTTAATGTTTATTTTTGAGAAAGTGAGTAGGGGAGGGGCAGAGAGGGGGGTGCAGAAGATCTGAAGCAGGCTCTGCACTATCAGCAGAGAGCCCGATGCAGGGTTTGAACTCATGAACCATGAGATCATGACCTGAGCTAAAGTCGAACGCTTAACCAACTGAGCAACCCAGGTGCCCCCAGAAAATTCTTTAACCTCATTGAATCTTAGTTTCCTTAGCTGTAAAATAAAGATAATAATAAACTCATGGTTTCATAACAAGGATTACTAAAATGGCAAATACCAAAAACCTGCCATAATTGAATCTCAACAATTTTATTTTGCTCCTAAATTAAATGGAAATATTATACTTTAGGGTTCCCAGTGTGTTTTTGGGAAAGACAAGCTCATAATTCATTTGGTGTCCTAAGCTGCATTTCTAGGGCCTCTCCCATTCCTTTCTTCAAGTTCTACCCTCATGGATCTGTATGAATGCTCTAAGGTTAAGGCATGTGAAAGCCCAATTCAAGGACTCTCATGCATACTCTGAGTGAGTGGTAGCCACTCGTGGGCCCCAGCCAGCCTTATCTGAAGCCCCTATAGGCTAGAGTATGACCGAAACCACTTATTATCACCCTCGCTCACCCAGCAGCCTTATGTTGGCTGCTGGAGTTTCAGTCTGGGTACCACAAGTGGCCCTAATGATTTATGTCCCATGACCCAGTGTTCTGCACCCACAAGCCTGCAGCCTCCCACCTGCCGGAAGTCATTGGGAATTAAAAACACCAGTGAAAACAAACAGCTGCAATGTATTATGTCAGAGCTGTTTCCTTCCTCTTAAAGACAGTCTCCAGAGGTAATTTTCTTTAGGTTACCTACCCTATGTTGAGCTTATTAGCTTAAAAATGACCTGAAATTGGGGCATCTGGGTGGCTTAGTCGGTTAAGCATCTGACTTTGCCTCAGGTCATGATCCCACAGTCCATGAGTTCAAGCCCCATGTTGGGGTCTGTGCTGACAGCTCAGAGCCTGGAACCTGCTTCAGATTCTATGTCTCCCTCTCTCTCTGCCCCTTCTCTCTCTCTCTCTCTCTTTCTCTCTCTCTCTCTCTCTCAGAAATGAATAAACATTTTTAAAAAATTAATGACCTGAAATGTACAAAGATATGCAAGTATACTGTTTTTCCATGGTAGCCTATCAAGGCAAGTTGTCCACACACTGGCTCCCTCCTGTCCCTGGAAAGTAGGTCTGCTCTACTCTTTCCTTCTAAATGCATTTCCACGTGCAGGATGTGTGTCAGTGGGATCCTGGGTTAGAGACCCAGCTCTGCCATTTGCTTGCTAAATGACCTTCTTCTCCTGAACACTTCTTCCTCAAGCATGAGTGTCTTGTCTTGTAGACTGAGTGCTGACATCTGCCTGACCTCATTACAGGTTTTTGTGAGGTCAAATAAGGCAGTGCAAGTGAAAGCCCATGGTAAATTTTAGAGTACAGATTCAGAAGGAAGTTGTCACAACTTTTGGCAAAGTATGTGTGGCAGTGGTATAGATATCTTTCCCTAAAAACATAAGGCCGGAAAAAAAAAATCAAGGCTGGCCCAAAGGCTGTTAGTGTATAAACAGTTTTTAAGTAGTAAAAAAAAAAAAGAGTTAGAAGATTTTAGCATAGGGAGACCTCAAAAGCCTTGAAAAGGAGTACAGAACCTCTCCAAACAAAACAAAACAAAAACCCTAAGCATCCTCTTTGTTTCTCAGTGACAATTCCCAAACTATTTTAAGCCACATTGATTCTCAAGAGAGAAACCACACCAAAGCTTGGGTGAAGAAGTTTCATTTCCCTGCCACTGCTGTGAAATACCCCATGCTAATTTAAAGATCTGGAATTTTCTAATAAAAACAACCAGAATGTGTTAGGCAGGATTGTTCCAACTCTGCCCATCTGTCTTTCTGTCTGTTGTATCTGTCCATCTAGCCTGCTGATTTCCAAAAGATTCTAGAGGGTTTTATTAAATTTAAGACCATATGAAAGAGGACAATTATAGCCCCTGTTTGATTTTTACATTACAGATAAGGCAGTAGTTTTTTCAAAAGCCATGTTTGTCTCTGTCCTATTTTGGGTCCCAGGTACATGGTTCCTATTTTTAGTAGCTCTGTGGTATTGTGAATCTGAGATTTCAACCACCAGTGAGTCAGAAGGTCTGGCTGCCCAGAGATACGTGACTCAGATGGGCAGGAATAGTCTGTTTGCCAGGAGGTGAGGGTTGAAAGGGGAGCTTTTGTGCTTAGTGAAAAACGTAAATGAAAACATGATGTTTAAATAGAATTCTATTACCCTTCCAGAGGGTTCTTTCTCCTCCTCCCTGAAACTTCTCATCCCATACCCAGGAAAGAACCAGTGCCAACTCATTAGCCATTTCCTCCTCTTTAGGAGTGTCCTGGGGAAGAGGTTTCTGGGCCACATGAGACTTCAGAGTTAGCAGAACAGCCTCCTCATAAGTAGAAATGGAAGAAAGAAGCAGACAGAGTACAGATGGGGTAGGTGAGGGTCACAGGGAGAATATTTTCCTTTTTTAAGAGTAAAGAACTAGAAGAACAGGTGGCTTCCTCTGAAAAGGTAGATGTAAGTGACTGGTATTTTCTTGATAGACATTGGATCAGAAATGCCATAGAATTTAGTTATCCATTCACCATACATCCAGTTATACAAGCATCTGATACATATATTAAAAGCTGACTACATACTGGGCCCTTTGCTAGATACTAAGAGAAGAGTACCTACTCTCAAGATGCTGATTACAGATTGGCAGAAGATAGACAGGAAGAGAGACAATTTTGCTACAAGATCGCTTCCAAGACTAAGGTTTAGGGAAATTAAGTTTTCAGGAACTTTGGAACTTCAGAAAGTTTCTGTAGAGGCTCTGCTTGTGCTGAGGTAGATGAGCACTTGGGGGAACATCACTAGATAAATCCAGAGGAAACCAGGATTGCTGGCTTTGGCTATGTGAGTACCCCTCTCCCTTCATACTTTTCCCAGATGCAGACCTCTTGGAGCCCAGCATCTGCAGGATATTGGCCCTCTCTGGGTGTGGGCCCGAGGGTTCCAGTGACCAGAAGCCCCCAGCCCCACCTTATTGAAAATGCCCATCATGGGAGCTGGGATAGCTGTGTTTTTAGTGGCTGTTTATAGATTTTCCAGTGTTCCATGAAAGCTCCTGAATCTCTTCCCTAAATAACAAAGTTCTGTTTGGTATTTGGTGAAATGTTTGGAGTGCAATGTTCAACTGAGCAGAACTAAGCTACTGACAAAATACTGTCTCTGTCAGTTAATAATAATAGCTAACATTTGTATAGCACTCTATAGTTTAAAAGCTCTTTGCAGCAGTCCTGTGAGCCTCATCTGAGGGCAGGGTTATCATGTGCATTTCACCCATGGAAAACGGGCTGCCCAGAGGAGCTGAGGAGCATGCTCTAGGGCCCACAGCTGGTAAGGCCAAATGTGGGACTTTTGAGTCCTGAGCCAGAATCATTGTCCTTCACTACCCTCCCTGAAAGCTTTGGTGACTAAACACCTCCTCCAATGCTGGTTTGATCACTGCCTTTGGTCTCAGTCCCCTGTAATACGCCAAAGGATACCACCAGTCAAATCTTCCCCAAACTCTCTTTAATTGTGTAGTTGTGTCCTTTTCCTGCATCAGCACCTAGAGTAACTCTTCTAGGATTAAGTACAGTCTCTTAACCCTGGAATATCCCCTCTTTGCCCAGTCCTCTCTCACTCTCCCACCATACTTCCTCACCACCAACAACTGGCATTTTCTGTAGCCAGGCTGACTTTTCTCCATGGGTGGCATGCCACGGTCAACTTTAGATCCCAGTGTTGGCTAGCTGTGAGGTGGGAGAGGGGCAACTCTCTTATCTGTTTGTTTTCTATAATAGTCTTCTTGGTGTCTGGCAAAGGGCTAGTTGATGAGCAGCAACCCCCTTCTGAATCAGTAAGTCAGAGAATCTGAATGAAATGGGCAGCTGTGTGGAAATAACAGCACCACAACGGAGTCAAGAATAGGATAAGCCTCCAGGATGGGCTCTTTGCGGGCAAGAGACTGTCTGAAATAGATGCTGAGGAGAAAGGGGAATGTTTGTCTAAGACCAGTGGACCCACATCATGAGCAGGACCAGGTATGTCACTTAGAGTGTCTTGGAGCCCAAAGAGGCCTACAAATCAGAGATGTCCCCCACCTTACCAGTGGAAGTTGGTGTGACTGGAGTCATAGCCACTCTCCAGTCAGTTGGCAGTGGCCACAGATGGCTCATCTCAGCTGTTTGCTGGGCAGAAGCCATTCTGTTCCTCCCCAAAGATTGGGGGAGGCCTGAGGGGATGGGGATTTAGTTGGAAAGGCAAGTTTGAAATAACTTTGGAGTACAGAATGACTTAGAGAGTAGACCCCAGTGGGGAATTCAATGTCCTAGAAGCATGAAGATATCAGACACCTTGGAGGGAATACCATTGGAAGTGGAACAGGGGTATCAAGGGCTTATTCTAGGCACCCTTCCTCCACATCCCTTACTCTACCAAATTCATCCCCTTCCCCCATCACCTCCCAAGTGGAGCTATTATATTGATCACTCTAAACTGATTTAATAGGTTTTATTGACTAACCTGACCATCTTACTATCAGTTACAATATTGTTTTATGAGGAAAAATGGCCACTCCCTTTTTTCTCCAAATTTTACTAATAGCCTTTGTTTTAAAGAATAATCTTAAGGGTGGCTCAGTCGGTTGAGCATCTGACTTCAGCTCAGGTCATAATCTCATAGTTTGTGGGCTCGAGCCCTGTGTTGGACTCTGTGCTGACAGCTCAGAGCCTGGAGTCTGCTTCAGATTCTGTCTCTCTCTCTCTCTCTCTCTCTCTCTCTCTCTCTGCTCCTCCCCTGCTCATGCTCTGTCTCTCAAAAATAAATAAATGTTAAAAATATTAAAAAATAATAAACTTTTTTTTTTATTATTTCTAGGAGAGAGAGACAGCGTGAGCAGGGGAGGGTCAGAGAGAGAGGGAGTCACAGACTCTGAAACAGCCTCCAGGCTCTGAGCTGGCAGTCAGCACAGAGCCCGACGCGGGGCTCAAACCCACGAACCGCGAGATCATGACTTAAGGGAAAGTCGGACGCTTAACCGACTAAGCCACCCAGGCGCCCCCAAAAATAATAATCTTAAAGTTATAAGTATGCAAGTAATACATAATCATTATAGAAAAATTAAAAGACATTTCTTTTTGAGAGAAAAAGAGAAGGGGAGGGACACAGGGAAAGAAAGAATCTCAAGCAGGCTCCATGCTCAGTGCAGAGCCTGATGCAGGTCTTGATACTATGACCCTAGGATCATGACCTGAGCCTAAATCAAGAGTCAGGTTTCAACCAACTGAGCCACCCAGGTGCCCCCAGGACAGAGTTAAAAAGAAAAAAAATCTATTCAGAATATCCAGACATCAGGGACACCACTGTTCTTTAAGTGTATATCCTTTCATCTTTAACCATACGAATGCAAAGGTATATAATTTCTAAAAAATAATCCTACTATACATAGCATGATATTTAACCTGGTTCTTCTTTAATTACATACCATGAATATCCTTTGTGGCACTAAATATGAATCTACAGTATCATTTTAATAGTAACCTAATATTGAATTGTATGAAGGTACCATAATGTATTTAATCAGTGCCCTGTTTGGAAAGCATTCTCTATTATCAACAGCACTATGAAGAATAACTTTATTCATAGGTATCTATACCTTTATAATATATATAAGAAATAACTTTATTCAGTATATATCTCTTTTTGTACTTGCTCTACCTTGATGAGGAATTCTAGTAGGGGGATTGATAGGTGAAACGTTATGCCTCTTTCTATATGTTGCCAAGACCCTTAAGAAAGCTTATTCAAATCTAGATTCTCAGTCACAGAGTATATAGTTCCCAGTTCTTTGAGCATTAACTTTATTAATCTGAAAAGAAAGAACAACTAAACATAATATTGGAAAATGTTTTCTGAACCAACCCTCATCCTTTTTAAAACACAACTGAAGAGCCACCTATAAAATCCCTGACAAAACATGGCCAGGCCCCAACCAGGGGCATCCTTATTTCTACCTATTGTTGAGACAAAATTTTAATGCAACAAAAAAGTTTGGATGGTTCCTAGAAATGTAGTGGGATGGGATTGATTTCATCCCTATCTTAAATTTCCTTGAAAAAATAAGATCCTAATAAAGGTCCAACTGTTTAATGAATGTCCCAGGGCCTTTGTTTCCCAACCAGCTTTGGACTCTGATTGAAATACAGTGTAGGCGCCTTTGAGACCATGTTCGAAGTAGACATTAAGTGGGAGATGCTCTAGGCTCAGCCAAGGGCCCTGGCCTAGCCTGGCCCTGCTGTTCTCTACCCATCACCCAGATAGCCTCTTCGCGTCCTCACCTGTGAAGGTCTGAAGTGGCAAGGACCGTTCCTGCACTTGGGTTGGACAGGCCTGAGTTCTTGGCCTACATGCTTAGCTGCGTGACTTTGGGCAAGTGATGTGCACAGTGATTATGTTGTCTACCTCATGCAGTTGTTGTGAGGATTAAATAACGTGTTAAGAGCTTGGCACACAGTAATCGGGATTTTTGTTGCTGTTGGGTTTTTTTTTTTTTGCTTTTTTTTTTGTTGCCCTTTCACTCTGCCATCTGTTCATATGAAGGATTAAATTAATCTGATCTCTAAGAACTCTTTTAGATCAAATTTCCTTAGGATTTCAAGTCAGCACAGTCAGATCTTCCTTTTTAAGCATCAGTTTCAGAGTAGCTGTGGAATCCTAGCTCAGGGCAGTGATGCTTTTGCTGGCTTGGCATATTTGCACGGGTAGCCGCAGCCTTAGCACTCACCCTGAGACATTCTCCTGTGCAGGCCTACTCTACTGTGATATTGTCCATGCACTTCTGTTATCTTCCTTCGTGGCTTTGTCCAGTTTAGAAAATGAATTTCCCGGGGATGAACCCATGCCTGTCATCTTCTTTGACAACACTCCCAAGCCCCACAACCACCTCATCTCATGTGCACCTGCATGAGGGGCTATATTCAGGCATGACTAGCTGGTTGATAGGGTGTTTGATTGACAGGGGATTTATTTCAGTGGGTCAGCCTTACTGGTCCTGGCTGTGATGTCCTTTTCATTGCAGCTTGCTATTGGTTTATTTCAGCCATCTGCACACCCCCCCAAGACCACCAATCAGCTCACAGTTGCCTGTAACTCTCACAGGTATCCCTCCAGGAGTTAATTCCATGCTGTTCTGGCAGGTGTCCACCTGCCCTAATGGGTTAGATCACTGTTAGTGATGATGAGGCCCAGCCATTTGTTAGGAAAATAAAACAGAGCACATTATTTCCAAATATTATAAAAAAGGAATGACTCATTAAATATTAGCCACTTAAATATTATCTTTAGAAATGTCTTCCCTTTGGTCCATCAAGCAATCTAATCTCCAGTTTATAATGTGAATGTAATTGCTGACTTGTAATTCCAACTATATTACCTCCCCTTTAACTCATGCTATGTGCCCCCAGAGATGAAGCAGAGTTCTTCTGGGTTTCTAGTTCATGCACATAAGGTGCCGTTCCTTTTCCCTGCCCTTCACTCTTACCTATTCTAAGAGGAGTAAATCCAGATATAGATGTATCCTGAGTCCTTTTTATGTTTCCAACACTTTGTAAATCCACTTTGTAAATCCACCTTGGGGATTCATCCATTTATTTCTTCATTCATTCAACAAATATTTACTAGTGGGATAATAGCCACTTAATTCAAACATAGAGTTTCTTTCCAATATCATGAGTGAGAATATGACTAGTACAGTGCCTGGCACACAGTAAGTACTCAATACATTTTTTTAAAAAGCAACTCTCATGGTTCTTGATGTGCTGGGTCAAATATTGAAGCTCTGGGATTAGGTAGATTTGCCTGGTTGAAATAGTTTGCTGCTTTCTTAAACAGAATACATTGAATATATTTTAATCATTTAATCTTATATTTCATCACATATTTAATCATTTAATCAAGATACCCAAAGCCATCATTTTGACCATCAGTGCTGTAATGGAAGGTTTTATTGAGGAATGCAGAGTTAATTTGTGCTTGTGTTAAAGAAGTTCAGAGTGTTGTCTTTGTGGTGCTTGTGTTTGACTTTTATAATTCCTTCCTTGCAGTGAGACTGTGGGAGGCTTATTTCTTTTTCTGTCAGTGTGTCTCTTTGTGATAACAAGTATCTTACATTTATTTATTAGCAGTTTTCATATGCATTATTTTATTTAGTCCTTACATCAAATTCTGCAAGGTAAATGGAATCATCTCCGATTTGTTGTTTAGAAGAGAGAAGAGGAAGAAACCCTGAAGCTTTCAAGAATGAAGCAACATGTCACAGACCACATGGATAGGAAAGGGGACAGTGGGACCTAGAGCCAGGTCTTCTGATCCCAAGCCTGGGGCTCTATGCCAGCATCTGTCTCCTCTAGCAACTCCTGACCTTTGTCTCAGGGTATTGGTAACCTGCTGCAAACCTTGTTAAAACTGGGTGTGAATGACTGGGTAAATGTTTAAGAGGCTTTGCTTCAAAGCGAATGTTTGAGATTTAGTGTATGGGTTTTGTGACCTCTCTTTTTATTGGCTGTTGACAGACCTTTTTCTTCTTTTTCTCTGATGTATAAACAAGGAAGATGGATAGCAGATAGGGTTGCCAGATTTGGCTAAACACAAAGCAAACAAAGAACAGTAACAACAGAAAAACATAAGATGCCCCCTTAAGTTAGAATTTCAGATAAACATGTTTTATTACATATTTCCCATGTATTATTTTTAAATAATAACATAACATACTTTAAAAAAGAATGACTTTTTGTCTAGATGAAATTCAGATTTAGCTGAGTGTCCTTATTTTATCTGTAGCCTCTGCTGGGCTCTGGTACATGAGGAGTCTCAGCTCAGTAAAGACAGAAGTGCCTGGAGTAAAAATGGAGGCTAGGAAAAGAAACTGGTAGGTTGCAAAATCTATAGTGTTAATTAGATAATACTTCCTGGAAACAATGGGTCTTGAGCTGCTATTTACACAGCAGTAAGGAAGTGGTTTGGCAGGTAGCTGGAGAAGGGGCTATTCATATGAAAAAGAGAGTAGCAACCTGGAAAAGGATGCCATCCAGGGATGCGTGCACAAACCAAACAAGGGCCAGTTTACCTTGACTAAAAGTAAATTACTTTTCAAACATAACAGTGTTTTGTCCCCTGCCTAATATAATGATCAGTTTGGTTCCTATACTGGAAATAGAGAAAATGGTGTCACCTTCCCTATACTCTCAAGGCGATCTGACAGTGATTGTTTGAAACTCTTTGGTTCCCTTAGGCTGTAAATTTAAGGAGCAACCTGCCTTGAAAATGGAATTAAGCTGCTAAAGACATCTTTCAGGCAGTATGGAATTTCTTGAAATCTGGGATATCACTTTTTCCCAATAGCATCTTGAGATCTCCCAAACCCTGCTTTTAAGGCTGATTGGTACCTGCTATTAGGGAATTTGCCTGTGAAGATCCCAGGTAAAGGAAGTTTACAGGGTAGGTTGAAAATTGCCAGCCTGTTAAATGGGATAATGTAACAAAGACAAAACATTTTTTGTGATTGCCTCTTCTGGGCGTGCAAGTGTCTCCACGCAGCCTTTCACACATCTTTGTAAAGCTCCTCTTGCACCCACAGGAGTAGGATCATGTCTCATGCCCCTCTCTGAGCCTCTCTCCATCTCCTTTCTTTGTATAGTGGTTTACATTTCAGATCCAAGGACCAAGCAACTCCCTTTGAAAATTTATATCCACTGATTTTTCTTTTCTTTTTTTTTTTTGAGCAATTTTATTTTTTTAAGGTTTATTCATTTTTTAGAGACAAAGAGAGACAAAGTATGAGGGGGGAGGAGGAGCAGAGAGAGAGGAAGACACAGAATCTGAAGCAGGCTCCAGGCTCTAAGCTGTCAGCACAGAGCCCAACATGGGGCTTGAACCCATGAACCATGAGATCATGACCTGAGCTGAAGTCAGACACTTAACCAACTGAGCCACCCAGGCACCCCATCCATAATTTTTCTCATGTGCTTATCATATACCAGATACATATGAAGATGCACTGTCCAAACCTCGTCCCTCAATAGTTGTTTTTTTTTTAATTTAAGGTTATTTATGTTGAGAGAGACAGAAACAACACAAGTGGGGGATGGACAGAGAGAGACAGGGATAGAGAGATATGGGGGCTCGGACCCACGAACTCATGACCTGAGCTGAAATGAAGAGTCGGATGCTTAACCGACTGACCTACCCAGGTGTCCCCCTCAATGGGCTTTTGAGGACTGATTGGGTCCCTGGCCCCGTGACAGGTCTTTCATTTTGCCTTCAGCACCCATGCTCCTTGAGGGGACATGGAAAGGAGCTGAGGGCACCAGGGACTTGCCTTCTGCCCCACGGCTAATAAGCAGCAGAGTTGAGATTCAACTCATGTCTTCTGAGTCTAACGTCTTACTTTCTACCTGCCCCGACGTCAGTTAAGACAGGGATTACAGGCTAGGGTAGGATAGGTGGTGTGCAGTGGTGTGTGACTACACAGATTGAACTCCTATTTCTTAAGACATGTTTACTTTGACAAGCTAGTGCTGCGGTCCCAAGAGACTAGGCTTGGGGTTTTGCCTGGCTTCACAGAAATGTGGACATTGAGTCAGCTTTTCCCAAACATCTAGAACTGAAGCTGAGTATCACATAAGGCCAAGCTGTGTGGCCCTGAGCCCTGTATCTCCCGGTTTGAATAATATAGAGAAGAATTGCCTGCTGAGAACCAGGAGAGAACCAAGCAGGTGCCTTTCTCACCAGTGGATTGCAGGAATGGCTGAAGTTTACTGGAAGCCTTCGTTCTCCCTGAGAGCACTATGGGGGTGGGATGGATGTCAAAACTTCTTGCAGAGTGTACAGAAGCAAAGGAGGAGTTTGCAGGAATCTGTGGAGCAGGGGTGTGTGCAAACTATGAAGCTGTGCTGGGCAGTGCTGTCACCCTAGACACAGACAGTGCCTTCTCTCCTTCCTGGTGTTAACTCCTTGTTAGCGGCATCATGGGAAGTTCCTGGGGCCCCAAGGAAGAGCTGGGTGAGAGATTTGTGAGGGGGGAGCCTAGGGCAGTAACTATGAACTAACCAGTTCTCAAGTATTTTAATAGTTTAAATACTTAAATCTTAAGTGCTTTATTACATATATTATCTTGGATAACCTTCACAAATAACTGTAGGAGTTAGATTCTGTTAGTATTGCCATTTCACAAATGTCAAAACTAAGGTACAGAGCCATTAAGTAACCTCTCTAAGATCTCAAAGCTGGAAAGAAGCACAGCTGGATTTGAAGCTTCTGCTTAATTTTGAAGACTGTGTTCTTAATTACAAGGTGATTTCTGTCTCTTTATGCAAGTTTCCTGCTACCTTCTTCTGGAGATTGGTCTAGGCTGGCCACCTGAAATCATTCATTTCAGAACTGTGGCATGGAAGTGACTGAACAGGTTGGGTCATGATATGATCTCTCCCTGAGGTCCTAAAAAGGAATAAGGTATAATATTTAGGCATTGGAACCTTCTTTGTTCTTCTCTGCCAAATTCCAATGTCTGGGACCTGGAGGAGGGAAAGGAGAAAGCAATCCACCCTCTCAGGCCATGCCTAGCACAGGAAACACCACGAATCGCCTCTGAGACTGGCTAAGCATGTGGAGAAACTGGGGCCATGTGGTAGTGCTCAGACTCAAAGGAGATTTTCCAATGCACAGCCTGCCTCTGTTTTCCATCCAGAACCATTGCAGGCCCTCTGAGGTCAAAGAGAGTCTACCCTCCCAGGCTCTTGGAAACCTTCCTCGAGACCTTGTTCTCTGTAAGGTGATAGCCACGGCTTGTCTGTCAGCAGGCAGAGCTGTGAAAGGTTGGACTATAGTGTGTGTGTGTGTGTGTGTGTGTGTGTGTGTGTGTACGCCTGCCACACACACGTGCATGTCTACATGTGAGTGTGTGTGCAGATGTACTCCACCCCCTCCCCTAGGCATAGGACAAACTCATGCTCCCCAGATTCTAGAGGAAATGTTTCCCATTGTTCCAGTGCTTTGGGACAATGGGCTTGTTATTTTTAAAATTTGTGACCCATGGGGCACCTGGGTGGCTCAGTCGGTTAAGTGTCTGACTTTGTTTCAGCTCAGGTCATGATCTCACAGTTTTGGGAGTTCCAGTCTCACATCGGGCTCTGTTCCGGCAGCATGAAACCTGCTTGGGACTCTCCCACACCCCTCTCTCTTAATCTCTCTCTGCCCCTCTCCCGCTTGCAGTGTCTTTGTTTCAGAAAATAAATGAAATAAATATACTTTACAAAAATAAATAAAAAGTAAATAAAGTGAAATTGGTGACCCCAGGAAGAGATAGATGCTGACACTGTGTCAGCATGACTGTGGCTCAGCGCAGTACTTCCCTGCTTTCTCTGAATGTCCCATTCACATCTCAGGGTAAGGAGCACCTCCTAAGCCTTGAGGATGACTCCCTTCATCTTACAAAAAGCAGGTTTGTCTAGTCTCAGCAGGGGGTGATGGGAAGGTCTTCCAAGGTAATATTTAGAAATAAATATTTCATTTCAAAATAAACGAATAAAAATTTTGTTTATTCCTAATAAACCTTGCTTTTGTATCCACTTCATGTTAAGAATATACAGGTATATACATAAACACATGCAAAGCAGTGTATAAGTGACACTCATCTGGTTTCTTGTTCACCAAGGGCCCTTTTGGGAGTGCCCCATGATTTGAATCGTCTGCCCTGTGGATTTTTGCCCATGCTACCTCTCTTCTCAGAATGCTAGTCCCTGTGTAGCCCTTTGACTCTGGCTAGTGCCGCAGACCCTGTAAGAGTCAGGTCATCTGACCCCTTCCAATGAGTGAGGTGCCCCTCGTATCATAACATACCCTATTTTCGTCTGTCTCCTGCCTTATAATTCTTCACTCCCCTAAGTTCTCCCAGGGCAGAGACCATGCCTGGCTCTGCGTCCTAGCTCAAAAGGTGTATGGACCTGCCTTGTGTGTAGTTAGCTCCCAAATTAAGGGATGGGTGCTCCCTTTTATGCTTCCCCCAAACTCTGCACTTTTCCCACTGTATTGGTGAGGAATGGACTGAGATTTACTAGCACCCACAGCTGCCTGTCTTTCAGATCATTTCATTGTCATTTGTACTTCCGCCAGCATCTGGAATGTGCTAGGCACATTCACTGAAGCCATTATTTCATTTCCTTCTGAAGACAACTCTGTGAGGCATCTGCCAGCTGCATAAGCGTGGACTTTCTGGAGGTAGCTGGGGGAAGGAAGGAAGGAAGCTAGGCTCTACATATTTACTTGTGGGTTTAGTAAAAACCTTCAAGAGAGGTCCTGCGTGCAGCCAGCTCAGAATAAAAAAGGGTAGCAGGCTCTGGGCCTGACGCCCACATGCTGGTTGTGCAGAGATTCCCCTGCCCTGGCCAGAGGAGTGTGGTACCAAGGGTCAGAGAGGCCCAGGAGAAGGGAACCCAGGGGCCGTGAGGACCGAGTTCATAGCTTGCTTTTGGAATTCCTGGGTAGATCAGTCTTCTGGGATCCGGACCCCCGTGCCCCACTCAGGCCTGTTCTCTCTCTGCCTCCCTCAAGCCTGAGCTGTGGACACCAGTCCAGACGTGCTCACTGATGTCCCTGGGAAGCTTCTGCAGACAGCCAAGTTCTCTCAGCCCATTCCCACCTTAGTATCAGGTCTCAGACCCAGCTGCCACCCTCCCTGAATCCCTTCTGCTTTGGGAGGCTGTGTGTGTGCAGGGGGGATGTCTCAGACCTCATACCGGCTTGCAGAGAAGGCTGTGCCATGGGGGCTGTTCTCACGGAGCCACTGCAAACAGCCCTTGGAGCATAGCAAGGGAGTTGGTGCCAGCCGGGTACTCAGGTCAGGTCCCAGGGAGAGATGCTTGCCCTAGAAAGGTCAGTGAGGTGGTAGTGCAGCAGACCCCCCATGGGCTATGACAAGCTCCTCCTCACCTGTATTGCAAGTAGGAGGGTGGCTGGGCTGGCTGCCGGTGGTGGGACCGTTACTGCCAGATGCGCCCCAGGTGGGGAGGAGGCCCAGGCCAGTCCTGACCTCCTGGACCTTCTGCCCACCGCGTGGATTATGGGCCTGCTGCAAGTCCACCTCCCTCCTAGGGCAAGGGCAGACAGCCCCAAGCCCCAGCCATAAGGAGCTAGACCCATCAGACGCAGCTTAGGGGGACTTCCCATGGTTTCCAGCCCACGCTGAGTCACGCAGCTTCTCAGCCAATTAGTCAGACAACCCAAACGTGGAGGTGACTGGCATACTTCGAAGCCCCCTTTCCTGTCAGTGTTTATGGTGTCTTCTTCTCACTGAGCCGCAGCACCTGGTGGAGGATTACAAATAGTGTCCTCGAGGGAACGGGGCTCCCAAGTCGGGTGGGCAAGGGTTTCAGGCGAGTAGTCGGCACAGGAAGAGGCACTATATTAAGGCCTGGTTATGTTTAGAAGTCATCCCGAGAATGTTTGGCATGCTGAATATAAACTCGCACTTCCGTCTGCCTGCCACACTTTAAGATCTCTCCCGGAGGGACCCAGAACATGGGGCGCCCTGGAGGAGCTGGGAATGTCTCAGGGGGAAGGTTTCTTTCTCAGGAACCAGGGTACAGTGGGAAATAATTCCTGAGGTTGCTCCTCTCCTTGACTTCCCAGATGTAGGATGGGGACATGGATAGATGTGAGCCGGTGATGTCAGCATTCAGACGCCAGCAGGAAAAGCTCTCCTGTGGAGCCCACCCAATCCCTAAATGCCTCTCTAATGGACTTCCTCTGAGAGATGGGTGCTAATGTGAGGATTATAGTTGGGAGTTCAGTTAGCCCAAAACAGTGAAAACGATGGCTATTCTGGACCCAGGCTGAATTGAAGGATGACGGCCCCAGAAAGGACTGTGGGTTCTTATCCTGTCCCCTCATTTGATAGGTGGAGAAACTGAGACTCAGAGACGGGATGGCAACCTGCTCAAGGTCATGCAACCATTCAGCAGCAGCCTAGTCTGTAGGGTGCAGGATTGGTTTGCTCTAATCACATGTTCCCATGGATTATAAAAACGTGTTTAGGGTGGGAAATGAAATCACCCTAAGGATTGAGATATCCCCCAATGCAGCTTCCGGAGCTGAAACTTGGTTTGGAAAGTGGCCTTAGCAGCTTTGGGATAAGGAAACAGTTTGGGATGGTTTTTAAACATCTATGAAATTCCAACAGAGTATCCGGGAAATTCTCCAGTAGTCTTAATTGGAATAATCTTTGTGTAAGATTAAGGGGAAAATGGAAGGGCTCACATGGGATAAATGCTTTATGGTCGAATGCTTGACTCTGCCAGGCCAGGGGCATCTCTTGTAGGGATGTACCATGCAAGGGGAGAAAGCCCTCCTGCACCTTCCCCCTGCATCCTCACTGAGATGTTAGCCCTGTGCGTAGCATGGTCATAGGCATGCAGTGTGGTTCCTGGACTCAGGAAGAAGTACTATGGACAAGCAGGAAGAGCTCTGCACTCACAGAGGTCTGGCTTTAGATCCCAGCTCTGCTATTTTGCTGCTTTATAAAGATTTGAGCTATTTTAACTCCTCAGCCTCCATAGAATGGGGATAGGATTGTGTATGAACAGGACCTGGAACATAGTGTCTTCCAGAAAGGGCTCTGGATGTAGTAGATGCTCCAGAAATACTGCAGTCTGACTGGGAATTTGCAAATTAGTGATTTGCTTAGTCTTGGGGAGGAAATAAGACTAACTTCCCAGGAATCAGGGTATAAAGATGCAGTGGCTGCAGAGAAGATCAGAGAAATAAATGGAGCAGGGTAAAGGGAGTAACTACAGGGTTCACTGAGTGTTTGAGATTCCTTTTGGGGTCTCTGGCTATGATGATCACCTTGGGAATCATGTTTTTTCACTCAGTGGCTTGTCTGGAAAACTCTAGTGAGGTGACCCTTTCCATGTAACATCCTTGTTTTGGTGGCTTGTACGGAATCCCTCCTTGCTGCATGTGCCTTCTCTCACCACACCATAGTAAGACCAGAGACCCCACCCCGCTCCATCAAGGACCCACAGCTGAGAAAAGCCCAGGAATGGACCTTCCCCAGAGGGTTAGGTTGTGACAATATTAATACTAATCAACAATGATGGGATGGTCATCACATGCCAGCCACTGTGCTGGACACTTTACTTCAGAGCAAACCTAGGCAGTAAGACACTATCATTACTCCACTTTACAGATGAGGAAGTTGAGGCACCGGAGATATCTTATAATTTGCCCAGAGTCACCTGAGTAGTCAGTGGCAGAGGTGGGATTTGAACCTTGGTAATGTGACTCTAGAGTTTGTGCCCTTAATCACTATACCATACTGCCTTTTAAGTAATAGAAAGAGAAAGAACAAAGGGGGAAGGAGAATGGGACTGAATATCCCATTGACAGGAAATAGAAAAGGAAGTGCTCTGGGTGGAGTGGCCACTTATGTCAGGGAACCGATTAGCCCAAATTCCCAGATGTTTTGCTGAATGGACAACATTCCCTCCCTGCAGGCTCAGTTGTTGTTGGCCTGAATGATAAGTACCCCTTTCTCCAGCCCTTCTCCACTGAATGAGAACTGAGCTCTGCTCCCATCACCATGTACCCCTACCCCAGCCAGCATCCTTCGCCTGGCCCCATATCCTTTTAATCATTGGACCCTAGAGTCTCTTGGGTCGAAAGGAGCATGGAGGTCACTCAGTTCATTCTCCCACCCAGCTCAGGCGTCCCTCTGTGGCCTTCCTGGTAGGACCTATCAGATCATCCAAGGATGATGGAGGCTCCTTCAAATACCCATCAAATTGTTGGAATGCCCTTGTTCATAACCTCAAGCCAAAGGCTGCCTCCTCACAGTGGCTCCAGCAGGCCCTCTGGCCTCCTCACTCAGGCCTTTCTGAAGGCAGTTGCTGAAGGAACTATCAGACACACTAACTCAGGGTTTTCAGCGTTGGCCCTACTGACGTTTTGGGACAGAGAATTATTTGTCATGAGGAACTATCCTGTGCACCAGAAGATGTTTAGCACCATTCCTGGGCTCTACCTACTAGATGCCAGTAGCAGTCCGCCTCCCCAGTCGTGACAACCAGAAACATCTCCAGACACTGCCAAATATCCCCAGGGGTAAGGGGAACAAGATTGACCCTGGTTGAGAGCCACTGCTCTAATTCTGCCTCTGACGGCTGTCAGCTGAAAACAAATCACCTTCCTCCATCTTGCCTCTACTGAAGTGCTGTGTCTGGGGGGGGCCCAGAGTAAACAAGCCAGGGTTCCTCACAGCCATCTCATGGCCCAGAGGTGGTTTGGTTTTCTCAGTTGCCCTGTCAGGAGTTGGAGGTGTGATAGGTGAGCTGCACACTCCTTGGGCCCTGTCCCTGCCTCCTCTGTTCCTCCTGTCCTCATGGTGGTTAATGCAGCCTGGTGAGCGAGGGCTTTTGCAAGGATTCAGTGAATGTAAAGGTGAGAGGCCAGTCGTGGATGGACTGGTTGATTCTAAGGCCTTCTTTCCCATTTATCTTTTCTCAAGAACTTTTCTACTGTGATCGGCTTACGTGATTTGGTGTCTCCAGTGTTGTAGAATGGAAAACACCATGAGCAATTCTGTCTTGGCTTGGTTTCAAGACAACATGTTTCCTTGCTGTAGGATTTGTAGTTCTGTGTTCCCCTGGAGTGTCCATTTCCCCAACCTACCCCCAAATGCACATCCACCCCTCTCCCCCACATCTTGGGCCCAGAAATGATCCAACAAGGACATTAGAGCAAGAAAGAGACAGTCCCCAGGCTCCAGAAGAGCCCAAGAACAGAAATAGGACTCTTGTCTTACCAGGTTTCTGTCTACCCAGTACAGCAGGCCTGAGTAACCTGTGTTGCTCAGTGTGGCCTGACTCAGAAATGTGTTGGTTGAAATGCCTAGCTTTCGCCCCAAATGCAATCCAATTGCCTGTGTCCTCAGAGCCACAACATTCCCTTCTTGTGCTTCTAGTTTGTGCTGCAGCAGCTTGGTGAGAAGATAGGCAGTGTGGGGCACTGTCAGATTATATGCTCACCTAACATCTCAGAACCTACGCTGTGAGCCTTTGGCAGGAGACCCTGCTGAAGACCCTACCCCAGGTGGCTCTGTTCTCTTCTTCTCCCCCTCCCCTGCTTGCCTAATGAGGCCTCCTAGGCTGCCTGAGGTTGTCAGAGGTCTATATGGTAAGGCCTCAATTGACAGCCCCTCTGGGATACAGTTCCCCTGTAATTAAATTCTTATGTTAAAAAAAAGTCTTCATCAATCATACAAAACAAGCTGCCTGCATTTGATGTGTGTGGGTTGCAGGAAGATTTGGTACAAAGTGGTAGGGTTTGAAGACCTTCACAGACATGCCAGGTGAACTCCTGTCTTATGCTATTTTCCCCACCTTTGCCAGGAGCTGCCTCATTCCCCATCCTGGAGGGGGATGTGTGTTACACCCAAGGACCACTGAACAAGCAGCAGACTATTTGTTGGGAGAAATAGATCCTGTGTTTGAGTGTTTGGGACAGAAAACTAACTGCCTCTTGGTTGTGATATAGGCTCTAAAAGGCAGATAGCCTCTCTGAACCTCAGTGTTGCCGGTCTGTAAAATTGGAGAGTGATGTTCACACTGACTTTCTCAGAGCAGTGGTGAGGGTCAGATAAGACTGCAAGACAGGGGCACTTGAGCATCCGACCAGCTCAGGGCATGATCTCGTGGTTCATGAGTTCAAGCCCCGCATCAGGCTTGCTGCTGTCAGCACAAAGCCTTCCTTATATCCTCTGCCCACCAGTCTCTGCCCCTCCCCCACTTGCACTCTCTCAAAAATAAATATTAAAAAAAAAAAAAAAGACTCTGCAACACAAATGACTTTCAACTCCAAAGTGTACACATGAGGGATTGATGGATGGTTGTTCTGGAGGAAAGGGTGGAGCTCCTACTGTGTGGAAAGCAGCGTGCTGGGTGCTGCTGGGAGGTCACCTGTTGAACCTGCATCAGGGCAAGGGGGATGAGTGTGAGTTTAGACGAGGACCTGATTACTCTGGCTGGGATGCTAAAGGGCGTTGTCTTAGAGAAGGGGGCATCAAATAGAATCCTGGTATATAGATGGGATCTCTAAAGGGAGAGATGGCTGACTGTATCCAGCCCAGCCCATGAGTCTCCTCAGGCCTGATTCAGCCTAGGAAACAGGCCCCCTTGATTTCAGGAAATTCTGGTGCCCTGTGGCAGGGTGGGGACCTGAGTCTCCTTGGCTGTGCCCCTGTACTCCCCACCAGTCCCCTGCAGGAATGCTTCACTGCTACTTGGACTCCTTTCCTGGATTGAGCGCTCTCTTCAGCCCCCAGGAGGCCTGGCGCTCACCTGAGCAGGGCTTATTGTGGTAGAAGGTGGAGAGGGACAGGACTGTGGGGCAAGTCAAAGCCCAAAGTGGCCCATGGACCACATGGCCGTGGATATGCCACATGCCCCCCGGTGGTGCTAGGGGCCAGGGAATGCACTCTGGCATGGAGGGCTGGTCTGGAGGGCTTCCTGAAGGAAGTGGAGCATGAACGGTGCCTCAGCTGTGGACAGGATGTGAGGGAGATGATCCCCGGGGTGGGCGCTACAGCACGGGCATGGGGCTGGGGATGGACGAGGCCTGTCTTGGAGATTATGATTAGATCCACGTGGCTGAAGCAGAGCTGTGTGGAGAGAAACTGAGGGAACAAGGCCAAAATGGTGGGGGAACCACACCTTCTGGCTCCCGAATGCCAGTTAGGCATCTCAGTGTCACACTGTAGGCAGCAGGGTCTTTTGCATGTGGAGGGAAAGGTGATATAAAACAGGGCTAGTTGTGTTTTTGAGTGATTAATCTGGCAACTGTGTTCGCAGGATTAGAGGGGAGAGACTGTGGAAACAGACTCCTATCAGGCAGCCCTTGCAGTGGTGCAGGAGCCATGCGAAAATGATGGAATTGGGGGGTCTGCTTCCATAATGCAACTGGGGGGGGGGCATTGCTAGGAAGAAATGGGTGGAATTTGTCCTGCAGAAACTTCTAAACCAGTGCACACCCCACCTTCCATATCAGCTCTGCACAGTCAAGCTGCCAGTCATCCCCTCCCCCCAGCGTCCCCATCAGGACTGCAGCCCTCAGATCCCTGCTCCCCTTGCCCACGGCTGTCGCAGAAGCCAGTGCAAAGCAGGAAATGGACAGCACAAGGCCAAGCAAACAGCTTTGTGTTTCTTCCAGTGTCTCTGGGTCATTCTCCAGCCACCTGCTTGGACTTTCGATAAGCCAAGTCTTTCATTAGAAGAGCAAGCAGAACAGCTAGCAGGAACACTGGTATGGTGTGCAGTCATTACTGAAATGCTGGTAAGATGGGCGGTTGTTTTTAAAGGGGACTGAGACTCTAGTCAGCAGTGGAACTGAGTCCCATCTTTGAGAACCAAGGTCTAAGAGGGGAGAAATGTCTCCCTGGCTGAGTTTGAGGTTGTGAGAAGTGTATGCTCTGGTCGGGCCACGGGGATGGTCCTCTCGCTAGTACAGCCTGAAGTGTGGAAAAGACTAGAAATAGTATCCACTCCTCCCTCCTGCCTGGCAGAAAGAGCCAAGGCACTCCCACCCAAAGGGTGGGTTAAAATTTAATTTTTCTGAGCGTGGCAAGAAAATGCTGAATCTCTGCTGTTCCTGACACCCGCTTGTGCTTTCTCCAGACCTGACAACACTGGCTTTGATTTCTGGTTCATTCTGGTTCATTCTCATTTCCCTGGTCTACTATCTCCCATTCGGTTTCAACCCAAATACTCATTTCAGAGCTGGTGGGTTTGCTCCAGCCTTAGCCTCTGTTTTGGTGAGCATAACCCACGTTTGCATAGTACACAAGCTAAAGAACCCTAAAGAAATGAAGCCAAATGCTAGGGATTTTAGGGGGGTGCCTGGGGAGGACTGGTGGGGAGCTCTAATATTTTGTAAATTGGATATTAAACCTACAGCAACCAAACTAGCTTTGTTTTCCCTACCACTCCCTGCCTCCCCAACAATATTTACAGTATTTAATTGGAAAGGGTTGGTTTGTTTTTTTTCCCCACCATTGTCAGGCCAAACCTCTTTTAAGCCTTCATTTAAGACCAAGAGTGAATTAAACTTTGGGATCTGTTCTTTTCCAGAGAGGAGAAAGCAGGCTGGCATTCAGCTGTTAAGGCATGGTCACGACAGTTGTTAAAGTAATGAAAAACTTCAG
This sequence comes from Hyaena hyaena, assembly GCF_003009895.1. Classification (NCBI taxonomy): domain Eukaryota; kingdom Metazoa; phylum Chordata; class Mammalia; order Carnivora; family Hyaenidae; genus Hyaena; species Hyaena hyaena. The sequence continues at coordinate 118,145 of NW_024080741.1, read as the reverse complement.
CTGCTCTGAGCCCCCTCAAATGCCCTGTGCCCTTTCTAGGACCTTCCCACCTCCCACATTTCAGCAACTCAGAGTTAATGCTGGTGCAGAAGTCTGCTCCCACCCTGTTGCCAGGGCCTGTTCTGATCAGTGGGTGCCACATGAGTTGTGAAATATTGTTAGAAGCTCTTTGTAGTCTGCAGGTTATGCCAAGTCCCTTGACTCTGGGTACTAGAATTCACTGCCGCTCCATTTTTCCCTTATTGAGATAGAGATGGTACTTGTCAAAACCCTACTTACTCTCTTAGGCCCAGCCCAAATGTCACTTTGTTGATGAAGTCTGTCCTGGTTACAAAGACCGCCTGCTCCTTTGCTCACATTAACACTTGGTTCCTGCTTCTTTTACAGAACCAATGGTATTTACCCGATATACAGCAATGTTCACAATGGGCAGTTTGCCCCCAAGGGGACATTTAACAATGTCTAGAGATGCTTTTGGTTGTCAAAGTTAGAGATGAGTCCTACTGGCCTCTACTGGGTAGAGACCAGGGCTGCTGCTGACCTTCCTATGATACACAGGACAGGCCCCACAACAAAGAGTTACTGGTGCAACATATCAGTAATGCCAGCCTACGTGTCTATGTCTGTCCAGCTCCTACCTGTGAACTTCTTGAGGGCAGGACACTGCTGCTTGTATCATGCTCCAACCCACTCCTCCCTGTCCCCACCCCTCCAGAACCATGGTGATTCTTTCAATTTAGTTGGACACTCAATTAATGCATTGAACTGAAATATTTAGATAAATTTAATCAAATTGAAATGAACCTAAGCTACCCACCAATCATTAGGTAAATGCGTCAATTACCCTGTGCGGTAGTGCAATCTTTCCTTTGCTTCATGATCAGGGCGTGAAGAAGGTCCTCTTCAAGCCCATAACAGTAGGTGAGCCCAGGCCCCTGAGAACTAGAAGTCAGGGGCTTAGGGACAACTGTGAACATTGTAAAGGCTTTGGCTCCTAACTTATTATGTATCTTAGAGACACAAGGAGTAGGACCATCTCATCACCCAAAAACAGATGAGGCTAAGAGGTACCACTACCCCCAACTCTCTTTTGTAGTAGGTGTTGAAGAAGTGCAGGACCGGCCAGCATGCTGGCCTGAGGCAGTATGGTGAGGTGCAGAGCAGCATGCTTGCATTGTAGCCCACAAAGAAGATGTTCATATCTCTTCTACACCAGTACTGACAGTCTGACCATGACCTGTGGACCTACTTTCCTCATTTGTAAATGGTAATAATAAATTCTTACCTGCTTTGAGGCAGGGGCTGGACTTAGTCATCCCGGTGCCAAATATACTTAGCATTCTATGTGCATCACTTCATTTACCTTTATCAGTGTTCCCACTCCAGATGAGACCACCGAGGTCCAGAAAGATGGCATGGCTTGCCCAGGGTCACACAACTAGAATGTGGTAGAGCCTAACTGCTTCATCCTTCCCTTCACTTCTCAAAAAATGCAGCAACTGCCCATCCTTCCATCACCTTCATGGGCTTTTAAAGGCATAAGACTGTTTTGCCTGGGTGTTTTTAAGCCATCTTTGGAGTACACACAGTGATCTCTGGGCTTTCACTCACTGACTAGAACCAAAATGGGACAAGATTAGAATTGGAGCTTTCCTTTTATTCAAGATTAGATTTGCTGTTCCATCCAGAATAACCTGCTGTTCCCCATCTAAACTCCCTGGTTTCAAGCAGATCTAAAATTGCAAGAGAATTACCTTGCTTTAAGGCAGCTGGTATTTCTGTTTCCTGATGAAAGTAGATACTAGAGAGTGGAACTACCCAGAAACCAGGGGGCGGCATGTTGGCCATACGGGAGGCAAATAAAGCTCGTTTTCTTTTCTTGGCCTTCTTAAAGATGTATCTAATTTTGGGCATGTTTAGTTGGTTCATCTGTATCTGGAAAGGTTCTTCTTTTCTCCCTAAGTGACATATCTCTTGAGCGCACAATTCCCTCTTCTCAAGGTGAGTAATCCCCTCTCCAGCTGTTCGTAATTACTGATTAGTGACTAAAGAGGCTAACAAACAAAATTAGCTCTTGGGCCATAGTTTGGGATTGAACCAAAAAGAGAAGAGAGACCTCAGTGTGCTTTTCATTCCCCCCTTAAAAAAAAAAAACGTAACACATTTGCCCTTGGTAATTTATCATAGTCACTTCTGAGATGTCTGTAGCCTGCATATTCACACCATATGAGGAGAGGTTGCAGGTGATGGCTTACCTCCTCAGCAGCATAGGGGCCCCAGATAGGCATTCCACAAAGCATGCCTCGCATCATGATGAGATGGAGAAGGAATGAGCTGCCATTGTCTGGAAGACGTATGCTCCATCCTACCTATCTGCTCATCCCTGCTGGCTCAAAGGAAGGGGTACCCTTCCTGTTCTCTTTCTGTCTGTCTCATTCTCATCTTCAGTATGCCCAGTACAGAAAGAGATACAGGAATTCGTATTCCACTTACATTTCTTGACATGTAATTACATCATCTCTTTTAAATCTCATTACAGCTCTTTCCATTTATTGGCCAAGACATTGAGTCTAAGGTCTACACACTTCTTCAGAGACACACCTAATAAGTAGCAGTACTAGGAATTAACTGTGATCTCAAGATTCAATGCCCATAGTCTTAGGAATTTATAACTAGTAAATGCCAATTTCAGTGGGAAGACCAAAATAACATATAAGAAAGGATTTGAGAAGAGAGAAGTGCTGAATTATGAGCTACTAAGTACACTTGGCTTTCTAGAAGCTACACGATCCAGGTTAACCACAAAGCAGTGGGTGGTCTGTGAGTGGGAGAATGGTACATTCACCTGCTTGGCTGTTCTGTGAGATCACCTCTCAGGAAATATTTAGAACCCAATACCCACTTTCTAACTTCCTCAGCACCATAACTTTCCTTGCTGGGAAGGTAAGATGATTGTTCTAGGCCCCTGGAGGCTGCAGAGACAGAATTTTTCTCAATTTCCCTGCCCTTCTGCCACCTCTCTGACCCCTACTATTTTCACCCTTTGTATCCTACTCTCTGTCTTGCTTCTTCCTCCTGACTGGCATACCCTTGAAGTTTTGCATCCCTTAAAAACCTTCTCCAAAGTGAATTTGTGCTAGGATGAGTGGTTGTCATTGGCACCAGGGCTGCTGATGACCCACCCCTTCCCTCGACTCTGGCTCTCACATTCTCTTCTGTTTTCCGCCACTTCTCCATTGCTGAGTCCTAGCCCACCAAGTTCAGCCACAAAGCTAAGCAGTGCTTCCCAGTGTTTGGGCAGACCATCAAGTAGGCCATCAGCCCTGGAGACTCACCTTGTCTCTTTAGCAAGCACCCAGAAAACTTTTGGGGTATGTTACCATGGAGATGATGGAGTCTTCTTGTAGTCCCTTCCTTAGACTTTCTTATGCAACCTGCCTCTTTCCGGAGTGCTGGGATGCTACAGGGAGGTTTCTTAAATTAATCCTGTCAAAATAGCCTTCGAGTTCTTTTGGAGCAGGGATTTTTTTTTTTTTTTAATCTCACAAGACACAAACTGTTCAAGGGAAGAACTGGGAACAAAGACAGCTCAAGAGGACCAGAGGGCACTTGGAGAGCATTTAGAGGAGAGCGTGGAAATGATTGATGGGCTGGGAAGTGGGACCGCAGCAGAGGGATGAGAGGCAGGGGCTGACTTAACTGGGAGAAGAGCAGGCTGACAGGTGACCTAGTGGTAGGGTTCAAGTTTGTGAAGTGTTAGGATATGGAGGCTGGTGATTAGCTGGCTCCCCATCACCACCAGAGAAGGAAAGACCTTTAAGGAGGGAGGAAGGGGAGCATGGAGCTGCCAGAGAACAGCTGACCACAGAGTGTGGTGAACACAGCAAGAGGGTGGGTCGTGGGGCCCCCTACCTGGCGTCTTCCCCCATAAGCCAGGCACTGGTGGTGCAGATGGTAGAGTGTCTAGCCCAGAGGCTCCCAGTTACTCATGCTGTGATCAGCACCTGGATGACAGCATCAGCATCTCTCCATGCATGTTCAGAATGCAGTTTTCTGGGCCCCACCTACATCCCCTGGTTCAGAATTTTTGGACAAGAAAGTCCAGGAGTCTGTTTTTAACAAATTCTTCCAGATTCATTGAGAATCAAGAGGCTAGTATATGGAAAGAGAGAAAATACCTCCTCAAATTCCTCTTGTCCCCTTCAGCATCCAGCAGGGTCTCTCACCACACATGAGCCTTTCCAAGCCCGGACCACAGATGCCCTGGTGGTTCCGCCCAGTGTCCCTACTGACTCCCTTGCAATGGGCCCTCGGTGGGGCCTCGGGAGCCTGGTGCCTCTTCTCAGGCATGGGCACAAAGCTCCTAGAAGAGATGCTCATCCTGCCTGACTTCACCAGCAGTGACTGGAGTCCAGGCAGCTTTGTGGAGATACCCAGGACCCAGTTGTCCCTGAAACCCCGCCGTTCCAGGCAGCTGGAGTGCAAAGGGGCTGGAAGCCAAGAGACAGCCCCTCCTGCTCGTAAACAGGTCATCTTTCCTCTTCTGGTCCGGTGTCCGTCTCTGGAAATGGAGAAGGCTGTAAATGATCTCCAGAGTCTGTCCAGGTCTTCCTTTCTGTCTGCACTGGCTGTTCAAGGAGTCGGATTTCATGAGGAATTCTTGAAGAATGTATGATCCTAGGTTCAGTGCAGTGTTCAGAGTGCAGTGGTTCAAATGTGGTCATTTTTTCCTTTTACATTATTTACCTTGGAGAGCTAGGATGGATAAGGAAGAATATACAAATATGCCCGTCCCCAGTCAGCTCATGTGTGAGGCTGCTGCTCGCCACATGTGACCATGGGCACATGTTTCTTTTCTTTTCTTTTTTTTTTTTTTTTTTTAAAAAATAGTTTATTGTCAAGTTGGTTTCCATCTAACACCCAGTGCTCATCCCCACAAGTGCATGGGCATGTGTTTCTTTCGCTTGAAGGCAGATTACCAAACAACAGATCCTGTTCTTTGGCCTTGGAACAGTTTTTTTGTATATTTTAAATGTGGCGCCTGTAATCAAAGCATACTGTTCATAGGAAGAAAAGGAATGTTGTGGAGAGGGGTCATTATTTCATGGCCTTATTTGCTTCATTCCTGCTAAGTTCTAGACTGCAGTGGTATCAAAGGAAAGAAGAAGGAGAAGGAGAAGGAAAGGAGGAGGAGGAGAAGAAGAAGGAGAAGAAATTTTGGTATAAGACAAATTACTAGTTGTCTACCCCAGGATCTAGTCCAACCTTCCTCCTTAGTAACTGACCCTTGATTTTCACCTGACCCATTGCTGCCTAGACTGTATTTTCCAGTCTCCTGTAAGGCTTGGTGGCAATTTCTGGCCAATGAGAGATGTAAATTAAAGTAATGTATGCTATAATTTAATAAAGCCTCCTTTAAGGAAGAGGGATGAGCCCTTTTTATTCCTTCCTTCCTTCTTCCTGTTTCCTGGAATACAGTTGTAATGGCTGGAATTCCAGCAGCCACATTGACTATACAATGGAAGCAAAGCATTGCTGATGGCAAAGCATAGTCTCAATGACCAGGAAGCTGCCATCTCCCCCACCCCCCCATCTCCCTTTAGATAGAGACTTAAGAGGAAAATAAAGCCACTGTTATTTTTTTTGTTTTATTTATGCAGCTGGAAAAGACACAGGAAAAGGCACAGCTCATAAAGTCTGACTGGGTATGACATCCAGCTCTACCTCTGATTAATCATGACCTTGATCATGTTATCCTCTTGCTTTTCAATTTCCTAATTTGCAAATTAGAATAGTAATCTGTACCTCACAGGCTATTCATAGGTATTAGATATCATATTTATAAGGTATCTCATTTAGTACCTAGCACAGTATAGGTGGTTAAAAATAGTGGCTACCTGTATGTGTATGCATGTGTGTCCATCTGGCTGCAGACACCGTGCTATGTTCTGGAGGTGTCTAGATAAACACAGTATACCCCTACTCTCTCTTGCAGGCTGGGAGAGAATCTTAGTGTCATAGCTGGGGGCCCAGTCATAAAGTGCATGCATGTCTACATGCCACAGTGCAGGCTGAGGTGATCTTAGTGTGCACATCAGAGATTGAAGAGTGCTCTCTTAGATGAGGCTCTTGGTCTTTGTTCAATTGGACTTGCTACTTGGGATACTCTTCCCTTTCCCTTCTGAATCCTGCCTATTTTTATGGCCCATTGACATCCTTTCTCTTTCATGTCTAAACTATTACAGCCATTCCTTGATATTTTACCGAGTTTGTCTCAGTAAAGACCACACAGGTCAGGGTTTAACGTATTCTCCTACTAGGTCTGTGCATGTATGCACACGTGTGGATGTGCTTGTGCATGTGTGTGCACCCATCATTTCCAGATGGACTATGATCTTCTTAAAGGCAGAGACCAAGTTTAGAATTCTTTTTATGTGGGCTATAGGTGCTCAGTATTGTTATTGAGAAAGCAGAGTTTTACAGGTTAAGAACTTTTTTTCCCTGTGAGAGCGGTGTCAGGCTTGCGGTCCTTCTCAGTCTTCTATGACTGCAGACTGTTTAATGAAGCAGAAATGCAAAGAGTGAGGAGGATGAGGGATGGCTTGGCTCAGAAGTGGACACATCACCTGGCCCAGGCTCTGAGCCTGGCGGCTTGGGCAGCTTCACTAGGTCAAGGAGGAGACTTTCTCCTCTCCAGGTGAGAACCGGATGAGAAAAGATGGTTTATCACCTTAAGGAAACCTCTCCATAAAAATTTTCTTCATCAAAACCCTCCCAGTCACTGTAACATGCTGTTAGTCATATGTGATGATGGCCCAGGCGTGAGTAGGTGTCAGGCATCTAAGATGAACTGTCTCTTTCTATCAGGAGTGAAATCTTGAAATCCCATATACTCATATTTCAGCTCTCAAGGGGTTATGACCCTCGGCCTAGGAGCCACCTCTGACTCTTCTTGCCCCTTATCATGACTGCCCCTTGTCTGACTCATAGCATTCTATCCCCAGGATAGAGGATCCCCTGTGAGAATCAGGAAACAAGCTGCCTTGGAGGGTTTCCAGTTCTATAAACCTTAGGTGATCTGATAATACACTGGGAAGATCTTATAAAACACAGAATTATCCTTTTTCTCCCTCTCTGTGTCATTTTTATATTTCTACTTTTATAGGTAACACGTTGTTTTGACCTGTCTCAACTAATACCATAGTCCATTCCAAATAACTTACTAGCCTGTACTAACAAAACCAGCTAGGGCTGTCAGAAGAAATGTGTATTATCTGGCTCCTTCTCATCCCTTCTCAGTGAGGTCTTTCTAAGGCTGCTGAGGTGCTCAATGGACAGGGACTTTCAGAGTGCCCACTGTATGTCCCACATTAGGGTCCTCTCCACATTCCTTTTCCCAGAATTTTCTTTCTTCCTTCCTTCATTCCCTGTGTGAAAGAATAGACACGATGTGTATGTGGAAGGCTGAGGAAGATATCCTGGGGGCTCTTTTTCAACCTAAGAGTTCTCGTCTTCCTCATATCAATGTGGATGAGTACTCCATCCACAATGAGGCCTCCTCCAAGGGCAGCCCTAACCCATTAGTCAGATGTCCCAGCCCCAGCCCCAGAGTCCCTGCTTCTGGTGTGAGTCCTTGACCTCAATGAGAAGGGAGAGCAGAGAAAAGGCTGATGTCCCTCCTTAGAGCTCATTTTCTTCTGTAATCATTGTGATTCTGAAGGTCTGGAGGTGAATATATATATAAGAATAAAGAAAATTGATCAGAAACATTAATACAAAAGGGAAAATGCAATTTGTGCAGGATGCTGAGACCCCTTCTGCAGAAGGCAAGGAGAATAGGAAGTGAGAATGACTTTCAGGCTGGAAGCACTACAACAAATACAGTTACAGAGGAATCGAACAAATGCATTTACAGTATCTTCCTGAATTATAGGGTTAAAATCTGTCTTGACCAATTTTATCCTAAATAGTGGAAGAACCCCCTGATATTTTCTTAGTTTTGGACAGTATTCTCAGTGAAATTATGAAATGTGTATAGGGGCTGGGGAAGGCAAATATTTTGATTTTCTAAAGTCCAGAGGCTCTAGAAGAGTAAACTTGATGTTACTCCCTGGCAGACTCTTAGAATAGATTTCCTAAAAGATAGCATATGTGTGCTTTAGAAACAAATCAGTAATTTTAGGAACACACTGAATTAACTAGGTTTTCTTTAGTTGTGGGATTACTAGGCTTGGATCAAAAGAATACCTAAGATAGTGTTGATTTCGATAAGGCATTTGAAACATGTATCATAATTTCTTCATGGAAAAAATGTAGAAAATAGGTCGTGATTGATTGGCCAACTCTGACCAAAGAATATGGTTTAACAGATTGATGCCAGTCTAGTGCTGGGCCCCCAGTTCAATGCCATGGTGCCCAGACCTAGTCAACATGTCTACCATTGAAACTGCAAAAAGGAAACATCACATTTGTTGAAGACACAAAATTGTGAGAGATGACTAATGCACAAGTAGAAAAAAATATTTACAAAATCCATGCTGGCTCCTTACTTAACATGGCAGGAGACCAAACATGCTTGACATGCTTCCTAAGAACTTCCAAATAAAATACCCATAAACATACCAACAAGTTTAAAATTGGCAATCACATTATAAATTATGGAGTAGTTAAAAGCATACATCAAAGAACAAGTGGAATTCTTACCAGTGGGACTGGATGGCTTGAGAGGCACATTCCTGGCCTGCATTCCACATATCTACCAGTGACAGTCCCAAAAGAACTGGATTTTTAAATAAGATGTAATTCAGATAGAAAGATATTATAAAGACATATTAAAATGTGAAAGGCCTCTGAAAATAAGCCATTCATATCTTCCTCCTGAGACAACGAATCAATTAATCCTTAATATCCAGGTGACTGAAATGAATCAACATCAAGGACTCAAGGATAGCATAAAATGGTGAACTTGAAACCAATTAAATAGAGCTAGGGTATAATAATTAAGAGCACAGGCTCTGGGGGGTTGGGACTTCTGGGGGCTCCATTGGTTAAGCTTCTGACTTGGCTCAGGTCATGATCTTGCAGTTGGCAGTTTTGAACCCTGAGTTGGACTATGTGTTGACAGCTCAGAGCCTGGAGCATGCTTCAGGGGACTCTGTGTGTGTCTCTCTCTCTGCCCCTCCCCTGCTGATGCTCTGTCTGTTGGTCTGTCTGTCTCTCTCTCTCTCTCTCTCTCTCAAAAATAAAAAAAAACATTAAAAAAAAACATTTTTTTAAGAGCATAGGCTTGGGATCAGGGAGACCAGCAAATGAATCCTAGCTCTGCCACTTATGAATTCTGGGACGATGCAGAAATTATTTAACCTCTGTGACTCTCACTGAAAAAAATGAGATTCCTATAAGGATTAAGTAGAATATGTGGATAAAGTGCTTGATGCAGTTCCTGGCACACAGCAAGCGCCCAATAGGTTTAGCTTTTATTGATGCTGTTAATATCATTAATAAAAATAACTTTGTTAACTGTGGTTACAAAATAAAAATTGGATTAAATTTAAAAATACTATTTTGAGGAGTAATTGTATGATAAGATACTGAGTATATAATACAAGGTTAAATTAATAATGATAAAGAAATAGGGAGTGCTCAAAGAAAGTAGGTATTACATATGTTTAAAATGTATTAAATGTTAAAAATCAGGGGTTGTTTTTACTTTCATTAAAAAAAACCACTACTACTAAATGTAGTCTATGAAACAAAAAATTGAGAAAATAAACATACACAAAAATATCCAGAAGCAAAATCAAAATGGCAAAAGTAAGGCCAAAGATATCAATGGTGGTAAAATATGTCAAAGTGGGTTAAATGTTGTTGTTAAAAGTCTAAAACTCTCAAATTTAGAAAATAAAACCCAACAATATTCTTGTACAGACTCACTATACACAAATGATACAAAAAGACTAAAAATAAAATTAATTAATGAATTAGAAAATAATACAAGAGTAGATTTGATAGCTATTGTTATGAAATAAAACTTTACAGCTGTGACCTCTGTAAAGTTTATAAATAAAAATAAAGAGGAAAACAATAAGGAAGCATAATATATACAAAGGAGATTTTAAGGTTAAGAGAATGGATGCTATTCTTGGTTGTATGCTAAAATATTTGAAAATCTCAGTTGCAACTTTATGGAGAAGTTAAAGTTTCAACTTTAGATAATTTGTTCCAAAACACAGGAAAGGAAAATGAATAAAGTTTAAAAATTTTTTAGTAAAAGTAGAATTATCTTGACAAAATTGTCACACACAGAGAAAAAAATTATAGCAATCTTATATATGTTCACAGATGAAAAATAAATTGAATCCAGTAGTTTCATAATTGGGTAGGATATATCCAGTGAACTGAAAAACTATTTGATATTGGAAAATGTATTACTAAAATATATCACATTAGTGATATATTATATCACACTAGTGAATCAACTTAAAAAATGCATCAGGCAGTAAAATCCAATATCCATTTTAATTTTGTTTTGAGATATTTGAGAGTGAGAGAGAGACAGAGCACAAGTGGGGGAGGGGCTGAGAGAGAGGGAGACACAGACTCCCCTGAAGCAGGCTCCAGGCTCTGAGCTGTCAGCACAGAGCCCAATGTGGGCTCAAACTCACAAACAGCAAGATCATGACCTGAGCTGAAGTCCAGCACTCAACCAACTGAGCCACTCAGGTGCTCTCCAGTATCCATTTTAAATAAACTCAGTATGGGGGCACCTGGGTGGTTCAGTCGGTTAAGCATCCAACTTTGGCTCAGGTCATGTTCTCATGATTCTCATGTTCTGTCTCTCAAAAATAAATAAATGTTCAAAATAAATAAATAAATAAATAAACAAACAAACAAACTAGTATATACTAGAAATAGAATGATACTTAGCAGAACTCTGGTAATATTTTCTGGCTTATAGAATAAAATATTTGAAAAGAAATGTGTCTGAAACAATTCATGTAATAGCATCATTTTCAGGGGGGAAAGCCAGAGCCCTAAAGTATTGCATCAGTTCAAAGGCAGAAGAGAAAATGCATCTGTTGCATCTCTAATGTAATTCATACTATGCACAAAATCTGTTTTCCCTTACAAAATAGTTTGAAATTACTTCCAATGCATTTATAATAAAAAGAACTTTAAAATGTTTCTCAAAAAAAAAGTGAAATTAGAGTATGTCTTATTTAAGTACAAATATGACTCTTAAGAATCTACTCTATGATAAAGGAAGCAATAAAGTCCCATGGAAGTGGGTGAGGTGAAAGTGCTAGTATTGGGGGAAAATAACTTGACATATCCCCTTTATATAGTCAGAACAGATTAAGGTGAATTAGAGAGCTAAATGTAAAATAATAAATCATAAAAATGGAGGGGGTGATAATTTAACAGCTCTCATAATTAGAAGGGGCTTTTTAAACATAAAAGTAATAGAAGAAAACACAAAGACAAAGATTAAGAGATCTAATGCATAAAAATATAAAACTTTTACACACAGAGAAATTAGAGAATTTTAGAAGGCAAAGAAACTGGAAGATGTTTTTTAATGACAGGATTAATATTTCTGTTGGATAAGGAGATCTGAGAAATCAGGAAGAGAAGCACTCACACCCCTATTGAAAAATTGGCCCAGGGACATGAACAGATTCATTTAAATAGTACTTAGTAAAGTACTATTTGACCTATTGGTCAATATATACTATTGACGCAAAGTACTATATTTGATCCAAAGTACTATATAGACCTATTGGTCAATATACATATATATTTTTAAATCAGCTTGACTAGTAAAAGAGAAATGCAAATTAAAACAAGGTACCTTTTTTTTTTTTACTTATTAGATTGACAAACATTTCTTTTAAAACATAGTATATTAGCCAAAGGTTTGGTGAAATAGGCTCTCATATACTATGGTAGAAGTAGAAAAATTTGCAACCTTCCTGGAAATGACTTTGTATATAATTTATACAAATTGTATATAATTTATACAACTACATCTAGTTTTCTATCCTTTCAACAGTAATTTTCCTTATAGGAATCTAGGCTAAGAAAATAATTAGGCAAAGATTTATATTTACAGACAATGATGTTCATTGCAGCATTATGTATAACAGCAAAAAAAAAATTGGAAATAAGCTAACATTAAGGGGGAATGTTTAAGTAAATTGTGTTACATTTCATGTGATGAACTAATGAAAATTATGTTTTCAAAGCTTACAAGTCAAAATGCTCATTGTACATTAATAGTAGGTTATAAAACATATGGACAGCATAATACAAAGATTAAAAGGAAAATACATATGCATAATATCACATTTTCTATACTGTACGAAAAATAAATTCAATAATCTGTGAATAAAAGTTCTGGACCACAACTAATGAGATAAATTTATTATTAGAAATTTAAAGTTCTACATTCAAGCTCAAAAAATAGAAAAGGAAAAGGACTGATTTAACTTATGGGAAGAAACGGGCTTTAGTTGCCCACATGCTTGGTGATGTGATTGTAACCAAAAAAGATCTGGGTTGCCTTGATGGCAGGCTGTGGGGACAACAGTCCCCTCTCCTCTGTACAGGTTAAAGCACATGTTGAGCATGGCTCTCCATGTTTCCAGGGGCCAAGGAGATTCCTCATTTTCTCTTGGTTGCATTCCGTGAGGGAAACCAGAGGAGCCATCTGGAAACCATGTTACATGAGGACCTGTGTGGAGCTGAGAGGCATTTTGCCTGGAGAGGAGAATAGCTAGGGGCAATGTCATAGCTAAATACACTTACATGAAGAGGCTGTCGCAGGAAGAAAAAGCAGGGTAATTTGAAGGGGTGTCAGGAAGCAGAACTAGTTCTTGAGGAGGAGTTAACTGGAGACAGATTTTAGAACAATGTAAGGTATGCATTAGAACAATAAGATGTGTGAGTAAACACGATCTCATCTTGAAAAGTGGTAAGTTGTTCAGACGACAGAAGCTGAACAACTCTCACTGAGGAGTGACCATCAAAGACTTCACTGAGCAGAAACTGGCCTAGAAGCCATTGAAAGACCCTTTCAACTGTAAGAGTCTGTAATTTTATCTATGGCTGACTGGAGGTCTAGGTGGGCAGAAAAAAAACACTTAGTGTTGCACAGATTCTCAAGCCAGTGGTTCTCAACCTTTACGGTGCAACAGAATCACCTAATCTGTGAAAAATAGATTATGAGGCCCCACCACCAGAGTTTCTGATTCAGTGGTTCTGGGGTGGGGCCATGGGATTTATATTTCTAATAAGCTTCAGGTGCCACTGATGCTACTGGTTCAGGAGCCACCCTTTGGAAAACACTATAGTCTAATGATATAAAAAGCCCAGTAACACAATATGGCATATGAAAGATACATGCTAATAACTGACTCTCTTATGTATAACTCTTGGACTGTATTGTTGAAATTTGTGGAATTAAATTACAGGCTGTTCAGAGGTCTGAATAGATCCACATTCATATCCTGATGATATGACAGCCCTGTCACCAGGTCAAATAAATTGATGTGGATCATTAAAAGTCTGTAAAGGAAGCAACTGCTGCGATTTTCTTCTATTCTTCTATTTTTGGCTGTTCCTACATTGTGGGCAAGTTCACTGTCACTCAGAAATTGGTGAAGGAACTGTAGTATTGGTCTTGGGCTTCAGAGTGTCTCACAATTAACTTTTTTGGGTTTTGTCTTCTTGGTTTGTTGTTTATTGTTTGTTGTTTTCTTGGCCCTAGAAGAAACCCTTCTCGGTGAAACATGTTGCTATGATTACAGCACAGTTTATGACCTAGAAAGCCACAGATGGGCTCCAAAAGTTTGAGGATGTCCCCAGTGTCTCTGAGTAATTCTTTTTTAAATATATTACATTATATTTTGTTTAAATTCAAGTTAGTTAACATATAGTGTAGTATTGGTTTCAGGAGTAGAATTTAGTAGTTCATCACTTATGTATAATGCCCAGTGCTCATCCTAATAAGTGCCCTCCTTAGTGCCCATCACCCATACCTCTTGTGATTGTGTCCATTCAAAGTGAGCCTCATTTATTTGAGTTTTCAGCTAATTGGTTTAGGAAGGAATAGCCTCCCCCTGGCACCCCACCACCACCACCACCAAAGTTCTCTTTACAACCTTTTGATGTGGAGTGTGAGCAGACTGTGTGCTTAACACAATTTGGAGTCAGTTGCTATGGTGCTGGGGAGGAATCTGGTTCCTATAGCAACATCAGGTTGACTCTTTGCACCTTATACCACAGGCAGATCTTAAGCAGTGGCTTATTTGATCTCAAGTTAATCTGGGAGAGATGGGTATGTGTAGTACTGAAAATGTCCCATTTTCCTACAACTCACCCAGTCCTTCCTGTCTGCTTATCCTTTCCTCTATATCATCAAAACTTTTTAAAAGGATGATAAAAATTTCACATGCCCTTTATTTAACCTACAAAAAACGCCAAGGTATTATTTTAATACCTTCATCAGATTAAGTGTAGTTTAAAGGGCCAATTCCTTGTTCACCCCTTCCTAAAACCAGTCCACCCATTGGCATGCCTTTTCTCTGGCTAGGCCTGCCCAGCTAGTTAGGGGGGCTGTACATTGACTTACCAGCACTCATTTTTATTTTCTCCTTTTTTCCTCTTTAGTCTTCTCTAACTTCTCTTGGATGCTGCCTTTCTTCCCTGGTGTGCTAGAATTTTCTGGTATTAGAATGTTAATTGCAATATTTAGGAAATTTGGCCATCACTTTTGGTTATACTGGGGTTTTTCTTGTGATAGCAATCATTTTTACTCTTTTCTGCTTTCATGTCACTTTTGGCTCCCTTTGAAGCCTTCCAAAATTCTCCATGCCTTCTTCAGCCCTGCTTGTTGTCCTGTGGCTGGGAACTGGACATTATTGTTTGTTCATTGACAACTGTGCAACAGGCTGATGTGTCAGGTAGGCTGCCAGAACATGGCCTTCCAGGCCACCAACCCTCCACTTCTCACTGTAGTGTATCCCAGCCCACACCATGTTGCCTTTCAAGGCCCAGGCTGTCAGGCGGGCATGGGTCAGTGCTCTCCTGCCGCTCACACTCATGTAGGTCCCCACCTCCATGGTTTGACCTCCTTCCTCTGTCCACTCCAGAGCAGAGTCCTTAGCCTTTGATTTAGCAGCCAAAGAATACTAATAGAGGTAATTACCACAGCTACAGGAATGACACATTGGCATTAGGTGATAAATAAACCATCTCCCATCAGCTTCAGCCCTGCTGCATCCAACCAGCACAACTGGAAAAGCAAAAAACAAGGTTGAATGTCATCCAGTAGAAGCCGGACTTTTGGGTGCTGGGTGGTTCTACGTCAGGGTCTGTGGCGGGACAGCCTCAGAGTTTGGCATCGTTGTTGGGGAATCGGGCTTAAAAACAATAATATGCTTTCAGTGACTGTGCTTTAATTTGTACAAAACCTTTTGGAGATAAGATTATTATCCCATTTTCCAGATGGGGAAACTGAAACTGAAAAAGAATAAATGGTTTATCCAAAGTCACCCGGCTAAGAAAGAAAGCTGAAGCATAAAGCCAGGTCCAAGGTTCCCTTCTCACATCTGCCCTTCTCTCTGGGCCACAGATGTGTTGAGTAACCACCCAGGTAATAGCATGGCTGAGACCACTGCCGAAGAAGGGACAGTAGCTCCCCTGTGGGCCACCTCAGCAGGCTGGGTTGGCTAGAGACATGTCGGGCACAGGCAGGGCTCAGCCTCAGGAACTTCTGATGAAAATGACAGCTGGTGTAATGGCCTGGCCTGGCTGTGGCCCTGCCTGGAGCTCCTGGACCTTAAGCCTGAACATCTTTCATAAGCAGACCAAGTCTTAGGTTTCTTACTACAAAGTGAAAGAGTTGGATTAGAAGTCCTTAAGGTCATGTTCATTTATATCATTCCATGATTTAGGAAGCTCTTTGTTAATGATCAGATGTTTCCTTTTTAAGGTATTTTCAGCTTCCCATTTATAGTCAATATTGAGTTGTTCCCTGTGGGTATGTCCAGGCCCCACTGTCTCTCCTCTCCACACATCACACCATAAGGATGCTTTTTATTGTTGTTGTTGTTGTTGTTGTTGTTGTTGTTTGAGAGAGAGAGTATGTGTGTATGAGCAGGGAAGAGGGGCAGAAGAAAAGAGAGAATCTCAACCAGGATCCATGCTCGGTGCAGAGCTCAGCATGGGGCTCAGTGTGGTGCTTGATTCCATGACCCTGGGATCATGACCTGAGCCAAAATCGAGAGTTGGGCACTCAACCAACTGAGCCACCTAGGTGTCCCTATTTTTGGCTATTATTAAATTGAGTCCTTGCCTTAGCATCTTCTTAATGTGCTAGGTAGGAACAGTGGCTTTCTGGCAGTGCAGAGCCTTTAGCCACTCTGGTATTATCCAGAGCTCACCAGTAAGTCCCAGGCTAACTGGACTTGAAAATGTTGGCCCAGGCCACATGGATTGAGAGCTATCTTCTCTTCCAGGGATGAAATCAGTCACGTTCTTCTCACATGGGAGGTAAAAGATTAAACCAACCTAGAAACTGTCAGAGAAGAACCAAACCACCAAGCAAGCAAATGAGAAGCGATAGGAAGTGAGCCAGACAGGGCCCTTGCACAATCTATCACCTAGCACCGCGCCTGGCACCTGACAAACTAACAGATGTTTGATAAATATTGGTTGAATTGCCATCATTGCTCAGGTGGTAGGAGCAGGTGAGCTCAAGCGGAGTTTCCCCTTAAGCCTCAGTCATGGGGAAATGGTACCTTTTTTGCCATTAGAAAGCATACAGCCATGGGGCGCCTGCGTGGCTTAGTCGGTTAAGCGTCCGACTTTCGCTCAGGTCATGATCTCGCAGTTCGTGGGTTCGAGCCCCGCGTCGGGCTCTGTGCTGACTGCCAGCTCAGAGCCTGGAGCCTCTTTTAGTCTGTGACTCCCTCTCTCTCTGACCCTCCCTGCTCACGCTGTCTCTCTTTCTCTCCTAGAAATAAATAAAAAACATTAAAAAAAAATAATAATAATAAATAAAAAATAAAAAAAGAAAGCATACGGCCATCCAGGCCACACAGGATTAGAGGTCCTCCAGCCTGGACCTGCTGTGCAATGTTAGGCAAGTCATTGAACTCCAAGCCTTGGACTGTGAAGACCAGCACCTTCCCTCTCAGAACTTCCTGCAGAGTCCTTACAAAATGCCCTTGAGCTTGGAGAAAGAGAACAGGAGTAAGGTCTTATCCACCTTCACATCCCCTAACATGGCATAGCACTGGCACCTGCCAGGTTCTCAGCAAAAAATGGTGGTCGGACAGGTGAAGAGATGGGAAATTAGAGGGACAAATAAATGAACAAGGAATGTTCTGGGAGCTGTGGAAAACAACTTCACTTACTCTGAAAGAGTTGTCCTGGCTTTCTGTTACAGGCCAAGGGCCAGTGGCTTGCTGTCTGTTTCTGCCCAGAGAAGCCCTGGGAGAAGTGTGGAGGGCTAGACCAACCCAGAAACACTCAGGCACGAAGCTTGAACTGGGATTCTGCTGCTCTGGGCTAAGTGGTGCTACATCTGTCGCTAGAAGCATATGTTCCAGGCACACCTTTCTGCTTGGAAAACCTCAGCCTCCAGCCTGCTCAGCAGAGAAGGGGTGGGAGGCAGTGGCACCCCAAGAGTGTGGAGCACGAAGGCCCAGCACTGAGCATGCTCCACTGCCTGCCTGCCTGGCTGGAGATGGATGACAGTAATCACAGAGACGATAATCTGGCCTTTTCTTCCAGGCCCACCTGCTGCTGCTGTTGTCACGTTCTGTGCTCTGCTGCCATCCTCCGCAGTGCTGGGGCCTACCTCTTGGCAACCCTGGGGTAATAATTAGGGGTGGGGCAGCTCCCCAGCTGGAGCGATATATTTGAGGAGGGGCCTGGGGAAGAGGCGATGGCTGGGACCCAGCCAACGAAAGGAGAAATTAAATGGGCTGTCCCAGGAACCCACAGTTAGCATTTAAACTCTAGCATGAGCTGTGGGTTTCACCCAAAAAGCAGGGGTTTAGTGAGGATTTGGACTCCCCCTCCCCCATTCCCTCTGCTATTTGTGAGTGCAGTTCATTCTGGCGAGGTTGGGGGTGACTCTCAGCAGAACCACTTAGATATGATGCTGTCATGTGCAAGGCTCAGAGGCTGCGTCTGGGACTTTCAGGGCATCCCATGCAGTGCCAGGACAAACACGCTGTCAGAAAACAAATGAGTATGGCCTCAACATTGCCCCCATGGCCCCTGACCTATTCACAGCCCTGATGGCAGCCCAGTCCACAAGGAACTTACTGTCTAGTGCAGCCTTCCTTGCTGAGTGCCCTCAGCCTGCAGTCTGCAGGCCATGGACATGTTTGGTAGAACCCAAATTCAGAGGGAGTTAGGATTTTGTTTCCTGGAGAGACCCAGGAAATACTGATAAATACAGTCATAGGTACTGTGCACTGGGCACACCCTGTGTTCTTTATGTCATGTCATCCATACCACATGCTTAAAAGATAGGGTTGTACTATTACCATTGTACAGCTGAGCAAAGTGGGGGCCACAAACATTTCATGCCTGGCCCAAGTTTAAAACCAAGTGTGCCTGACTCCTAGACTTCTTTTTATTTCTCTGTGCTGTCCAGAACATGACTCAATGTCTCCCTTAATAGAGTTGCAAACTTTTGCCACCTCTCCTGTATGAAAAAACCCTGTCAAAGAAGGTGGTCCTGAGGTCTCCAAATGAGCTCCTGGAGCCTAAGAACTGAGTAAATGGGACTTGCCAAGGAACCCAGTGCTCCCAAGCTGCTAATGGGGGGGGGGGGCGGGTGGTGAGAGCCCTCGGCACAGCTGAGCTGTTACTTCTTTTCAGCCAGGAGCTCACTGAAATCACTTACCCTCTTTTGGATGTTAGCTTATTCCAGAAATGATGATGACAGAAAAAATAATACAATTAATGATCACTAGAGGGTTAATAATTGCATGGGAACAAGTGAAGCACTGGGTTTTGGGAATGGACTCGACAGGTAGAAACAGCCTCAGAGACACAAGTTGGGAATATAGAAAGCAGCTTGCAGGGAAGAGCCTGGGTGTCCCAAGGGATGCATGCCCCCCGCCACGTGTGTATTGGCTGGAATGCTTGATGCCCAGGTGGATGGACAGATTCAGGGACTTCGATGTCCTGTGCTAATTATTTTTCTCACGGAACATCCACCTTTATTACCCGTGATCCCTCAAGCCATCAAACATAGGCACGTTTGTGCTGACCCATGTCTACAGAACCATGCCGAAGGCAGGCAGTGGAAGCTGTCCACCATATATGTGTGGTAAGGGGACATCGGTGGAGAATTTAAAAACAATAATAAAACTGACAAAAAGCTGGTTTGCTTTCTATCACAATTATGCCTTGGCAATTCTAAATCATGTCAGCAATAAAATATTGCCCAATGGGGCAGGATGCTTCCCCAAAATCTACATTTCTCTGTTGGACATCGTTTGCTTGGCTGCTCTTGGTGTTCAGATGGTCACTTGATTTCCTTGTTGGCCAAAAGGCCACTGCAGTGACTTTCACTTGCCGTCCAGGTCAATCCCACGTTTGCTACACAAATTTAAAGATTATTTCTTTATTTGGGGGAGGAGAGCAGAGAGAGAGAATCCCAAACAGGCTCCACTCTGTCCCCTGCCCTGATGTGGTGCTGAAACCCATGAACCGTGAGATCATGACCTGAGTGGAGATCAAGAGTCAGACACTTAACCGACTGAGCCATCCAGTACCCCATTACCACACAAATTTAAGTTGTGTTTTTTTCTTTTTGTTATTTACTTATAAGTGTCACAGAAATATTTCTATTCATTCTGGATTTTTGCAAAGTGCTTTTTTTAAACGGAGGCCTAGATCCAGGGCCCATGCTGGTGGTGTCCCTTTAAGCAGAGTCGAGGCGGGGATGGCATGGCGGGGATGTGTAGAGCTGCAGAGGTACTTGCACTGTACAATTTTCTGGGTCCTGACTGATAAATTATTGTGCGTCTTCCGTGTGCTCTGACATGCAATACAATTTGTCCGTGCAGCAGTGATGATAGGCTGTCCTGGGCTGATAATCAAGAACCCTCTATTTAGCTCCTTCAGCCTTTTGGAGAAATCTTAAGTAACTGTTCACGTCCCTTTATCAGTTTTCTCTTCCACATTTTAGCATAAGTGGAAAAAGCTTTTAACCTTGAGAATTTTACTCACATGGGGCTGGGGGCGAGGAAGATGTGTTGTTAAAAGCGTAAAGAAAGTGGGAGGATCTTGACACTCTCTGCTAGAATGGCTTTTTCTTGGCCTGCCTCATGGCAGTGTGAGACTGTCTGGGTCCTAGAGGTTGTTCAGTCTGCCTTCACTTTACAGGAAAGGAAGCAAACCCCGAGAGGGTAGTAACTTGCCCAATCCAAGATCATGGGGTGGTCTGTGGCCGGCCCATCAGGAGGTGAGTTTGAGCCCTGCCACTGGCTGCTCCCCACCACCTCCCTCAGAGGCCTGTACCAGCCCACCATACTTCCCACAGGCTTTGGGTTCCTGACATGCCCCTGAACCTGAGGGATGGCCAAGTCAGTTTAAGCACCTGTTCGACGCTCTACCCTAGTGGTGAGGTGTCCCTTGCACACTCTCCAGGTCAGAATTACTGGTGATAGGTTGTGTACTCATGAAGACAGATACCACTTCTGCTTCTGTGTAAATTGCTGTGTGTAGCATCTGTGTAGTCTAACCCCATGTTGGGCAAAATAGACTTTGGCATTGGTATGCCGCTTTTTGGATTTAGTTTTACAAACATTAACATGTAAAGCTGCCTCTTTCCTTAAAGGCACAATGCTTGCAACTTGGGTACCTGGACAATGGTCTTGTGGTTCAAATACTATTTCCAAAAAATGGGACCAGCAAGAAAGCAGGCAAGGATTTCGTCTGTGTATTTTGGTGATGGAAAGAGCATTCACTAATTGTCCTGTATCTGGTTATATACAACTGATTTTTCTTACCTCTCGGGGAATCTTCTACTAACCTTTTCTAATAAACTGGTCCCTAAGTAGGTTGGTTCGGTTCCAGATGCTTCCTCATCCCCTTTTTATTCCCAGAGAACAAATACACAAGCCATTTGGGTCAGTTTTCAACTATCCTCCTGTTCTTTTTAAAAAAAAATTTTTAATGGTTTATTTATTTCTGAGAAAGAGAGAGAGATAGTGTGAGCAGGGGAGGGTTAGAGAGAGAGGGAGACACAGTATCTGCAACAGGCTCCAGGCTCTGAGCTGGCCGTCAGCACAGAGCCCGACGTGGGGCTCGAACCCACGAACGCTGAGATCATGACCTGAGCCGAAGTCGGACGCTCAACTGACTGAGCCACCGAGGTGCCCTGCCATCCTCCTGTTCTTATGAGACACTTGGAATCTATACCTGCAGGGCCTTGATCTTGCTGTGAACCCAGTGCCTGGGGTTGGAGAGATCCCACACCAAGGAACTCTCTCACATAGCAGCCTCATGTGCCAGATGCTTCAGCCCCAAGGAAAAGACGCTGCCCCTTTCTGCACACGCGAGGCCCTCGCTGCAGAGGGATTTGTCCAAGCGGGTATCACAAAGGTTTGTTCTGGGCTGAGAGCTGGCACGAAAGGGCTCTGCCAGTGAGCAACATTAGAATTAAAGACATAATAATACTAATTAACTTTCCCATGCCCATACTCTGTGCATTTATTATTTGTATAGAAGTAAAGACTTAAATAATAGGCTGGCCTCTTTGGGAGCTCCAGTTGTGGGGGGGGGGGGGCGGAGAAGGCAATGTCCTCATTATAGCAAATAAGATAGATGGTATTCTACCACCATGGCACATCCCCCAAGGACAACCTAGAGAAGGTGGGGCCTCCTTCCAAGCCAGGTCTGTGTCCAGGGATGTGCACTTTCTCCTGGCAGAGTGTGGAGAGGGCAGGGTGACCAGGGCATGTGGAAGAAGAGAAGCAGTTTCCAGTGACTTGGCTATCTGCCTTCCTGGGCCTGCTATGAACCATGCAACAGCAGCCCCCAGCCTGGCTGCCTGTGGTTGTGGGAAGGTCCCTTGCTTCTGTGGCCTCGGTTTTGCCCTTAATGAATAAGGGTAGGTGGAAGATAGATAAAAAATCGTTAGCCTGGACAGGCTTCAAAGAGTCCTTGAAGTTCCTGAAACTATATGCAAAATGTAAATGTGCTTGTGGGCACTTCTCAGGGACTAGAAGCCCACTGCTTGTCTCTAAGTCTCAGAGGCCCCTGAACCATAGGTTAAGAGCCACTAAAGCAGAGACTCCCCAAGGGTCCACCTTTCTCCTCTAAGTCACTGATTTTAGAGCTGCCAGACCTGATGTGCCAGGGTTGTGGAGATGGATGATGGATGCTTGGGTTGAAATACCCTATAAAGTAACTGTGTAAAAGCAATCGACTCAATGGCTTTCCAGTAACGCCTCCCAAATGGGGTGGCTCTAGTGTCCCCACCTCATCTGCAACATCTCTGGAAAGCTGGCTCCCCTCCCCAAGTTATCCTCAACATAAAACCCCAGGACATTGTATCAGTTCTGGGCTAACACTGAAGACCGTTCCAACCATGGGGCAGCTTAGCAGCTCCCATGTGACACAGAACTAAGCCCATCTCCCCGAGTCTGTTTCCCTCTAGTTCCCTCACCGTCTAGAGCCTGTGCACTATACCTTCCACTCCAACCAGGTGACCTGAAGAGCAATCCATAGCATGTCTGATTTGAAATTTGACTCATAAATTAGTAATAATGAGTTTGACAACTGGAAATGCTTGAGAAAAAAAATCTTCCAGAGTACTTGGAGATATCCTGGGCGGGGGGGGGGGGGGGGGGGGGGGGAGGAAGGGGAATAGAAACAACTTTATTAAGAATTGTGGCATCTGGGAAAATACTGGGAGACTGATTCCCAGGGACTGCCCAGGAATCAGAAGGCCCTCTTTGATTAAGTTCTGCCTCCAGCAAAGTGCAGACAGGTTTGCTTCTCTTTTGTTTTCCCAAACATTTCCCTCGCTCTAATCAAGAGTTCTTTACCTGGGATTCGAGGAGTCTATAGATAGAATTCCAGAGGGTCCATGAACTTGGATGGGAAATAATTGGATCTTTCACAGACTTCTGCCTGAAATGTATCATGTTATTCCTTTGTGAATATAAGCAACAATCCACCATACTAGTGCAGTTTCTGTGACTTTGTCCCTGGTTAAAAAGCATGGGTATTTTCCTATCACATTAAAATGGTTACAGATGTCTCAAAAGGATTGTTTTCCCCTCATCAGCACTTCAAAAGTCTGGTAGACCACTCAATTTTGTGTTTAATGCATTAACAAAGAAGCATGTGTATTTCTATATTGAAAATTCATCTTTTAAATATTTTTGATAACTATGTTTTAACATAATTGGTTTTCTTTGCAATCCTTGATTTCCATTTTAAAACATTATTCTGAAAAGGGAACCATGGGCATCACCAGAACTGAGAAAGTCTTCCAGAGCAGGAAAGATTACAGTCCCCTCCCTGTTCTGCATCGACAATCCACTTTATGACCCTGTGCTGCTTCTTTCTGGTCCACATTACAGGTGGAACTCTGAGCTTATGTGACTGTTGGGGCAGGAGAGACAGTATAGGATCGGACGATGGAAGACGTAGGAGCCTGTGTGTGCTAAGAGTTGAAAACAACCACATACCCTACAAGGAAAGGTTCCTAACTTGGGAAACCCCAGAATGATTTTGCCAGAGACACTCTTTTATCTCCTCATTAAATAAGAAAATTAACTCAGGAGTATTGAAAGGAACTGATATCAGTGTGGGTCTGGTGGAATTAAACCAGAGCCCCTCAGATACCTTGGGTCAGTTTATTTACTGAGGCCTCTCCCCACTGTTCCTTAGAGCTCCAGAGTGGAGAAGGAGACTTTGTTCTGAATGCCTGGACCAAGGCTTGGAAGCCGCTGACTCTGGGCTAAGCAGGGCTTGCTGGAGGCCTGTGGTTGGGGGATGGGGCAGTAGCCCCTAATGGGGACTGTGGACTCTACAGCCAGCTAGAACTAGGTTCCAGTCCCAGGACTGTCACTAACCCTGTATCCTAGGCAAGTTGTTTCGTCTTTTTTTGCCTCAGCTTTCTCACCCATAAAATGGAGTGCTTTTTTGCTTAGGTGTGCCTGGCTTGTCATAAGCACTAAACACTGTCACAAGCAGACAGCCCCTGCAGCATTTACAAAGCTCAGGAAAAGGAGGGTGGACAGGGAGCAGCAGAAACTGAAGCAGGGAGTCTTGTGGAAACATTTGATCTGGGGGTCCTGAATCTTCCTTTTACCTGTCATTCACGTTACGCCAGTTCCTGGGTGATAAGACACCAGCAGCGGGCTGCAGCATTTCTGGTGGTAGGAATGTGCCCTTTCTCCTTGGTTTCTAAGTAATGGTGCCTTCACATCCCGCTGAGTGAGGGGTCAGCTGCAGCTCCAGAATAAACGCATGTTATAAATAGAAGGCCGAGATTCCCAGACGGAGAGGAGGGGGTCAGTGAAACAGCAGAATACGTTGGGAATTGTCACCGCTTTGTCTGTAATGATAACGTTAACGCAATAATAATCATCATAAGGGAGGATCTTATAGCAGAGCCAGAGCAGGGAAGAGAGCCTTTTTCCCATGCCTTCCTGGGGAGAGCTAGACACTCAAACCACGTCAAAACAGAAGGAACTAAAAATATAGCTAAATACCCTTTACCCAAGTGACCTTCCCAGAGAAACCAGGATAAGACGGACTGGCTACAGAATGGGCCGAGAGAGGAGAGGGAGCTGGGCCTTACTTCATCAACTGGTTTTAACTTCCTCCCTTAATCACTTCAGAAGAGCTGTTAACAGGCAGGAAATCTAATTGATTAGCATTTCACCTCCTGGCTTCCCTTTCTGCCCAAGGTGCTAATGAGCAGGGAAATCACAGATCCTTTGGTACAAGGTCCTTAAGAGGTTGTGTGACTGTCACCCCTGCCTCAGCTGAACCCCAGCAAACCCTCTGAGCACTCTGATTTTTTAAACCCCTGCAGACTATTTTTCTCGCCTCTTGTGGTCACACACCACACAAGGGAGCCTCAGCACCCCCAGGGACCTGCCCACCTCCTGGCCCCAGCTCCCAGCTTGCCACCCATCACTTGTCCCGTTGCTAGAGAAGTGCTGGTCTTTCTGTAGGAGCTCACGTTCTTGAAGACGGTCATTGGGTCTCATTTCTGCTGCCTTTTCTCCAGGCTGCACAAGTGCGTCTTTCACCCTGTGTGACAGCATTGTCCTTTCGGACCCCTCCCCTCAGGATGCTGTGTTCACCTCCCTCCCAATTTTCCTTCTGCTTTCCTTGTGGGTCCCTGAACTGGGCACAGAATCCATGCGAGCCTCTAGCAACACAGAGTACAGTTACAGGAGGTCTCCTAGCACCTGCTGGCCCCTCCTTTCTAACCCAGGCAGAATGGTTATCCCATCAGTACACAGCTCTTTGTCATCCCACCTCCCTCTCTCCTTTATGCAAATACTCTATTTTCCTTTCCCTGTAGACAATCCTGCAGCTTTTCTTATCTGAGTCATAAGAGTGAGAGGGAAAGGAAGCTAAGGAAAAGTAAGTTGCATGGCCAATCTGAACCTAGGACTTAATCCTCACCTTGGAACATTCCAGTGCCAAAGAGGGGCACTGCAGGAGACACAAACTCTGGAGTAGAAGGTTTCAGAGGCCTGCAGAGTAATTCCTTTGCAATCTGAACAAAGCCCATTCCTCCTCTTTAGCAAGTGCTTTTTACTTTTTGGTCTACTGGAACTTAGTGCAATAGCAGTTCTCCAAAGGGCTTTCTGTGTCCCATTGGGCTTTAATAGTCTCTGTGGATGCCATCTGGAAAGGGGTCAGGGAATGGTCAGCTTCTGGCATGGGAGTCAACTGACCGGGAAAAGAGAGTGAGATGGAGAAAGAGACAAGCCAGTGCTCAGTCTGAGAAGCTGAAAATCCCCTCCAAGGGCCTAAAGATTTACAAAGACGCAATCTGGATCCCTAGAGCAAATGAGTCTTTATACTCATAACAGGTTGTAATTTGAGTCATATAGGAAGTTAAGGAAGTGAAACATGAGCAAATGCCAGTGTGATAAAATCATAGTCTCCAGGCTGGAAAAGACATTGCAGGGATCTGCTTGCACTCCTTCACTTTAGAGATGGGAGCGCTGGCCTCCCCAGATTCACACGGCCGGTTACTGCAGGACGGGACCAGACGGTTGGCCTGAGTCGTCTGTCCTGCTCAGGCTTCCCTCTCAGTAAATGAACCTCATTGCCAATTTCAGATACAAAAAAAGAGAGAGAGGCTATCGGAAAATACCCCCACCAGCAAATAAATTCATCTCTTCCCTTGTCTCTGTAACACCCCTGCATCTGAGGGCATCCAGGACCTGCAGCTGTCTTCCGTGGCCTCCCTTGTACTGTTACTCCGTCTCCACTCTTTCTCTATAACATATTTAAACCCCTACCATCTTTTGCGTACAAAATTGGAACAACCTCTGGACCAGTCTGTCTTCTTTCCTACAGTCTTAATCCATTTGCCATTCTGTAGCTAGAGTTAGCTTCTTTCTAAAATGCAATCCTGGGGGTGCCTGGGTGGCTCAGTCGCCTAAGCGTCCGACTTCGGCTCAGGTCATGATCACACGGTTCGTGGGTTCAAGCCCCACATCGGGCACTGTGTTGACAACTAGCTCAGAGCCTGGAGCCTGCTTCTGATTCTGTGTCTCCCTCTCTCTCTACCCTCCCCTGCTCATGCTGCCTCTTTCTCTCTCTCTCTCTCTCAGAAATAAATAAAACATTTAAAAATAAAATAAAATGCAATCCTGGTAAAATAGTTTCTCTGGTTAAAAGTCTTAAAATCCTTCAATGGCCCCAGTTTCCCTTGAGGATAACTCTCAAACTCCTTAACATGGTTCACAGACCAGTGGTTTGCACCCTTGGATGCACATTAGAATCACCTGGAGATCTTTTAAAACTCGCCAATGGCTGGGCCTCACCCCTACTGATTCCACAAAATGAATCTGGGTTGGGGCCAACCCTGTGCTGGAGCTGGAGCTGCTCTGGCTGGCCCAGGAGAGCCAATCATTAAATGTTCAGGAATTTTGCAAGTGGGTTGTTAAACACAGCCATTATTAAAAATGAAATTATATAAACTACAACTAAATTATATTAAAAACAAAGGTCGTAAAATACTTAGAATCCATCACTTCTTAATGATTTGACTATGTTTTCTTACTGACTATGCTCTTGAGGTTATTTACATTGATTGTGTTTGTATGAAGGAAATACATAATGCTGTGCTACTGTGCATATCTTCCCAGCTCTGCCTTCTGTAGCTTGAAATCGGCCATCGTGGGAGTATTCATACCATGAAAGTAGCAACAGATCAGCCCCCCACCCAACCCATTCATTAAACATATTATTGAGTGAGGCTTATGTTTTGACATAATTTTTTTTAAGTTTTTAATGTTTATTTAGTTTTGAGAGAGAGACAGACAGAGCACAAGCAAGGGAGGAGCAGAGAGAGAGGGAGACACAATTTAAAGCAGGCTCCAGGCTCTGAGCTGTCAGCACAGAGCCGTATGCAGGGCTCAAATTCACAAACTACAAGACATGACCTGAGTCAAAGTCGGACGCTTAACCGACTGAGCCACCCAGGTGCCCCTTGACATAACTTTTTTAAAGCTCCCCCAGCTGATACTTATCAAAGTTGAAAACCCCTGGCCTGGATCTGACTCCTCAACGCCCCTCTAGCCTAACCTCTTGAAAAACTTCTCCCCTGCCCGCAGCTTCCTTCAGTCCAGCCACACAGAACCACCTGCAGTAGCCCAAGGTATGTCATTATTTCCTGTTTCTGTGTTTCTAATCCCCTTGGCACACTGTTCTTGTCCCTGTGATGCCCATTGCTTCCTCCTCAGCCTGGCAAGTACCTGTTGACTTTTCAGAACTCTGCTCAGTATCTTGTCCTTTAGGAGGCCTTCCTAGCACTTCCCCCTCCCCCAAGTCCCACACTCTCCCTTTGGGACCTGTTCATGTAGAATCTTACAGCACTTTCTGATTGCATTTCTCTCTGTGCCTCTTATATGAGACAGTGAGCACCTTGAGGGCAGGGCCACGACCAGTTCACCCACACCCTAGCATGGGGGCAGTCCCAGCATAGTAGATGTTCAGCACATATTGTATGGATACATGAGTGAGTGAACCCAGGTCTCCTGGCCCCCAGTGGGGTGCCCTTCCCACCTCACACCTGAGCTAGCCATTCTGAGCTTCTAAAGAGTCAACTGCTTCTGAAGCTGTAACTGGATTGTGCTCTGTTCCTGCTGCTGTTGAACCCAATAGGAAGACGGTCCCCACTTTTCTATTGTTGAGTTAAGTTTAGTTGTTTCAAGTTTGGAATTCATTTCATGCATTCTTTATTTATTCTGTAATACCACCTTTATTTGAGGCCTTGAGATGTGGTGGTGCACAGGGCAGGTGAGAAGATTGCCCTCACAAGAACTGTCAGTCACAGGCAGCTCAGATGAGGAAAAGAGCACTTACTATTAACTGTGATAACTGCTGTGGAATGGAAAGCACCTGGCTTCAGGGTGACCTCCTGGTCTGTGGAGTACATGGCTTCCCAGAGTAGGTTTGGGCCTGACCTTAAGGAAGGAGGAGGATTGGAAGGTGTTCCATGAAACTGGAATGTCCTGTGTGAGGGGCTTCAGGACCAGAGAGAGATCAGTAGGGTTAAGGAACTGAAAGAAATTGGATAATAGAATGTGAGGAAATGAGTAGTTACAGCCGAGGCTGGAATATCAGGCTGGGGCTAGGACAAAAAGGGTCTTGGAAGCCATTTTCAGGAGTCTGGATTTTATCCTGGAAATGGTAGAACACCACTGAACGCATAAAGCAAGGGAATCCCACTAGCAGCTCTGTATTTAAGAGAACTCATAGTAGTGGTCCAGAAGAGGTAAAAATGGGACAGGAGATACGTTTAGTGGGAAGAGCTGCTGTTAGGATGTCTAGAAGGGAACACATTCAAGAGGCAGAATCATAGAACATGATGGCTGAATTTTGTGGTGAAGGTAAGGGAGTTATGAAGATCTGGTTGGAGAGGTAGGGAGGTTGATTAGTTCATGGGCTCATCTTTGGATTTGTGGATTTGGTAGTGTCCATGATGATCCCAAGTGCAGTTATCTGGGAGGGAATTAGATTTTCAGATCTGTAAGTTAGAGGAGAGATGTAGGAGAGAAGTATAGACTAACGGTCATCAGCTTGTAGATGGTAACTGAAACCACAGAAACAAAGGCCATTTGTTGTCCAAGAAAAATGAATAGAGTAAGAGGAGCTCAGAGCTTCATAAGAAGAGCTGAGGATGGAGGTGAGCCCAAGTGGCCAGAGAGGAATAAAGAAAACCATGGAAGTGTGGAGTTGTGGAAGCCAAGGAAGACATGTTTGGAGGAGTGAGTGGTGAACAGAGGCCCATGTTTCTGTTGATATGGGAGGTTAAGTAAGATATGGACTGGGGCATGACCCTTGGATTCAGAGCATGTTGGGTCATTGATGAGCTTGACAAGAGAGCCGGTGCAGTTTTGAGCAGAGGCCAGGACACGCTGTGCTGGAGGTGGGGTGGGGTGATGGGGATGAGATGATGGAGGCAAGTGGGTGAACTCTTTCAGAATATTGGGTAGTATATGGAGGGAATTCTGTGGGACCAAGAAGGGGCTTTGGTTTTGTAGTTTGTTTTCAAGCAGGAGAGGCAAGCTGGCTACATTTAGAGTAAAAAGGAAAATTGTGAGCCTGTCCTCCAAACGAAGGAGAATGACCTTTTAATACGATCAATGCCATATGTCATTGTACAACCCCTGCGTCTAACCTGAAAGACATTTAGAATTGTCAAAGACATTTCCTTGCTTAGCCTCATTTCATTGATAACTGCTTCTGCCAGTTCCACTTGGCATCCTAATTGTCCATACTTCAGGCCTTCATTTTTTTTGTCAAGGCCTTCCTTGACAAACTTTTAAAATAAGGCTCCCATCACCAGCCTTTTGGGGGCATCATAAGTCCATGTGTTTGTGCTCTGTTCTTGCTCCTGCTCTGCTCCAGCCCACCTCTTCCCATCTCTCTAACCCCTCTGGCCCTGAATCCTTCTATTCCTTCCTTCTTTTCTTTCTGGGCAAGTTCCCCCTGGTTAGGATGTACTTTGTAGTTCCTGCCTCTCCTGCCTCTTATTTAGCAGAGTTTACAGAAAGCTGCCTAGAGTGTCTTGCATTCCCAAGCTGAGAAAATGAGGCTGAATTTTTATTACAGTTTCTCTCAAGAATACTTCTAGAAATCACAGAATTTTAGAACCTTATTACTGGAGTAGATGTTGAGAGGTCACCTAACCCATCCCCTTACCTCCAGGCAGTTTGATTTCTAAACTCTTTATAAATAGATCTTCTTGAAGATTTCTACTTAAAAGATCACAACCCAAGCTTATGATTAGGGTGACCATATAACTCAGCATTTGAACAGGAATACTTGTAAGAATGAAATATGGGCCCTAACCAAATAGGACACCAAGACAACTGAGGTACATTGAGACTGTCCTGGGTTAGCCAGGACACACAGTTACCCTGCATATAATGGATATGAAGGATGGGATCTGAGAAAAAGTTTTTTGGCTAATGTTTAACATTAGGAGATAGTCATGGCCATTTACAATATAGAATAGGCATTGTTCTACATACTAGAACTAAAGATGAATAAGACACAATCCTCACCTTTAAAAAACTATTGGGGAAGAGAGACACAAATACAATTTGTGAACATTCAGTTTAGTAAGTTTTTATTTCAGTTTTGATAAGGAATAGCTTTATGAACAAAGTGCTTTGAGAACATAGCAGAAGTGATCAGGCTGGAGGGGTTCAAGAATCAAAGAAGGTGACATAAGAGCTAGGCTTTGAAGAATGATAGGGTTACTCTAGAAGTAGGGTTGTAGAGAAGGGGGGAAACATGAAGATACGGAGACAATTTGTGACCAGAAGACAATGTTTATAAAAAGATAGAGGCAAGAAATAAAGCCAGGAAGTGGATTGAGGCCCTGCGAAGGAGCTTTAACCTTTTGAAGGCATCATCAGTTCTGTGCTTGTGATTGTTCACACGTGTGCAGGGCTTTGGCATGCTGCAATTAATTGGCACATCTAGGAAAGGTGTGGAGAAGGCCAGAGTAGAGAGTGATTGGGGGTAGGGAGGCCAGCTTGAAGACTCTCTGAGCAGTAGTGCGATGGGGTGTCCCTGAACTCAGGCAGTGTCAAGGAGGACAAAGAGGAGGAGAATGTGGCAGTAGAAATTATGGGACTTAGTGCATGACATTGAAGATGAGAAATATCAAGTTGGTAAGATCTCAGGAGTCTACTTTGGAGGCCAAGAAGATGGGCTTCCATTTATGGAGTAATAAAGGGGCTGGGTCTAACATCACTGAAGAAGTTTGGAGCACTTATTTAGGTGCTTATGGTACATCCATATAGAGACACCCATGATTTCTCTGGGCTTGGGGCTGAGGGGACAGATTCTTTCCAGAAATATTGATTCTTCAGTGGATTGATTGAAGATGCGGTGGTAGATGAGAGAAGTCTGGGAACAAGTATGGAGTTGAGAGGACTCAGGAACCCAGGCTTGACCTCTGAGAAACATCTAACCCCAAAGAAAGAGGAACCATGAAAGCTTTTCAGAGTGAGCAAGGTCAGAGAGAGTCAAGAGGAGGACTGTTTAGGAAGCCAGGAGAGAAGGACACTCAGTGATGCCAGAGGTGACCAAGGAGAGGCCACTGGGACTCAGAACCAGATCCTTTGGGGATCTTTAAAAGAGCAGTTTTAATAAGTGATTGAGCAGGAGCCATGGCTAGAGTGGTGTGGGAGATGGAGAAGAGGAAACAAAACAGGAAAGCATAGCCTGCTTCTTTAACATTTGGAGTTGAAGCAGAAGGAGAAAGTTTGAAGTTTGAGAGTGAGCTGGGGTTTAATAAAAAGTTTTTTTTCAAGTTAATGAAGTCTTAAGGAAGCCCCTTTTTAAAAATTCTTTTAATTGTTATTTATTATTTTTGAGAGACGGAGAAAGAGAGAGAGAGAGAGAGGGAGAGAAGTGAGTGGGGGAGGGGCAGAGAGAGAGAGGGAGACACAGAATCTGAAGCAGCCTCCAGGCTCTGAACTGTCAGCACAGAGCCTGACTTGGGGCTCAAACTCACAAACCACGAAATCATGACCTGAGCTGAAGTCATTCACTCAACCAACTGAGCCAGCCGGGTATTGCTCCAAACCTCACATTTCACCTGCCTTTTAGACTTTAGTCGGCTATCAGGGTTGTCTCCTTTCCAAACCCAATTCTAGAAGGGAGACAGCCAGATGATATTTTTATCAGATGTGCTGAAATATTCTTTTTTAAATTGTTTTAAAAATGCTAATTTGAGAAAGAGAGAGAGAGAATGAGCGGGAGAGGGGCAGAGAGAGAGGGAAACACAGAAACTGAAGCCAGCTTCAGGATCCGAGTTGTCAGCACAGAGCCTGACACAGGGCTCAAACTCACGAGCTGTGAAATCACAACCTGAGCTGAAGTTGGACACTCAACCAACTGAGCCACCCGGTGCCCCTGTGCTGAAAAATTCTTATAACTTTAAAGTCAACATTTCCCCCAGACATTGACCTATAATAAATTATTCTAAATGTTAATTTAAACAAGAGGAGGAAGGGGTAAATAAGTGGATTATTTCTATGAGCCATCTATTTACAGTCTTTTCATTGTTACCTTCAAACTGTTTCCATCTGATAATTGTCCTCTGTGCATCCACAGTAACTTAATTTTTCTAATTTTTTTAAAGTGATGTGCTCATTAGAAAAATTTGGCAACATAGCCTCTTCCTTCCTTCCAGGAAGCTACAGGGGCCCTGCTAGCTTTCCACCTGTCTGGGCATCTTCAAGCAGACCTCATCAGCTGGTGGAAAGAGAAAGTATCCAATCTGCCAGCTCCTTAGGTGTATCTGTTGGTTGGTCATAAATTTCTGAGAAACCATTCTCTGGGGACTGGCCCAGAGCATACTTCACATTTTCCCTAAGCTACTCTCACGTTTATCCTTCTGAGAGAATTTGTCTTTGGGTGATTCTATGTCTCCAAGATACATGTGTTTAAAGAGGTCTTCTTGTTGTTTGTGCAGAGGACTTGAACACAGGCTAGAGAATTGTCACAGATGCCCACATGGGAGGCAAAGGGCTGTACCTGAGGAGTTGCCCAGACAGCACATTGGCTAAATGTTCTCAGGGTTGATCCCACCCCCATGGATGTGTTGATGGGCACATTGAGCAGAAATATGGCAACTAAAGAGCTTTTCTTTTTTTTTTTTTAATTTACTTTTTTTTTTTTTTTTTTTACAAATAGTTTATTGTCAAATTAGTTTCCACATAACACTCAGTATACCATGGAATACTACATGGCAATGAGAAAGAATGAAATCTGGCCATGTGTAGCAACATGGATGGACCTTGAGGGTGTTATGCTAGCGAAATAAGTCAGGTAGAGAAGGACAAATATCATATGTTTGCACGTATAGGAGGATTAGGAGGAACTTGACGGAGGACCAAGGGGGAGAAGAAGGGCGGAAATGGTGGGGGAAAGGGAGAGAGGCAAACCATGAGAGACTCTTGAATGCTGACAAAAATTAGAGAGCTTTTCTTTATGTCTCTCTGGCCTTCAGTCCTTACATCTACTAAGAACCCTGTGTTATTGACAAACCATTGACTCATATTAACCCTCTAATAAAGTACAGCCTCGCACTCAGGCCCCCAGACAGACACATGCCCCTCAGCTAAAGCTCACCCGGATAGCTGCTTCTGGAGTTAGCAGCCTTGTACCTGAAGCTAATGCTGCCACTTCATCTTCCGTGGAAATCTCGGCTCACTAAGAGAGACAAGGCCCCCAGACAAGTGACATCACAGCTTTATGACAAATAGCAGAACCTGCAACCTGGGCTCAGGAGGCCTCTTCCAATTATTGCTAGCTGAGTAGAGAATGGGCAAACAGTATGTGAGTGACTTCCAGCTGTAAACCCAGACAATGGGCTCATCCCCAGTTGGCCAAGGCCTCCAACACCTGTTCCTCCAGTGGTGGCCGTGGCATCCAATGGTGGGGCTAGAATACAAGTTTCCGACTGCTGGAATTCTTCTCATTTTCTGGCTTTGTCATTAATTAGCTGTGTAACCTTGGGCAAATAGTAATTGGAAAGAACTCTGGAGCCTGACAGCCCAGATCTCATGTCCACTCCTCGCTACCTATATGGTTTAGAGCAAACCATTGAACTTCTCTAAGCCTCTGTTTCTAGCCTGTAAAAGATGATAGAAATACTTACTTCATTTGCAGGGTTGTTGTGGAAATTAAATGATGTATGTCAAATGCCTAAAATAGGTGTTCAGTAGATATTAGTTTCCCTTGTTCTCTCAGGTTTATATCCTTGTTGGGTCTAAAATTCTGTCATCCCAACAATGCTTCAGGGTAGGGTCTATGTCTCTGAATTAAACTGAAAAGGGAGGCTGGGAAAGAATCTATACAGTTCACTCAAGGTCTCAGGATAAGCCAAGGGTGGTCTGGTCCTGCTTGATCCAGTGCTCTCCTCTTCCTGCTCCTGATCTACCTTCTCTCTGATGTGAATACAGGAGCTGCTCCTTATCTCACGGGGTCAACCTGGACACAGCTGTGATAAACACAACCTTCAGAATCTCAGGGCTTAAAAAAATTCACTGTGACTAATAAAATAAAATTTTCTCCATTCCCTGATGCTTGACTTTCAAAGGAACTGGTAGAATAAATATGAGCCCCCTCCCTCAAGTATACCTTTAAATATTAAATCTTTTACTTAATTATTTTTTTTAAAAAGGCATCATTTCCTGTGTCTATTGGACATCTGGATGTCTTATTTAGAGAAGTGTCTGTTAGTTTCTGCTGCCCATTTCTTCACTGGATTATTTGGTTTTCAGGTGTGGAGTTTGGGGAGTTCCTTATAGATTTTGGATACTTGTCCTTTATCCGATATGTCATTTGCTACTATCTTTTCTCATTCCATCAGTTGTCTATTAGTTTTGTTGATTGTTTCAACAGAAGCTTTTTATCTTGATGAGATCCCAATAGTTCATTTTTGCTTTTGATTCCCCTGCCTTTGGAGATGTGTCGAGTAAGAAATCGCTGTGGGTAAAGTCAAGGAGGTTGTTTCCTGCTTTCTCTAGGGTTTTGATGTGCTGATGCATAGGGGCACATGTATCCCAATGTTCATAGCAGCACTTTCAACAATAGCCAAATCATGGGAAAAGCCTAAATGTCCATCAACTGATGAATGAATCAAGAAGATGTTGTTTATATACACAATGGAATACTACATGGCAATGAGAAAGAATGAAATCTGGCCATTTGTAGTAACATGGATGGAACTTGAGGGTATTATGCTAAGTGAAATAAGTCAGGCAGAGAAAGACAGATACCATATGTTTTCACTCATATGTGGATTAGGAGAAACTTAACAGAAGACCATGGGGGAGGGGAAGGGGAAAAAGTAGTTAAGGAGAGGGAGGGAGGCAAACCATAAGAGACTGTTAAATACCGAGAACAAACTGAGGGTTGAGGGGACATGAGCAAGAGGGGGAAATGGGTGGTGGGTATTGAGGAGGGCACTTGTTGGGATGAGCACTGTATGTTACATTGAAACCAACTTGACAATAAACTATATATATATATATATATATATTTAAAAAAAAAAAAAGGCAGATCCCCTACTGCCTGGAGAAAATGGCCATATTCTGTCCCTGGTGGAGATGATGTCATATCACTTACTGTCTATGTAAATATGAAATGTTTTCAATACTATAAAACCCTGGGTGGGGTTTTAGGAGGCCTCTCCCCTTGGCCTACACAAAAAAGTCTTCAGAGAAGCAATGAGGGATAGAGGTGGGACCCAGCAGGAAGGGCTATAGGAGTGAGAATGGGAGCCCACCCCCAGAGAAAATGCAGCAGGTAGTACAAATGCAGTATATCTCAGGTTAGAAGTCTTAATGGTTTTTTTTCTCATCTATAACTAGGCTGGATGTACCATAAGTGGCAAGCCAGTCTGAGGCTAGACTTCTACACTGTTAACTTATTTTATTGTATATGTTTGCGTTTTGCATTTGCTTTGTTTTTTCTTAGTTTCCTAGTGAGATTTTTATATGAAAATTCCCAGCTTTATTTTAGCCTACTAAATAATTAAGTTTTTCCATGACTCTTAACATAGAGAGACTCAGTGCACCCCTAGTGGCCAGAGGCGGTAGTTACAGGGAAAGCGAGCCCAGTGTCCCTCTGAGCCTCCAAAAGAGCATCTTCTGCTGGAACTGTCCAGGAGACAGCTGACTTTCCAGGCTGGAGCTGTGTCTTTCTTCCTGTCTGAGATTTGCCATATATACCTTACCAGGCAGGCCTTGTCTGTGCATCACTGAGCCCTGTGATTTTAGAAAAGTTAGTGAATCTGACTTAGGCAGATCCAACTTTTCTCTTTTGCATTTATATCAGCCAAGATCTGAGCCACATACATATAATATCAGCCTTCTATTGAGAGTTTAGAATGTACTAGGCATTGGCATCTGTTATCTCATTTAATCCTTACAAGCCAAGATCAGGTAGTAGGGTCCCCAGTTTTCAAATGGAGAAACCAAGGATAGAGAGATTAACTTGTCAGGATCACATAGTGAGTCTGGCTCCCTGGAACCTGAGTGCCCAGTCCCATTGCCTACTCGCCTGACATTGAACTTCAGCAGTGGATGGCCCTGACTAGTTCATGGGGTTCAGGTGACATGGGAAGTGTGTGTAAATTATATGTTTTATACAGGCTTGGCCATTGAGTCCAACACCCTAGTCGAATAAATAGAGCTTCTAGAAAATAGAATTCTTTTCTTTTTTTAAAAGTTTATTTTTATTTATTTTGAGAAAGATAGAGAGCAAGTAGGGGAAGGGCAGAGAGAGAGAATCCCAAACAGGCTGCATGCCATTAGTACAGAGCCCAATGCAGAGCTTGAACTCACAAACAGTAAGATCATGACTTGAGCTGAAGTCAAGAGTCAGATGCTTAACTGACTGAGCCACCATTACAAAGAAAATAGAATTATATTTAGAGCACCCAGGTGTTCCCTGAGGTTCTAATTGTGTCAAATTGTGTGTGTTTCAGTGACATGTGTCTGTACTCCAAGCTTTCTGAGGTGAGGACAACGAGAAAGGTGAAGGGAGGGATCACTTTGGGAAATGTGCAAATATCTGCAGCTTGATTATTCCTGAATATATCACTAGCAAAGCTGTTTATGTTCCCTTCCAGGTCTGAGTACACCAAGGTCTGTCTAAGTAGAGTTGTTCTTTTTTTTTTTCTCTCTCTTCCTGTGGTTGGGGGAGAGAAGGGCAGTCCAGCCAAACCAGTGGCTTGGGGCAGGTCTGACAGAGTTTGTAACGTGGAAAATGTGCTGAGCAGTGGCTTGCTGCCCAGGCCTGTGGTCCTCCAAGACATCAGCTGAGGATCCCAAAACATAGGGCCCCATGAACAGGGTGAGTTGTCACCAGGACTTGCCCTGTCACCACCTATTAAATTTTGTGGGGACCCAGGAGCCCCTGGCCTATGGTCACACAGCAGTCTACTCCTGGCCAAGAACTCTAGCATGAAGCTAGACCTCTCCAACCATTTAAAGTTTCATTAGTAGTTTTCCAAAGGCATGGGTACAAGCTTGGCTGGGCCTTGCCATTCAAAAGTACATGAACACTTAATAAAACCAAACCGTTGAAGGATCCCAAACCCAGGAATCCAGTCACTTGGAAGTCCAGGCTGGAAATCCACAGAGGGCTGCTGCACCATCTCAGCTTTTTCCTCTTCTGGATGCTTCTGTGCCATACATATGTCTCTCTCAAGTTATCCAGCCTGTTTGTAGTTCTTAACTATCAGAGGTTCACTAACCCCTTTTCATAGCTGAGGAAGGTTTTGGACTCTTCCCCCAGAAAAATGCACCCATGTACTAGCACACAACATTTTGCTTAGAATTGCAAGGTGTTCATGAACCACCCTCTAAAGATGGATCCCCGTTGAGAACCCTGTGCTAAACAACAGTTGCTTC
The DNA here is from genome assembly GCF_003009895.1 of Hyaena hyaena. Taxonomy (NCBI): domain Eukaryota; kingdom Metazoa; phylum Chordata; class Mammalia; order Carnivora; family Hyaenidae; genus Hyaena; species Hyaena hyaena. The sequence continues at coordinate 79,953 of NW_024080741.1, read as the reverse complement.
CACATTTAGACATGGGGGACTGTGGAGTGTTCTCTCACCAAGAAGACGAGTAAACAAGGTTTTTATTTTTGAAATGTCAGAAGTCCTCAAATTGCAGAATGAGGCCTAAGCTATTAATCACTTAGGGTATTGCAGGCAAGAGTGGGAGCTCAGTTGAGTGACAGGCCTTTCCAGGCACAGGGTCACTCAGGGGCAGTTGTTCAGAGCCCCCGGGAGCTTTAGGGGTTGGGGGCAGTGTGGGACAAGGAGTGGTTTTCAGCGAGTGCTAATGACAGGGTATGGAGGGGAGCAAGTAACGCAGCACATCTGCCTTCAGATGCTGATGGTTGTGGACTCTGTAGCCCTGGGCAAGTCCAGAATCTGTGACCCTGTAAATGATAAAAGCTTGTGGTTGCAGAGGCATTAAGGCATCCAAAGCATCTGGCACAAAGCATGAGCTCAGTAAACTACACAGGGCTGATGGCAGAGATGGAGGGGTAGTAAACACACTCCCTTCCAAGTGTGGTGTTAGTGTCTACAGAGGGCTTCCTGCTGTCTTCTCAGCTCAGGAGCCTTTTGAGAAATCTTGTGTACTTTCCTCCCTCCTTCTAGCCCTTCACCCACTGCTTGATTTGAGAGGAGCTAGAATAGAAAGAGTAGTTAGGTATTTTGGTAGCTAGCTATGGTAGATGGCATGATTTGTCCCCCAAAGGAGCTGCAGCAGGTGCTCTTGGGGAGCAGGAGGGACTCTGAAGTGTGAGCACCCCAAGGACTGGTCCAGGAGCCTGCAATTCTGGAATCTCCACCATTGGCCCAAGGACAGGCCTAGGGCTGGGATAAGCTCAGGCCACACTGGGAAGGCAGATAGGAGGAAGAGGCTGTTTGGCCTCTTCCAAAGGGTAGAGGAGAGTTTCTCACTTTTATGCACTAAAGACTAATGCACTCTTTTAAAGTCATTATTTGCATCCTCTGAGTTCTGCTGCCCATGGGAAAACTCTGGTAGCCAAGATTACCTAGCACTCTGAAGGCCTCCTCCACGTAGCTGCCCCTCCCCAGAAGGATCCTTGACATCTTGAGTCCCCTGGCCAAGAAAATTGTATTGAGCTTTACTTTATGAAGTTTGTACCATAAAAGTAATAGGTACTTCTTCATCTCTACATATAAAGTTATCACATTGAATAAGCTTTTCCAAACTGCATGCCCCCTATTTGGAGAGATTCCTCTAAATGAATGTGTCCCTCCCCTTTGAGCATCCTGAAATTCTTCACTGTTAACAGTCAGCCTGAGAGGAAAGGTGTGGCTGGGGCTCAGGAGAGAGAATATGGGTACCTGAATGTGTTTAGTTGAGGGGAGCACAGTCTTTTCTGTCTGCCCCACCCCTGTCCCTTGTCCCCAATGGAGCTCCAGCTGAGCAGGAACAGCCCACAGCTGACCTGCCACTGTCTGTATGAGTGACATTGCCACTTTGCCAACCTTACCCCGACCATCAGATGCTCATAAATATTTTGGCAGGTTGTCTGACTGCTATCGATGTTTTCTAGACAGATAGTCTAAGCCTGTGTGGAAGAGGAGAGTTAGGTTGGGTGCTAAATGGGGGCATAACTCTGGTTTGTGAGTCAGGGGACCTGCACTTAGGAGCCTGTGAGCCACACCTCCTTATCTGCAGGTCAGGCAGCTTGGGTCCTTCCCACCTTCCACAGAATTATCATCGGTTGAGATTCTGTCCAGAAGAAGCACTATGAAATGTGCATTCCAGAATTCTAGGTCTGCTTACAGCTGTGGAAAGAAATGGAGATGTGCCAGATCCAAGATGACACTGAGTGGCATCTAAAGATGTACTAAGCCATTCCTGGGTCAAATGTCCCAGAAGAACCCAGCAGGTTAGGAAATGGCAGCAGAGCAAGGAGGCTATGGCACATTCTTACTTGGAGACTTAAGAGTGAAAAGACCTTTGAAACACTATCGAAGGGAAGCCAGAACAGTCCTAGAGTCAGGTAGAAGAGGAGACTCCCTGGAGGAGGCTGCACCTGTGAGTCGGCCATTGTGTGTGTGGCCATTGTGTGTGTTCTCTGCCCAATGCAAAGCATCGTGTTTCTAAAACACAAATTTGATCCTGCAATGGCTTCCATTCCCCAAGGAGCAGGTTTGTGCCCCTGAGCACAGCAAAACAAGGTCCTCAGAGTGCTGGCCCCACTTACGCAGCTATCTCCCCATAAACAGTGACCACCATTTCCCAAACTTTCCCCCAGGCTCTTGACACATACTGTTTGCTCTGCCCAGAATGACCTTCATCACTGTCCTTGAAGGAGTAACTCAAATGTCACCTCTTTAGAAGCCTTCCCTGACTCTCCGACCCCTACATGGATCAGTGCTGTCCTGCCTGAGTCCCTGCTCCCCTAGACAGAGAGTCCTCTAGCAGGGTTCACGTCCAGTCCACCATTGTTCAGCAACACAGCACCTGGCTCATAGGAAGTGCTGTGGAAATGCCGATGACCAGCTGACTCTGGCCTAGAATACCTCACCCCTTGATCTCACACTCTGGGGCTGACTTCCATGTATCACTTCTGTCCCCAAACCTCTCCTCTTCTGAGGCCAAATGGCCATTTCTTCAGTGGCTCTATAGGGGTGTTCAGCATCTATGTGAGTGGGTAGGGCATGCTCTGCAGCCTGACCTCTGAGACACTGCACTTAATGGCCTGGCTTATTGAGGTAGGCCCAACAACCCACATCTTGGAGGTGATACATAAGGTGCAAGGATGCAATAGTGAAGGAGCCACAGAGCTGGAAGGAGCCTTTGGGCTCTCACCTCCAGCAGAAAGGGAGAAGAGGCCTCTAAACCCTGCTGTGAGAACACTTCTTGGCCTGGCATCCTGCTACCCTGTATTCTTACCCACCACCACTGCTGGCTCTCCTCTGTCCTGATAAACAGTTAGCTGGCATTAATTTCCAATCACTGGCCCCCTCTCCAGTTTGCCCCTTCTGACATCCACAGAAGAAGCGAGGAGACAGCTGGCCCCTACCACAGTGTACACAGGGAACGGGGCAGCAGCCAGGGGCTGGCTGTTCACGCCTCAGCAGAGCTTCTGCCCCCAAGCTTAAAGGATTAGGGCTGTACCCGTAAAGCAGAGAGAGCTTGTATACATACAGCAGGTTTGAGCAGAGCAGGGGACAGTGGGAAGATTCAGTTTTGTTTTACAGGAAGCCAAAGAGAAGAGTGATTTGGCCCCGGGTTCTGTCAGAGTACAGAACATGAAAATAAGGGAAATAGACAAGGGACAGACCGCTCGAGTGAAAATGTCTAGGGGAAACAGGAGAAACGAGGTGTATTTAGCCAGCTTTGTCACACTAAGCAGGATTGTTATTAGTAATATTGAATACATTATCCCAGCACCCGCAGGGAGGTGAGTTCTGTCACTGTTGAAGCTGATTAGATTGGGAATTAATCATGGTGTTGGCAGCAGGCCCTGACTGATATGCCTGGAACAGGGTAGTGGGTGTCAGGGCCCGCAGCCCGCGAGGTGGCAGGTGCCTTTGGCCAGGGAGGGACAGTGGCCTTGAGGACAGAAGCCCCACTGCTTTTCCAGCCAGAGCCAGACTTGCACTGGGCTCAGAGGCTGCCATGAGGAAGTGACAGCCCTCTCCGCCCAGAGCCCACAGTGGATATTGACACAGATCTAACAGTGTACCAGCTGTTTGACCTTGAACTTCAAGTCCCCTGACCTTTCTGACCTGCAGGGATCTTTTTACTGAGGATCAAGTGGAGGCTCATAGTGGCTGAGCTTCTCCCAGGGTTACTTAGAGGACAGGAAAGAGGAGTATGTAGTGCTTTGTGGACTGGAAGCAAGGAGGAGGCTGCGTGAGCCCTTAAAGAGCCAGGGGGCTGCCTGCAGGGGTTTTTATGAGGACCACTCGCTCTAGCCCCTATGAGTTCCTTCCTGATGCAGGGCCACAGTGGACACAATCCTCATCATTAGGCAATTCATTCCTTTCTGTCCTCAGAGCTCCTAGGAGCCTTCCATTTAGCCCCAGGAGCAATCTATTGTGAATGAGCACCTCAGAGTTGGCAACTCAGAAGTGGAGAAAAGTGTTCTTGGAGGGAGAGTAGGAAATTCCTCCTGGGACAGACCACCAGAGGTCTTCCAGGATCCACCCTGAACTTCCCTGGCTCTTTTTGTCACCAGGGCATCTTGATTCAGCCAGGACAGGTGGGGGTGGTGTGGAGGGACCAAGTAGGCAGACATCCTTTGGGTTCAGGGGAGCCCAGTAGTTTTTTAGGCTTCCAAATACATCAGAATCAACCCTTAGATGCTGTCTCAGTGCCTAAGGCCAAGGTCTCCAGAAAATGGAGCTCTTTGTAGAGCTTGCCCCATGCGTTCTCCCCCATGGGTTTATTCTCTGTGTCATTAAAGAGCTGCTCACAGTGACCTCAGATCATTATAACTTGGAATAAGCTCATTGTTTGTGATCAGCCCTGCCTTTCCGGTTTCTTGGGTTTTTGGAAATATTAATGCAAAAGTGCCTGCCTTTAAGGCATCAGAGGTTTGATCCCTCCCTTGCAAGGGATTTGGGAGATTTAGACAATGGGTCTTATAGCAGCAGTGGCCCATTTTTATGGTTTGTTTTTTTTTTTTTGAGAGAGGGAGAGAGATGGTGGCCAGGGAGGGGCAGAGAGAGACAGGGACAGAAGATCTGAAGCAGGCTCTGCATGAAAGCAGAGAGCACAATGCGGGGCTCGAACTCATGAACCTGAGATCATGATCTGAGGTGAAGTCAGATGCTTAACTGACTGAGCCATCCAGACACCCTGACAGTGGCCCACTTTTAAAATTTCGCTTCCTGGAGGTGAGAGCAGAAAGGGTACTATGGAGCATGGGTTAGGTGCCTGGGACTTTGCATTATCTCAATGGTTCCTCACTACAACACTGTGAGGTGGGCAATATTAAACCTATTTTACAGAACTGAGGACTGAGGCTCAGCAAAGTTAAGTAACTTGCCCATACAATGCATCGTTGATAGACTGAGATTAAACCTCAGCCTCACTTAATTCTAGAAACCAGGATATTCTTTCTATCTTGTTGATTTAGCCCAAAAGCTAAACCAGAATGAGGAACTTGGTGATGAGAAATAGCTCATGGAGAAGCAGGCTTCAGGTGGCTTACATGGAGCAGGTGCTTATCAGCTCCCAGGTTATCATCAGAGTTAAAAGCACATGATTTGGAGTGAGAGGAACCTGGGTGTCAAGGCCTCCTCCATCACCCACTTGCTATTTGTAAGACCTTGGCCTCACCAGGCCTCGCACCCTGGCCTGTCACATTTTAGCCCCCTAAGGGCTGCTCTAATATTGAACAGAATAATGTAAATAAGGCACTTGGCACCTTGTCTCCTCTGCCCACCCCAGAGTACATCAGGGTCCCCATGATATGCCCCACAGCGCCCTCTGCCTTTACTTGAAGGGCTCTTCCCTCTTATCTTTCTGCCTCCCCACCAAGTCACCCAAGATGGAGAGCCCCATCTGGCCTGCCCACTACTGAGTTCCCAGCCCTTGACCCAGTGCCTGACACCAGGCCAGAGGTCAGTAAATATTTGATGGCTATGGGCTACAACTGTTACTGTTGTTGTTTCCTTCTTCTCCCTAAACCTCACTTTTCAATTTAGCCTGATACCTCCCTCCTGCCCTGCCCACCCATACCTTGCACCTCCCTTCTCTGAGCCTTTTCTCCCTGCTTTCCTATTTCCCCTGCCCTCCCTGCCCTCACTGTCTGCATACCCTTCCTTCCTTAGCTCTCCCCACAACATCCTCAGAATATCAGGGGTGCTCCTGGTGACACCTCAAGGTTTGGTACAGATCAGTTATTCCCTCAGTACCATACTCATGCTTTTGCCTCTTCAGCTCTTTGGGGTCTGTTTGGCCTCTTTTTGGGGCTTGTGGGGGGAACATGTGCTCCCATCTCCACGACAGGACTCATGTCAGGCTGAGTGCAGAAAGGGCTTATGCAAGCATGGAGTCTATCTGATGATAAGGGCACTCCCAGGTCACTTTCAAGGCCTGTCACATGGGTGGGGGGTTTTTTCCTGCTTATTAGAACCTTCATGACTAGGGGCGCCTGAGTGGCTCAGTTGGTTAAGCGTCTGACTTCGGCTCAGGTCATGATCTCACAGTTTGTGGATTTGAACCCCACATCGGGCTCTGTGCTGACAGCTAGCTCAGAGTCTGGAGCCTGCTTCAGATTCTGTGTCTCCTTCTCTCTCTGACCCTCCCCTGCTCATGCTGTCTCTCTCAGAAATAAATAAAAACATTTAAGATTAAAAAAAAAACTTCATGATTAAAGTTGGAGGAGTTGGTTAGATTATATTTTGAAGAAAGGGTGAAAGTTTGCCTTTTTATTTTTCATGCCTTATTATCATCCAACCATGCATCCCAAAATATTGATTTGGCACTTACCTACATGTTGTCCTCTGTAGGCAATGAGTCAAATGAGATTAACAAACCTGTTGACCAGCTTCAAATTTAAGACCCAAAACCAGACCCACCAATGAGGACTTAAACATATCTTTAAAGATGAGTGACATAAAATTTATTATTCCCATGTTCATGGTGCACAGTTGTAATAACATATTTTCATGTCTGTGCCCTCATCTGATCATCATGCCCAGCCTACGAGGTTGGCACATAAGCTAGGTCTCCTCATTGAACATATGGGGAAACTAAGGCATAGAGTATAATGTTACAGAGCTAGCAAACAGGGAAGCAACCATAGAGCCTCTGCCCGTGATTACAGTGCTGAGTGGGTGGACCTAGGCTGCCTGAGTGTGAATCCAGCTCCCCCACTTGTTTAGCTTTGTTTCCCTGGCAAGTTACTTAACCTCTCTGTGCCTCAGTTTTCCTATCTTTAAATATTTTTTAATATAGTTTATTTATTTTTGAGACAGAGAGAGACAGAGCATGAGTGGGAGAGGGGCAGAGAGAGAGGGAGACACAGAATCTGAAACAGGCTCCAGGCTCTGAGCCGTCAGCACAGAGCCCATGAACCGTGAGATCTGGCCTGAGCCATAGTCGGACACTTAACTGACTGAGCCACCCAGCCACCCCAGTTTTCCTATCTTTAAAATGGGTGTAATAGCACTTATAGGCTCATCATGAGGATTAAGTGAGTTAATATCCACAAAGCAAGCACTAAATTGGCACATAATAAGCACTGAATATTTGTTCCGTAAAAATACAAACCTAGATGCACATATGGGGTCCTTTTGTAGACTTCTGGACATCTCCACACTTGAAAGGAAGGGAACAAAGTGTCACCTAGTTTTCTGTTAATTAAAGAAGGCTCCAGATATGGAGTCAGCCTCATGAGGATGGAATCCTGTATTTTAAAACCCTTGCCTAAAATAACTTGGATGTTCTCTATGCATGAATGTTGCATGTGCATGCCTCTGGACAGAGAGCAGGAATATGAGCTGAATTACAGTGTCTCAGTAATAAGATGGCAGTGTTAATTGCAAGTGCTGGAACATCCTGCTTGAGAAAACCTTGATTTCCAACCTGGTTCTATGACTTCACCAAAGCTAGATAATTATCCAAGCAGCACCTGACCTTTCTGACTATTTATCTTATTTGTAGGCAGCACTTCAAGCCTTTACTGTTAAAGCCTCTCTTCTTGTTCCTGGCACTTTAAGGATGATAACAAAATGGGGTGGGGGGGGAGTGCCGTGTGCAACACGGCTGGCTAGGAGCCTCAGACGAAGAGCACAGTTTGAAGGGGCAGTGCCATGTGCTTCTAGGAGCCAGAGCCAGGCCCCATGTGGAGCTCTGGAGAACAAGAGCCAACCTGGATGGAGCCAGCTGGAGGAGGAAGGCAGGAGATTGCATTGCAGGCAGTTTGGGTATGGAAAACAATGGGCTTTGTTTCCCAGGCCACTTACTGCTGTGTGACCTTAAGCAAGGTACTTAACCTCTCTGAGTCTCAGTGGTCCTGTCTGAGACATGGAGATATAATACTGGCTCTGTCTACGTTACAGGTGAAATCAATTCATAAATTTTTTTTAAGTTTATTTATTTCTTTTGAGAGAGAGAGCGCATGTGAGCAGGGGAGGGACAGAGAGAGGAAGAGAGAGATAATCTCAAGCACACTCCTCACTGTCAGTGCAGAGCCTGACATGGGTCTTGAACCCACCAACCATGAGATCATGACCCGAGCCAAAGTCAAGAGTTGGACGCTGAACCAACTGAGTCACCCAGGCACCCACAATTCATAAATCATAAAGTGCTACACTGGTTTGTTGTAAATTGTAGTCAGTCGTTGCTAGCAATGACTCGACTCCATCACCAACCAGCCTTGTGGGCCCCAGTGTCAAAGCGCACCTCATAGCCTGCTCTCAGGGGCAACAGAAAGGTTCTGCTACACCACAGCCATCACCAGAACATCGCTTCCCTCAAGGATTTATTCTTGGGTTCTGACTTAAGCCATCATCATTTATAATAACGTATGATAATAAGTTTATTAGATTTTTGTATCCCACCCATTTGAGCCCCTACTAGGAGCAAGATTTGTTTTGTTTTGTTGAGAGGGGGGAGAGTTGAAGGGGACAGCCAGATCATGAGGATATTGGAATTAGGGAAATTGGAATGGCTTTGTGGGGACAGGGAAAGGGAACTTGAATATCTAGGCAATAGCCCTGAGACACACAGAGCCGGGATGTAGGACTAGAGTAATAAGGAACAAGCCACAGTCTCCCCAAAATTTCCTAGAGGCCAACCTGTTTTTAATACCATTCATTTCTTTCTGACCAGTGCTTCATCTCCCAAAAAGCCAGTTCAAACAGACAAAATTCCAGGCCAAAGACACTCCTTGCGTTATTGACCTTCTAGTCTTGCCCATGGCTGGGTAGGCTCCTGTTTACTCATCTGTCAGGGCTGCAGAGTGACAGTGTTGGAAGCAGGAGTGAGTGTGGTATTTTTGAGAACCCGGAGGAGGTGGGATTTGGAGAATCTGGTGGGAGCTGCAGGCACATAGCGCCCACAGTGGCATCCCATCTCAGGCAACTCTGCAAAGTCCGGAACAGCCATTCCAAAGCTGTGTTTCCTTTCCCTTTCTTTTATTCCCCTTTAATTAATTTAAACTTTTTTGATTAAATGACAGCTTTTATCGCTCCTGGCAGCTGCTGAGAGACAAGATAATTTATAGATGCATTGACACTATGTGATTAGGACAAGTACAGTAAATAACAGATGAGAAGATGACTCGCAGCAACCTGAAGGCCCCCCATCTCTTCAATCCACCCCCTCCCATTTCCCAAGTGAGTTCCAGGTAGATGACTGCTACCATCACTCAGTGATGCCTGGAGCATGGCATGCCTTTCCAAATGCAAGATATTGGGATCATGGTATGTAGAAGACTGCCATTGTCCCGTAGACCACACCCCTACTCCGATGCCCCAGGGACGTTTTCAGAATTGCCTGTTACTACCTGGGGAAGCACCTAATACTCTTGAAAGCTTAGAGCTCCTCCAGGCCAGAATTTCCTTGCTGGTTACTGGGGTGCACCTCAGGGCAGGGCCTGGGTCCCCTGGGCAGGCACTTCCAGAAGATGTCATTCATCTGTTTCTGGATGCCATGAAAATACTATCATTTTCTCTGTGTGTCCCACTGTGAAAAAGCTATTCCCTATGCCTTCAGCAAGGGTAGTGATTAAACCACCTCAAGAAGTATGGGCATCTGTCCTCAGGTCTTCAAAACCGTCAGGGTCCTAACCTCATCCCAAGTTCACCTTGTTACCTCTTAATGTTAACCGGAAGATTTCATGATAGTCAGCCCAAGTAAACCTCTCTTTCTGGGGGAAGCATATTTCCCTTTGACCCTTCTCAGGCTAATATTTTGTGTGTTCCTTTTCTTCATGTGCTCTTCTCAGGAGCATCCCTCCCTAAGTCACAGGGGGTCCACTTAGCAGGCATTTTGCATGTGTGTGCAGGTGTTATCTGTGCATTTATAATTAGTGTTTACTAAGCAAGATTAAGTCAGTGACATTCAGCCATGTACAATCCTGAATCATTAGACACTGAATTATAAGACAAAATTTTATTTTACTTCAAAGGTTTGTCGTGGTGTGCATCCCCTCCCAATGTGCACTCTTCTCAAATGTCTGAGAAGGAAGAATCAAGCGCGCAATCTAATGCATGAGGTACCTTGGGTTCCAGAAAATTAAGTGGACAAACATGTGTGAAGATAAATGATGTATCTTGTCAGCTTCTGGGGGATTACTTGTTAACATAGAAAGAAATATAGCAATTGAGATTTTCTTTGAAAGATTACACAGTTTGTAATTGGTTGTTTTGTTGGGTTTTTTGTTTTTGTTTTTATCTTTTATTTTGTTTTGTTTTTGTAGCTACTGTTTGTAAAGAGCTAAGCATGAAAGACTGAGAGGGAACCTGGAAGAAGACAAGCTTTAAGATTATAAGAAGGGATCTGGGGAGCCTGGGTGGCTCAGTCGGCTGAATGTCCGACTCTTCATTTTGTCTCAGGTCATGATTCCAGGGTCGTGGGATCAAGCCCCGCATCAGGCTATGCACTGAGTATGGAACCTGCTTGAGCTTCTCTCTCTCTCTCTCTCTCTCTCTCTCTCTCTCTCTCTCTCTCTCCCCCTCTCCCTCTCTCTCTTCCTCCACCCCTCTCCCCCTTCATGCTCTATAAATGCATGCATGCATGCATGAATGAATGAATGAAATTGAGAGGAGGGATCCATGTCATACCTATTCCTGGTTTCCCTTCAGTTAGTGCTTAGCACAGCACTTAGGACACAACAGGTGTTTCCATAAACACATTGCTAAACTGCATAGGGGAACATATTTTGTTAGTGGCACCCCTGCTTCAGTTTCTCCACCTGGCAACCAAGGCTTGCTGGTTTGGAGGAGGTATTGAGCTACTCCCTGAGGAAAATCAGGAAAAATGGCATAAGGAGACACAGATATGTTCTACTGATCCAAGTTAAATTATTTTTAATTTTCTATTTCTAAATAATTATAGATTCATAGGAACTTTCAAAGATAGGACAGAGAGGTCTGCTGTACCTCAGAGGTTACATCTGACATAACCATAGCACAATATCAAAACCGAGAACTGATACTACTATAATGTGTATATATAGTTCTCTGCCACTTTATGACTTGTGTGGATTTACGTGAGCACCACCACAGTCAGGATATAGTACTGTTCCAACACCACAATGATCTTACTCGTGTTATCCCTATATAATCACACCCACCCCTTTCTTCCCCACCACCCCTAATTCCTGACAACCACTAATTTGTTCTCCATCTCTATGATTTTGTCATTTTAAGAATATTATATAAGTTACTTCTTTTTACTTTCCTGTGGATTGCTGGAACATGTTTTTAGAAGTCTATTTTCATTTATCTCTAGTGTTTTTGAGTGTATCTCTTCATATAGTTATTTCATTGGTTGCTCTTAGTATTACATTATAATATATACATAATTTATCAGCCCACTAGTGTTACATTTTACTAATTAATTTACTAATCGCATTTACTAATTAATTACCAGTTAAAATTGTAGATATTTTATCTCTCCTTATGCTGCCTGTTTACAATGTAATCATTCTTCCTGGTGATCTAAGATTCCTTTTTTCTTCTTTTTCCCCAAAAAAAGTCAGTTCTCTTCTATTTAGAAAACTTCCTTTAGCCATTCTAAAGGTAAGTTTGCTGGTGCCAGATTCTATTAGTTTTCCTTAATCTGTGAAAATGCATGTATTTTCCCTTCATTCATGAAATATATTTCTGCTATATGTAGAATTTGGGTTGAAAGTTCTTTTTATTTAGCTCTTGAAAAATGTTATGCCACTTCCTTCTGACATGTGTGCTCTCTGATTAGACTTGTTTCCCTCTTTGTCTTTCTGTGCTTTCAAGATTATTTCTTTGGCTTTAATTTTCAGGGGTTTGTGCTGTGTCTTGGTGTGGATTTCTTTGAATCTGTCATATTTGGGATCATTCAGCTTCTTGAATCTGTTGGTTTGTATCTTTTGCCAAATTGGGGGAACTTTTCAGCCATTATTTCTTTGACTACTTTTTTAGCCTCATCTTCTTTCTCTTCTCCTTCTGTGAATGTTAGATCCTTTCTAATGGTCCCATAGGTATCTGACACTTGCTCACTTTTTAAAGACTATAGTCTGTATATTGTCCACAATGGGTGATTTCTATTGTTCTGTCTTCATATTCACTGATTCTTTCCTTTATTATCTCCATTCTGCTATTGAGCCCATACACTGAGTTTTTAAATTTTCTCTGTTGTATTTTCAATTCTAAAATTTCATTCTTTATGTCTTCTATTTCTTTGCTGAGATTTTCTTTAATTTCCTGAGATTTCTTTTTTTATTGTTATATTGTTTTTTTATTGTTATATTGTTTTAAACTTGTTTATAATTGCTTATTGAAGCATTTTTATGATAGCTACTTTAAAATTTTTGTGAGATAATTCCAACGTCTGGGTCATTTCAGTGTTGGTATCTGTTGATTGTCTTTTCTCATTCAAGTTGACATTTTCATGGTTTTTAGTGTGATGAGTGATTTTGATTGAAAACTGGACATTCTTAGTATTATTTAAAGTCTTGCATTCTACCTGGCTTCCTTTGACACAAACCCAGCAAGGAAGAAGAAGGTCACCTCATTACTGCCAGGTGGGAATGAAAGTCCAGGTTCCTCACTTGGCCTCCACTGACACTCAGTAGGGCAGGATGTTCTTATTACTGCTGGTGGTAATTTAACCTCCCCACTAGAACTCTGCTGATGTCATCCTGACTCTGGCACCATAGTGGGCCTCACTGGGCAGCAGTGAAAGACATGACTTTCTAGTAGGCTTCCACTAACACATCTCAGCAGGGAGAGGGAGGTGTACCTCATTCCTGCCAGGTCAGAGTGAAAGTTCAGTTTCCCCACATGATCTCCACTGACACCATAGGGGTCCTGGAGAGCTTCATTACTGCCCAGAGGGAAAGAATGTCCTGGCTCCTCACTTGGCCTTGTCTGACACCATCCCAGCAGGGGGTTTATGGTGCCTCATTATAGCCTGGCAAAGATGGAAGATGAGGACGGAAGTTGAGGCTCCTCACTCAGCCTTTGCTGAAGGAGGTGGGGATGGAGCAACAGTTTTTCCTGTGGTGTTTGACTGGAGTAGAATGATTACTATCTAAAGTTTTCTTAGTTTAAAATCAGGCAAAGGATTTTAATAGACATTTCTCCAAAGATGATATACAAATGACTAATAAGCACATGAAAAGATGCTCAGCATCACTAGTCATAGGGAAATGCAAATTAAAACCACAATGAGATACCACTTCACACTCATTAAAATGGATATTATCAAAAGAACAGCAAATAACAAGTGTTGGCAAGGATGTGCAGAAATTGGAACCCCTGAGCATTGCTGATGGGAATGTAAAATGGTACAGCCACTACAGAAAACAATATGATGGTTCCTCAAAATATTAAGCGTAGAATTACCATATGATATAGCAATTCCGCTTCTGGATATGTACCCAAAAGAAGTGAAAGCAGGGACTCCAGCTATTTATGCACTCATGTTTATAGCAGCATTGTTCACAAAATTCAAAAGGCAGATACAATCCAATTGTGTAACAATAGATGAATGGATTAAAAATACAGTATAAATATATAATGGAATATTCTTCAGCCTTAACAAGGAAGGAGATTCTGATACATACCACAACATTGAATATTCCTGCAAACATGATTCTAAGTAAGATAAGCCAGACACAAGAGGCTAAGTATTGTAAGATTCACCTTATAGGGGGTGCCTAGCGTACTCAAATTCATAGAAATAGAAAATAGCATAGTGGTTTCCAGGGACTGGGTGGGGGGGTGGTTAATTGGCAATTATTATTTAATGGGTATAGAATTACAATTTGGGACGGTGGTGATAGTTGCATACAATGTGAATGTACTCAATGCCACACAACTGTACACTTAAAAACAGCTAAAATGGTAAATTTTATGTTATGTATATTTTACTACAATTTGGGGAAAAGCTTCTTTCTTGCTAGGTGATTCCTTTTTCTGGGCTTTGGCTAAAGAGAGCAGACTTCAGTTGGGTATTGTTTGTCTATACACATTAGCATTTCTGGGTTGCCTAGAAACCCAAGGACCTCACCCTTGTGTCATTCCTCAGGCCCTGAGATTCCTAACCACTATGCTCTTATTAGTCTTTTAGTCTTATTATGTTTGTTTTATGTGTAATGTCCATGGATTTTAGTTGCACTCTGTGAGAGAAATAGAGGGAAATATGTCTGCTTCATCTTTTCGAAGTAAAAGTCTCAAAGCCACTTTATTTTATGGAAAGGTTTCTGTCCACATTTCATTTTCTTTTGCTAGCCAGTGAAATCTCATCCCTTTCGATTTAGTATATAAAACTATAGCTTAAAAAATCTCTCATTTTTAGACAAGGGCTCCTAATTCTGAAATCTTATGTTGATATTTCTGAACATTTCCAGAGCAATAGTTATAACATCAGATAAGTAGCATGTTGTCATAACATTTCATTCCCCACCATCTCCTCTGCCCTATGTTTTAACAATACTAATTCCAGGTAAATCTGACTAGTGCACATTCTTAACCATATAATTAATTAATTCTACCTGTGCAGACACTTCTCTTCTTGTCCCAGTTATCAGTTTCTTCAACTTATGCCTGCTGTCCCTTTCAAACTTTTATTAATTAATGTGATCATGTATTCTTATGTTAGATTTATGCTTTTGTTCTCATCATAAATTCTAATATTTAAAATAGTCTTTGGATGAAACACCCTGGTGCAGCAGTAGAAGCAGTGGGCTTTGAATAGGACATTTAGGTTCTAGTCTTATTATTGTCAGTAACCAAGTTATCATTTCATTCCCCTAAGCCTCAGATTTTTCATCATTAAGATGAGGGAAGAAGAATTGGATCACCCCTATGGACTCTTCCTACTTGAACCTGTCTTTACATTTAGGCTATTCATCTCTAGTAAAGTCAATGTCATTATCAGACCAGGGGATTACAAAGGAATATGTCACCCCCAGCCTGATCACCTTGATGATTATGAGCTGATGGGTAGGAACCAGCAGTAGCTAGACAGTATGTGTAAATTTCCATCAAGACTCCTATTTTTGGTTTGTCACCATAATTTTTCATTTTCATTGACGATTGTGCTTGGAGCAGTACCCAAATTATAAGTGATTTTTGTCCATTTTTTCTCTTGAAGTTAGGTGTCTTAATCACAAGGTCTTCTTTCCCTTCTGCCTCTTCCTTTCTGTGTCCCCACAACTCCCTTTTACAGGAGTAAAACTTGCTTGAAGCTGAAGTGCTCACCTTAGCAAAGTCAGTCAGTCACCTGCGCTCTCTATGCCTCCCATGGCTCTTGTACCAAATACAAGAAAGAAAAGTTAACCCAGGGCCTGCTGTCTACCAGGGGAGGGAACAACTCAGGTGTGATGCCCAGAATTCCTGTCAGGGCAAGAGGAAGAAATAAGGAAAGAAAGAAAATGAGGCCGGAGGAGAAGGAAGGGCACAAAGCAGAACCAACAGAACGGAGAGATGGATGAGCAGGATAGCTCAGGGAGACAGGAATGCAAACAGAGGAGAATCTTCTATCAGGGTGGGGATGAATCATCCTTACCTGTCAGCCACCAGGCCTCAGCAAGCTGGCAGCTTCTTCCTCTTACAGACTCCAGGTTGTTTTTAGCTGCCAGCCTTGCATGTTAGGATTATGCATCCTGCTCCTATTAAAGTTGGCCAGAGGGACGGGTTCACTTCTCCAGAGCAGCATGGCTTGCCCAGGCTCAGTGCCTGTGTTGATTACAGAATCTACATTACCTTGCAGAGCACCACTTTAGCAGCCTCACCACCATACATTTTTTAGAAATAAGAAATTCTGGCTTCCCATTGTCTGAAGTATGGAAGGGCATAAAGAACCAGCACCCCACCCCCACTCCAGATCATGGAGACACTTTGCTTTTTTTCAAGAAATGGACCCCTGCAAGGAACTTGGTTCATGATTAGTTTTCATCATTAAGGGACCATGATTTCCATGGATCCCTTTGTGTAAAGGAAACCAAAATTGAACATTCAAAGTAAATGAGAATAGGGGCACCTGGGTGTCTAGTTCGTTGAACATCCAACTCTTGATTTTGGCCCAGGTCATGTTCCCAGGGTCCTGGGATCAAGCCCCACATTGGGCTGTGTGCTGAGCGTAGAGCCTGCTTAGGATTCTCTCCCTCTGCCTCTCCCCCACACATGTGCATTCTCGCTCGCTCTCTCTCTCTCTCTCTCCTCTCTCTCTCAAAAATAAAAATAGAAATAATAAAAAATAAAGTAAATGAGAACAAACATGCCTGTAATAAAAAGCATCTGTACCCTGTATGTGTGCATGTGTGTATGGTGTGTATGTGTGTATACACTCAGCATTCATATATTTTTCAGGAGATAATGCTATATGTAGATGGCTCTCCTTTTCCTTTTTTCTCCTTGCTATCTGCTACTACAACATGGATTTCTCTCTGATCTTTCTCTTCCGACTCTCCTTTCCTGGACCAGAGTCCCACTCTCTAGAGAGGCCTGTTCTGCCTATTGGGAAGGGCCTGGGTCAGCACAAATCCCACCATCAAGATGCCCCCCCAAAGCTCCCTAGGTGAGTATGTTGGGTGTTTCCAACATTCCATAGTAGATCCCACCTCTTCACAACCTCCTAAACTCAGATATTAGGGGCTACCATCACTTAGGAGGGTAGAAGAAAAGAACAGAATTCCCACCTCTAGTACCAATCCCCACCCAGAACTCTTAGCAAGTAAGAATGAAAGCAGACTTTCTCTGGATTTTTATGAAAAGGTGAACTCCAAAGAAGTCACAATTTGCAGGTAGTTGGGGCACTGGGGCCTTTAGGGACAAGGCACCTGAAAGACCTTTTAGAACCAGAGAATAGGGGCTGGATATGGGGACACACCAGAATGTGATGCTTATATTTTGCACTGGATAGAAACTACTGGTAATTACTAGAGAAGTCCTGATCCTTCTGTGGGCTAAAATGGCTTCAGAAGAGTTAAAACCCTAGAGAAACAGAGCAGGGGAGTGTTGTCCTACTTCCCTTCCAGCTCTGCCTGGCCCCAGGTTGCTGGAGCTGCTGGCTGCTGCCTTCTGGCTGTTTCAGAAACTAGCCATGAGGTGTCCAGGCCACCCTTCACATTTCAAGCTCCAGAGGTATCTGGAGCTTCAGGAGATGCATTGCAATGAGAAAAAAAAATTGCAGAGCCCCTGGCATTAACCAAGCATGCAGCCTCGCCCACCCCAAGGCTCCCTCCTGTAATCCCTTCTATTGTGTCTTTAAATACATCCTCAGTGAGGAAAGACAGAAAGCCAGCCTTTTTCTGCAGCAGTCTCCCTGAGGGAACAACAGACATCTGCTTTCTTTCATCTGGGGAGTCATGTAGGAGGCATGGGGGCCATGAGAGGTGAAGTCCTCTGAACTTGGATCATCTCTCCCTCCCAGCTCTTCCTCAGAGCTTTCATTTGGGGATAAGAAATACCTTCTGGGGCCCAGAGCATCTGCCACTGTGACCCACAGAGGTCCACAGGAATAGCAGCTTCATAAATAGGAGAACCTTCCTTTCTCTCCCTCACCACAGCCCCTAGCCCTACTGCTTGACTCCCAGAGTACCTCCTACCAAAATGTCCTCAACCCCTGCTGGGAAGGCAGGCCTAGCCTGAGAAAATTAGTAGACACTTAAGAGCTCAGTTCAGCCTTGGGGTTGGCATTGACGCATCCTGTGTGCAAGTCTGAGAATTGGTTTCTGACCAAGGCCCCAAGTAGTGGTTGGGTCCAAACACCCCCATCCTCGCTGACCTCAGCAGTTAGCAATGAACCCAAGCAAACACCTGCTACAGGAGGTATCCTGGACTGACCTCTCTGCAAATTCTCCATAAATTCTGACTAAGAGGGGAAAGAGGAAAGAGCCAGGAGTCAGAGAACCTGGGTTCTCATTGCCTCTCTGTTGCTAAGCTTCTGAGGGTCCTCAGGCAAGTAACAAACCTGGGAGTCATTTTCCTCACTTGGAGTAACACTACCTGCCATTCAATTGACTCTTATTAGCCTCAGTTTTTTATACATTCAAGGAGTGATACATATATAACAATAAGAATGGCATACTCTCTGACCCATCAGAACAGACTAACAGACAAAACAGCCTGAGTACTCACATTGGGAGGGACATCCCAGATGAATGTTGGTTCAACACACATCTCGCTTAAACTTCATACAACAATGAAATGTAAACATTTCATAAATCTTATTATGATGATTATTCCCACTATTCACTTTGTGAGTTCGTAAACTGAGGCTCCAAGAGGTTAAGTATGTTGCCCATAACTAGAGGGCTGCATAACTAGAAGAGATACAAAGATAGTGAGAGCATGGTAAGGATTCCCAGTAGAAAGAATCACCACCTTCTTTGGTCATCAGAGAAGAACCGTAGGGCTGTCCTGGGCAGGAAACTAGGCACTGACACCCCAACTCCCACCCCATCATGTTGGGGTCTTTGTCTCATGGTCAGAGCCCAGATTTTTAAGACCATCCAAATCCAGTACAAGCCCCCACATAAATTCTGGACTAAGTCATATGCCATCTTCATGGGCAAGGTGAGATTGGGGCCTGGACAGAGTATATGTGACCAGCCAGAACCTCCAGAGCCCATTAACTTCCATTATCACCCACTCTAGTCTAACCCAGCCCAGGGAATACTGGGGATCCCACCAGGTCAGTCTCAGGGGCCTGGACCGGAAGAAAAAGAAGGATCTCATCAGAGCCTGGCATCCTAGAAACAGACACACTACGTCCACTGCCATTTGCCCTTGCATGCTCAACTGGCATTTCTCACCTAGAGCACCCTCTGGTGCCCCGTAGACACCAGGGGACCAGTCTGTGGTGACAAGGCTTTGCTGGCCTGGTTCTTGTCACAGAGTCTGAGAAAATGCCTTGGAAGTGCAGCCACTAGAAGGGCTAAGACAGAAGCACCTGAGGGAACATGATGTGTGCTCCATGACCCACTCCCTTAGATAATTAACACTCCTAAGAGGGCCCTTCCACTTGGCTCTGTAGCCTGTTAGAAGGTTTCTCAGAGAAACTTGGGTCAGGCACCAAGTTTTATGATGAGCTACTCCATTAAGTGCTTTTCAGGCCCTCTCTGTATCTTTTGACATGTTGGGAGCAAGGGGCAATGCCCAGCAGACCTGGCTGCTTAAACCAGGGTCTCTGCAAAGTGAGATGTAAAGGCCAAAGGCAAAGAAGGGGCAAACTGAGTGGAAGCACTCAGGCCCAGGAGGCTCTGATCACATGCATCCTGCTTCATGGCTTGGAAGAATGGGCCCTGGGCTGCATGTAAGGAAACCTGGGTTCTGGTCCCATCTCTCCCATGAATTCAGTTCAATTTAATTCAGTCATTGTAAGTGCTCAATAAATCATCCCACTTTTTTGAACCAGGGAATAAATAAATATCTTGATCAACAGGTCAACAAATAAAAGTTTAACAGATACCTATAAAATGGATTTGATGCATTTTCAGACTGTTGACATGGGAAAGAGGGACCGTGCTGGAGAGGAAGACGGCATTTGTACCTAGGTGTCTCCAGTCTGCTAAACACACACCAGCATACCCGTTCTACGTGACAGTATTGTAGAGTGTGTAAGAGGAGGCACCACTGAGGAAAGGCTTTGAAAAACATGCAGTTTGTCCAGATCTAACAAACTAAACTGTAGGTGAAACTTATAAGCTAAGAAGCTGGGAGAGAGAGGCATTCATAAAATCAGTTCACCCACTTTTTTGGTGAACGAATGAATGAGGGAAGAAATGAAAGCAACCTGATACATTGTGAATGACTCTCCCATCCTCCTTCTGCCCCCCTTGCACCCTTTCCCTTTGCTACTTAAATTGCCATATGAATTTATTGCTCCTGCCAAATGAAGTCGGCAGAGATGGGAATGTTCATTTATTGGACCAGACATGTGTCAACACAGCTCTGATAAAATGCTCCTATATGCCATCCCAAAGCCCATTGTCTCAAAACCACTTCCTGTGGCCCCTGCAAAACTGCTGTTTGAGGTTATATGGCTGCTTCTGGGTATATCTGGCCCCCATCTGACCACCTCTCTCAAGTCCCACTGCCCCTTTATAAACTTTATATGAACCACTCAGGTCTTGGAGCCACCCTGTCCTTTCCCACCTCTGTGACCTTGTCCACAATGTTCTTTCTGCCTAAAGGGCCCTCTGTGGCCATCTCCCTCTCCTCTGAAGCCCAGTTGCATGCTGGCCCCTCCACACAGCCTCCCCTCCCCTGAGCTGGAGATGAGTTGCCCTTCTCCTTTCTTGCCACTCCCGCATTCAACCTTGTTCTATCATTATTTGAATATAGGACTTCCTCTCCTGTTAGATCATAAATGCCTCAAAAGTTGAGACTATCTGATGCATGTTGAAATCATTCCCTGCATGCCCCACCCCTGCTCAGTGCAGTGATTCGCATGAGGGAGATGCACCATGGTGTATGCAAAGACCAAGGGGTTCAGAGGAAGCCAAGCCCCAGCTCAAAGCCTGGATCCATCATTTGCTGGAGGACCTTGGCCAAGTTGCTTAACTTCTCTGAGCTTTCACTTCATTCTCTGTATGATGGAGATGACCGCAGCCTCACTGTGATGAGGATTCATTGACTTACGGTGTCTGTACAAGGCAGTCACTCATTGACTCTCTTTTCATTCTCCCCACCTCACTGGCTCCACCCTTTTCAACATTTCTTTTCAACGGACTAACACCTGTACAACATAACCCTCCAGGTCCTTCATAATTCAGTGCTTGGGGATGGGAATTTTACTGAGATGATCAAAGGATTAAGCCATATGGAAACTATGGGGGAGATACCAGCTTCCTGTGGATGACCAAATTCTGATTGCTTTTGCTGAGTGGGTGGCGTGAGTACAGATGACTGCAGGTAGGCAAAGGGCCTTACAGGTTTACCTCTGAGGAGGTATGAATATGAACCCTGTTCAGCTCATGCCCTTATATACATCAGGGCTTCCTGCCCACTGCTCTCACAGGAAAGGCTGAGTCCACTGAGACACCAATAGTTATTCTGAGATAACAAAACCCAGCAGGGTTCGTGGTGCAGTGAGTGTCTGACACAGAGCCTGGAGTCTAGAATAAAGCTGAAACGCCCTTTGTGTCTTCATGGTGTTAGAGAGAAGGGGGCCCTCCAAGGTTCCTGGGTATAACTAGTTTTCAGCTCATACCTTATATTGAAATGGCCTCTCTCCTGGTCTGGACCCTTCTCTTGGCTCTGAGGCTCCTCAAGCCAGGGGTCACTGCTTCTTCATTTGTGGGTCTCCAGTGCCCAGCATAGTGCCTGGAGCATGAGAAACTTCTAATAAGTGTTTGTGGAAATTATCAAAACTTGGACCCCCTGAGGCCCGGGCCTCTGACTGGACCAGCGGTCTATTGGATCCTGGGAAGGCACATGGAGTCCATTTCCACAGGCCCCGGTGTTGTGAGCCCAGGGCTCAGAGAGAGTGGGAAGGAGCAACATGGAGGAGGATACTTACCCTAGAGCAGAGGCTGCTTGCATGGCCAGAAGGCAGTCAGAAGTCTGTAGGGGATCCTGACTTCACTTGAGCAGAAGCACTGAGATCATGGGCTTTCTTCCTCCATAGATGATTTACAAACGGCCCACTCTTCTCAGAGGAGCCAAAACAGTGCCCTTCCACATCCAGTTAGGTTATCTGTGGGCTCCTGAAACATGGGACGAAGATGTGCCAGATGCATGCCCAGCAGGCTCTTCCTGCAGGACACATTCAGTGTGACACTTGGGTGTGCTATGGGCTTCTGTTACACACACACACACACACACACACACACACACCCTTCTGTTGGGCAGACACCCCTGGGGCATTGTGAGCGTGGCTGCAGGAACCTTAACTCTGGGCATCCATTCTGGGTGGGAATCGGACTCCGACAGATGTGGCTTTCTTTCTAGCTCTTATGTGTCTTCTCTTCCTGGCCATTCTGCCATTTTATCCTCCCTTTTCATTTGTCAGTTTTCTTCTCTGGCAATTTGTGCTTGTCTTTTACCTCTTGTTCTCTTTTCCCTAGTGGGCACCCTCTCCCACACACCTGCTGATGCTCTAAGAGCCACATCAACCTCTTCTACCCACATTTCTGGATCCGACTCTGGCTGTGACCCCGAGTGGGGCCCAGCCAGTCCCGCTGCTGTCCTGCAAGCTGCTGTCCTGAATTGCTATCATGAAAATGAAATGTTCACTTTTCTTCCAAGTGGAGATGCTTTACACTATTTTCTGCAAGCCCACAGAGAGTGAAAATAAGAACCAATAATAGCAGCAGGAACAACAACAAGATCACTGCAAGAAGAAACAAAAACCTATAACAGACTCTGGAACCCAAGCATCTCTGATACGATCAACCCCATGGTCATCGGAGGGTGGCCGTCAGTGGGCTGGCCCCCTGCCCTCAAGGTCCCCTCACTCTGCCACATGTGGTCACAGCTGAGCACGTCTGCTCTTCGTGTGGTACAGGAGACCTAATTAGCAATTCTCCATCACTGTTGTATCTTCCTTCAGCCCCCACTGGCTCCTAACGCTTTTCTTCTTCTCTGCCTCTCGCTTAGCCCACATTCCTCTCCTCCAGATATTGGTCAGTGCTGTTTCCCTGACTGCCTTCCTCTGCATCCCACACCCCAGGCTGTTACCTGCCGCCTTCTCTGATGCTCGCTCGTAGTGATCTCGCTGTCCACAGGCAGCTCCTCACCTTGCTCCTGCCTCTTACCTTCCCTCTTTGTCCTCCCCGAGGAGCCAGGTCTCAGGCTAGCTTGAGTTCAGGTTTCCAAGGAGGTAGAACCCTACACACACACGTGAGCCTGCTCCTCCTTGCCTTTTGGGCCCTAGCTCACTACCTCCTTCTCACAAAGGCCTTCCCTCTTGCCCTCATGGAGTTCCTCTTAACAGCTTTATCACTATTAAAATGTCTTATTTGTCACTCATTCTGTGTCCTCTCCCCACCAGAATGTAAATTCTGTGAGATCAGGACCTTTTCTCATGCACTGCTCTGTTCCCAGGGCCCAGAACGGTGTCAGGCACATCGGAAAAGCTCCACTGGAAAGGAAGGAGGGGAAGAAAGGAGGGAGAAAAGGGAGGGGATAAGGAAGGGAGACAGGAAAAGATAATTTTTAATATTTACAAATATTAATGCATTGAATCTTCATAACAGCCCTAAGGGGTGGCTGTTATTATCTCCATTTTACAGATGAGGAAACTGAGGCATACTGTTAATGTAACTTGGCTGAAGTCAAACCCCTAGGAGGTGGCAGCACTCAAAACCAAGCTGTTCAGAACCAAGCGCTCCTGAGACCAGGCCCTTACCCAGCTTGCTGTCACTGTCCAGTAGTATGGACAAGGCAAGAGCCTGGCTGGTGGCAGTAGGACTCCTCCCACTCCACCAGGGAGCTTGTCCATCAGGAGCAGGAGCTGGGGGCAGATGGTCATTTCAACTTGGCACCTACCATGGGAGTGAGGCCCACATACATGATTTCATTCATCTTCACCTTCATCACAACCCTCTGAAAAGGGTGTCTCCAGCATCACCTTTCACAAATGAGGACCCTGAGGATCAGAGAGACTAAGGAACTGGCCAGAGTTTGCATAACCATTACAAACAGGGGCCAGGGTCCCTGGGTGGCTCAGAGCATCGACTCTTGGTTTCATTCAGCTTAGGTCATGATCTCACAGTTCGTGAGATCAAGCCCCACATTGGGCTGTCAACACAGAGCCTGCTTGGAATTCTCTCTCTCATTCTCTCTGCCCCTCCTTCTCCCCACCTCAGAATAAATAAATTCACTTAAAAAAAAAACAGGGGCTGCATTCAAACTCTGGTCTCCTGGTTCCAAATCCAGCATTCTTCATATCGTTCACCCTGAGCTTCCCAGGAAAGAAGCTCCTTTGACATTAGTAACTGCATCTTCCTGTTTTGAAAACTCTTTTTAAATTTTTTTAATGTTTTATTTATTTCTGAAGGAGGGGGGGGGGAGAGAGGCAGCATGAACAGGGGAGGGTCAGAGAGAGGGAGACACAGAATGGAAGCCAGGATCCAGGCTCTGAGCTAGCTGTCAGCACAGAGCCCGACGCGGGGCTCGAACCCATGAACCGTGAGATTATGACCTGAGCCAAAGTCAGACGCTTAACCGACTGAGCCACCCAGGCGCCACTTCCTGTTTTGAAAACTCTTGATACCCTTGCCTTTGGGGATGTGTCAAGTAAGAAATTGCTGCAGTTGAGGTCAAGGAGGTTGTTTTCTGCTTTCTCCTCTAGGGTTTTGATGGTTTCCTGTCTCACATTCAGGTTCTTTATCCATTTTCAGTTCATTTTTGTGTATGGTGTGAGAAAGTGATCTAGTTTCATTCTTCTGCATGTTGCTGTCCAGTTCTCCCAGCCCCCTCTGTTAAAAAGGCTGTCTTTTTTTTTCCATTGGATACTCTTTCCCACTTTATCAAAGATTAGTTGGCCATACATTTGTTGGTCCAATTCTGAGTTCTCTATTCTAATTCCATTGGTCTATGTGTCTGTTTTTGTGTCAATACCATACTGTCTTAATGATTACAGCTTTGTAGTAGAGGCTAAAGTCTGGGATGGTGATGCCTCCCATTTTGGTTTTCTTCTTCAATATTACTTTGGCTATTTGGGGTCTTTTGTGGTTCCATACACATTTTAGGATAGTTTGTTCTAGCTTTGAGAAAAATACTGGTGCAATTTTGATTGGGATTGCATTGAATGTGTAGATTGCTTTGGGTAGTAATGACAGTTTAACAATATTTATTCTTTGAATCCGTGAGCATGGAATGTTTTTCCATTTCTTTGTGTGTTCTTCAATTTCCTTTGTAAGTTTTCTATATTTTTCATCATACAGATCTCCTATATCTTTAGTTAAGTTTATTCCTAGGTATTTTATGGGTTTTTGTGCAGTTGTGAATGGGATCAGTTGTTCCATACACACATGGCATAAGCATGCTTATAGTTTTCTCATATGGTGTATGGTCATTTCTGTAAAATGTTGAGCATTGACCTCAGGCAAGGATGTGACATTGATCTAATGGTGAAATCAGGTTCAGCTCATGCCAATTTGGTGGAGAACTTTTCCTGAACCTAGACCCTCCCATAAGCTGGACCTTCCTGTGCTCAACACTGTGATGTGTGTTATGTAGGTTGGTCCTTTGTAGGGGCTTCCTGAAGTGAGTAGCTTCAAATCATGACGACCTTTACCTTTACTTTGAGACCCCTTCGTAACAGGGCTTCAGATACCTGTGGCAGGTCAGTGGGTCTGAGCTCTGGCACTTTACAGACCTGTGAGCTGCTTTGCAAATCCACATGCCTCAGGCTCTTCCCCAGTCCCAATTCATCTCTGGGGGTGGGCCCAGCACTTTTTTTTTTTTTAAGATTTTCCAAGAGGCAGGTTTCCCCACTGAGCCTTTTGGAGCTAGGAGCCCCAATTTGTGTCCCCCTCTGTCTCCTGGTGGCTTGTGACTTGGCTGCAAGGGGGTCCAGGCAGATGAGAAGGGAGAGGTAATGATGCTGTTAATCAGAGACACTAATCCGTGCTAATGTATCATCCTTCCCAGGTAGCATTAGAACATTCTAATTCAGTTAAAAATTGCACCTCCTTGAAAAGGCCCTTGAGGAGTGAGTGATGTGACTGTGGAGAAATCAGAAGACTGGCTGGAGGGTTCTTTGGGCAGGGGAATTTTCACCATTCTCCAATTCCCCCTGTACCTCTCCAGCCGGTGGCAGAGGCTGGCACCAGAGTGCCAAGGGAAGTGTTCCCAGGCACTGTCTTCTAGCCATGTATTCAACAAACACCGACTTGAGGCCCACCACACCGGCCCTGGGCCTGTAGGAGGTACTACAGGGGCAAGCCAGACCAGGTGCAATCCTTGCCCTCATTGGGATTACACATGGTGGAGGAAATTATTGTTACTTAAGTAATTTATTTCCATAAATGTGGACTGAAGAGGCTGTTCCTTTCCTGATCCTGGGGTCCCTGCCACAACCTTCCGAGTGCATGGTCCCACTCGGGACCCCAACATAGAATCCTAATAACACCAAGGCTGTTTTCTCAGGGGGTGGGTGGCCTGTTATTTTAGACCCCTGATGAGGTCCCAAAGTGCTCCATGTCCCCACAGCATGATGCCTGACACTCCTTGCACTTGGTGAGGGTCTTCCACATTACAGATAGATATGAACACAGAAAGGTGCAGACACTCGGAGGAGGGGAACCTCTAGGATTTTGTTTTACAATAAGGTGTAAATGACTAAATGACTAATGCCTGATCCTTCCTGGGAGCAGGTGTGGTTTTTTTTTTTATAGTTTATTGTCAAGTTAGCTAACATACAGTATATACAGTGTGGTCTTGGCTTCAGGAGTAGATTCTAGTGATTCATTGCTTACATACACCAGCCAGTGCTCATCCCAACAAGTGCCTCCTCAGTGCCCATCACCTATATTCCCTGCCCTCCAAACCCCACCCCCATCAACCCTCAGTTTGTTCTCTGTATTTAAGAGTCTCTTATGGTTTGACTCCCTCTCTGTTTGTAACTTATTTTTCCTTCCCTTCCCCTATAGTCCTCTGTTAAGTTTCTCAAATTCCACATATGAGTGAAATCATATGCTATCTGTCTTTTTCTGACTGACTTATTTCATTTAGCATAATACCCTCCAGTTCCATCCACATTGTTGCAAATGGCAAGATTTCATTCTTTATCATCGGCTACAGAGTGGAAGCAGAGTTTAATAATAGAGAACCTGACAGAGGTGTGGACCTGAAGGAAGGCAGGGGGAGAGCCATGAAAACAAAATCTGCCCACATTCCTGCCCAGTTAGACCCAGAGCAGTGTAGAGGAGGTGGGATTAGAGAATGGGAGGTAGAGGGTGAGAAGGGAGAAAGAGAAGAAAAGACTCCAGTGGGATGTCTGAGTTACCTCCCCTAAAGCCAGGAGCAGGAGCCAGGGTCGCTCTTCCACCTCATAAATGGAGCTTTGAAGAGCATGGAGGCAGCCCAGTCAGTGAGATTGACCTTTGCCTGCACAGATGGTAACACCCCTGGGCACCTGGCCAGGGAGCTTCCAGACATGGGTGTCTGCAGACTGACGCTGGCCATGCTGAGCCCCAGTGAGCTGGGGAGGGGCCTCAGACCACCTCCTGGGATCCCAAAGCCTTTATGGTCTCTTAAGAGCTATGGTCCCCTATGGAAACATGTATATAAACATGTACAGCACACTTTATACATGCTTTAACATAGCCTGGGCGGAGGTGAAGGAAAGGGGCATCTCATTTTACAGATGAGAAAACTAAGGCCTGGAGAGGGTCCTTCCCCTAAACTGAGTCCTCTCTACCCAATCCTGTTCTCTTCCTTTCTATCATCTCAGATCTACCAAGAATCATTTATCACATCCAGCTAGATTTGTTAGGGCATACCTGGGGGCCACACAGCCTAGATTCTTATAATTCAGTCCAGATGTCACTCCTCTGGCTCTACAAGTAAACTCAGCCTTGATGATGGTCCATGTGTCCTGATTTGGGCTGCCAGAGACAGACCAAAAAGGGGCATACACCCATTCTGCAGGGCACACAGTGATGCCTCAGTTAATAGTTGCAGTGTGAGGAAAGGGAACAAAATTCTCAAGGGTTTATCTTGCATCTCCTCTTAAGAGCTTTCAACTCTGAAATCCCATTTCAAGCAGATTGGAGAGAGGATAGCTGGTGCTACGATGGAGCTGGCTTCAGAGGTGTGTCACAGCAGAGGCCAGGCTTCTGCCACCACCTCTGTCTCCCACACACTTTAGCCTGGTCTACACAGAATATATTCAGCCTTGCTCGGGGCACTGACAAGCTTTTCCTTGTGGGTACATTTTAGCCGTAGCCAGGATAGCTCAGCCAGACATGGTTGACAGTGTCAGGCAAAACAGTGTGTGTGTGTGACCATATTGGGGGGAGGGGGTGGCAGGAGAGTGGGTGCTAAAGTATTAAAAGCTACAGAGCCCAAAAGGGACATGGAACCACTCCCACTAATTACACCTCCCTCCTCCTCCCTCCCCTGCTTCTCTGCCCTCCACCCTGTGCAATTGCTTTCATCCTAGCTGCCAGGATTAATTCCTAGGAGTGATTGGACCAGGGAGGCACTGCCAATCTCTCCCCTGCTGAAATGGCTGAGGCAGAGGGAGGGGTCACGAGGTGGATGGGACCACCTTCAGTAGACAGAGCTGGTGTCCTGCCAAAAGACAGGCAGCTTGTCATTTAACTGCATTCTCGGCTAACTACTCTCTAGAAACATACTCAGTTGTCTCTGTCCTGAGGCAGGTATTGGTTGGGCCAAGGAGAAAGGAGAGTCATACTATTGGGACCCAAATTACCTAAGTCTCTTTAAGTGTGTCCTGTAAATGAGGAGCAAATATGATTTTTCAGTGTCTCTTTCAGCAAGGTTTCTGGAACATCCTTGTGAACTTTGAAACACTGAAGCATAGCACTCTCAACAATAGCTAAAACATGGAAAGAGCCTAAGTGTCCATCAACAGATGAATGGATCAAGAAGATGTGGTTTATCTATACCATGGAATACTACATGGCAATGAGAAACAATGAAATCTGGCCATGTGTAGCAACGTGGATGGACCTTGAGGGTGTTATGCTGAGCAAAATAAGTCAGGCAGAGAAGGACAAATATCATATGTTTGCATGTATAGGAGGATTAGGAGGAACTTGACGGAGGAACAAGGGGGAGAAGAAGGGGGGAAATGGTGGGGGAAAGGGAGAGAGGCAAACCATGAGAGACTCTTGGATGCTGACAAAAACTGAGGACTGATGGATGTGGTGGGGAGGAGGGATGGGCATGGAGGAGGGCACTTGTGGGGATGAGCACTGAGTGTTATGTGGAAACTAATTTGACAATAAACTATTTGTAAAAAAATAAAAATTAAAAAAATTAAAATTAAAAATTAAAAAAAAAAAAGAAACACTGAAGCATCAGGTAGACATAATCTGTTCAACAATGAACCTTTGTCTGGGGTGCCAGACAGAGCCAGGGCTTAGGTAGAAATCAGAGCCAGACTCCAGTCCCCCATGTCACTAAAGGCTCTGAGCCATGATTCCTTATCTGGAGAAAATATACCCATTTCTTACAGCTGTTATGAGAATTAAATCACATTTTGTATGTGAAGATCTTTGTGCAAATCTGGGGCCAGGTATGTGCTAATGGGTGCACTAAAACCTTAGTCCTTCCTCTTATTGAATTGGAGGAAACCTACTTGCATTTCAACCAGATCCTGTGAATTAAATTTAAAATGGTATAATAACGAAAAGATGAACCGGATCTGGTGAATAACAGAATAGAAGTCCCAAGAAGTCAACTTTATTTGCTTTTAAATAAAATTCTCAGATTATTTTTCTCATACAACTCAAAGGGTCAAAAAACGTAAAGCTTACCGAGACACTTTAGAGGGAACTTATAAATATTTTTAAAACATGTTGTAATTGTAATGTTATCTGTGTTAACTGGCTTCACAACCATTTTTATAGCATAATCTGCTCAAATAACCCAATAATATGATAACTTGGAAACTGCCTCATAAATGAGAAACTTGTAAGAAACAAGAATTAAAAAAAAAAAAAGACTTACTTTGCCAATGTCATATAGCAAATTAGGCACCACACCTGGTTAGAATCTTCCATACTTGAAGCTTCATATTGTTAACTAAATCCTTGGTCGCAGTTCTTTTTTTTTTGAGGGAAAAAGGGGGTTCACTGTAAGACATGGATTTATCAGAGAGGAATTTTCAAGGTTTGAGAAGGAAGAAATCAGCAGAACCCAATCAGAGCAGTCCAGCAGTTGGATTCTTTCTGGTTTGTCTCTCCATTGACATTGGTAACTTCCTTTCTTCTCTCTTTGCTGGTCTTCAATGGACTACAATATTACTGTAATGCTCTACATCTTGTTATGGGCCATGCTAAGACATGGTGAACTTGGTAATGAATGAAATACCATTCTCCATTTCTCTACTTGGGGAAATCTATAAATAATTAGACTTTAATTTTTCAATTTTACCATCTATAAAAAGAAAATGCCCATAAATCTCCCAAAACAGAAATAAAATGTCACCCATTTAATTACCAATGAGTAAACAAAGTGATTCTTCCTTTGTAAGATACCCAAACACATTCATAATTGGCTAATTAAACTACCATAGAAACGGTTATTCAGTATAAAGAGGAGAAAAAGAAGAAGGAAAGAGGGAGCATTCACAGACACCCAGTGCTTTCAGCTGGGAAAGTAATGAGCTTTTCCAGGCCAGTGGAATAGAGGGAGAATAATGGGAGAATGGAAAATAACCCCATGTTGGTGATGTTGCTTCTGCAGACACAGAACCAAAGGTAGGCCTTCATGCTGTCTTACCAAAAAGAACCTTTCCTTCCTCTTATCCTCCCCCACCATCTTGTAGGAAGATGCTCCCAACAGGCCTTCCTTCAAGTCAGTTTCCTAGCAGTTTTACCCTACAAGGAGTTAGGAGTATTTTGGATGCGTTGGGAGATTCACTGAGGTATAATTAAGATGATCCCAGTTTACTCCTGTGTCACCATAATTATTAATAGTGCCCCCTTTCTCTCTCAAAAGTGCCTTTGTTTGAATGATAAATTATATGATCACCCTGTATATCATTCAGAGAGAGTGGAGCTGTCAACTTTAAGTCAACACTGATGGATTGATGGTAGTTGCCCGGAACACTGTGTTGAGAAGGATTCTGAGGCCCTGTTGTGGTTCGGCAAGAAAGTTATGGTGATAGCTATCTCCCAAAGGAGCAAATTAGGGATGGGGCAGCACTCCCAGGGGCAATGGAATGAGCATTGGTCAAATGTCAGGTCTGAGTTCATAGTCAACTCTGCTCATAATTCCCTGGGCCACCTTGGATGGATCACTTCTATTTAATGTTGAACCAGGTTACATGCAAGGTCTCCTTCAATTTCATGAATGTATCTAATCTTGCTTTGAGTGGGAAATTATACTAGATGGCATCTGAGCACCCTTCCTACCATAAAATTATGTGATCCTATGATGATTTTATGAGAAGTTTCTCTCTGCCCCCAAAGGAAAGCTACACTTTGGGACTGATGCCAACTAGTATCTTCATAGTGCACTCTACAGTTTACAGAACACTTTCATGTATATAACCACAACCACATGATACAGGCTTTATTTTTTATCATCCTCATTGTATAATTGAAAAAAATAAAGCTAAGGAAGGTTAGGGAACAGCACTCTGGGCTCAGATGCTTGAGTTCAAACAACTTGGCATAGTACTTACAGTCTATATGGTTTGGCGTAGTTGACTTCATCTTTCAATACCTTGATTTCCCCATCTATAGAGGAGGGCTAATATATTCATATCATGATGTTGTGAGGATTTAAGGAAATCATTCATGCAAGATACTTGGGACAGTGGTTGGGATTTAGAACACACATAATAAATTAGTTGAAGGAGTGGTAGGTGGTTGAGGTGGTGGTAGCAGTAGTAGTAGTAATAGTATAAGTGGTGATGTGGTAACCAGCTAATAAACAGCATAACCAGGACCCGTCTCGGATACTGTGACCCACAGTCTATATAAGACCTCAGAATTCATTGTCCACTCCGTACCTCAGAATTTATAACCACAAGTGAGAAACAGCAAGCCTAACAATAAGAAGAATGAAAATAGATTTAAGAAGATATTTTACCCATGTGGCACAGAGAGAAGTTTAGCTGGAAGTCAAAGCCCCACCTTCCTCAATCACAGATCATTCCAGAAAAGGATGTGAGCAGCAGACTGAGGACTGCTATTTAGGCCATTGGTTCACTTGTGGGCTCATAGTAGCCAAGCGAGTGGGTTCTTCCTGCTCTGTCTCACTCCCCTCCCAGGCAAGGCTGCCTAAGCTGTCAATGTTTCTTTAATAACTCACGCTCATTATGCCATTCCACACTAGTCAGGACATTTTTTCTCAGTCCACACCTAGGAAGATCTGGTGTTTTGTTAATGGCATCGTCAGTATCACAAACTGATGCTCATAGCTCTGTGTTTTTCCATTTTCAGTGGGTCTGCACAAATTTTGAGCACTTTGCAAGAAATACCTCCATTAGCTGAACTCCTGTGTGACTCAGTGAATGCTGAATGTGCACAGCTGCCCATCTCTCAGGTGGATAAGGGAAGATCTGAGAGGGATAAAGAGGGGAACAGAGTGAATAGGTAGGAAAAAGAAAAGAGAGGCAGAGGGGAGAGGAGAAATAAAGGAGGGTGAGGAGCCAGAGAAGACAGAGAACAAAGGGGAGCTAGAAACCTGCTTGTGAGGACAGGGCTGCTTTCACCCAGCATGAGGCAGGTTCACTTGTTCTTTCTTGGATGTCTCGTATCTTGGATAAAAATATTTCAAATGAATGGTGTCTTAGGCATAGGAGAGGAATGTGACACTTTGCAGAAAGCTCAGGCATGGAGTATGCTCACATGGAGGTGGGTATGGGTTCCTGCGTTGTGCTAAGTGGAGACAAAGACCCTGGCCCACCTGGAAGCCAAAGCTACGTTCCGAGGGGAAATGTATGTTCTCATGATTGGAAAGGCTGGCTACACTTTTCATAGCAGGCTTGTCTCCTCATCCACAAAAGGAGAAAGGGACATTTCTAAATAGAAAAGGTCTTTCTGCTATTTCTGTGAGGAAAATGAGCAAGATGGAAAGAAGGACTTTGAATATTCCAAGGAAAGAGTATATCATAGCCAAGGGGCAGCCACAGGGGCAGTAAGTGCAGGAACTTTGGGGTCCCTCTGCCTGTTTCTGATTTCTGGTTGCATTGTCAAATGTCAGGTTCTGTTTGGGGCAATGCCTCCTGAGGAGACGGTGGAAAAGATGATAAGGGAAGCCTCTCAAGGGAGTCTGAGCTGGCAGAGGCAATGGGTATGGAGGCTGCCTGAGGGCCACAAACGTGGGGAGAGCCCTCCCACCGTGAAAAAGCCAGGTCCCTTGTCAGCAGTATGATTCATGATGGGGACTTTTCAGGCATAAGTCAGCTGAGATGAGAGCATGATGGTGAAAGAGCACTGAATTTGGAGTGTTTGACTAAGACTTCTTGCCCCAGGTCTGCTGCCTCTAACTAATCATAAGACTCTGAACAAGTCATTCCTTATATCTTACTCTCATTTTCCTAATCAATAAGATGGGGACTTAACTAGATTCTCATTAATGTCTGCCCTTTTTAGTGGTGCATGAGCCCTGGCATCTCAGGCAGCTGTAAGGGGTTACCTTCTGGGGGCTATCCGTACCTCCCCCATTGTCCAACAGTAGCTCCCTCTGGCCCAGAGGAAGCAGGGGGTGCTAGACTCAGCTTGGTAATCTGCTGAGGGAAGGAGGACCAATCCAGGGGAGAGTCACAGAGGAAGAATGGCATACAGCAATGGTCTGAAGCAAGCCTCTGGCCCTCAACTTCCCCAAAGAGGAACAGGCCTCAAACCATTGCAGATAGAGTAGAAGCCTACAGTACCAAATTAAACCTTTCT
The DNA here is from genome assembly GCF_003009895.1 of Hyaena hyaena. Lineage (NCBI taxonomy): Eukaryota > Metazoa > Chordata > Mammalia > Carnivora > Hyaenidae > Hyaena > Hyaena hyaena. Next base: position 46,318 of record NW_024080741.1, on the reverse strand, counting down.
ACAGAGAATGGCTAATTAAATAATTGTACACCTATCCATGCTACTAGAATGCTATAAGGATATTGAAAGTGATATTTAAGACAAAATTGAATGATGTATAAGATATTTAAAACTTTTGGTTAAGCAAAAATAAAAGATTATTAAACAATATGAAGAGTATGATGACAATTTTGGAAAACAGAAATACACATACACTGAGGAAATAGACTGATTGTACATACTCAAATGTTGACAACAGTTACCTTCAGAAGTGGGATACTGCTCATTTTTGTTTTCCTTTTTAACCTCAGAGTTTTCTTAAATTTCTAACATGAAATATTTTATCTAAGTCATTTGAAAATAAAATGATCAAGATTTTAAGAAAGAAAGGGGCCCAGATGAGGGTACTGCATGGGAACATGAGTCAGGAGCTCAGAGAAAAGCAGGATGTGAAGGCAGAGAGGTGGGACAGCATGTTGCTGACTTCATTGTGGGCCATTTGAGAAAACCAAACCAGAAGACTAAACTAGGAAAGCAAGAAACCTTGGCCTTTACATTCACCGTTTCACCTTTTGCAGCCAGTCTTCCTAGCTCTTGCTTTTTTGAATGCACTTACCTCATTTTTCCAGCCTGGGCTTAATGCTATCCTCATTTGCAATGCTAAGCTTTTTATCTGTTTTTCTCCACGCAAAGCTTTGTAGTTCACTTTAAAGACCTGAGTGAGGGCTAAAAGGCGCACGAAGCTCAGATTATCCAATGCCCAATGCCTGGGATAAATGAAAGGCCACAGAAATGAGAAGGGAAGTTTCCAGAGGGTTCCAGGAAGTCCCAGGAGACTTGGGAGGCCAAGTAATAGTTTGGCAAGAGGGGTTTACTTGCTTTGATTTGGGTGTGCCTCTCTGACTTCCATGGTACTAATATAGGGGCACAGGTGACCATCCCCTATGTTTTAGAAAGTACTTGTGGTGGAACTGAAAAATGAGCTCAGACCCCATGGAAAAGCATGAGGATCCGGAACAGCTCAGAGCTGGATAGAAGTTACATTGGTGAGAATTGACCCAGCCCGGTTATTTGCAGATACTCATTGAATTTTTAAATCTAATCAATCAGTGAGCAATAACTATACCTGCCCTATGCAAGATATTGGGTTAAAAGCTGAATGAATCTAGGGGCACCTGGGCGGCTCAGTCAGTTAAATGTCCAACTTCAGTTCAGGTCATAATCTCATGGCTCATGAGTTCAAGTCCCACATCAGGCTCTGTGCTGACAGCTCAGAGCCTGGAGCCTGTTTCAGATTCTGTGTCTCCCTCTCGCTGCCCCTCCCCCACCTGTGCTCTGTCTCTTTCTCAAAAATAAATAATTTTTTTTAAAAAGCAATGTCTAAATGTAAGACATGCCTTTGTCCACAAAGGACTGGTAATCTAATGGAGAAGACAAGATGTAACGAACCCATGTGAAATTAACATTATCAAAAATAATTTAAAACAGTATGCAAGACATGCCACAGGGTGTTGGGGCCAAGGGAGTGCACAGTGAGTGTCACCATTCTGAGAGCCATTTAAAGAAGAGGTAATTGACCTGAGTCTTTGAGAATGGGTAATATCTGAAGAGAAGGGGAGCAGATATTTCAGACCTGGAGGGGAGAATGTAGGCAAATTTTTAGAAACAGGAAAGTCCAGATTATATTTAAAAGCAGCAGAGGGTAGAGAAGACCCATGCAAATGGTTGTGAAAATGGTCATGTGTCAGAAAGCTTGTGCTGTGTAACAAACTAATCCAATGCTTAGTGACCTTAAACAGCCACCATTTATTTAGTTCATATTTCTACAGGTTAGTGGTTTAGATTGGACCCGGTTGGCCAGTTCTTCCAGATCCTACAGGTGTCCACTGCTCTTATTCAAGTGTCTGTGGTCAGCTGGTGTGTCACTAGAGCTGGCCTGTTTATAATGGCCTTGCCTAGGATGGCTGGGATGCCTGGGTGCTCTTTCTGCATTATCTCTCCTTCTCCAGCAGGCCATCTTGGGATAGTTGATGTGGTGAGAGAAGCTGCAAGACTTCAGAGGCCGAGGCTTAGATGTCACTTCTGCAGCTTCCTATTGGTCAGAGCAAGTGACAAAGTCGGGACAGATTCAAGAGATGGACAGATAGACTTTGATTCCTGATGGGAAGAGCTATAAAATATCATGGCCATTTTTGCCAAATTCCCACAGATTGGTCGGCTGGTACCAAATCCAAGAGGGCCTTAAGTGCCAGAGTAAAGGATGCCTTAGTAGGAAGGACATGGGAAGTATGCAATGACTTAAAGAATGGGAAGGACCTAAGTTTCCCAAATGCCAGTGTGCTGGCCTGTGCCAGTCTGCAGTGAAGATTTATTGGACCACAGTTAGATGAGAAAAGTAAGCAGAGCACAACATGTGCATATGAGTGATGGAGAGGTCAAGGGACTGCCAACTGCTCTTCATTCTGGGGTTGTTTCTCCTTCCTTTTATAAAACAAAAGAGATAATAAATGGTCATTGTTATTTTTAATATTTCTACTTGGCAGAATGAAAAGTTGGCAACTCAAGTCTGTCCCTCTAACATCTTTTTGGTTTTGCTATTTTACTGATCCATGAATCTTGACAAGAGCCTGGGAAGCACTGCACAGTTGATTAGGAGAAAGAATTCTTAGAAGTGAGGGGCACCTGGGTGGCTCAGTCAGTTAAGCATCTGACTCTTCATTTCTACTCAGATGATGATCTCAGAAGTCATGAGATCAAGTCCCAAGTCGGGATTTGCGCTGACAGTACGGAGCTTGCTTGAGATTCTCTCTCTGCCCCTCCCCACCCTCTCTCTCCCAAAATAAATAAACAAACATTTAGGGGTGCATGGGTGGCTCAGTTGGTTAAGCATCCGACACTTGACTTCAGCTCAGGTCATGATCTCATGGTTCGTGAGTTTGAGCCCCACATTGGGCTCTGCATTTACAGCACAGAGGCTACTTGGGATTCTGTCTTCCTCTCTCCCTGCCTCTCCCCCACTTGCTCTCTATCTCTCTCAAAAATATAAATAAATAAAAATAAAGCTTAAAAATTTTAAATAAATAAATAAACCCTGGGGTGGGGGAAAGAATTTGTAGAAGAGACATATGGCTCGGCCCTGACCTGTGCAATCAAGGAAGGCTCCTGGTGGAGGTGTAGTCGTGGCTAGGCCTAGAATGAATGGCTAGCATTCTGTGAGGCAGATTTTCTAAAGCAAAATGTTGTAAGGTTTGGAATGTTTATACTGTATTAGTGAGCCCTTATCAGATCAAACATTCAGCCCCATGACATCAGAGCTTTCAAGCTGAGAAACACTTTCAAAGGAAAGGCTATCTTGTAATACTTGTTTGGAAATTGAAAATCTGTTACAATTCTACTTGAAAAGTGCTTTCATAAGGTTCACTTACGCATTATTGGTTCAACAGTGCCTGCAGAACACAGCCCAGGTTCCTTTCACTGACAGGTGAGGCCCTCCATGATCAGGCCCCACACCGCTTTTCCAGCCTCTGCACCACCCCTCCCCTGTAGACTTCTGCTTTAGCAGGGCAGTCAAATGCCTTGTGCTGGAACGGCTTATCTCCTGACCTTGGACCCCCACCTACCCTCCAGCTTTATATTCTACCCCTTCCCCAGTGCTCAATTCACTGGCCACCTTCTCCAGATGCAGCCAGCTGTGGCACCGCAATCTGTGTCGTTCTCTTGGTGTTTAATTTTTTTTTCGGGCATTATTCCTACCAACTTAGACTGCCACCTCCCTGAGGGGGGAGTTCTTGTCTCCCAGGTCTCTGTATGCCTCACAGTGTGTGGCACCTGGAAGACAATGCTGATGTTTGAGTGCCACAGCTCATAGTTGGTTGGTGGGTTGGTTGGTAGAAGAATGGAACTGGCTCATAGTGGAGCTTTGCTCTCCCTGAAAGGGGTGTCTAGCCTGTGGGGCTCACTTCTCTGTGCTCTTACCCCCATCATTCCAGTGAACTCTCAACCCAATGGGATGCCCCCTGAGTGGCTGGGCATTTCATTAGAGGCACCAGTGAAGAAACAGAGCTCATTAAAATACTCTGCTCTGAACTGACTGGTGGTCAAGAGGCCAACAGGGCTGAAGGTGTCCCTGTGTCCATGCCTCCTCACGTCAGTTCTGTGTGAAGAGAGGAAGCCAGGAGCATCACACACAGTGGCTGTCTAACAAAGTATCACAACCCAGGCGGCTTAAAACAATAGAAATGTATTCTCTCATAGTTCTGGAGGCCAGGCATCCAAAATCAAGGTGTTGTAGGGGAGAATCTGCTCCATATCTTTCTTTTAGCTTCTGGTGTTGCCAGCAACTCTTGGCATTCCTTGGCTTCTAGGTGTATCACTTGAACTTCAGCCTCTGTTTTCAGAGGAGCCTCTGTGTTCCTGTGTGTGTGTGTGTTTCTCATAAGAACACCAACTTATTGGATTAGGGGTCTAGGAGATGGCCTTGTGTATCAAGTTTAGAAATTTACAAGAGATGCTGGGAACTGTTTGATAGGGTATCAGTTCCCCTGCTCACTCCAAGAAACGTCACAGTATTCTGTGCACCAGGAGCCCAGCAGCACCTGGCTGGGCCCATCTTAGGTAATGAGGAGGAGAGTTTCCATGAGTCTGGGTGTTCAGGCCAACTCTGGCAAGGGAGGATGGTGCAGAGTATGAGAGGCTGTGCATGCCAAGGCCTGAGATGTGAGCAGTGAGCCTAACTTTCTAAAGACCTGGTGTGTTGTATTTTGCCCCATGAGTTAACAGGTCTTATTTCTAACTGAAATCCAGAGACCCTCAGCCTCTTGCCTGAGGACCTACATACAGATGGTTAATTCTGTAGACACATCGATTCATGGTCTCCAAGAGCCTTCCGGCTAGTTCCCAGGACAGTTGCTGGAATCTGTAGACCTTGTCTTGGGTTTGCTTCTTGCCTTGGGTTTGCTTCTCCCACCTGCTCTTTCCCTACCCAGCCCAGGGAGGATCACCTGTGACTCTTTGATCCTTGACCCAGTGCTAGCACACAGCAGGTACTCAGGATACATTACTTCCTTTCCTTCCCTCTGACCCTTTAGACTCCCACAGCACTACTCTCTGTTCTTCAGCTGCCACTTAGTATATGCTCCTTCTTGGGTAATGAGAGGGTCTTCTTGGACAGGTTGCATTCTTGCAGGAGTACATAAGGTCCTTCCTGTGTGCTCCCCACAGATCTCCCACAAAGCTGTGCACAGGGAACCCGGTCCCCACAGGCTGATAGCAGAGAGCAGGACTGACCGCCCTGCCCTCCCTTGGTCTCCCTTTGCTGCTGAGCCTCCCATCCTGGAAACAAACCAACTGCTGGCTCAGCGGTACCCACTGCCCCAGCACTGTTCCTGGCCTCAGATGTCTCTTAAAAAGCCACATGTCACCCTTCTGTGGGCAGCTGCAGGTCCAGCTCCGTACCTCCCGTCAGGTGAGTGGGTCCAGCTTGTTCCCCACAGAGCCCCTTTGCTCTCAGGAGGCAGAAATATGTCTGAGCATCTTATAGCTGAAAGGAGCCGTGGAAACCATTTAGACCAGTAGTTCTCAACCTGGGCACTGTCCAGAAGCTGGGGAGCCTGTTAGAAATCCAGATTCCCAGAACCCTCCCGGAATATTCTGATTCAGCAGATTTGGGATGGAGGCCCAGGAGGCTATCTTTTTAACAGGTGCCCAGGATGTTTCTAGATAGCGATCAGAGAACCAAAGTTTGGGATCCATTGATAGAACCCAACCTTTTCATTGTGTGGATGAGGAAGATCAGATTCACAGAAGCCTACCAAGATCACCCAGCTTGATAATGGTGAAAATTAGAACTCAAGATTTCTGACTTCCAGGATGGGGCTCACTGCCACAACTTGCTCATTGCCCTTGCTATGTATGTTTCCAGAGATAGAAAACAGTAAGAGGTAATGAGAAATCCAGGGATCCAAATGCGTTGCTGTATGCTGAGAGGTCACATAAACAGTGATTGAGGGGCGCCTGGGTGGCTCAGTCGGTAAAGCATCCTGCTTTGGCTCAGGTCATGATCTCCTGGTTCGTGGATTCGAGCCCCATGTCGGGCTCTGTGATGACAGCCAGCTCAGAGTCTAGAGCCTTCTCCGGATTCTGTATCTCCCTCTCTCTCTGACCCTCTTCTGCTCATGCTGTCTCTGTCTCTGTCTCTCTCTTTCTCTCTCTCCCTCTCTCTCTCTCAGAAATAAATAAAACATTTAAAAACTAATGATTATATTAAATAAATAAATAAATAAACATAGTGATTGAGACACCAGCCTGCTGCCCAGGAGACTGTGGGTCCAAACCTATAAAATGAGAATAGTGATAGTCCCCACCTCGCAAGGCTGTTGGGAGATAATCTCTATAACACCCAGGACCTGGCATGCCACAAGAACTGGGAAGCAAGAGTTTGGCCCCTTAAGGAGGTGTTCAGCTCCAGGTCCCTGATTTGCCCACCACTAAAGGACTGGGGGAATTCCACCAACAGGCAGGGTGTGCAGGTACCATTGCTCTGATGTGCGGTGAGCAGTTTTCCTTGGGGCCCAGTGAAAGTCAGGGTGAACACAGTGACCCCAGGCATCCCAAGATGCCCATCCCCCTTCTCACCTATCACAAAATCTATCTTCATCTGGGAGACAGCTCAAACTCACCTTACCCCTGCTGAGGTCCCCAAAGGAAAAGACTATTAATTACTGTCACCACAACTCCCCTTTCAGGGCATGTCCCAGCTTTTATTGCTCTCTGTTTTGTTTTATATCACTATAATTGAACTGATCAGCAAAGAATACGGGCCCATTTTTACAAGGGAAAGGAGACACCCACAAAAAGCCAAAATTATGACTGTTTGCAGTTTTCAGGAAACACTTTTTAAACTAGATCTGCTTTGAGTAAAGGTGTCAGCCAGTTTCTGAGAAGCTTTCACGCATGAGAAGCCCAGCCTGATTTGGAAGAGAAGCAAGTTAGCCCCCTTTGGGAGGCATATGGTCAGCAGAGAAGCTAGGCATGGATGTCAGGGCTAAACTCACAGACTTCCAAGAAAAGGCAGTGGACCAAGAGCAGGGCAGAGACCATAGCTTTGCATGGTTGGTGCCTGGGACTCCCCATGGCCCCAGATGCCAGCAGTGTCTGTAGAATGAAAGTAGCTTAACCACCATCCTGATGGCCAACCTAGAAGACCTGCTGTAGCAGCTCAGGGAAGTGGCTCCAATGTTGTGGGGTTTGGTTTCTGCTCTAGGAGTCTGTGACTCTCCAATGCTGTGGGGGATGGTGGCTGAGGCTAACAGATCAGAAGGAGGCCAGAGGTGAGTGTCAGCATGAGCAGGGGCAGCGGGCCCACTCCCAGGGTCTTCCCAGTGATCTTGTTTGACCTCTTGAGCATGCTTCCGTCTTGACTGAGAACTCAGTCCTTCCTACTACTCAGTTCACATGTTAGGGAATTTTTTTTTTTTGCTCATTTTTATAGTAATGATAACTCATACTTGTATAACACTTTGACAATTACAAAAGGCCTTAATAAATATTATTTACATTTTTTTATTTCACATTCACCACATCCCTGTGAGGTAGGTTTTATCTTTTCCATATTACAATAGAAGAAACTGAGGCCCAGAAAGATAAAATGATGTACCTTAGGACTAATGGTAAAAAAGGAGCAAATCAAGTCCTTATGGTTCTGCGGCCAATATTCTGCCATTGCTTTGGGTATGCTGATGCACTGATGAAGCCCAGACCCTGACTTCCAGTGGCATAACCTGATGGAGGAAGTAAGATGTGCTCACAATTCACTACAGCACAGGCCAGGATATTACCCCCAGCAGGGTTCTCCCAACCATGGTCCTGGTCCTATCTGAAGTACCGTGGGCGTTTAGATACTGGAGCAAGCATGCAATAGATCAGAAAAGGCATAGATGCAATGTGCTTTAAAAAAAAAAAACAACAACCTGTAAATGAAGGTTATTACCATGTTGTTTGTATTATCCAAACTTGTGGCTTTGGGCAAGTCACTACCCCTCTGGAAAACTAAGGCAGTGGACCCAAAAAGCTTCCAGGTTCCTTCCAGCCTGATGCTTCATGCCCAGATGCTTTCTGCACACCATAAAGGCTGATGTCCTCCCAAGTCTTCTGGGAAAGCCACCAGTGTGAAACTAGAGCATTAAGGGGGCAAACAGCAGACATAGAGGCTGGGTGAGGGAAGTGTTCCCTTTGGGGCAGGTGCCAGAAGCCACATAGGCAGGGAGGGTCCCTGTTGCCCAGCAGCCAGTGCTGGAGGAGCTGGCTGCCCAAACAAGGCTCTTGTTTACAGAAATTGATGTGCATGCTAATGTCTCTGAACCATATGGGAAGCGTGGCCAGGCTGCCGATGGTGGACATTTCATTTTCTTGCCTGTCGGTTTTTAAGGAGCCTGGATCGATGGTGCCACTCGCCTGTCTCAGCACAGGAGGTTAGCTGAGCAGCTGAGACATAAAAGGTGGATCCAGTGCACACAGATCCAGAGCTGGCCTCCTTCATTCAGGTGATGCTCTTGTGAGGCCACAAGACATGGAGCAGAGTCAGCCCTGGGCCAAGCCCAGGTAGATGGGGAGGAGAGAGGGCCAGCCAAAACAGCAGAAGCATTGTGCTCTCCTGGACCCATGCCTGTGTGGTAAATAGCCCTTATCTGCCTCCATGCATCTATCATCCACCCATTCATCCATTCATTGACTTATTCACTCATTCATTTTCATTCATTCACTCACTTCATTTGCTTCCTTCTTGCTCACAGATGTGAGGGCACCTCATGGTATTAAGTATCATTGGTCATGGACCTTGGAAGAGATGTGACTATCTCTAACTGAGGCTTAGCCCCTGAATGCACACCTGTTACAGATGACCTACCCCTGAGCCTGGGTGCATGGCCCCAAAAAGCTCTTCCCACTGTTGGAGAACGCTAGTTCTAAAGAATTCTCCTAGGAGACAAAATTGGCCTCCCTCTGTGAGGTCTACTGATGAGTTCTGCTTCCTTCCTTCTGGCTTCTAAAGCCACATGGGGTCAGTCTGATCCTTCCAAGGGACAGTTCTAGAGTGAAGTGTTTTCCCAACTGTGGTATGTGTCCCTGGATAACATGTGAAATTATTTTAGGTAGTACATGGACAAACACTTTTAATAGTTCTTTTTACTGTCACCTTTCATGGTGGCTGGTGAGCAATAGCAGGGATACTTATAGTTAAAATTTTTCCTTCCTAAATGTCTGCATAAGAAAAGCAAGTGGGGGGGGGGGCACCTGGGTGGCTCAGTTGGTTAAACATCCAACTCTTGATTTTGGCTCAGGTCATGATTCAAGCCCCATGCTGGTATCCAAGATGATAGTGCAAGGCCTGCTTGGGATTCTCTGTCTCCCTCTCTTTCTCTCTACCCTACCCCACATGTTAGCACTCTCTCTCTCTCTCTCTGAAAATAACTAAACTTAAAAAGAAGAAAAGCAAGTTGATTTAAAGCAAAAGTATTAAGTAAATAAATAATACTAAACATACATGGATGTGACAAAAATGATGATGGTCTTGATAACATCTCTCTGGGCCGCCCCCTTGCCAGCATCCCCTTCTTGAACTTTAAACTTTATTCCCATCCACTTAGCCCTGCTCTTTGATCACAGTTTGCATATAACTATCACAGCTTTGTCTACACAGATGGTTTCTCAAACCCACACCTTCAGCTCTGACCTACCATCATCTTGGTCACCTGTGCACATTTCCACTTGGATATCGTGGCTTCCCCTCAATGGTGTCTGTGTGACATCTCTAGAAACACTGAGGGGTTAGGGAGGGGAGCATTTCTTGAGTATTTCCTGTTTAACATGTAAGTGTACTTTCCCCCTTGGTCCTTAAAGAGTCTCTATAAGAAGATACTATCTCCGTGTTATAGCTAGGAAACAGAGGCATGTGACGTTTACATAATTTGGCTAAGGTGCAAGAGTTGTGGGAGATTTAAAATTTTAAGGGTTTGCCAGTGCCGTGGAATTTGCACTATGCCTGAAGCAGGAAAGGGAGTGGAGATGATCTGGCCAAACTTGGCATTTGATGCATAAAGACACCACAGCCCAAAGAGCTGTGTGACATGCCCAGGCCACTCTGCTAGCTCTGGCCAAATAGCTTTGGACTCTATTGCTGCCTATGACACTCACTTTTCCATGTCACTCTTCCAGACACGCATTGACGACATGCTTGATGATCACTTCATGGCCCACCTCCATCCTAGTGTTTGCTGAACTTGTCACTGCCTTTCCTGCCCCATAGCTCCATCTTTCTATGGTTCAAACTGTCATCACCTCATTCCTGAACTACTGCAGAGTCTCCTGAGACTTCAGTCTAATCTGTCTGGAGACTGTTTTCCATATCTGTCTTCCTAAAACATACCTTTCATAAAACAAGGGGTACATATCACCTCTTGATCACAAACCATCAATAGTCCAAGTCACTGCAGAACTTAAATCCCAGAGACAATACCCTCATATCAAGTACAGACTATCCTGTCACTTGAGACCTACTTTAATTTAAAACTCTAGCTGTCTTTCCAGCTTTGTTTCCCATAATGCAAACTCTAGCAAAAATGGTCTCTTTCTTGTGTTTCTGAGGGAACTTACACTTCCCATATGGAAATCACATCAGTGCACCCAGGCTTACCCCTCAGGCCCAGCTCATACCACATATGCTAGCCTCTAGCCCCTAGAAATCCACCTTTTCTCTAAGTTCTTAATCTGCTTATTATCTGGAGGAGTCATTTGGCAAGAAGCAGATGTGACCCTGTGCTAGAATTCCTCTCCATCAGACACACACTTCCTGCCTCCTCACCTGACTATGAGCCCCTGGAGGCCAAAGCAAAGTCTGATGCCCTTTGCAATCCTGGTCCTTAGTCTCAGTGCCCTTCATGGCAGGCCCATCAGTACATGTTCTTCATAGTGATGATGCTACTTGTCTTTATGGGGGCAGAGGGTAAGGTTGTTGAGAAAGAGTTCCTTGTTTCTACCCCCTGGAGTTGCATACCAAGTACTGAGTGACAGATACCCTGCTGACCCAAGGGGCTGTCTGGGGAGCAGATGAGCAGGAAATGTGAAAGCACATTGTAAACCAAGAAGTGCAAGCATGTGCGAGAGCCCATAGCTGCAAAATTGACCTCAATGTCCTCTAGGTGTCCTTTGGACTCTCCTCTGGAGGGATAGGTGAGCCGTCAGTCCCTGGCCCTGTATAAGGCTCTGTGGGGAACAGAGGGGAATTGAAACACAGTTCCTGCCCTCAGAGTACTCACATTCCTGATGGGGGAAGGGACGTCTAGGACACTTGCCATAATCTGAGAATGTATAAAATGTGCCAGAAAGCCAGATGTAAAAATTCCAGATGACTGCTCATAAGGATATAGGGGCTCACAGCAAAAGGAGATCGAGAGCCCTAGAGAAGTTAAAGTAACCCTCTCATAGGAGGAGGAATCCAGTAGAACTAAGTATGTGGGAAAGTAGTATCTCAACTCGAGCGGTGGGTGTTGGGAGAAGACAAGGTACATATGTGGGAAGGAAACGAACTAGGAATAAGGATGTGGCATGATAAAAGTGAAGTTCTGGAAAGTTACTTGCTCAGAAATTTCTTCATCCTTTGTGGAGGGAAAAAACCTACACTACAGAGAAAAATGCAAGGTCTGCATCCATATCCTCAATCTCTAGGCTTCTGGTGCTGGGATGTTGAAGGGGCTCCTCTGTGCCTCCACCCAGCCTCTTTTAGGATAGTAATGCTACTGCGTCACAGTAATGCTTATGCCTCATGGCCTTTGTCTCGACAGCCCTGTGCTGCAACAAGGCTAAACACAGAACTACACGGGCTACCCTCTGATGGGGACTTGGGCTGAGCTCTCTAGATCTAGCATGAGACTATAATCTGTAATAAGCATTTCACGCACAGGCTAAGAGCTAACCGGGAGACAGAGGAACATTTGTCTTACAGTGTTTAAGAGCTCTTGCCTTTCCTGGCTGGGTGAGACTAAGCTTAGTTCTGCTGTGCCCAAATGGCTGATAAGGGGTGAAAGCACCGAAGCAGCAGAAGGATAAAGAGGAGTGACATGTAGAGATAGCAAACAGAGACCATCAGGAAGGGTGCTTTCCTATCTAGGTGTTTGAAAACTCACCTTGAAATGGTTTCTACAATAAAGAAATTTTATCTCACATAAAATTAGCCACAAATTAGGATGACACCAAAGTCAATTCACTGATTCAATTACTTTATCCAGGACTCCAGTTCTTTTCCCCTTTTCCCATCCACCACCAGCCGCATGTTGCTCTTGTCCTCAATGAGTAGTCCTCGTGATCCCCAGGTGGTTGCCAAGGTTCCAGGCTTCATATACATATACATGAGCATGTCCAGCTAAAAAAGAGATTATAGTGCTCTTATGAATGTATGTCTCTCTCTCCCTTTTAGTCAATGAGGAATCTTTTCTAGGGGCATCCCAGAAAATTTCCCTTCATGTCACATTAGCCAGGGATGGATCACATGCCCTTCCATAGCCAGTGGATAGAGAAGGATAGACTGACCTCTGCTGGGTTAGACTAGTGGCTGTTTTATGGCCATAGTGCTCCTCACAAGTAGTGACCAGGTTTGAGTAGGAGTGGGAAGAGAATGCACGGGTCCATTGTATAGCCAGCATCTTTGGTCACATATCTTCACACCACCAATGGGAATACAGAGTACCTTGGGCCAAGCAGACTCTGCATCCCTAGCACTGCTTCACACTGCTGGGTTTCAACAAAAACCATTCAGCATAATCACAACAAGGCCCCATGCACTTCCTATTTGCACAGTGGTGCCAGGTAAATGCGTCCTGGCATTTTGAGAGATGAGCTGAGGGGGTCCATCTATGTCTGTAACCATAAACAATGGGGAAAAACATTAAACTTACAGTCCTAGCTCTACTACTAACTTCAGGGCTTTATGGAAAATTATAAAATCTCTTTGATAACTTTCCTCATGTATATAATGGAGAAAATATTTTTAATCTATCATGCAGAGTTAATATTATAATTAAAGCATCCAGGCTGAGACCCATAATGGCAGCTATGGTGGAGGAGGGGGAAGTGGCGGTGGAGGTAGTGGGAGGTAGTGATGGTGAACATGGTAGAGGTGTGATGGCAGTGGTGGTGTTAATAGTGGTGGTGCTGCTGATGGTAGTAATGGTGATTATGGCTTAGGTGGCGATAATAATGGTGGTGGAGGTGATGATGATGCTGATGATGAAGGTGGTAATGAAGGTGATGGTGGTGATGGTGATGATAGTGGTGGTGATGGAGGTGGTGGTAATGATGGTACAGGTGGTAATGACAGTGGTAATGATGATAGTAGTGGTGTAGCTGATAATGATGATGATAGTGGTGGAGGTGGTGGTGCTGATGGTGGTGCTGATGATGGTATACTTGGTGATGATGATGATGATGTGGAGGTGGTGATGGTGATCATGGTGCAGGTGGTAATAATGATAATGGTGGTGGAGGTGGTGGAGATGACAGACATGGTGGTGGTGATAGTGATGGTGGTGATGTGAGAAGGAAAGGAAAGTGGGAATAAGAGGAATAAAGGTAAAGTACCTGCCCTTCCCATTTTACAAAGTGGTCATGTGACTCTGAGGCACTTGGGTGGCTCAGTCAATTAAGCATCTGACTTCGGCTCAGGTCATGATCTCACAGTTTGTGAGTTTGAGCCCCACATCAGGCTCTGTGCTGATAGCTCAGAGCCTGGAGCGTGTTTCAGATTCTGTGTCTCCCTACCCACCAGTTCTCTCTCCCCCTCCCCCACTCATGTCTCTCAAAAATAAATAATAAACTAATTAACAATAATAATAAAGTGGTCATGTGACTCAACATAAAAATGTATGGAAAAGTGCCTTCTAAACTGTAAAGTACTGTCTGGTGAGTTATTATTGTGATGCTTACAATATGGTTCACAAACCTCCAAGTCCGTGGGAGCACCGACTGCCATCCTTCACCCTTGTCTGCCATAACTGAAATAAGTCACTTCAAGAGGCAAAGTCTTGTCAAGTTCCCAGGGACACAGGGAAATGCTCACAGATACGGGTCCGGGAGTTTCTTTAGCCAGAATGGAGCATGTTACTATAGATCTAAGGACTAAGGAGGGAGATGGGGCAAGAATATTTGGAACACTTGGAACCCAGCAAACAGAGAAGTTTTTGGTTTGGTTTTGTTTTTAACTCACTTTCATAATAGAAAGTAGATGTGAGGACTAAGTCTCTAGTTTTTGTTAGAGAGGATCCAAAGAGGCATGGAAGTGAGTTTGCTACCTTCTTAGAAGCCAGGAAAGGTGATGAGGCCAAGGCAGGGGAGGAGACATGGAGAAGTAGCAGGGCCACTGCTGCTGGCCGTGCCGGCCGCCTAGTAGGGCGCCATGGAAACAAGCAGGGCCAGGACCTCGGGGGAGGACGTGCAAAGTCTTCAAGAGTGGGGACGCCCACTTCACAAATGTGTGCAGAACACCTACTGTGTGCAGGTGCCAGGGTGGTAGTCACGACAGCAGCCACCATTTGAGTGATGACTCTGGTTTCTGCTTCTCAGAATTTCCACTATTCCCACTCTACTGTTAAGAAACCGAAGTTTAGAAAGATTATGTGGCTGATCATGGAGAAACAATTTGACCTGGGTGTGTCTGACTCCAGAGCCCTCTTTCCTCTGTCACTTTGCCTTTCATTTAAAGATACTTCTTAATCAAAGGTGACAAAGACACTTGCTTCTGTCCTGCAGGCCCTCTGCCCCTGGAGAGGAGAAACACATGGAAAACACACACATTGTGATGAGTCCTATCATCTGAAGAAAGGGTGCTGCCACTGGGGGAGGGACTGACATTTCAGCCCATCGCAGGCCAAGGAGGCAGGAGAGGGTTGAGAAGTCCGGACAAGGTGATAACATTGGGGCTGGCTTGGATCTGAGAAGGAGTCTGTCAGGTAGAGAAAGTGGCAAGGCTTGTCATGACATGAAGAAAGTTGCACATAAATCCTGTCTGGTGTGGGTGTGGTGAGACTTTTGGTGTGGCTGGAGCTCAGGGTGGTGGCTGAGGACGAGACCAGAGGGACAGGTGGGGGTTGGACTGTGATAGATCTGGGGGCCAGGCTAAAGAGATTAGATTCCATTTTAAGGCAGGGTGGCTGTCGAAGGTTTTTACACAGTAAAACAGTGTAGATATCAATGGGAACCGTTAGGAAGCCCCTTTAATATCCAACTGATGATGGAGGCCTAGATAGAGATGGCCAGTGGAGACAGGCAGAAAGGACAGGGTCCATTTTCCTAGGCCAGATATTGGTCTGATGCCTCAAAAGAAGGTGGTCATTTATGAGAATTTTGAGGCCGCTCCTGCACAGTCCCTCCATTTGGGAAATTACATTCTAGCCCACAGGTCACTAAGCAAATGCCCCATTGTCCCCAGGAGTAATTCAACCCTGATTGGTAATATCTGTCACCCTCTCCACTCCATTACCCCCAAAGAAAAGGTAATATCCCTGAGCCAGAGTGAACTCCTAGAAGAAGAAGGGGCTGGCCATACTCTGACAGCCAGGGCTGCCCCATTAAGAACAGTCCACCTTATAAGGAAAAGAGCCTGAGACGGAGGAGGTTGAAAGGAGGAGACTCCCGCATGCTGTTTGAGCACTCCAAGAAGCTGATGCAGGCAGCACCCTGACAAAGGTTGATTGTTCCCTCTGTACTGACCACATGCTGGACACCAGATAAAGAACTTAAGCAGGCTAGTCTCTGCCCTATTGGGAGGTTACACTGAGAAACCTGGCCTGGGAATGGACTCAGGGATGGCCAGGGATGCTGTCTTGGAGACAGAGGCAGTGAAGGGCCCAGGAGGAGCAGACAGGCCAGCTCCCTGATATCTGAGGCAGTCTGCTCAGTGCTCTGGAACTGTGCTGGGGCAGCTGAGGCAAGGCTGGTCTCCAGAGAGGAAGATGTGAACTTGAGAAATTAGTAAGTGGATAAGTCACTTCAACTTAGCATCATGGATAAGCACGGAGAGATAGTCCAATTGGAGGAATTTTTGTTTTTGTTTTTTTAAACTGAGCTATTGTAAAACCAATGACATTGGCACACTTTTCAGCTCACTCAGCCTCAACTGCTACTTGCCGCCAATAAACAGGTGAAATATTTTTTTCCAAGCCGCTTTACACTTAGACTATTAAACGGTTTGTCCTGTCCCTCCTTCCTTTACTAGAAGTCCCGAATCTTAAGGCCAGACTATTTGAACCTCCAGGCACCTTCTAAATAAGGCTTCTATATAATGCCCTTGGGAAGGACCTGCCCTCAAAGAATTGTGAAATTGAAGTAGTTGTCTTCAGGGGTCTCCCAACTCTCTTCGCAGCCCCCTTCTTCCCAGTCCAGGTGCCCCAGGTGTCTGTCCAGGGTTTCACAAAAGACGATGCTGTTCATTTTCTGATGAATTAGTCCCCATTAAGGTGAAAGCTGATACAGGTTTAAAGATGACCTCAGGTACTTTAGATGGAAACCCCTAAAAGTTGGAAAATTAAGATCCTAAGGAATGCTTCTCTTTTTTTTTTCACTGTGGTAAACTATATATAAAATAAAATTTGCCATCCTATTTTTAAATGTACACTTCAGTGGCACTAATTATACTCCCAATGTTGTACCCATCACCACTATCTATTTCCAAAGTTTCCCATGCCCTGAAACAGTTCCTTCTTTCCTCCAGCTCCTGGTAACATCTAATCTACTTTCTGTCTCTGTAAATTTACCCATTTTAGACTTTTCATATAAGTGGAATCATACAACGTTTGCTCTTTTGTGACTGCCTTCATTCATTTAGTATGTTTTCAAGGCCCATCCATATTGTAGCCTGTGTCAGAACTTTATTTCTTTTTATGGCTGACTAATATTCCATTGTATGAATATCCTTCATCCACTTACGGAAGAAAGGCTTCTTGATGGTTGAATTCCAGGCACTAGTAGAGACCCCAGGAGACTGGAAGATTTGGGGATCCCTGCTGCCAGCCCTTCCAGCCATGCCATGTAGGTGGCCCATTTCTGCCCACCAGCCCCTGATGGGTACAGTAATCCAGGATTTCAGTCACCCCACAGAGACAGGTGTCCTATAGAAGAAGGAGCACCAGACCAACCATCAGCAAATGCAAGTCCTTATTACATGGGGTAGATGTGTGGCTTGGACAAGTCCTCTTGTTTCTATATAATGAGGAGCTTGGGATGCATGTCTTTTTATGAGGCCCTTCCAGCTTCTTATATTCTGCCAAGTCTCTCAGTGTCCTAAGAGACACTTGTAATGCAGCAAGTGGTGTGGGGCAGAACATACCCTGAGGAAATGATTGTGACCCTTGGAAGGAAGGAAGGAAGGAAGGAAGGAAGGAAGGAAGGAAGGAAGGAAGGAAGGAAGGAAGGGACGAAGGAAGGGAGGAAAGGAGGGAAAGGAGGGAAAGGAGGGAAGGAGGAGAAAAGAATTGGAGAATGAGCAACTAAGGCATTACAGTTTCTTCATCCCCCTTCAGAGAGATGACTATCCAGAAAGAGTCAGGAGGCTGTATTTAGAGGTCAGATTGATGGTACTTAAGTTATGAAACAATCTGGAATACAAGGTGCTGCTTGACTCATTATTATTGTGTTTCTTGTCTTTGCACCTTGTACTAATATGGAATTATATGACTGGGCTTCTCATCAATTCTGTCTGGTGTAGAAATCTTGGCAGCCTCAATAAATATCCTTACATAAATTTAAGTGAATACACACAGGCTCTCTTAGTATGAATTCTCACACCTTGGCTGTTACATAGCAGATATAAGCTGTACAGTGTTCAACACAGATGGTGGGCATCATCCAGCTGTGCCATGTGTGTGTGTGTGTGCAGAAACGTGCACACATGTATAGACATGGCAGGCTCTTCATGGTTGTCGTTTTCTGAGGAGCTCTACCCTGGCATGGCTTCTGCTCACAAGGAGTCTGTGTTCTCCTAAAGCACAAATATGAATAATCTCTTTACTGAAGGATCATTTTATTATAAAATCTATTTGTATTTATAGTGATCCTCAGAACAATGAGGAAAGGAACTCTTTGTTCCTTTCCATCCATCTTTTGGAATCTGACTCTGCCTTAGGCAGAACTGCACACACACCAGGGACTGGCATCCTTACTTGCCATAGAATTTTGAAGAGACTTTGGAAGTCCTCCACCACTTTGGAACTGGTATTCAGAGATCCAAGATAAACAAACAAAAAAGCACTGATTCCTCCTCTCAAATAAAATCTCATGCAGAAAACAGCATATAAAGACAACAAACATCATCCAGACTAGTCAGGATAAGATGGCTACTTCTTTTTTGTGTGTAGTCTCTGTCCACACCCCATCATATTAGTTCTCTGGACTCTTTTGAACTGTTAGGATCCTTGGACAACTTCGTATGTGGGTTAAAATGGAACCGCTCTGATTCAAGGTGATGGTGGGGTCAGTGAACAAAGCCCCCACTTTCTTAGCCTTCCCTAGCCTGTAACTGCTCCCAGAGCAGCACTGTGTAAGCCTAGGGCTCTCTGCAGCATTGCACTTTTTTAATGCTTAGCTAGTTCTTTTATAAATGAGACAGACCCAGCAAAGTAAAGTGACTTACCCAAAGACACACAGAAAGCCAGTGGTACCAGAATCAAGATTATTACCATCAAAAGATAATTGAGTCTCTGTCCTATAGAAGCTTATAATGTACTTGAAAGGTAGGATATGTGTACATGAAAAGATCAATGGAAAACTAAGATAGTCTGTACTCATCAAAGTCTATTAGTTCCACAAGTGTTTAGAAGACGTCATGGTTTCTGGGATCCATGGTTCCTGGAGACTCTCCACTGAATTTTTCTAAATATTTCATACATGGCTGTTGCCATGGGTCCCAGCTTCCAGTGAGTGGTAGTGCTGATAAATGAGCAGGGAAGAGAGGAAAGAAAGAGAGAAAAAAATGAAAATGGAAAGGAAACCATAAGGGGAAAGACAGGAAAATAGGATAGGAAGAGACGGTGACAAGAAGAGAGGAAGACTGGAGCATCTGAAAGGCCAAAGTCATCACACTTGCCCCAGGCAGGTAGGGCTTCACCCATGCTTTGGGGAAGCCGTCCATTCCAGTGGACTCCCATTCTAGCCTTGACGGTCAGAGAGCTTCCAGGCCATAGTTTCTGTGGTCCATCTTCTCTTCTCTTTGACCCTTTCCAGCCCCAACACAGAACAGTAGGAATGGAATATTAGTCTGTTCCAGGTTGGTTCCCAAAGTTCCTGAGTTCCCAATTTCACAGAAGAAAGGGCCAGTTCACAGGCTGAATATTGTGCATTCTCAAAAGAGCTCTGTGGTCCCTCAGGATTCAGGAGAGCACACAGCTCTGGCCTCAGAATTCAGGCAGGAGGGGGGCTGTGAAGGAGTGTGGATTCACAGGACCAGAGAAGCTGAGACATCAGCGCAGCAAGAGAATGGTTTTGGACAAACTTACATTTCTCTACTCCATTCATTTTTGCCCTTAGATCTTTCTATGGCAACACTACGTATGTTTTGAAAGGATCCACCAACCTGTTTCACTTGTTTACATTTTTGTTTCTTTCTTTCTTGGGTTGGAGTGGTGGTAGTGGGAATAACTTTAAGGGCATTCATGCTCCTAAGGTCAGAAGGAATACAGTACAGCGAATAGCGCACAAACTTAGCTGCACAGATTACCACATTCCAGACACTGCAGAGCAGGCAGTGCTCTGCAGAATCCCTTCTCAGGATTCTTCATGTAAACCCCATCTTAGTGGCCCACTGGATCCTTTTCAGTTCTATCTCAGATCTTTAATCAACTTAACATGGGAACTCTGACCCAGTTGTGTCTTTGAGGGATAAACAGGGACCGGTGAGATCCCCTGGCACCTAGGAAGGCAAGATGAAATGAATGGACCTTTGGACCTAGGGTCAGGAGGCTGATTTTTCCATCCTCTGCATATACCTCCGTGGTTGGGATTATTAGCATCCTGGTTTTTCAAATGAGGAGGTTAATTAGATACCCTCTCAGATACTTGGTGTCTCCAGTCCCATGGCTTTAAGCAGGATCCTGTAACTTCTACCAAGGAGATACATTCCCATAATGTGAAAGCACTTTCCTGGGGATGAGACTGCCCCTTATGGAAAGGGATTACAGCCTCATCTCCCCCGTCTGTAGTCTGCACACTCTCCCAGGGCAACCTCATCCAGGCCTTCCCTGCCAGCTGAACTCCTCCTGAACCCCCATCCTGAACATCTGATAACCAGTAGTCCCAACTAAATGTCCCACAAATGCTTTTTCAGCAAGTCCAGAACTGCTGTCTCTCCCTTCATGGCCCCCACTGCAGTGAGAGGCATCACCATCCATAATCACCCAAGTTAGAAAGCTCAGTGAAGGGGGCAGTGCATTTCTTTTCACTGCCTCTTCCCCCAACCCCTACATGCAACCAGAAACCAAGTTACATTCTTCTATCTCTCAAACCCACCTACTTCTCACCAATTCCAATGTCTACCTTGGCTCAAGCCTCCATTATCTCTACATGGGTCACCTGCCCCCCAAATCCCCCCACCCCATCACCACCCTCCTTATCTAGACCAGTGCCAGACTACAATACACATATAACCACATCATTCACTATCTCCTCAGAGTAGAATCCAAGCACCCAGGTGTAGCCACCAAGCCCCTGGTCATCTTGCTCCTACCCACCTCCCCAGCCCCATTTCCTCTTAGCCTTCACTCCAGCCAATCAGATGCCTGCATTACCCGAGGCTCTACATACACACCCACACATATACGCCTGCTCACATGCACACGCACACACACCTTACACAAGTTTCCTCAGATTGCACTGTGCCCTTTTGTAAAATGCTTTTCCTTTCTACATTGTCCTGATGGACATTTTAACCCAACATCACCTAATTTTAAAAGACCAGGGGCTTCCACATACTATTGATTTGTTCCTGAGTCATGCTCCCCCACTCCATGCAGCCACATCCCCCGACCAACATTATGATGCTGTAATGGGTAGTAAGTAAAAGAAAAAACTGCCTCTGAAGTGCTGATTAATTCTAGATTCTCCATCCCCTTCCCACAACTACTGCCTGATCAGGACCTTCATCAGCACATGGGCCAGTGGTTCTTAAACTTTCGGGTGCCTCAGAAACACCTAGAATTGTCTGCAATGCACATTTCCAGGCTCCATTGCTAGGAGATCTACTTCAGTAGGTCTGGGTAGGGCCCAGAACTCTGCATTTTTAAACTTTGCATCCTCAAATTGCTTTACCCAGAGCTGGGCACAATAAGGCCTGCACTCACTCCACATCTAGTATATCAGGAAAGAATGGATGAGAGCACAGGCACATGTGTGGATAAGCCTCTCCCCACAGAGCTACCCATCAGGATCCTAATGTCCCTGGTCTTAGAGCCGCCTCCCAGCAGACAAGGCAGGAAGGGGTGTGACTTCCCAGGTGATGCCCCCTCTCCACAGTGTGGATGGGACCTGAAGGTCTTCCGTGAGCTCCGTCTGTCCAATAGAGGATGGGAAGATAGGTTGAGGGTTCTGAACCTAGTGCCCCCTGGAACCTGTGGTTGGGCCTTCAACCTGTGGCTGAATGCCATGTGGACTGGTGTTTTGTGACTCTAGTGTGAGATGGGCTGAGGCTCCTGCAGAGGCGAGCAGTGGAGCATGAAAGCATCCAGGCAGCCTTTGCCTGGTGGGGGCCATTAAGGCTCTGCACTGGGAACACGGTTGTGGGAGAAAGCAATTAGTGGTGAGGGAAGCCAATGAATCAGCACAGAGTCAGCTTGCTCTAATTGAGCCAACGAGTTTGTCCTGTTAAGTGTGGGCTCCCAGGGACAGGAGCTTCATCCTTAAATGCGAAGCCCTTCTTCAAGGTGGCATAGGGAGGAAAAAGACTACTTCCCACCCTTGAGAAAAGAGCCCAGCCCTTTCCCTTTACTGTCCCATCCCAGTGCCTGCCTCCATCCTAGAAATGCTGATTTTCTTGGCTAAACTGGTCTATGTCTTTGGACGAAGATTTTTATTTTCTCAAGAAAGACAGAGACTTCAAATCCAGGGTCAGTGTATATGAGCAGATTGGCTCTGTTTGAGCTGCTGTTAGATTTTCAGTGTCTCAGCTTCTTTGTGGTTGTATTTCTGGCCTGTCATTTTAGAGACTTTGATTAGTATACTCCCCAAGACAGCTTCTGTTATCTTCAGGATTTATCACCTCAGAATTGTAATACACTGTTTTTGTGGTCTTGTTTCCTCCTTTCTCAGCAGTGTTCCCTGTCCTGACATAATTTCCCTCTAGATCAAGACATTATGAGTTCTCTTCTGAAAAGGTACAATGAAACATTCACTGATTAACTAAATAAGATGTTTCTCCAATATTTGTAATTTTTCCACCACCCTAATATTTGCATTTTAACAGGGGGCATTTGAAGACTAAAAAACCCTTAATGCCCAATGGATTGGAGCTCTAAGGTTGGAACAGAATGTGGAGTTGGAAATCTGGTTTGAGGGTCCTACCCAGTGTCCCCTGAGATCCTACCACAGAGGGAGCAACACTCTCCCCCACCTGCTGGTTCAAAACTTACAGATCCTCAGTCTAATGACTATTTTTCTCTCTCTTCTATTTTTGTTTCCTAGGAACGAGTGGAATATCTCTTTCTCATAATTTTTACTGTGGAAGCATTTTTAAAAGTAATAGCCTATGGACTTCTCTTTCATCCCAACGCTTACCTCCGCAATGGCTGGAATTTACTAGATTTTATAATTGTGGTTGTAGGGTAAGTATAACTACCTTTCTCTATTCTCTCCCCTTACCCCATACCATCAACCAACACATATCTCCTTTTCCTTCTGTATTCGTATCTCTTTTTGATTTGGTCACAGTGGCACTGGGCTCCCAGCAAGATGAGAGTATCTATAAAAAGTCACTTTGAATTCAGACTTTCTCCAAAGGGAAGAGAGCTATTACCTAGGAACACCTCCTTCACACATGCATATGCTCACAAGTGTGCACTCACGTGCACAGACACACACAGGAGTGGAATCTGAGTGCTTTTAATGGAACTCAGGGTCCTCCACGCTGCTCAGTCCTCTGCTTAAGGTCTTTTATTCTGTCTCCAACCACATCTGGCCCAAACGCTCTTTGGACTGGTTTCACTCTCGGGTCCCTGAGCAAAGTTAGTCCAGCCTGCCTGCGAGCATGCAGTCAGTGGGCATGGGGGTGGGGCGAGGCTGGCACACACGGTGCTGTAGATGCTCACTCTCACCTCTCCAGTGAGCCTCATCCAGGGCCCCAGGAAAAACAGGCTGCTCAATGGGTGAGGAGAAAACAGAACTAGGAAAGGTTAAGGTCGTGGATGGCCCAACTAGAGCAAAATACACCTTCCCCGAGAGTGCTGCTTCCCTGTAGCATAAGGTGAAGCAAAGCCAATATACACCTTAAAAAAAAAAAAAAGGCAGTGTAAGGAACTATAAATAAAATTTAGAAGTGATGATCTCCTTATCAAGGAATTAGTAACTTTACAAAAAGATTCTCTATGAAATATTTGGCCTTTTTAAATATTTATTTATTTTTGAGAGAGTGCAAGCAGGGGAGGGGCAAAGAGAGGGGGAGAGAGGGTCCAAAGCAGGCTCTGCACGGACAGGCTAACAGCGGTGAGCTCAATGTGGGACTCAAACTCATGAATCATGAAATCATGACCTGAGCTGAAGATGGACACTCAACCGAGACACCCAGGTGCCCCTCTGTGAAACGTTTGTTCCTAAACTGGCCTCCGTGTGCTATGTGAGATGTAATTTACTAGACACAGTTCCTAAAGTTCCAACCACTCATCTATTTTGTGAGGGGAGGGAACCTTTACAGCAGATTCTACTTGAGGATCAAGTTGGCTTCTTTGAGCTGTTCTGCTGTTACTCTGAGCCCAGAGAGCGGTCACACAGTGGCCACCTTCATTTTCACTCCTTGGAGTTCCGACAGGCTTCAGTGTCCAGGTCAATATGTCATCAGGCTCATATCCCAGGAGCCTATTTTTGATCGGCACCATTTGTACCATCCCAGTAAAGACATAGGTCCTTCTGGACTCCTCCAGAGCACTCACTGCTCATTCTCTCATGGGAGTGTCTGGTCTTTCCTGCAAGAAATAACAAGAGCAATTCAAGATCATTTATAAGTTATTTCCTTGTGTCTGGCCATCTGGATGGCTATTTAGGTTGTTTAGAACTGTTTTAGGGGCTTTTCTTTGTTGTCTTTTTTTTTTTTTTTTTTTTTTTTTATGCAGCCTATAAATGACACACTTTGGCCACATTAATATCAGGGCTATTTGGGTGACATGAGAAACACCAAAGTTCTGGGAGTATTTGCCAGGCATAGGTCTGGCCCCAGAGGACTCAGAGTCAGGATGCAGCTCTAAGAGATCTTGCTGCTTTTGTTATTCCAGGATAAACAAGGAGGAACTGAACAAATGCCTTGCATTAACTCAGTAAGCCATAGCAAAGGCCTTTAAGATGTCTTGTTCCAAATGCCCCTAAATCCCTTCAAATTCAGTGCCTTTCTCAAGGTCTTAGGCTCTGGGAAACCTTTCCCACATAGAAAAGAGCCCCAGGAAGGAGCTTCATCGAGAGATGAAGGTGCCTGCAGGGATTAACCCTTTGTTTAGGCAGAGAAGCTACATGTTCTTCTCATGTTTATGAAATGAGTTAGAGTTGAATGCATACAGCACTCTGCCCCCCTCATGGCCTTACCTACAGCACAGGAGGTGGAAACAGAAGGCACAGGGCAGACCTCAAATGGGATCCCTGGGAGGGAAGAAGCTGCCTTGCCATGCAGCTGCATGCTTGGTGACACTTGCTCGTCTTTTGCTGGCTTGGACCCTTGCCTTGTTGTTCCTCCCTATAAGCACAGAGGGCAGACTTTTTGTGGGGTCAGCCCAGATTTCAGTCACATCTTCCTGGAGTCTAGGCCATGAGGCTTATGAAGAGGGAAGCATTCAGATTTGGCCCTCTTCAAAAGATGCCTCTGGTAGATTGTATAGGCCACAAAAGTTATGATGCTGGTGGTTGCCAAGCCTGTGGTTCACCACGACCCTCTGGGTTTTCTCCCCATCGATCTCACACATGGACATATTTGACACCTAGTTTCTCTTCTCCAAGGGCATTGGTCCCATGGGGCTCGCTGTCTAATCTAAATCTCAGTCTGGGGCACTTGGGTGGTTCAGTCAGTTAAGTGTCTGACTCTTGATTTCAGCTCAGGTCATGATCTCATGGTCTTGGGATTGAGCTCTCTGCCGGGCTTCGTACTGGGCTTGGAGCCTGCTTAGGGATTCTCGCTCTCTCTCTCTCTCTCTCTCTCTCTCTACCTCCCTCTCTCTCTCTCTGCACCTCCCCTGCTCAGGCTCTCTCTCTCAAAAATAAATAAACCTTCAATCAATCAATCAGACTGTCTTTGCCCATCCTTCTAACTGGGAAAAAAAAAATCTGTCTCTATCTCTCTCTCTGTCTCTCTCTCTCTCTCACACACACACACACACAGAGTGTAGCTCAACCACCTCTTTCATCTGTGCCTCCTTTTCTTGCCCTTTTTATAATATTAAATGGATATCCCTCTGCTTCCCTTATGTCTCCTGGGAAGTATCTACTCCCTGGGCCCCTCCTCTGCAGCTACTTAGGGGAAGGTTTCTTCTGCCTTCCTACAATCATAGAGGAGTCTGCCTTGCCCTGGAGGACGGTGGGTGTGCCTGCCTGCTGCCTGAGTGCCAGGTTGAGAGCTGCTCTCTCATTTCTGCATTGCCATGCTAGGGCATTTCCTTCCCCCCACAAACCCATCACTTTTCCTTCCTAAAGTGGAAGAATCTCCTTGGTACAGTGGGGAGATGGGCCTGCTGGATGAAAGTGGGGAGGACTTCAGAGGCCTCTCCCTTCCCCACCCAGAGACCTCAGGATCTTCACTAGATCCCCTGCTCAAGACACTCTACTCCAGCCACCAGGGCTTTTGCTCCTATCTCCCTCCCAATATGGTGGCCCTGCCTTTCTGATGCACTGGGCCCTCTAGAGCCTCACTGTCCTCTTTTTGAAAGCTCCAGTGTCCAGCTAAGGAACTTCCAGACACAAGTCCCAGAGAATTCCGCCCCACCCCCCACCAAGCATCCACATCTGAACCAGCCCTTAGGGACAGGTAGCCACAAAGCAGTGGTTTGGGCTTTACAGTGCCTAATCAAGGAGAAACGCACCAGTCCCTACAAGCCAAGAATACCTCCTAGACCCATTCCTGAATTTTCTACCCCTTCAAAATTAAAATCAGACAGTTAATAAAGTGTCTGCATCAAGTTGGGGCAGGGAAAAGAGGAGAAAGTTTTCTAACTTCTATTCCCTTCAATGAATAATCTTTTGTGAACATCTTGTACTCTAATAAACAAGCATATTGCTTTCTTCCAGGAAATACTAAGAACCAAATCTGGTTTGGAATTGGAATGTTATTTGACAAACTTGCAAACTAGCTCCATTTTCTAAGATTTCAGTAATCTAGACTTCATTGGAAAGAACATTTCTCTTCAGAGAAAGAAGCTGGCTCCCCCCATTCTGGCAACTCTGCCTGGGGTTCAGGACGTCACCAGCTAACATATGACACCATCAAATTGCCAAGCTGAGCTGAAAGAATCACAGGGCCAAGAAAGACTTTAGATGTGGTCTGGCCAGTGTTGTCAAACTTCTTTTAGCTGCAGAACCCATTGTTCAAGCAAAGCCTTACTCAAAGGCCCATGGCAGCCACTCTGTTCCAGCCACTTATCTCTGGCCTTGCTGTCCAAGAAGTCCCCAGGGGGTTCCATGGAGCACAGTTTGGAAATCCTTTATCTAGACCAACTCCCTCATTGCTGGGCCTTGCCTGAATTTGAGTTTCTGCAAAGCTAAGCCCCCAGCTGCAGCCTCCCCTGTTTCCAGATCCAGTTCCCTAGAGAAATAGTTATTTAAGGAACTCAAGCCTATTCCTCAAGAACAAAGTTGCCCAGGCCTTGAGTTCAGGTCAGATGTGGGGACCCAGTTCTGATACCTGGGCTTCCCCCTGACCTCAGGCCATGACCCAGCACACACTCTACTGACAGTGAATTGGTAGTCATCTCTAGTACAAAGGACAGAAATTGCCCCATGTGTCCTTTCCCCTATTTTTCTTGGTTACCACAAAAAGCCCAAGATTCCAGGTTCCCATTCCCACATGGTTCTCTGCATCTTCTGACACCTTCTCCCTCTCCATCCTACTGAAACCTTTCCACTGTGCCCTTTGCTCCCCACAGGCCTTTGCCCATTCAGTGGTCAGTACAACACATTTTCTTTAAAGGGCAACATACTCATTTTCAGCTTGCAAACCATGCACTTTGTCCCAACTATTCAACTTTGGTGAGAAAACAGCAATATGTAAACGATGGGTATAGTTGAACTCCAACAAAACTTTACTTACAGAGCAGATGGCCCAAGTGTTGCCCTAAACCCTCAGCTTTGTCTCTGGCCACTCATTTAACTCCCTGACTCCCCCCAAGGGTCCTGCCTCCCTTGCATTCTCTCAAGAGATGGCCACTCTCCCCCAAATGCCTTGTTCCACAGTCCAGAGGTCAGGAGAAGGGCCCTGTGTTTCTTTTAATTTCTGCTTTCAGATGGTTGCCCCTCCCCTTCCCTAACAACTTCCAGTTCTGATGTGTGTGATCAGACCATTCCACCCTTACTTCTTCTTATGAGGTCCTCTGTAGGCCTCTACAGGTCGCTCATTCCTTGAAGACATAAGCTCTTGGCTCATTCCCACTCTCTCCAAACTCGCTATTGCAACTGTCCCCTCCGGTAGCTTCTTGATTCCTTGATATCTTCCCCACCCAGGGACCCTGACTCCATCCTAACTCAGCTGCCCACTCCCAAGGCTATCGCCGCTATCCCTGCCGTGACTAATAACTGCATACTTGCCCATAATCTCAAATCAAACATCCCACTCTATAAACACTACCACCCATCTTTCCAGCTTACTCACTCTTGCACTTTGACTCCAACAATCCATTCACCCTGTTCCATTCTCTCTGTTCCTCCACTCATTGTGTCCAGTCCTCCTTTCAACCAGTTTAGATGCCCAGCCCCATCATAATCTCTCACTAGTATATACGGTCAACTTCCTTATTTCTCTATTCATCTATCTTGCTAATTTGGAAAAACACCAACCATAGTCAAATCCAACTAGATGGAGATCCATCTGGTACCTGAAGCTGTGTCATTGAAAGGTGTAGAGAGACCTGTAAAGCTTAGCTGATGGGTTTTACTTTACACTCGTGACCACCAACTTCAAACAGGTCCTTGATGATACCTGGCAATCCTATTACATGTGCCTTCTCTATTGACTCTTCACTTCTTTGGTGATTCTTTTATACCTTTGCCTCACCCTTCAAACTGCCAATACCCACTCCTCTTTTACATTTTCAGCTGATGACCTTGCTCCCTGTTTCCCTGAGAAAACGAGTGCAATCAGGAAAACATCTCTACCCCTATAATGTGCCCTCCTACTTGAACCATGATAAACCATCCCTATCTAGGGCCAGTACCCCTCTGGGTGCATTAGATCCCTTCCTGCCTACTGAAGGGTATCAAGCCTCCAGTAATTGTTTCCTCACTTTTGCATCGCCAGATTCCCTGTCTCTGTTACATAACTCCCATCACATATAAAAATGCTGCTGTATCTCCCATTTAAAAGCAAACACAATTCTCTTGATTCCACAGCCTCTCCTGGTAACCATATTTTTTCTTCTACCACCTTTGACAATAAAGCTCCTGAGAAGGCTTGTCTATACTGTAGCCACCGGCCACATGGCCACTCAGCAATTGAAATGTGGCTAATCTGAATTGAGACACACTGTTCATGTAAAATACACAGCAGATTTTAAAGATTTAGTACAAAAGGAGTGACAAATATCTCATTAAAAATTCTTTGTATTTATTAAAGTTGAAATAATATTTTGGTTATGTTGCATTAATAATATATATAATCACAGTAAATTTCACCTGTTTTCTTTTTACTTTTTTAATGTGGCTACTAGAAAGTTTAAATTACATATATGTCTCATATTTGTGGCTTGCATTATAGTTCTGTTAGACCTGTCTCAAACTTCTCTTGCTGTCCTTTCTTGAACCCGTATCTATTAGGCATTTGTCCGCATCACTCCACCAAAACAGGTGTTTTCAAAGTCTCAGTGTTCTGCATGTTACTAAAGCCAGTGATCAGTTTCCCATCCTTATATCTGCAGCACTAACCCAACTTCTATGCTATAATTTATTTGTGCCCAGGTAAAATCAAAAGGGAATTGTTAGGAGTAAGGAGGTGGGTGGAGAGGAGAGAGGATGCGGTTCTGGGCCACGTGAGGGCAGGCTCTAGGAAACCTGGAGCAACGGGATGACACAACAAAGGGACAGAGGCACTACCACAAACTTTAGTGGCTTTATGCTTATGTCCAGGCCACCCAGCTTACACAAAGCCAGTTGTGTTCGTGCACAGCTTTATGACTGCAAAGGGCCTGCCCATCCCTTCTCAGACCTCTCTGGGCACTGGATATGCCCTTGGCATGGGTGATACCCACACTGAAGGAATGTCATCTTATGATGGTCACAGTCCCTCCCACCCACACACACCTGAGTGCTGGTTCCCAGGCTGGAGGCCCCTGTGAACTCTGCTATCCCAAGCTTCCTTCAGAGAATTCAGAGTCTGACAGCTCCTTCTCCTCTTCCTCTCTTCTAGGCTTTTTAGTGCAATTTTAGAACAAGCCACCAAAGCCGACGGAGCAAATGCTCTAGGAGGGAAAGGAGCTGGATTTGATGTGAAGGCACTGAGGGCATTCCGCGTGCTGCGCCCCTTGCGGCTGGTGTCTGGAGTCCCAAGTAAGTAAAGCCATTATTCTTGTTTACAGTGTTATCTTGTCACCACCCTCTGCTTTTCTTTGCTGAATTGCCAGGAGCACTTTGCAAAGAAAACTAATATCATATAATTACTTTTTTCTTAAAGGAATTCCTTTGCTTTAAAGAACCTAACTCTGAGGCACCTGGGTGGCTCATTTGGTTAAGCATCTGACTTCAGCTCAGGTCATGATCTCAAGGTTTGTGAGTTTGAGCCCTTCCTCAGGCTTTGTGCTGATAGCTCAGAGCCTGGAGCCTGCTTCAGATTCTGTGTCCCTCTCTTGCTCTGCCCCTCACTCACTCATGCTCTATCTCTCTCTCTCTCTCTCTTAAGAATAAATAAAACATTAAAAAAAAAAAAAAAAAAAAGAACCTAACTCTGATGTGAGTCCATTAAGACACACTGTGGTCCCAACTCCTATAAACACCTGGAAAAAATCCACAGCAGTCACATAGTCAAATGAAGACAGCCTACACAGAGAAAGCAATCCCTTGGCCATCTGAGCAATCCCCTCAAGGCCTTGGGCTGGGAATTTAAATACATTTCCAGCAGACGAGCCTGGTGAGCCAGAGAAGGCTAATCCCCAAGGCTCGCAAGGTATTTTAGCCAATGAGATTATCTCTACTTTCTGTATTTTTCCAAAGAACAACCTGAAAAGCATAGGGGAGGTTCAAAAAGTTCTGCTTGCCGTTTCTCTCAACCCTTTCCTTCTTTCATGTCAAGTGGGACATTTCCGGCTTCAGAAGCCCTATTTATGGACAGGCTGCCTGTCTTTGTGAGAACTAGTTTTGCCCAAGGGTGGAGGATGTTTAGCTTTCTGAATCAGGCAAAAGGGCTTCGGAGAGATATTGTCTGTTGTCTATCCAGATAGCAGTCATGTGGACAGCTCCTCTTCTAGCTCTTCCTCCAGAAGCCTGCACACCATGGATGAGCCCCAGCCACAGAACACAGCAGCTTCTGGCCCTCAGCATCAGCTCCAGCAAAGCCCAGCCCAAGTTGCTCCTGGGGGTTAAGTGAGCTTTCAGAGAGCTCCTCTTTCCACTCCTCCTTGATGAGTTGGTGGGATCTGAGCATAATTCTGGACTTGTGTGCTGAGATTTTTCCCTCTCAAGTCAGCTCCATCAGATGTGGCCCATATCTCAAGGTAAAGGAGGTCCCTAGGACTGGGCTGAAATCAGACTAGCTTAGAGATGGGACCAGGAGACAGGAAAACAAAAAGGTCCTCTGAACACTGAACCTTTACCATAGAAATGCGAAGGACCTTTGTTCAATTCTTTCCATACATGCACAGAGGAGTGAAAAGATCTTCCCAAAGTAACTTAATTAGCCAGCAATAGAGCAGGCCTAGAACCAGGTCTCCTGACTTCCAAACCAGCTCTCTCTCCTCCCATATACACAACTTTTTGTAAAGGATTAACTAGTAGATAACTCTTGGTTGTCTTAGACTTTTACACATATATCTGGTCCCTTGAATTACATTCTAAGCCCCTGGAAGCCCAGAATTGTGCCTTATATTGTCTCTGATTCCTGCACAATGCCTACAGGGGTCTTAGTACAAGGTAGAGGAATATACTGGATAAATGAAGGTAAGAGTTAGACTATTTTCTTTGCTGTGGAGCCTCCTGAGTAAAGTTTGTGTCTTGTCTTAAACTCAAAAGTGAACATAGAGCTAATCCACATAAACATGTTCAGAGCAGAGTCTTTCTACTTAACCATTTTAAGGCATCTAGGAATGGAAATAGTATCCAGTGGACTCTTGAACAATGTGGAGGTTAGGTGTGCTGACGCACCTTGTGCAGTTGAAAATCCACATAAAACTTTTGACTCTTCAAAAATTTCACGCTAATAGCTTACTGTTGACCAGAAGTCTTAGCGGTAACATACACATTTTGTATGTTATATATGTATTCATACAATGAAGTAAGCTAGGGAAAAGAAAATGTTATTAAGAAAATCATATGGGGGTACCTGGGTGGCTCAGTCAGGTAAGCGTCTGACTCTTGATTTTGGCTCAGGTCACGATCACATTGTTTGTGGGTTTGAGCCCTGCACTGGGCTCTGCACTGGCACTGCAGAGCCTGCTTGAGATCATCTCTGCCCCTCTCTCTCTCTGCCCCTACCCTGCTGTAAATAAACTTTCTTTTAAAAAATCATATGAAGGGGTGCCTAAGTGGCTCATTTGGTTGAGCATCTAACTCTTGATGCTCAAGTCATGATCTTGGGGTCATGGGATTGAGCCCTGAATTGCATCCCATGCTGAGCATGGAGACTTCCGACGATACTCCCTCTCTCCCTCTGCCTCCTCCCTCATTCACATTCTCTCTCTCTCTAAAAAGATTTTTTTTAATACAAAATAAAGAAAATCATATGGAAAAAATACATTTACAGTACTGTTCTATATTTATTGAAAACAGTCTGTGTATAAGTTGACCCACAAAGTTTAAACTTGTGTTGTTCAAGGGTCAACTGTATATGATGGCCAAGATCCAATTTCCCTTTTGTGAAGCCTAAATTCTTTGGGTTTTCTTGATCAATCAAACAAGACTCAATAGATCAAAATCAAGCAATGAGAAGGAGGGTGAGAATAACACTGAACATGACTTTTTTTTAAATGTTTTATTTATTTCTAGGAGAGAGAGAGACAGCGTGAGCAGGGGAGGGTCAGAGAGAGAGGGAGTCACAGACTGAAACAGGCTCCAGGCTCTGAGCTGGCAGTCAGCACAGAGCCTGACGCGGGGCTCGAACCCACAAACCGCGGGATCATGACCTAAGCAAAAGTCGGACACTTAACCGACTAAGCCACCCAGGTGCCCCTGAACATGACTTTAAAGAGATTAAAATGATGGTACAGCCAATGTGTCAGTGATAGGAAGTATGAACTGATTCCAAACTTCCAACCAAGCTACAGTGGACATAACAAATCTTACCCTCTTATGTATGCACTTGTTAGGAGCCCACAATTTCAGAGCATTGTTCTTGGTATGAGGACATATGATGGAGAATAAATACAGTCCTTTCACTTGAGGAATTTGACAATCTATAAGAGTCTATCAGTCAGCTTTTGCTATAGGAACAAACAATCCCAAATTCTCAGTGACTTAAAACCAGAAACATTTATACCTGGCCATGTTACATGAAGATGTTGGCCAGCTGCAGCTTTTCTGGGCTCAGCTGGGCTCTGGGCTTGACCAGGTTCTGTATGCTGCTTCATTCCAGAGCCCGGGTTGAAGAAGCATCCAGCAGGTAGGCCATGTTATTCTCATGGCATAGGGGACAGATGCTCACAAAGGGGGCAATTAGCTAAACCATGAAACGTATTTTAGGCTTTTGCTCAAATATAATTTAGATCATAGCTGCTCACTTTCCAGGGACCAAAGCAAGTTACAGTGCTATCTTTGTCCCAAAGATAATGTGACACAGAAGTACACTGTACCTAGAGAGAAGCTTGGGTGAATAATTGTGAACAAATAGTATAATCTAACACAAAGAGATTGAAGAGACTGTTATTTACAGAAATAGTTACAATAATTGCTCTAGTACAAAAGTTCTTATTTCAAGATGCATATGGTTGAGAGTCACTCATACATTCAGGGCATTAAAAAGGAAAATTAGATTAGATACAGTAGCTAGATTCCATTATAGAAGAAATTCCTAAAGAAGGTGTCCCATCACCATATGCATTTATTTTTTTAAAAACGTTTATTTATTTTTGAGAAAGACAGAGACAGTGTGAGTGGGGGTAGGGGGCAGATAGAGAGGGAGACACAGAATCTGAAGCAGGACCCAGGCTCTGAACTGTCAGCACAGAGCCCGACATGGGGCTCGAACCTACAAACCGTGAGGTCATGACCTGAGCCAAAGTTAGACACCCAACCAACTAAGCCACTTAGGCGCCCCTCCATATGCATTTAAATCATGGTAGAACTGTATTGTAGTGGTCAGATAGAGGTAACATTCCTTGGAATTCTGTCAACAAAAAGAAGTAGACATGATATGTTACTTCAAATATAAGGCCTACCTGCTAGGTAATCCAGTAAGATATCTTTATCATTAAAGATGATCACACTGAGATGGTTTTGCTGTTGTGGGCAGGCTTGCAGGTGGCTTCATGCTTATGCATAGGGCTAACACCTGTATCTTGTTTTCCATGGGTCACCAATAAAAAGAAAGTAGCTCTTTTTGGAGCTTAAAGAAAGGGCTAATCCAGCCTGTTACCCTTTCTCACTGGAAAAGTAACTATGTGGGGGCACCTGGGTGGCTCAGTCGGTTAAGTGTCCGACCTCATCTCAGATCATGGTTGGTGGGTTTGGGCCCCGCATAAGGCTCTATGCTGACAGCTCAGAGACTGGAGCCTGCTTCAGATTCTGTGTCTCCCTCTCTCTCTGCTCCTTCCCTGCTCATGCTCTCTCTTGCTCTTGCTTTCAAAAATAATTTTTAAAAAGTAACTATGTGACTTTTAAATAATAAAGTATATAGACCAAGGTGAATAAGTGCCTGTGCTAGTTTGGTTGATTTCATCCAGGAAAATGTCAGCAATATCTCCTACCACTACAAACCTAGACAAATACCTCCTTTCATTTCTTAGAACTTTTGGGTGTCTTCGTTTATACTTCAGCAGAACTCCTCCAAGGAGCTGCCTCTGTCTTTGTCTCCAGTTCTTGTCTTCTTGTTCTCTCTTAGATCCACACCAGTCAGACTTTCTCCTCCATTACTGCAGTAAAACATCTCTTGTTAAGACCACTAGTGATTTCCACATTACTGAATAACATGGTCAGTCCTCTGGTGCCATTGTACTTGATCTAGCCACAGCATTGGATACAGCTGATCCTCCCTTGTCATCACTTGGCTACTGGGACACTGTTCTTCCTCAATTCATTTGCTTTTCCTTATCAGAATCACTTGCTGATTTCATGTCCAGTCTCATGGCATTAAATATCACTTATATGTCTTCTAATAACTGTATGTCACCAACTCAGACTTCTCCTCTAAAGTCCAAATTTATATACCTACCTTCTCACCCCATTCCTTTAATTGGATGTGTAAGCATCTCAAACTTACCACATCCATAACAGAACTTCCAGTTGTCCCAGTCTTTCCTGTCTTGGTAAATGTCAACCTCATCCTTCCAGTTACTCAGGCCAAAAATCTTGGACTTATTTCTTTCTCTCAGGACTGTATCCAGTCCCTCAGGAAATCCTAGCAGCCATGGCCTCAAGAAACTCACTGTTTCTTACCACTTCCAATGCCAGCAGCTGACACCTCTCAGCTGGATTATTATAACAGCTTTTTAACTGGATTCTCTGTTTCTACCTCTGCCCTTTGCCACAGCTTAGTCTCAGCACAATAGCCAACAGCATCCTCATAAAATACAAGTCCTTGTAAAAAAAAAAAAAAAAAAGAGTCACCACTTTGCTCAGACCTCTCCAAGTCTCCCCTAACTTACTGAGAGCCAGGGTCCCATAGGGCCCTACATGATCTCACTCCTTTCCCCTCTGATTTCATCTCCCTCCACCCTTTCCTTCTGTCCCTGCCACCCTCAGTGACCTATTTGCCATGCCTCCAACATTCCAAACCCACTACCATTATGGGGCCTTCAGGTTTGCCATTCCTTGTTTCCAGAATGCCCTTTACGTGGCCCTCCACTGGGCTGGCCTGCTTACCACCTCCAGTCTCTGCAGAAATGTCATCTTACCCAAGAGGCCTGCTCTCCCTACCCATGTTAGCAACCCTTACATTTCCTGTGACCCTCCCCTGCTTTATTTTTCCCACATCACTTGTCACCATATGTCTCACTATTTACTTACTACCCCTTGCCTCATGAGAATGTAAGTTCAATGAGGACAATTTCTGTTTGTTTTGTTCACTGTTGTATCATCAGCATCTACAGTGCCAGGTAAGTCTTTGCAGAATAAATGGCTATCATTGTGCAGATGCCTCACAGTTGAGTGGCAGTGCTACACACAGCAGTTAATAAGAACAGGCTCCTTAAATGATGCTAATGCTAAATGACCTCCCATTTGTGAGCCTTCTTTAGCATTTCCAAATGGTGTTTATTCTTCTATCATATTTGATCCTCATAACAGCTGTGTGGTATGTGGACCCATAGGTGATACGTAGATAATGTGTTATTTCTTGTAACAGGTAAGTTGGACAGTTTGTGGAATATGTAACTCTAAGCCCCAAAAGTTGTTATTATTTTTTAAGTGTCCATGTTAAATTTAAATTTAAGTTATATTAAATGCCACTGAAATCTTTTTTTAAGTACTTTATTGTCAAGTTGGTTTCCTTATAACACCCAGTGCTCATCCCCATAAGTGCCCTCCTCCATGCCCATCACCCCCCACCCCTCCCCCCCACCCCATCTTCCCTCAGGTTGTTCTCAGCATTCAAGAGTCTCTCATGGTTTGCCTCCCTCCCTCTCCCCCACTATTTTTCCCCTTCTTCTCCCCCACGGTCCTCCGTTAAGTTCCTCCTAATCCTCCTATACGTGTAAACATATGGAATCTGTCCTTCTCTGCCTGACTTATTTCGCTCAGCATAACACCGTCAAGGTTCATCCATGTTGCTACACATGGCCAGATTTCATTCTTTCTCATTGCCATGTAGTATTCCATGGTATAGATAAACCACATCTTCTTGATCCATTCGTCCGTTGATGGACACTTAGGCTCTTTCCATGTTTTGGCTATTGTTGAGAATGCTGCTATGAACGTTGGGGTACATGTGCTCCTATGCATCATCACTCCTGTATCCCTTGGGTAAATTCCTAGCAGTGCTATTGCTGGGTCATAGGGGAGTTCTAGTGTTAATTTTTTGAGGAATCTCCACACCGTTTTCCAGAGGGGCTGCACAGTTAACATTCCCACCAACAGTGTAGGAGGGTGCCCGTTTCTCACATCCTTTCTGAGGCGGGAGGAGAGCACTATCTAATATTTGTTCCATACCATAATTTCTTTGAACATCTTTTCTTCTACATTTCAGTCTCTTTGAGAATGAACTTAGCATTGGAATCATTTCTGCATCTGCTGTAACAGCTAGCAAAATCTTATACCAAGTATGCACTCAGTAGGTTTTGTTGAACAAATTAATATATGACTTGCACACTCACAGTCATCTCTCTCACCCCATAATCTGTGATCTTAAGATTTCAGTGGCATAAATGCACTAAGGCCCTAGAGACACAGAGACAAATAGGATACTGTCCCCATCTGTTAAGATACTTGAATGCTTTAGAGACATTTTAGGGGACATACTTTCCCTATGGTATGAATTTTTATAAGATTAGCTCTTTCTCAGTTAAAAGTGTCATTTCTGGAATCACACAGAATAGAAAAGAATTAGCTATTAAACAAAGGTTTGCTTTCTAATTGAGAAGTGAGAAAGAACAATAAGGACCATGTATGGAGAGGAGTCAGAAACCTTTCTTCTTATTTTTTCTTGCTCAGATTAGAACTGTTTCCTGAAAACAAATTAACACCAATCAACCAACAAATATCTGCTGATTGGATACCATATGGAAGGCACCAGGAGAGATAAGACATAGTGGTTCTGAGCAGGAAGCAGACTGCCTGACTTCTGCACTGACTTACTCTGTGACATTAAGGAAGTTACTAAGCCTCTCTGTGCCTTAGCTTCCTCATCTGTAAAATGGAAATAATAGCAGAACCTATTTCATACGTTGTTAGAAAAACTAAGTGAGTTAATGCATACAAAGCACTTAAACAGTGCTCGCTTATAGTAAGTGCTCAATTAAATGGTAGTGGTTGCATTATAATATATCACATCACATTATATTACATGAGATATGTAAAATATAAGTACATGACAAAATCACTATCAAGACAAAACAGATGTACTTTAAAAGGTAAAGAATATTTGGGGCGCCTGGGTGGCTCAGTCAATTAAGCATCTGACTTCAGCTCAGGTCATGATCTTCCGGTTCGTGGGTTCGAGCCCCGCACCGGGCTCTGTGCTGACAGCTCAGAGCCTGGAGCCTGTTTCAGATTCTATGTCTCCCTCTCTCTCTGCCCCTCCCCCACTCATGTTCTGTCTCTTTCTGTCTCAAAAATAAATTTAAAAACTATAAAAAATTTTTTTAAATATTCTTTAAACTCCCCCAGAGTGCATTTCCTGGGGACTGTGGCAGTTCAGGGGAAGTGTTATGGAGCCAGTAATCGAAATGAGCCTTAAGGTTTTGGTTGAAAAGGTAGGTATGGAGATGAAAGGACATTAGCGGTGAAAACTTCATTTGGGTGGCCAGTGCAGACTGGCCCAGGCCAGCACATGGGTCTGTGCATGGACCAGGAAGCCACAGAGGAGGAAGTAGTGAGAACCAGGTCAGGAAGCAGGTGAGGAAAGCCAGCACGGAGCAAACTGCAGTGAGCCCTGCATGCCAGGCCAGCAAAGCAGTTTTCTAAACAGACTCTGCTCTTTCTTCTCCACTGGAAACATTCAAGAGACTGCATTGCAGAGACACAGCAAAGTGCCTTGGAAATGTCCTCAAACAGTATCCGAATGGACGGCAGATCTTGATTCCACCGACGTTCATTAAACCACCCTGGACACAGCTAGCCAGTGGCAAAGCTGGGGTCAGAGCCAGACCAGAGCAGCCTACCCACTTAACACACTGCTTTTATTGCTATAGATAGAGTGAATTCTTGACTTAAAACTTCCTGCTGCACAAGTTAAAAACTCACCTTAGTGCCCAAGAACCCAGGTGAACCACACTCATTCTATAATGCAGTTTTTCTCCCAGAATGAGTTCTCCCCTCCTGGGGATTAGTAACTGTGAAATTGGCCACACTGATTAGCAAACACTGCCAGTTAATCAGACCCATTGGGGGCATATTAGCGCTGCTAAAAACAACTTTTCTGAGTGTTTTTACACTTGGATGGTTTAAAAGCAGTTGTGCCATCCTGCCTGAAATGTGTTCTTCAGTAAGTTGGGCCACAGTGAATTTGCAGTCACCATAACTGCTCCCAGGACAATGTTCCCAGGGGATGCCTGCACCGTGCTAGGGAGGGAGGAGGGCTCAAGTACCAGAGACGGTCCCAGCAAAAGCTGCCTCACTGGATTTAAGGACACTTCAGATTCCAGACTTTATGAAGGAAAGCCTGTCTTAGAGCTGGTACTTGCAAATCAAGTAAGTCAGCCTCTGAAGTGTAGCTCAGGGACCTTGGGCAGGTCAGTTCTCTCTGGATCTCTGTTCTACCTTTAACTTTAAAGGCCTGAACTGCCTGGTGTCTGCATCTCTTTCCCCCTTCCATTCTCTTCCCCTCTGCACCAGCGAGTAGTCCTTGCCGATAGCAGGCCTGTTTGCCTCTCCACATTCTCTGCTCTCTCTTCCTTTTCATTTCCTTGGACTTGACCCTCTTCTTCCCCTCAGTTTCTAATTTGCTCTCTATCGTTATGTCCCTTTTGTTCTAAAGGGATCTTAAATGTCATGGGACCTAAAACCAGAATGTGGGACCTTAACTACTGAAACCACTTAAACCACTTGTACTTCATACAAGGACAGGGGCATGTGCAGAGGCTCCCACAGAAGTCCATCCCTCTCTACTTCTCATTGGACCCGTGCCCAGTCCCACTCCCTGTCCCATTCAGAAATCCTTTCTGCCGCATCTTCTAGGCCCTCCTCTGCCACTGTTTGTTTGTTCATTTGTTTGTTTGTTTTTCTTACACTAAAGCAGGAAACCTTGCTCCTGTGTTCCTCTCATGGTGCCATTCCTGAACCAGAATGTCTGAGTGAGAAAGAACATTAGCTATCTGATCCAGCCGAGTTTCCATTTTACAGATGAGAACACTGCAGCCGACCATTTTATTTTTAAAATTTTTTTTAATGCTTTATTTATTTCTGAGAGAGAGACAGCATGAGCAGGGGAAGGTCAGAGAAAGAGGGAGACACAGAATCTGAAGCAGGCTCCAGGCTCTGAGCTAGCTGTCAGCACAGAGCCCAACGCGGGGCTCGAACCCACGAACTGTGAGATCATGACCTGAGCCGAAGTCAGACACTTAACTGACTGAGCCACCCAGGTGCCCCTGCAGCTGACCATTTTAAACGGCTTTCTCAAGGCCACACTGCTACCTGGTGGCAGGCAGACAGGACTCCTATACCATGTGTAAGAAGACTAACAGGAGCCATGATGAACCCTCTGGTTTGTATAGTCTTTGGAGCTTACAGAGCTCCCTCACACACCTGTGTTCACAGCCACCCCAAGAGGGAGCCTGAGGAGATGTCAGTGCCCCCTCCACTTTCCTGGTCCAGGCAGCCTGCTGGCGTGTCTTCGCTAAGGTGGGGCCAACCCTCTGGAGGACAGCTGTAAACAGCATGGCCTCTTAACATTCCAAAGAGGTTGGCTGGCCTGCTCTGCTGTGAGGGGTCAGAAGTCAGCTCCCTGGTGTTGGTATGCCTTAGCCTAACAGAAACAGAACAGAATTTAGAATACAGTCCCACACATCCTGCCCAAGTCCCCCAAAACTTTTCATGTTCAACGTAGCTGAGAGTTGATGCCCACAGTCTTCCATGTCACCCAGCATGATTCTACTGCACCCCCTCCTCTGATTTGGGAACTCTTGACCCCTCCCTTCCAGATGCCTCTGAAGGGGTCCCCAGACTAGAAGGTCAGGGGCACAGTTACAGTCCTGGCTCTGCTGCCAAGCTTTATGCTCCCTGCTTCACACATTGCCTCAGTTTCTCTGTCTACAAAGTGAGATTAGTGATGTGTATTCCATGGACAGGGATGAGGTTTTACCTCTAAAGCCCCATGAGTTTCTAGCAACAACGAGTCTTTTAAATCCACCTCTTAAAGAGAGATGTTATGGATTGTGATGAGCCATGGCATCAGGTAGTAAGAAAAGGAAGATGACCCAAATGCAGCAAAGCAAGCTAATTTAAATAATGGGCATATTTCAAAAGTTCCAGTCCCTGTTGTCATGGAGTTTTACTGAGAAGTTATGAAAATCAATAACAGTATCCAACTAAACTGGGAAAATCTCTATTATTTGGTGTTCTACATACAGCAGCTCAAAAAATAATGGCAAAGAATGATGCATCTCACCACACAATAACTTCCCATATTTACTGAAGTGAGCAGACATTCCCTCAGTGATGAAAATGTCCCTTTTTGATTTAAGAACAAAATGTAAGTGGTGATAAATGTTGGGGTTTACTACGAGCCAAAAGCAATATTCAGCGTCAGTGTAAGGCTTTCAGACTTCAAGAGCTGTATTGGTTGATTAATCGGCCCAGTGGTCCAGGAAGGCAGGGACATTATCCCTAATTTATAGATAGGCAAATACAGTCCCAAGTGCTTCT
This sequence comes from Hyaena hyaena, assembly GCF_003009895.1. NCBI lineage: Eukaryota > Metazoa > Chordata > Mammalia > Carnivora > Hyaenidae > Hyaena > Hyaena hyaena. The sequence continues at coordinate 5,044 of NW_024080741.1, read as the reverse complement.
CCCAGAGTAATGAACAGAGATGGGTTCAGACGATTTTCCAAGTCAGGAATACTCCCTGTAGGACTCAGGTCTCTGGAGGAAGGCACAGTTTTCCTATCAGGGTGCTCCATGTGGCTTGCAAGATTGAGGACAATTGATAGTTCCAAGCACTGGTTTATTTAGGTTTTAATGGTTCATGAACCACTTTGGTTACAATGGGCTGATGAAGGATGGTATCATTGATGCCTAGAGACTTGTGAGAAAGTGGGAGGGACTCTGGGTCTGCAAGTGAAAAAAACAGGGATCTAAGTCTGGCCAGTGAGGTGACTTTATTATTTAACCTTTGAGCTTCAGTTTCCTCATCTGGGAAGTGAAAGGGTTGAACTGTATTAACCCTAAAATTCTTCTAAGCAATATCATCCTGTGCTTCAATGGTAGAGAACAGCAGTAACCCAAGAATTTCTTTTTTTAATCACTAATTCTAGATGTGGTGATCGACAGGGCATGATCTATGGCAAATCCCTTCACTCTTTTAGCCCCCAATATATTAGCAATCAGACCAGAGGTGGAAGAATATGTCCTATAGTAAGTCAACAATTTTTATTAAGCACTGATCATGTTCCTAGGACTGTGGCAGGTGGTGTAACTCACAGAAGAAGAGAGCTTCTTATACTCAGGAAGTTCCATGATTGATTCTCTTTTGTGCCTGGTCCTTTTCTGGAGACCCCCAAACATGAAATTACAGCCAGAAGCAAGGTGACTGTAACCTAATTTAAAATAATGATAATAATAAAGGCCACTTAGACTTACAAGTGACCCATGCTTTATAAGTGCTAAAAAGAAAAATGAGGGGGGAGAAAATGAAGATATAGATATAGTGAGGTCAGTGTCCCATGAAATGATCAATGCATAGAATATGAGCCCCATGTACCTGTTATTCTTGGTTTGTTCCTTCTTGCTGATTCATGACAATTAGTAGTTGAGGACATTGACAGTAGAGTCCTATTAACTGGGTTCAAATTCCCAGAGCCACCACTTATTAGCTATATGCCTCAGTTTCCTGATCTATAAGATGGGGTTCCAAATTGCATTTACATCATGGAATTATTGTGATGATTAAATAAATAAATGCTTGTAAAGCATTTAGACTGTGCTCAACACATAAGCATTCAGCAAATATTAGCTGTAATATTCCTGTGGGTTCAGCTCTCTACCTACCTTGGGCTCCAATTTGGACTGTAAAAGGAAGGGGAATTTCTACAATTGATTTTTAAAAGTTAGCTTTAATGGGGCACCCAGGTGACTCAGTCAGTTAAGTGTCCTACTTTTGGTTTCAGATTAGGTCATGATCTCATGGTTTGTGGGTTTGAGCCCCAGGTTGGGCCCCACACTGGCAGCATGGAGCCTATTGGAATTCTGTGTCTCCTTCTCTCTCTGCCCCTCCCCTACTCTCTCTCTCTCTCTTTCAAAATAAATAAACATTTTTTTCAAAATTAACTTTAATGAAGTATATATTGAGTAAAATTCATACATTGAAGTATGTCATCACAGATGTAATACCTTTATAATAGTGTAATTTCATTTACCCAACCTGCATCCCACAGTGTTAATATTTTTTGCTTTAAACAGTCAGTTGTCTTTTAAGTAAATTATGAAAAAATAAAACAGTCTTTTATATTTACACAGTTATTTACCATTTTTAATGCTCTCCATTCCTTTCTATAGATCTAAGTTTTCCTTCTGGTGTGATTTCCTCTACCTTGAAGGACATTCCCTAGGATTTATATAATACAGATCTTCTGCTACAGAATTATGTCCACTTTTGTTTATATGAAAATGTTCTTATTTCATCCACTTTTAGAAGAATATTTTTGCTGCGTATAGAATTCCTGTTTGACACTTTTTTTCCCTTAACTACAAAGATGTTGTTCCATTTTCTTTAGCCTCCATTGTCTCTGATGAGAAGTCATTGATATTCTTATCATGGTTCTCCCTGTACATGTTTCTTTTTTCTTTTTCTTGACTGCTTCTAAATTTTCTATTTTTAGTTTTTAACAATTGACTGCAATGTGCCTTGTGGTTTGCATTATATTTTTCCTGCATGGAGCTTGCTGAGCTTTTTAGATTCATTCATAAGTTGAAGGCTTTCATCAAGTTTGAGGAATTTGGGGCCATTATTTATTTGAAGATGGATAGATAGAGAGAGAGAAAGAAAGATAAATAGATAGATCTTCTCTTTCTGAGATTCCAATTACATTTAGGTTAGGCCATTTTATATTATCTATTAACTCATTGGTCTCTGAAGCTTTGTTCAGTTTCCTTCAGTTTTTTTCTTCTGTGTTTCACAGATTGAAATTTTTCTATTGATTATTCTTCGAGTTTACTCACTTTTTCCTCTGCTGTCTTCATCTTCATTAAATGTATTCAATAACTTTTTCATTTCAGTTACTTTTCATTTATATGATCTCCATTTGGCTTCTTTTTATGGTTTCAGTTTATCTGTAAATTCCCTCTCCACCTCCAAATTTCATTTGCCTTTCAGATCTTGCCAAAGCTTCCTTTTAGGCTTTGTCAGGAGCTGGTCTTACTATAGGATACATAAGAAATACTTACTCCAGGTGTACCCCTTCTGGTGTCTCAGTTAGTTGCCCAGGTATTAATGAGATATTGACTAATCTTCTCTTTCTGAGATTCCAATTACACTTCTGTTAGGCCATTTTATATTATCTTTTATCTCATTGGTCCCTGAAGCTTTGTTCAGTTTTCTTCAGGGCCAGAAGGCCATCCTTTGACACTACTCTTACCCTAGCACTGCTTAACCTATGTAGTATCTCTTTTCTGCTTTTAACCCCATAAAAGCTGCTATTTGATAGGCTTCAGTGGTTTCACTGTGCCATGTATGACCCAGCCTTAAGGCATGGATACACAGAGGACTCCTATACAAACTTCTAGGGCCCTTTAGCTACCTAGCTGTCCCCTCTCTGATGTCACATCACAGCCACTAGAGCTACCCAAATTCTGATCTGATGTCTACTTTCTCAAAGCAGTGGGGCTGCAGTTGTCTGTCTGCTTGGACCGTGACTCTTGCTGCTACAATGAGAAAATTGTTCCCAGTCATAGAATTATGGTGTTTACATCATGAGTTTCAATTCTCTCAGGGATTATAGCCCTGTGCTGCTTTATGTCCACTTTCTGAAAGTAATTTCTTCTTATATTTTTGCTCAGTTTTTAAATCTTTATGGTAGAAGAGCTTATCTGTTACTAATTTCTCTAAAATAACTAGGAATGGAAGTATACTTGATTTTTAAATCTCAAAATTAATGACTAATATGTTAGCAGATATAAACTATTCCCCAAGCATTATATAAATTACATATGATATTATTTCTTATGTAATATATAATTCTATAAGTTATATATTTATTTGTCACACATTTATTGAGGGCTTGTTGTATATAAGGCACCGTGGTAGTTGGAAGAAGGAAAGGTACTAGAGTCTTTCTTAAGATGTTTAAAAAATAATCCAGCAAATTTTACATCTGATTTCTTCCCGTCAAATGTCTTATTTTAAAGATGTTGAAACCTAGGGGCACCTGGGTGGCTTAGTTGGTTAAGCGTCCGACTTTCATTCAGGTCATGATCTTGCGGTTCGTGGGTTTGAGCCCCGCATCGGGCTCTGTGCTGACTGCCAGCTCAGAGCCTGGAGCCTATTTCAGAGTCTGTGTCTCCCTCTCTCTCTGACCCTCCCCTGCTCACGCTGTCTCTCTCTCTCTCTCTCTCCTAGAAATAAATAAAAATTTAAAAAAAAAAGATGTTGAAACCTAGACCCAAAATGTGACATAACTGCCAAAGTCACACAGCTATTGGAGGCAGAAGAGAAAATAGCCTGGCATTTTTTCCAGTAAATCTGAAATCTCTTTAAACAAAACACTAAGCATAATGCTTACAAATTTTTCCCTCTATAGAAAATTTGACCAGTGCCAAAGCCACTATTGATTCATTAATTATTTGAGCCAGAAAGGGAAATAAGTAAGTATAGAATCCTAAGAATATTTTGTTTGAGTGTCATAGAAAGATTGACTCTAGTGTGTAGAGTCACTATAAGTTGGTATCAATAAACAAGCTTGTTTCTTTGTTAAACTCTACCTCAAGAACAGCTGAGGAAGGAAGCTGTGAATTGGCTGGGTATAATAGTATTTCTTGGAAAAGGAGATATAATCATCACTAGTAATTAGTAACTGATCCAACTTGATAACTCTATAGTGAGTAGATCTCATTTGCCAACTAAATCATAGAGATATGTTTTAATTTCTGAACCTCTTACATATTTCTGAAGGAAAGAGTAAGAAACAACAGTGACTATAACCAAACCATCACTCCCTACTGTTAAATCTTATTATCAGGTATTTCATTCTAAATACAGCCAGTCCATAGAAACCTCACTCCAGAAAGCTCTATCCAGGATCTGGCATTAAGAATTTGATTAGCAGAGATTTTTCCAACCCTTTTTAATATGCCTGTGTATTCAAAGACCCAATTACCTGGATCTGGGGTGGTGGTCGTAGAGGAAATTATAATAAGAAGACTCCCTTAGTTTCTTCCTTAAGAAATACAGATGACTTTTACCTTCTTAAATGGCACATGAAGTAATTTGGGTCAAATGTCCTGCTGAGGACAACAAGAAATGCTGAACAACATGCTCTAAATCTCTTTCCTGAAACTTAAAAAGAAATGCCTGACAAAAACAAATATGAATCCTCTCTGGAGAAAGATAACATCATCAAAGTTCTCAAATTATTTTGAAAAACAATTTTTCAAAAATAAAGTCTAACCCATAATACAAAATAACTAGGCACACAAGGAGATAAGATAACAGGAATGAAAATTATTAGATACTGTGGACAATAGAAATGGGCCCAGAGATGCAGCCCCTCTGGAAAACAGTGTGGAGGTTCCTCAGAAAACTAACACTAGAACTCCCCTATGACCCAGCAATAGCACTGCTAGGAATTTACCCAAGGGATACAGAAATGCTGATGCCTAGGAGCACATGTACCCCAATGTT